>NC_141879.1:282930000-283555000 GCF_056163025.1 Triticum urartu
TGTGATCCTCGGCAGCTGATGCGGGAGCCTCGGCGCACTTGAAAAGCACCCTCCAGGCATCTTCGTACGTCGTGTCAAAGAGCCTGTTTGGAGTTTGATGTTGCGCCGGGTCGAACTCCCATAGATTGAAGGCCCGTTGCTGACACGGGAGGATCAGGTGGATGAGCATAACCTGGACTACGTTGACAAGCTTGAGCTTCTTGTCCACCAGGGTTTGGATGCATGTTTGGAGTCCGGTCAGCTCTCCTTTTTTACCCCACGACAGGCCGGTCTCCTTCTAGGAGGTGAGCCGCGTAGGGGGTTCGGACCGAAACTCAGGGGCTGCGACCCATTCGGGGTCGCATGGCTCGGTGATGTAAAACCACCCTGATTGCCACCCCTTCAAGGTCTCCACAAAGGAGCCCTCGAGCCACAGGACGTTGGCCATCTTGCCAACCATGGCACCGCCGCACTCCGCCTGGCTGCCGCGCACCACCTTTGGCTTGACGTTGAAGGTCTTTAGCCATAAGCCGAAATGAGGGCGGATGCGGAGGAAAGCCTCGCACACGACGATAAACGCCGAGATGTTGAGGATGAAGTTCGGGGCCAGATCATGGAAATCCAGGCCATAGTAGAATATGAGCCCCCGGACAAATCGATGCAGAGGGAAGCCCAGTCCGCGGAGGAAATGGGGGAGAAATACCACCCTCTCATGGGGCTAGGAGTGGGCATGAGCTGCCCCTTCTCGGCAAGTCGGTGTGCGATGTCGCTGGCCAGATATCCGGCCTTCCTCAGCTTTTTATGTGTCCCTCCGTGACGGAGGAAACCATCCACTTGCATCCCGCTCCGGACATGACTGGAGAAGGTCGAGGTGGTAGTGCGGACTTGGGCGCTGGAGCTCGAGTGTGCAAGAATGGATAGGCAAAGGAGGAAGAAGGCGTGGGTGAAAAGGTGGATCCTTATCCCCTTATATGGGTGGGCGCGGCTACATGCCCCCACCAGCCTGGTAAAACTTGCTTATCTCCAAGCGCCATAATCAAAGGCGCGGTTGGGTTACCCACGCCCGTATTGATGAGAATCCCGGAATAAAGGGACACGATCTCTGCTTTGACAAGACGTGCCAAGGAAACCGCCTCGCATAACGCGCTAAGGTGGGATAATGAAACGATTTGGATAAAGGCTTGGCCGTGGCGTGTCGCACCACGGAATACGTCAGCAGATTAGATTTGTGTTAATATTATTATTCTCTCTATGGCAATATGTGGAGACTTATTTTGCAGAGAAGGACACTATCTTTGTGTTCAAAATCTTCTATGAAGTGCTTGGAGGAGGAACCCGCCTTGCAATGCCGAAGACAATTTGCGCGCCGGACTCGTCGTCATTGAAGCCTGGTTCGGGGGCTACTGAGGGATTCCTGGATTAGGGGGTGTTCGGATAGCCGAATTATACCTTCAGCCGGACTCCTGGACTATGAAGATACAAGATTGAAGACTCCGTCCCGTGTCCGGAAGGGATTTTCCTTGGCGTGGAAGGCAAGCTTGGCGATACGGATGTTCAGATCTCCTACCATTGTAACCGACTCTATGTAACCCTAACCCTATCCGGTGTCTATATAAACCGGAGGGTTCTAGTTCGTAGGACAACATACACATCAACAATCATACCATAGGCTAGCTTCTAGGGTTTAGCCTCTCTGATCTCATGGTAGATCAACTCTTGTGTTACCCATATCATCAATACTAATCAAGCAGGACGTAGGGTTTTACCTCCATCGAGAGGGCCCAAACCTGGGTAAAACTTCGTGTCCCCTGCCTCCTGTTACCATCCGGCCTAGACGCACAGTTCGGGACCCCCTACCCGAGATCCACCGGTTTTGACACCGACAGTCTCCAATTGCATTTGCAAACTCCAATCCCATCCCTTTACATTCTTGCAAAGTTGCATGCTTTACCTTCCACTGCCCATATACTCTTGACATGCTTGCTTGATATGTATTGTGAATGTTTAAACATGTGCTAAAACTCCACCTCAATTTGAAGTAATTAAAAACTGCCACTTTTCTTTGCTAAGAGTTTATTCACCCCCTCTAGACACCTCTTCTCAATCCCTTTCAATTGGTATTAGAGCTTTGGTCTCCATTGCTTTGGTTTAAACACCTTTCGAGGAAGATGGATGAGTCTATGTTGGTGAGTCTTAGACGTAGAGTACCTATTATTGATGGAGAGTACTTTCACGAGTGGAAAATTGAGATGCTTGAGATTTTCAATGAATATCATTTGAACAAGTACATTACTAACCCTTGTGCACCTCATGTTGATCCTTTGCATCCTACCCTTGATGATTCTATTGACATGATCCGTAATCTTAGAACTGTCAATTTAATCACTAGAGGTTTTCTAGAAACTTGCATGCTAGCTTGCCTGCTCTTGATTGTGCCTACACCATATGGAGATTCCTTCAGGAACCATTTCCAAACTATTCCTTGAAAAACTTAGATGAGATTCTTCATAAGTCTATTGCCTTGAGTTAGATGAGTTCCAATGATCCCAAATTTGGTGATTGTCTATTTGAGCTTACTAATCTTACGAGCACCAAAGAAGATGTTGGAATTATTAGCAATATCATTTCCGAAGTCATTAGAATTCATAGAGATGAACATTGTTGCGGTCATACTTCTAATGAATCACTCTCTTTAGGAATTGATCCATCACATGACGATGTTGAACATGGATACTATGATGAGGATGATGAGAGTGACTATGATCTTGATGATGCAATGAGACACTTTGGTCTTATGGTGAATCTTCCTTCTACATGGTTGGAGGAAAGGAATGGGTTCTTGATAGTGGGTGTACCGATCATATGACCGGAGACAAGGATATGTTTCGTGAGCTTGCTGAAAACTACGGCCCTCGAAAGTATGTCACTTTTGGTGATAACTCAAAGGGTAAGTTGGTTGGCCTTGGTAAGGTGACCATCTCACATGATAGCTCTATACAAAATGTTATGCTCGTTGAATATCTTGGCTACAACTTACTTTCCGTATCTAGACTTGCTGACTTTGGTTTCAATGTCCTATTTACTGAAGTAGATTGCCAAGCGTTTCGTAGAGATAATCATAAAATGGTCTTTACCGGTACACGTAGAGGTGATCTTTACATTGTTGATTTCACTAAAAAGGCTCAACCTAGAACTTTCTTTATTGCTAAATCTTCGAAAGGTTGGTTGTGGCATAGAAGGCTAGGTCATGTGGGCATGCGAAATCTTGATAAGCTTATTAAAGGTGATCAAATCCTTGGAGTAAAAGATGTTATATTTGACAAGGATAGACTTTGTAGTGCTTGTCAAGTAGGAAAACAAGTTGGACGAAGTCACCCCATGAAGAACATTATGACCACGAGAAGACCGGTCGAGTTACTTCATATGGATCTCTTTGGTCCGAATGCCTACAAGAATCTCGGTGGTAACTCATTTGGTCTAGTTATAGTTGATGATTTTTCAAGATTTGCGTGGGTGTTCTTTCTTGATGATAAATCGCAGGTCCAAAAGATCTTCAAGAACTTCGCTAGGAAGGCCCAAAATCAATTTGAAGTGAAGATCAAGAAGGTTCACAGCGACAACAGAACGGAGTTCAAGAACGCAAATGTGGATACCTTTCTTGACGAAGAAGGGATTTCACATGAGTTCTCGGCTACGTACACGCCTCAACTAAATGGAGTTGTTGAGACGAAGACCCAAACCCTTATCGAGATGGCGAGAATGATGCTTGATGAGTACAAGACTCGAAACACTTTTGGGCGGAAGCGGTTGAGACAGCTTGTCATGCAACAAATCTCTTGTATCTTCACAAGCTGCTCGGCAAGACGGCATACAAGCTTCTCATCGATAACAAACCCCAAGTTGGATACTTTCGAGTATTCGGCTCAAAGTGCTACATTCTTGATAAGCATCGTCATTCTAAATTTGCTCCTAAATCTCATGAAGGTTTCCTACTTGGTTATGGCTCAAACTCTCACACTTACTGTGTCTACAACAATTTCACCCGAAAGGTTGAAGAGACGGTAGATGTGAAGTTTGATGAATCTAACGGCTCACAAGTAGAGCTATTGCCAATTGATGTAGGAGATAAAGATCCTTCGGAAGCAATCCAAGACTTGTCTATTGGCAAGATTCGTCCAATGGAAGTGAAGGAGAGTACCTCGTCCGTCCAAGTGGAAGCTTCTACCTCACGACAAGGTGAACCAAGAGTTGATACGGAAGCATCCACAAAGTGGGACGCACCAAGATGTAGAAAACAAGGAAGTACACCAAGATGAACCTCATCAACCTCCTTCTCCACCAAGAGAAGAGAACGACAATGCCAATAATGAAGAAGGCCAAGAAGAAGGACAAGATGATGAAGAAAATGTTCCACTCCGACCCAAGCAAAAGCTCTCACGAGTTCGAGCAAGAGTCTCAAGAGATCATCCCGGCGAACAAAGCTTCAATGATATTCAAACCGGGAGAATCACTCGCTCTAAAACTCATTTGGCTAACTTTTGTGAACATTATTCATTCATCTCTAGCATTGAACCTATGAAGGTTGAAGAAGCATTGGAAGATCCGGATTGGATAAACGCCATGCATGAAGAGATACACAAATTTGACAAAAATCAAGTGTGGACATTGGTCGAGAAGCCCGACAACAACCAGAACATCATTGGTACCAAATGCGTGTTTCACAACAAGCAAGACGAAGATGGACACATTGTTCACAACAGAGCACGTCTCATTGCCTAAGGCTACACTCAAGTCGAAGGTATGGACTACGGTGAGACATATGCCCCCGTTGCTAGACTTGCGTCCATCTTCATCTTAATTGCCTATGCTAATCACCATGATATCACCTTGTACCAAATGGACATTAAAAGTTCTTTTCTAAATGGTGAAATTGAGGAGGAAGTTTATGTTAAACAAACTCCCGGCTTTGTCAATCCTAAGAAACCCGATCATGTTTACAAACTTCACAAAGCTCTTTATGGTATTGAACAAGCCCCTAGAGCGTGGTATAAATTCTTGACCAAGTTCCTTCTTGAAAAAGACTTTGAGATTGGAAAAATAGATTCTACTCTTTTTACTAAAAGGGTTAATGGTGAATTATTTGTGTGCCAAATTTATGTTGATGATATTATATTTGGTTCGACTAACCCTCATTTTAGTGAAAAGTTTGGGAAGCTAATGTCGAAGAAGTTTGAGATGTCTATGATGAGTGAACTCAAGTTCTTTCTTGGTTTGCAAATCAAGCAAACTAAGGACGACACCTTTGTTTCCTAAACAAAGTACACCAAGGACTTATTCAAGAAGTTCAATATGCAAGAATGCAAAGGCATGAAAACACCCATGCCTACCAGTGGACATCTTGATTTGACCAAGGACGGTGAACCGGTTGACCAAAAGGTTTATCGCTCTATGATTGGTTCATTATTATATCTATGTGCCTCCCGTCCCGATATTATGCTAATTGTGTGCATGTGTGCACGATATCAATCGGCCCCCAAAGAATGTCATCTTAAGGCTGTGAAAAGGATAGTGAGATACTTAATACATACACCAAATTTTGGCATTTGGTATCCTAAGAGGTCCTTGAGGGAGTACATGACTAAGGGGTCCTCGGGTGTCCGGGCTGTTGGCCATGGGCCGGACTAATGGGATGTGAAGATACGAAGACTGCACCCATGTCCGTATGGGACTCTCCTTAGCATGGAAGGCAAGCCTGGCGTCGAATATGTAGATTCATTTCTTTGTAACTGACCTTATGTAACCCTAGATCCTCCCGGTGTCTATATAAACCGGAGGACTTAGTCCGGATAGGGGAGACTCCTTATCATAGCCATACAAGCTAGACCTCTAGGGTTTAGCCATTACGATCTCGAGGTAGATCAACTCTTGTAATACTCATATTCATCAATATCAATCAAGCAGGACGTACGGTATTACCTCCATAGAGAGGGCCCAAACCTGGGTAAACATCGTGTCCCTTGTCTCCTATTACCATAGACCTCAGATGCACAGTTCGGGACCCCATACCCAAGATCCGCTGGTTTTGACACCGACATTGGTGCTTTCATTGAGAGTTCCACTGTGTTGTCGCCAAAGGGTTTGATGGCCCCTCCGATCGTCGATAATGACGCTGTTCAAGGAGGAACTTTTCTCCCCAGACAGATCTTCGTGTTCGGAGGCTTCACACTACGGGCTAACTCGTTTGGCCATATAGAGCAGATCGAAAGCTACGCCCCTGGCCATCAGGTCAGATTTGGGAGCTTGAACTACATCCGTGGGGACTTGATCTTCGCTGGATTCAAGACCGCAGTAACCGCTCCTGGTCACCCCGATGATCATGACCTAAATCTGTTATCAGACCACATCCAGGAGATCGATCCTGTAACCGCTCTAGCCTTAGAGTTGGAGCAGACTGCACCATCCAAGGACAGGAGGATCAACCCCACCACAAAGGCCACGGATCCCACGACGTTGGAGCCGCACATAGACTTAACCGCTCACGACGTCTTTGTCACCAGAACTCCAGACTCATATTCGAACGTAAGTTCCAAACCACGCGAGCCCACGGACGCCGAGCTTGATCGTTTATCGATCTTCAAATTCAGCGCCACGGACATCTTCCAGCACTCGCCCTTGGGCGATGTGCTAAATTCCTTAAAGAACCTGTCCTTGGCAGAGGACTCACAACCGAACTATATCCGGCTCGAACCAGGGGCTGGTAGTGGAGAATTTTGCTTCCCACCTACCACCCACTTCATAGCAACGGTCCAGGATTCGACTGATACACCTGATTACGACTCCGAGAACATTGACGGTATGGTCGACGATGCCGAAGACAACGAAGACCCCGTTGATACAGCTAATGACCAAGATGAACGGGAAGATGGGTAGGTTAGCCCTAGTAAACAGGCCACATACGAAGATTCGGAGGATGGCAATTACCTTCCGCTCTCTGAGGATGAGGTGAGCCTCGGCACCGAGGATTTCATCGTGCCCGAGGAACCTCTTGAGCAGGAGCGCTTCAAGCGCCAACTAATAGCCATAGCAAGGAGCCTGAAAAAGAAGTAGTAACAACTTCAAGCTGACCAAGATCTGCTCAATGATAGATGGACCAAAGTCCTAGCCGCCGAAGAATACGACCTTAGTGGTCCAGCCAAAAGCTACTTGAAGAGTAGATTGCTACCCCAGGGCGAGAACAAGGCGCTCGAGCCAGTGCCATTATCGCACAGAGCGTCAGGTCAACCACAACTTGGTCCGGGTAAAGCGGCAACTCAAGCCGAACACCAGACCGCCCCACCTCGCCATAAAGGCAAGAACAAAATAGCTCGGGGTTGTGCACACGACCGTCAACAGGACTTGGGTAGTAGAGCAGGATACTTGAGAGCGACCTACGGATCGTGAGGACATACCTCGACATGCGACGACGACCACCTATTCGGACGTAACAAACCTAGCCACGCCCGGGCCGAAAACCGCAAACGGACTCCATCGGAGGTACGTCGTAGTGTGGCCCAACATAGAGGCGCCGCACACCCTCTTTGCTTCACAAACGAAGTAATGGAGCATGAATTCGCAGACGGGTTCAAACCTATGAATATCGAATCATACGATGGAACAACGGATCCCACGGTATGGATCGAGGACTTCCTCCTCCATATCCACATGTCCCGCGGGGACGACCTTCATGCCATCAAATATCTACCACTGAAACTCAAAGGAGCAGCTCGGGACTGGTTAAACAGTCTGCCGGAAAATTCTATTGGCAGCTAGGAAGATTTGGAGGACGCCTTTCGCGACAACTTCCAAGGAACATATGTCCGGCCACCGGACGCCGATGACTTAAATCACATTGTCCAGCATCCCGGAGAATCAGCCAGGAAGCTCTGGAGTAGGTTCTTAGTTAAAAAGAACCAAATCGTCAACTGTCCGGGCGCAGAAGCCCTTGCGGCCTTTAAACACAGCGTCTGGGATGAATGGCTTGCACACCACCTCGGTCAAGAAGGACCTAGATCCATGATAGCCCTTACCTCTCTAATGACCAGCTTTTGTGTGGGAGAAGACAGCTGGCTCACTTGTAGAAGCAATAGCGCCAGTGACTCAGGCACTTCCGAAATCTGAGATGGCAATGGCAAGCCACGATGAATCAAACACAATAGTCGCAATGACAATGAAAGATCACGCGACACAGCGGTCAACGCCAGATTCAGCAATCCCAAGCCCGGTCAACGGAAAAAGCCATTCAAGGCGAACAGAGACGGACCATCCAACCTAGACAGGATATTGGACCGACCCTGCCAGATTCACGACCACCCCAATAAACCAGCTAATCATACCAACGGAAGCTGTTAGGTCCTCAAGCAAGCCGGCAAGCTCAACTCCGAACACAAGGGAAGGGGGCCGCCAGGCAATAGGGACGATAGAGCGGTTCCCCAGCCAAATGCCGGGGACCAAAAGCAATTTCCCCCCGAAGATCGATCAAATCCGGAACAGGAATAGCAGTTCGGCTTCCGTTGCCCATCTCATATACCCGTTAAAACTATACCACGCATACATAACTACGCACTTAAGATACCATGGGCATTGGCGGAAGCATAATACAGACTAGTCCGCAAGCACTCTGGTACATTTTTATTTACTTTCCTTTTTCTTTCTTCATTATCTCTTAAAAACAGGTGGCGCAAAGGAGAAACATCTAAGATCGACTCCATCGGAGTTCGGTTTCATACACTCACCTACGGGGCTACTTCCTTCAAGGATTCCCCTCGCCGAGGACAGGTGGCACAGACGTGCGACAGGAGGTCCAAAATAACTTTTTGTAGACCGCACTCTTTTTTGAGCCTGTAACATGCCTTTTTCCTCTGCCTTCGACCCAGGGCATATCAAATATCTGGGGTCGTGGCCTTTATATATATCAAGTAATCATTGGCATATCGCTCAGGTCCCAGTTCACATTGTCCGAATTAATCATCCACGTCTTTCCACAAATGAATACGCCCCCTATGGTTGTTTCACAGATATACCCCGGCTTAAACTTGCCAGGGGCTCGGTACGAGAACAAATGAGTTGCCAACAAAGTCCAAATAGCTTTTACAGCGTACTCCGGCGTCGCGAGTTTGGCCTTATATGCATCAGCTCCGAATCATGTCTTGGGTCAATAGTTGGGTTGCCCGGCTCCTGTGCTTTCTATCCTACGTTCCACTCTATCGGCTAGGGTAGTAAAGGGAGAACTACTACGATTGTGCTTCCCGTTCACCTGGTTCAGCACCTCAGTAGAGAAAGCCGAAAACTGACTATCATGATGCGATGAGAGCTGGTCAACCACTCGATGACTTATCGGAATATCTAGTGATTCCTCCGTGTCACATGAAGGACCTCTTTTCGGTCAAATATGTACACACATCGTACGAATAAGCCGCATACATACCAGGGGCTATGTCGTGGACCCACATAAAACTCCTATGGCTAAGTGAAAGTGTTAACACCCTATAGTCTGGTTGCCTGGTTCGCCGCATTGACACCTCCTTCACGGACCAAGACGTTGGGTCAAGAGTGATCAAATGCTTTTCCAAACACCCCCGTACTTCCTACGAGGGGGCTGAAGCCGACGACTGGAAAATGTTCAGATTATATTAAAACGACCGCACAGGAGGAACACAAACTTTCGAGCAATATATAAAAAATAGATTAACTATAAAATTGTCTCGTACAATTCTCATACACCTCACTCAAACATTATGTATTTCAAGCATTGACCCTCTATCAAGTGAGCGGCCACTAGGGCGTCTTCAAAATAATGCCCCGGTTCGTGGCGGTCCTTGCCCTTGGGTGGACTCTTCACCGCAACATTGATGGCCTTCATCTTCCCCCAGAATGTCTTGACTTGGGAAAAGGCCATCCGTGCACCCTCGATGCACACCGACCGCTTCACAGCGTCGATACGTGGCACCGTGTCAACAAGCCGCTGCACCAAGCCGAAGTAACTATTCAGAACAGGTTCAGTAGGCCATAACCGGATTATGACATTCTTCATGGCAGCGCCAGATATCCTATGAAGCTTGGCCCACTGGGACATCTACTCATTCAGCAACAAGGGGCGCTTCGACGCGCCGAATTGTGACCAGAAAAGCTTCTCTGTTGCATACCCCTCTCGCGCTTGGTAAAACTGTGCCGCATCGGAAGAACTCTTCGGCAAGTCTAAAAACTCATCCGGAGAACTCCACGATTGGTTAAGCTGAGCATAGTTCAGATCGCCGAACTTAGTCTGTAGCAAAAATGGCTCACGAGCCGCAATCTCCATAGCTTGCCGGATCTCCTCACGGGCGGCTCTAGATTAAGACCGCGCTTCTCTCGCCTCTCGTAAGGCCTTGTCAATTTCAGTCGTTTTTGCTTCATTCTCCTTCTGAGGGAGTTCACAGCGGCTAGCAGTATTTTTTAGTTCGAGCGCCATCATGGATGTATTCTCCTCGTCTTGACGCCGAGCAACTCGTTCGGCTTTTAAATCAGCCGACGCCTTTTCGGCAGCCGCATTACTACACCGGGCATATGCTCCTTGGCTCGGGCCAGCTCCGCCCGAAGAATTCCAACGGCGGCAGCACTATCTGCAGCCATGCATATTACAATATATAACTTTCAGTGTCATGCTTATATCACAAAAATGCATGTGAAGGGACTGCTCCGGATACATACCTTGCGATTCGTCCAGACGTATGTTGATTAATGCAATGTCATCCTCGGCCACCTCAAGCTTCCGTTGCAGCTCGGCAATATCCCTAGTCTGGGAAGTAGCCAGGGGAGAAGCAACCTATGTTCAAGATAATCAGATTAGTCCTTGAATATTTCTTCTTGATCCTCCATTCGCCTCCCATGGGAAGCCAACCCGAGTCTTAGGGGCTACTACCTATACACAGGTGTATTTTGCGAATAAAACACAATTGCACATATTATAGTACAAACCTTGAAGCCTCTTAGTAGGCTCACAAAGGCCTTACTCAATTCGCTCTTCGCGGACAAGACCTTTTCAACCACCATGCCCATTAAGGTACGATGTTCCTCTAAGACGGACGCCTGCCGCAGCATGTTCGTCAAGATATCCGGCGCCTCTGGGTCTCCGGAGGCTGCCGTAGGAGTACGGCCACCCTTTGAAGGGATCAGTTTATTCGTATCCGGCTGGATACTGGGCTGTTCGGGGCCTTCATTGTTGTTCCCTGGACCCTGGGCCACCAAAGTATCACCTTCGGGTAATGTCTTCATCATCCCTTGCACCACTTGTTGGTCAGGGGAGACCCTCCGCGACGACACCTCGAAGTCGTCCGCTCTATTGGACGGAGAGGCCGGTGGGGCGTCTCGCTTTCCATCATCTCTGGGAGAAGGTCCCCCGAGGAAGAGGATTGTTGAAGAAAACTGCGTGCTGAGCTGCAATATATATATATATATATATATATATTCCAGGCATTATAAGAAAGGAACAGGACATGTTTAAATCAGCCTTGTTCACTTACGATTTGGCCTGAGGCTTGTCCTTGTCATGAGACTGCGCTTTGACGTCCTCCAAGCCCGAGCCACCCACCGGAGGCGTCTTGCCTCGCTTAGGAGCATGCCTCTCCCAATCTTCGGAGGCGGCCCTTTTCTTCCTAGGAGGGAAGGAGACTGCTGCTCCCCCTTCACTTTTGTCTTCGGATGAGGGGATTTGATTCCTCCGGACACAAAGTCCGGTATACCCTTGGGATAGGGGCCATCTTTGGTCCTCTCACTGTCTGTCTTGCCCTCCTTCATAGGCATCTGGTATGGTGCCAGGGCCACCATCCTTGTTAGAACAGGATTCGCTGGGCCCTCGGGCAGAGGAGCCAACACATAATCATTTCCGCCTTCTTTACCCAGCCCAGGAAGAAGATAGCTTGCTCAGTACCATATTACGGTATGCATAATTACAAAGTGTTTGAGAGCCAAGTGCTTACCGGGGTATCCGGATGGTTGAAGTTAAGGCCAACGTCCTCGGTAGTGCCCGTCCAATGCTTGCTTCCCGAAAAATAACTTCCACATCCCTTTGTGTGTGATATCGAAGAAGTGTTGGAGGGTTCGTGGTCCTTCTGGATTGAGCTCCCACATGCGGTGAGACCTGCGCCGGCATGGCAGGATTCGGCGAACTAACATCACTTGAATCATGTTGACAAGATCGATGTCTCTCTCGGGGAGGGTTCGGATGTGGCTCTGTAATTCTGCACTTCATCAACTTATCCCCAGTCCAGTCCCTTGTTGACCCATCATGCAAGCTGTAATGGTGGGCCAGGGCAGAATGCGGGTGCAGCTACCCACTTGGTGCCGCGGGGCTCTGTAACGTAAAACCACTCCCGCTGCCAGTGATTGGAAGTTTCGGTAAAGGAACCTTTTGGCCAAGGAGTGCCGGTGAGTTGGTTGATCATAGCACCGCCGCACTCCACCTGTTCCCAGTCGACTACCTTCGGCTTCACACTGACGGTCTTGAGCCATAAGCCGAAGTGTGGGGGGGGGGTTCAGAGGAAGGCCTCACATGTAATGATAAACACCGAGATGTGGAGGATAGAGTCTGGGGCTAGATCATGAAAATCTAGTCTGTAATAAAACATTAGCCCCCGGACGAAGGGGTGAAGAGCGAACCCAAGCCCCCGGAGAAAGTGGGAGATGAATACAACCCTCTCGCCAGATCTGGGGGTCGGAATAACCTGTCCTTGAGCAGGAAGCCTGTGGTGGACCTCCGCAGTCAAATATATGGCCGCCCGAAGCTTTGCGATATCCTCCTCTGTAACGGAGGAAGCCACCCATCGGCCTTGAGAGCTGGGTCTGGACATGATGGGGAGGCTTGAAACAATGAAGTCGAACCTTGGGTGCTGGAACTCGAGGTTGGGAAGGCTGAGGAGAGGTTTGGCATAAAAGGACGGCCCTTGGTTCCTTTATAAAGGCAGCGGGTATTAAACGCCTCCTCCTAAGCCTAAGAACCTGCCTATTCCTAAGGAATCTTTCCTGCAGGATGGTTGGGCTACCCGCGCTCGTACTGATGAAAATCCCGCAGTTAGGGGACACGATCTCTGCATCGACGAGACATGTCAATAAAAACCACACCCCGAAATGTGTAATGGCGGGACGGGAGACTGTTCGAAATAATAACCAAGGAGTGTGACGTCACATTCCTAAAGTTGTCAGCAGATTGGATTCGTGGAATACTATACTCTCTACAAATGTGTTTTAAAGGTCCGGACACGATCGATTCGTCCGAAGACTATTTTGGAGTTCAGAAGGAGGAACCTGCCTTGCAATGCCGAAGAAAGCACTACATGTCGGATACCTTGTCATTGAAGCCAGGTTCAGGGGCTACTGAGGGAGTACTGGACTAAGGGATCCTCAGGCGTCCGACCTGTTGGCCATGGGCCGGACTGATGGGCTGTGAAGATACGAAGACCGAAGACTACACCCGAGTCCGGATGGGACTCTCCTTAGCGTGGAAGGCAAGCCTGGCATCAAATATGTAGATTCCTTTCTTTGTAACCGACCTTATTTAACCCTAGATCCTCCCGGTGTCTATATAAACCGGAGGACTTAGTCCGGATAGGGGAGACTCATTATCATAGCCATACAAGCTAGACCTCTAGGGTTTAGCCATTACGATCTCGAGGTAGATCAACTCTTGTAATACTCATATTCATCAATATCAATCAAGCAGGACGTAGGGTATTACCTCCATAGAGAGGGCCCGAACCTGGGTAAACATCGTGTCCCTTGTCTCCTGTTACCATCGACCTTAGACGCACAGTTCGGGACCCCCTACCCAAGATCCGCTGGTTTTGACCCGACACTCCTCTTTTGATCTTGTTGGCCATTCCGATTCAGACTATGCTGGAGACAAAGTTGATAGAAAGTCCACTTTGGGTACTTGTCAATTTCTTGGTAGATCTCTTGTGTCTTGGTCCTCCAAGAAACAAAACTCGGTATCCTTATCCACTGCCAAAGCGGAATACATTACCACCGGTTCATGTTGTGCTCAATTACTTTGGATGACCCAAATCTTAAAGATTATGGGATCAATGTGAAACATGTTCCATTGCTTTGTGACAATGAGAGTGCTATTAATATTGCTCACAATCCCGTACAACATTCTCAAACTAAGCATATTGAAGTTCGTCATCATTTCATTCAAGATCATGTTGCTAAAGGGGACATTGATCTTAAACATGTTCGTACCGATAAGCAATTGGCGGATATATTCACCAAACCGCTTGATGAGAAAGTCTTTTGCCCTTTGAGAGGTGAATTGAACATCATTGATGCTTCAAACTTGGAGTAGGAACTCCATTTGAATACATGCAAGGCATGAGCCTATGACTAATCCTTGACTCTTCTCCTATGATGATGATCATTTGTCTTGGATATATTTGTACCCTTGCATGCTATCTAACCCTTGTAGGTACCTAGATGAATCTAAATCTATGAGATTGCAACACACTCACATCTTGAGCAATCTCTACATCACCAAGTCTCTATACAATGGTGGTTGAAGACAAGGAAGCATGAAACCCTTCAACATATCCTTTGATAAATTCTATATATCAAATTTCATGATTGTTATTTTGGATACACAAGTGCTCTTCCTTGCAAAACTAACCCATGTAGGTAGATGAACTCACTTCCAAGTGGTGCTCCCAACTCTTGACGAGCTACATCAACCTTGAGCAACCCACACAAGTCCAACTACATGACTAAGATCAACACCACCACCCAAGGTATGCCATTCCATCTTAGAGAAGCTTTACCCCAAGATATGAGTCAAAGCAGCTCAACAAGATGTGAATACATCAAATGCTTAAACGAAAAATGGTAACCCTATTTTGAGCTTAAATGATGAGTATGAGTTATGATCAAGTGTTCTCACTTGACTCCTCAGTCAATATACTCTAACATAGGTGAATTTGTCACCGCCCATTTCTAGATGAAGTTCTCTAGTGTTTCTCTGAGTTTTTGCATTTGTCCTTTGCATATTTGTTCCCCTTCTTCTATCAAAAAGAACTTCATCTAGATTTTCTTTTATCTGAGTTAATTCCCTGCAAATCCTTGCGAGATCTTATTTGCCTAGTGAGCTGAGGTGACAAGTGTTCTCTCTATGTTGAACTCAGTCATACCGATCTGTTGCTTTTGGTCAAACCGAACCAATTCGGTATCACCGAAGACTACAACTCGGTATCACTGATTTCACTGCAGAGAATACAATTTGCCATTTGTTCCTGCACTTTTGTTCCAGCTCCGCTCGATGATTCTTGTCCTCTAGCAGGATCAAAATCTATATGTTGCTTTGCTCTGTGACTCAAGGACCAAACCTTTTGACTCACACTCCAGAATATCCCTTCTTGGAAATTGATGTCAAAGGGGGAGAGGGATCACATCAAAGCTTATTCTCTTCAAAGCGGGGGAGAGAGAGAAAACGGGAGAGAGAGGTAATCACATCAAAGGCCCCAGATGATTGGTGTTCAAGAGGAGAGAAGTCACATGTCTTTAAGAGGGGAAAGACATGTTTATGTTAAAGTGGATTTGGAGAGGTCATGACTTTATTTTGTGATGAATCCACTATTTCGGAAGAGGTTCCTATTGATTATGAGAAAAAAGTTGCTATCTATGATGATTATTGTGATGACTTGCATGCTATAAGGAATAATGATATCCATGAAACTTGTCATCATGATTTCAGTTTTCAATTGGATTATGCCTCACATGATAATTATTTTGTTGAGTTTGCTCCCACTATTATTCATGAGAAGAATTTTGCTTATGTAGAGAGTAGTAAATTTTCTATGCTTGTAGATCATGAAAAGAATGCTTTAGGTGCTGGTTATATTGTTGAATTCATTCATGATTCTACTGAAAATTATTATGAGGGAGGAATATATGCTTGTAGGAATTGCACTAATATCAAGTTTCCTCTCTATGTGCTTAAATTTTTGAAGTTATGCTTGTTTTACCTTCCTATGCAAGTTGATTCTTGTTCCCACAAGTTGTTTTCTCACAAAATCCCTATGCATAGGAAGTGGGTTAGACTTAAATGTTCTAGTCATATTCTTCATGATGCTCTCTTTATGTTTCAATTCTTATCTTTTATGTGAGCATCATTGAAATCATCATGCCTAGCTAGGGGCGTTAAATGATAGCGCTTGTTGGGAGGCAACCCAACTTTACTTTTGTCCCTTACTTTTTGCTCCTGTTTAGTAATAAATAATTCGTCTAGCCTCTGTTTAGATGTGGTTTTATGCTTTTAATTAGTATTTGTGCCAAGTAGAACCTTTGGGAAGACTTGGGGAAAGTCTTTGCGATCATGCTGTAAAAAAACAGAAACTTTAGCGCTCACGAGAAATGCTGCCATTTTTATTTTGAGAGATATATTTATTTAATTTTTTTGCATATGTTTAATAGATAAATTACTCAGGTCCAGAAATTTATTTTAGAATTTTTGGGGTTCCAGAAGTTTGCGTTAGTTACAGATTACTACAGACTGTTCTGTTTTTGACAGATTCTGTTTTTCGTGTGTTGTTTGCTTATTTTGATGAATCTATGGCTAGTAAAATAGTTTATAAACCATAGAGAAGTTGGAATACAGTAGTTTTAACACCAATATAAATAAATAATGAGTTCATTACAGTACCTTGAAGTGGTGTTTTGTTTTCTTTCGCTAACGGAGCTTACGAGTTTTTTGTTAAGTTTTGTGTTGTGAAGTTTTCAAGTTTTGGGTAAAGATTCGATGGACTATGGAATAAGGAGTGGAAAGAGCCTAAGATTGGGGATGCCCAAGGCACCCCAAGGTAATATTCAAGGACAACCAAAATCCTAAGCTTGGGGATGCCCCGGAAGGCATCCCCTCTTTCGTCTTCGTTCATCGGTAACTTTACTTGGAGCTATATTTTTATTCGCCACATGATATGTGTTTCGCTTGGAGCGTCAATTTATTTTATTTCGTTTTGCTTGATGTTTGAATAAAATACCAAGATCTGAAATTATTAAATGTTAGAGAGTCTTCACTTAGTTGCATAATTATTCGACTACTCATTGATCTTCACTTATATCTTTCAGAGTAGTTTGTCGTTTGCTCTAGTGCTTCACTTATATCCTTTTAGAGCATGGTGGTGGTTTTATTTTATAGAAATAGATGAACTCTCATGCTTCACTTATATTATTTTGAGAGTCTTAAATAGCATGGTAATTTTCTTAAATAATCCTAATATGCTAGGCATCCAAGAATAGTAAAAACTTTCTTATGAGGGTGTTGAATACTAAGAGAAGTTTGATGCTTGATGATTGTTTTGAGATATGGAGGTAATAATATCAAATTTGTGCTAGTTGAGTAGTTGTGAATTTGAGGAATACATGCGTTGAAGTTTGCAAGTCCCGTAGCATGCACGTATGGTAAACGTTGTGTAACAAATTTGAAACATGAGGTGTTATTTGATTGTCTTCCTTATGAGTGGCGGTTGGGGACGAGCGATGGTCTTTTCCTACTAATCTACCACCCCCTAGGAGCATGCGCATAGTGCTTGGTTTTTGATGACTTGTAGATTTTTGCAATAAGTATGTGAGTTCTTTATGACTAATGTTGAGTCCATGGATTATACGCACTCTCACCCTTCCATCATTGCTAGCCTCTTCGGTACCGTGCATTGCCCTTTCTCACATTCAGAGTTGGTGCAAACTTCGCCGGTGCATCCAAACCCCGTGATATGATACGCTCTTTCACACATAAACCTCCTTATATCTTCCTCAAAATAGTCACCATACCTACCTATTATGGCATTTCCATAGCCATTCTGAGATATATTGCCATGCAACTTTCCACCATTCCTTTTATCATGACACATTCATCATTGTCATATTTCTTAGCATGATCATGTAGTTGACATAGTATTTATGGCAAAGCCACCGTTCATAATTCTTTCATACATGTCACTCTTGGTTCATTGCATATCCCGGTACACCGGCAGAGGCATTCATTTAGAGTCATCTTTTGTTCTAGTATCGAGTTGTAACCATTGAGTTGTAAATAAATAGAAGTGTGATGATCATCATTAATAGAGCATTGTCCCAAAAAACGGCGAAATAAAAAAAGGAAAGGACAAAAAAAGAAAGGCCAAATAAAAAATAATAATAAAAGGGACAATGCTACTATCCTTTTTTTCCACACTTTTCCTTCGAAGTAGCACCATGATCTTCATGATAGAGAGTCTCTTGTTTTGTCACTTTCATATACTAGTGGGAATTTTTCATTATAGAACTTGGCTTGTATATTCCAACAATGGGCCTCCTCAAGTGCCCTAGGTCTTCGTGAGCAAGCAAGTTGGATGCACACCCACTTAGTTTCTTTTGTTGATCTTTCATACATTTATAGCTCTAGTGCATCCGTTGCATGGAAATCCCTACTCCTTGCATTAACATCAATCGATGGGCATCTCCATAGCCCATTGATTAGCCTCGTTGATGTGAGACTTTCTCCTTTTTGTCTTCTCCACATAACCCCCATCATCATATTCTATTCCACCCATAGTGCTATATCCATGGCTCGCGCTCATGTATTGCGTGAAGATTTATAAAGTTTGATATTACTAAAGTATGAAACAATTGCTTGGCTTGTCATCGGGGTTATGCATGATGAGAGCATTCTTGTGTGACGAAAATGGAGCATGACTAAACTATATGATTTTGTAGGGATGAACTTTCTTTGGCCATGTTATTTTGAGAGGACATAATTGCTTAGTTAGTATGCTTGAAGTATTATTATTTTTATATCAATATGAACTTTTATCTTGAATCTTTCGGATCTGAATATTCATACCACAATTAAGAAGGATTACATTGAAATTATGCCAAGTAGCATTCCACATCAAAAATTCTGTTTTTCTCATTTACCTACTCAAGGACGAGCAGGAATTAAGCTTGGGGATGTTGATACGTCTCCAATGTATCTATAATTTTTGATTGCTCCATGCTATATTATCTTCTTTTTGGATGTTTGTGGGCTTTATTATACACTTTTATATTATTTTTGGGACTAACCTATTAACCCAGAGCCCAGTGCCAGTTTCTGTTTGTTCCTTGTTTTGGAGTATCGCAGAAAAGGAAAATCAAACGGAGTCCAATGGACCTGAAACTTCACGGAACTTATTTTTGGAAGGAAAGCAACCCGGGAGACTTGGAGTCCACGTCAAGGAAGAAACGAGCGAGCCACAAGGCAGGGGGGCGCGCCCACCCCCCTAGGGCGCGCCCTCCACCCTCGTGGGCTCCTCGTGGCCCCCCTGACGTACTTCTTCCGCCTATATATCTCCATATACCCTAAAACAATCGGGGAACACAATAGATCGGGAGTTCCGCCGCCAGAAGCCTCCGTAGCCACCAAAAGCCAATCTAGACCCATTTCGGCACCCTGTCGGAGGGGGAATCCCTCTCCGGTGGCCATATTCATCATCCCGGTGCTCTCCATGACGAGGAGGGAGTAGTTCTCCCTCAGGGATAAGGGTATGTACCAGTAGCTATGTGTTTGATCATTCTCTCTCTCGTGCTCTTGAGGTGATACGATCTTGATGTATTGCGAGCTTTGCTATTATAGTTGGATCTTATGATGTTTTCTCCCCCCCCTCTACTCTCTTGTAATGGATTGAGTTTCCCCTTTGAAGTTATCTTATCGGATTGAGTCTTTAAAGATTTGAGAACACTTGATGTATGTCTTGCCGTGCATATCTATGGTGACAATGGGATACCACATGATTCACTTGATGTATGTTGTGGTGATCAACTTGCGGGTTCCGCCCATGAACCTATGCATAGGGGTTGGCACACGTTTTCGTCGTGATTCTCCGGTAGAAACTTTGGGGCACTCTTTGAGGTTCTATGTGTTGGTTGAATAGATGAATCTGAGATTGTGTGATGCATATCGTATAATTATACCCACGGATACTTGAGGTGACATTGGAGTATCTAGGTGACATTAGGGTTTTGGTTGATTTGTGTCTTAAGGTGTTATTCTAGTACAGACTCTAGGGCTATTTGTGACACTTATAGGAATAGACCAACGGATTGATTGGAAAGAATAACTTTGAGGTGGTTTTGTACCCTACCATATTCTCTTCGTTTGTTCTCCGCTATTAGTGACTTTGGAGTGACTCTTTGTTGCATGTTGAGGGATAGTTATGTGATCCAATTATGTTATTATTGTTGAGAGGACTTACACTAGTGAAAGTATGAACCCTAGGCCTTGTTTCCTATCATTGCAATACCGTTTACGCTCACTTTTATCATTAGTTACCTTGTTGTTTTATATTTTCATATTACAAAAACCATTATCTACTATCCATATTGCACTTGTATCACCATCTCTTCGCTGAACTAGTGCACCTATACAATTTACTATTGTATTGGGTGTGTTGGGGACACAAGAGACTCTTTGTCATTTGGTTGCAGGTTTGCTTGAGAGAGACCATCTTCATCCTACGCCTCCTACGGATTGATAAACCTTAGGTCATCCACTTGAGGGAAATTTGCTACTGTCCTACAAACCTCAGCACTTGGAGGCCCAACAACGTCTACAAGAAGAAGGTTGTGTAGTAGACATCATGGTGGCATGCAGATCTTTGTAGAGATCATAAATACACAAGATCAGATGAGAACCAGAAGACGACGATCCTTGGCGAGATCCTTGCCAAGGAGATCCACGATACCCCTGGCAAGATCCTTGACGGGGACGACCGCGGTGCCGCAGCGAGACCCTTGCCGGGCCCTCGGCAAGACCCTTGCCGAAAATGCCTGCGGGGCCGCAGCCAGGCCCGCGTCTGCCAAGACTCCATCGCCGCTCCCATACAGCTGCCAGCTCGACCAGCTGGGCAGGCATCTGCGTGGCAGCACGCGACCTCTACACCAACTCAGCAAGCACCTATGTGGTGGCATACAGATCTTCGTGAAGGCTCCACCATCGCACCAGCCCAGCAGCCAGCCAACGTGGCGCTACAACGCCTCGTCAGCTTGGACGCGCGTCGGAGCCAAGCGAGGCGACGACAGCTGGGACGAGCTTCTTTGTCGTCCCCAATAAAGCAAGAGGGGCATGTCGGGAGCGCATTAAATGTGTTTGTCTGACGATGCCAGGGGATAGACTCAGCCCCTATACACCTTTCCACCTCATGTGTGCCACTGTGGCATCCCCTTTTTTCTATAAAAGGAGGCCCAAGGCATACTGGAGGGGGATTCGGATCTTTTGGACTAGAGAGCCACCGCAGCTAGTTCAAGAACACAAGAACACCTAAATATACATCAAAGCAGGACCAGGGTTTCACGCGTCTCCACGGCCCGAACCTAGGTAAACGATTTGTGTGCTGACTGCCAGACCCACTCTTTGCACAACCCCGCACCCGCCAACCATAGAAGGGATCCCAGTGATCCAATAGGTGTCGTTCCCCACCGACAGTCCTGCAACTAGTAGCCAAACTCATACCTTTAAACCTCGCCTCATATTCAAAGACTTGGTTTTGGAGATCATAGATTTGGCTTTGGAGGAAGTTGATTTTCTCGTTGAGGATGAAGACGATGTCCTTCATGGGCTTGACATCCACCTTGAGATCACTGGAGAGGTCCGTGATCATGAGGTGATTGGCATTGAGTCCATGCTCCACCATCCCCCTACACCAAAAGACATCTTCTTCCATAGCTTCAAGTCTGGCCTCCACGGTTCCCGTCACCTTGGGACACGGCACACCGCGATGGTGAAGCACCCCCTCATGCATCTGGATGACCTGAGGGTGTTGCACCACCTCCCGCGGATATGGGTTGATGACGTTCTTGAAGAACTTATCCTTGGAGGAGCTTGAGGTGGCCATGGTAGATGGGATCTGGTAGAAAACATCAAGAAAAGAGAACAGAGGATTTCTCCACGATACGGTGGTTAACATGTTCGGGAAGTATATATAGATTTTTTTTATCTTGGGGGACAAGCAAATGGAAGAAAAACGGAGTCCGGAAGATGTCCTAGGTGGGCACAACCCACCTGGCCGCGCCAGGATTGCCTGGCACACCCTGGTGTCTTGTGCCCATCAGGGTACGCTTCCCGGTAGTTTCTTATTTTCCTATGTTTCCAAATATTCCAAAACTGACAACATTTTTTGAGGTCCATTTACTTATCATATCACGTACCTCCTTATTTTCACGATTCTGCAGTGTTCCGAAAGGACTCTTTTATGTGCTCTTCCTGTGTCATAGTTTGGATAATATTACGTTCAACATTAATGGGCATACCTGAGATATAATGTTTTATTTGTTTCTCATTGACAACCTTCGGGTTAGTACCTTCGGCATTATTTATTTTGATGGCTCCAGACCGATAAACCTCCTTGTTAACATAGGGGCCTTCCCATTTTGAGAGGAGTTTTCCTGCAAAGAATCTGGAATGAGAGTTGTACAAAAGAACAATTCTCTCACATTAAACTCACACTTTTGGATTCTTTTGTCATGCCATCTTTTAACTTTTTCTTTGAATAATTTTGCATTTCATAAGCTTGGGTTCTCCATTCATCTAATGAGCTAATATCAAATAACCTCTTTTCAGTAGAAAGTTTGAAATCATTGTTGAGCTCCTTGATTGCCCAATATGCTTTATGTTCTAACTAAAGAGGCAAATGACAAGCTTTTCCATAAACCATTTTATAAGGAGACATACCCATAGGATTTTTATATGTTGTTGTATAAGCCCAAAGTGCATCATCTAATTTGTTAGACCAATTCTTCCTGAACCTATTGACAGTCTTTGCAAAATTAATTTTATTTCTCTATTGCTTAGGTCAACTTGACCACTAGACTGAGGATGATAAGGTGATGCAATTCTATGGTTAACATCATACTTGGCAAGCATTTTACGAAAAGCACCATGAATAAAGTGTGAACCACCATCAGTCATTAAATATCTAGGGACTCCAAACCTTGGGAAAATAACTTCCTTAAGCATTTTAATAGAGGTGTTGTGATCAGCACTACTGGTTGAAATAGCTTCTACCCATTTAGTAACATAATCAACAGCAACCAAAATATGGGTATACCCATTAGAGGAAGGAAAAGTCCCGTGTAATCAAATCTCCAAACATCAAATGGTTCGACAGCAAGTGAATAGTTCATAGGCATTTCTTGACGCTTACCGATATTACCTATTCTTTGACATTCATCACAAGATAAGACGAACTTACGGACATCCTTGAAGAGAGTAGGCCAATAAAATCCAGATTGCAATACCTTGTGAGCAGTTCTATCTCCAGCATGGTGTCCTCCATAAGCTTCGAAGTGAAATTTCCATAGGATTTGACCCTGTTCATGCTCAGGTACACAACGTCTAATAATACCATCTACTCCTTCTTTATAAAGATGTGGGTCATCCCAAAAGTAATGTCTTAAAGCATAGAAGAATTTTTTCTTTTGTTGGTATGTAAAGCTAGGTGGTAAATAGTTAGCAACAATGTAATTAGCATAGTCATCATACCAAGGAGTACTATGAGCAACATTTATTGCAGCTAACTGCTCATCGGGAAAACTATCATCAATAGGTAGTGGGTCATCAGGCAAATTTTCAAGCCTAGATAGATTATCAGCTACAGGGTTCTCAGCTCCTTTTCTATCAATGATATGTAAATCAAATTCTTGTAACAAGATAACCCATCGAATAAGTCTAGGTTTAATCTTTATTTTCCATAAGATATTTATTAACAACATGATCGGTGTGAACAATTACTTTGGAATCAACAATATAAGGTCTAAATTTATCACAAGCAAACACCACTGCTAAGAATTCTTTTTCAGTAGTAGCATAGTTTCGTTGAGCACTATCTAGAGTTTTACTAGCATAATGAATAACATTCAGTTTCTTATCAACTCTTTGTCCTAGAACAGCACCAACAGCATAATCACTAGAATCACACATAATTTCAAAAGTCAAATTCCAATCAGGTGGTTGAACAATAGGTGCATAAATTAAGGCTTTCTTGAGTGTTTCAAAGGCTTCTAAACAATCATCATCAATAACAAAAGGAATATCCTTTTGCAAAAGATTTGTAAGAGGCCTAGAAATTTTAGAAAAGTCTTTGATAAATCTCCTATAGAAACCAGCATGACCTAAGAAACTATGAATACCTTTTACATCTTTAGGACATGGCATTTTCTCAATTGCATCAACCTTAGCTTTGTCCACTTCAATACCGGAAATTTTATGACCCAAGACAATGCCTTCATTAACCATAAAGTGGCACTTCTCCAAATTCAGGACAAGATTTGTTTGTTCACATCTCTGCAAAACTCGATCATGATTGCTTAAACAATGATCAAAAGACTTCCCATAAATAGAGAAATCATCCATGAAAACCTCAACAATATTTTCACAAAAGTCAGAGAATATAGCAGCCATACATCTTTGAAAAGTAGTAGTTGCATTACATAAATTGAAAGGCACACGTATATAAGCACAGGTTCCAAAGGGACAAGTAAAAGTGTTATTTTCTTGATCAGGTTGAGAAACATGTATTTGTGAAAAACCAGAGTATCCATCAAGGAAGCAAAAATGTGTGTGCTTAGACAATCTTTCAAGCATTTGATCAATAAAAGGCAGAGGGTAATGATATTTTCTAGTTGCTTTGTTTAATTTTGTAAAATCAATTACCATTCTATAGCCTGTAACCATTCTTTGTGGAATAAGTTCATTCTTATCATTAGGAACAACAGTTATACCTCCTTTCTTAGGGACACAATGAACATGACTTACCCATCTACTATCAGCTATAGGATAGGTTATACCTGCTTCCAAAAGTTTTAAGATTTTTGTTCTTACCACTTCCTTCATTTTTTAGATTTAACCAACGTTGGTGATCAACAAGTTTGGCATTAGGTTCCATATTAATTTTGTGCTGACATAGAGAGACTAATGCCCTTTAAATCATCAAGAGTATATCCAATAGCATCTTGGTGCTTCCTTAGAACTTTCAATAGTCTTTCTTCTTCATGTTTTGAAAGGTTATCACTAATAATAACAGGATATATCTTCTTTTCATCAAGATAAGCATATTTCAAAGTGTCCGGCAATTGTTTTAATTCAAACATAGGATCACCTTTAGGTGGAGGAGGACCTCCTAGAGTTTCAAAAGGCAAATTGTGGTTAAGCAGAGGACGTTGTTCTAAGAAAATCTTATCTATTTCATTCCTTTCATGCATATCTAAATAATTTTCATGGTCTAGAAAATATTGTTCTAATGGATCAGTAGGTGGTACAGCAATAGAAGCAAGACCAATTAATTCATCTTCACTAGGCAATTCTTTTTAATGAAGCTTTCTACTAAACTTGGAAAAATTAAACTCATGAGACTCATCACCAAAACTAACACCGATAGTTTGTTTCTTACAATCTATTCTAGCATTAACAGTGTTGAAGAAAGGTCTACCAAAGATAATGGCAAAAAAGTAATCTTGTGGGGAACCAGGAACAAGAAAATCAGTAGGGTACTTTATTTTCCCACACAATACTTCCACATCTCTAACAATCCCAATTGGTGAGATAGTGTCTCTATTAGCAAGTTTAATAGTAACATCTATGTCTTCTATCTCTGTAGGTGCTATGTCAGTCATAATTTCTTGATATAAAGTGTAAGGAATAGCACTCACACTAGCACCTATGTCACATAAACCATGATAACAATGATCTCCTATTTTATCTGAGACAACAGGCATGCCAGCAATAGGTCTATGTTTATCCTTTTTATCAGGTTTGGCAATTCTAGCAGTTTTTTCACAGAAGTATATAACATGCCTATCGGATCACGGGTTCCGGCAGACCCTTAAGGTTCGAACACTGGGGTGCGCGCGAAGGTTTTCTCCCTATCGATCCGCGCCCTAGCTCTCTAAGATCTCGCAGACGAACTCGACGAACTCACAATACAGAAAGACACAAGATTTATACTGGTTTGGGCCACCGTTGTGGTGTAATACCCTACTCCAGTGTGGTGGTGGTGGATTGCCTCTTGGGCTGATGAAGAACAGTTACAAGGGGAAGAACCGCCTCCTGAAGTTGAGGTGTTCTTGTGCTTGGCGAACTTGTGTGTGACCTTGGTGTGGTGGATCCGGTCCAAGATGATTTCTCTCTCTCTCTACGGTGGTGGCTGGCTCTACTTATATAGGCCCTGGTCCTCTCGCCAAATATTGAGCGGGAAGGAAGCCAACAACAGCCAATTTGAAAGGGGACAACTAGTACAAGCTATCCTGACAAAAGGTGGTCTTCGCCTGCAAAAGGCTCTGGTGATGACACTGTCTTGGGCTCCATGGTGACCTCCGTCCTGCCGTCCTTCTGGTCTTGGTCTTGTTGCACCAATATGGAAACCTTTGCTTGATTCCTCGGTACTCCGCGCCTGCGGTTGCCCCCTTGGCACCAAAGAGGAAACAAGGACACTGCGCGCTAGCGCCCGCCTACTGGCGCCCGCCTGGTCTCGATCGTCATGGCTCACGTCACGCGGACCTCGCGAGGTTTGCCTTGCCTTGATCTCTCCACCCCTCGTGAGCCTGCCCGGCGAGGCCGCTCCTAAGGAGGTCTTGCGTCGTCCGCCTTGCGAGGGTCTTGAATGCCTTGTTGATGAAGATGGGTCATACGAACCTGCCAGCCCAGCTATGCCGTGGGCCACAGGCAGGCGAGTCTGGGGACCCCCATTCCCAGGACGCCGACAGTAGCCCCCGGGCCCAAGGCACGCTCGGGCTTGGCTTCGAGGCGAAGCCAGAGGATCAAGCATGGAGCACCGCGGGCCCCCGAAGCCTGCAGCCTCGGTTGACGCATGGCGGTTGATTGGACGTGGGCGTCTCCGCTTCCCCACACTGCCTTTGAATCCGCCTGGCTACGCGGCCCTCACAACCTACACAGTTATTATCCCATTGCCCTCGCCTTGCTTTCACAGTCCTTCTGCTTCCTCGAGACTCTGCCCCTCCTCTCCAATCTGACCTGCACCCCGCCTGCTTCATCGCCATGGCGCCGAAACAAGCTGACAAGGGGAAAAATCCGTTGTCACCGCCAAGTGCGCCTCCGGCTGCCGAGCCTGCCGGCGGCCGATCCTTGGTGCTCAACAACGAGGCCATTGACAAGGTGTGTCCCATGCTCGCCGCCAGCTTCAACGAGTGGGGGGAGACGGTGGCTTGTCCCGCGTCTCGTGCTCGCATCGCTCGGACGGTCACCGAGGTCCCAATCTGCATCGACGCCCTTTGGGCGGGCCTGATTTCCCCTTTCTCCGCCTTCTTCAACGCAGTGCTTGAGCACTACCAGATCCATATGCTGCATCTCGACCCCCCATCCGTGACTCTGCTTGCCGTCTTCGCCTTTGTGTGCGAGGCCATGGTGGGCATCGCTCCCTCTGTGGCCCTTCTCTGCCATTTCTTCTCATTGCATCTGACCGATCCACGGCAAAGCTCAGGGTGCGTGAGCTTCCAAGCCGTGGCCGCGACGGCGGGCATGGGGATGGACTTCGAGCTTCCTCCATCTACAAGCAAGTTTCAGACACGGTGGGTATTTGACGACGCTGGTGTGCTCAGCCCCCTGCTCCACGCCCCGTCAGCGCCTGCCGTTCCCCACTCTGGCTGGGGCCATGAGAGGCTCGTGAACCCTCGTATTGCTCCTATCTGGTTCCGGCTAAGGATGCTGAAGGACTGTGTTGTGACCGTGCTGATGGTGGTGAGGGAGTTTATCAGGCGCCGGGTTGCTCCGCTTCAATGCCATTCTCGTCCGATGTGGACCTTGCTCAGCAGTCAGGACCACATGAGGTTCCAGGAGTCCGGGCTCCCCCTTGAGGCGCGACAAATGGTGCTCAAGGTCCTGATAGGTATCCCTTCGCTGGACGACTTGCCTGGGAAGAACTATCTGATGTACCACTACGGGAACAAGGCTGAATTCGCGAGGAGCATGCCTCCCTTTGATGAGTGGGGGTTGCGTCCGGACGGCTTGGTGGGGCCCCGCGAGAACCCTGCCAACGTGGTTCCCCACTCTGTTGCTGGCGCCGGGCTCGCCCCGAATGTGGGTCCAGGGGGACGAGCGCTGTCAGAGGCTGGCGGCACAAGTGCTGAGGTGCGGGCGCCGCCCGGGGCTCCCAAGGCATCATCCTCAAGATCTCATGATTCCGGAATGCCGGTTGCTGAGGCGATGCAGCACGCGGCTCCTGAGGCCGAAACTTCGGAGGCCTCGGGAGGTTGCGGTGAAATGGCGCCCAACTGTTCTCCGCAGCTGGGCACCACTGAAGTCGTTCTCCCGAGCACTTCTCCGGCTTCACCCCGCACTGGCCGCCACATTCAGCTCTTCAGTCGGCTTTGCATGGACATCGAGGAGCTCCGCAAGAGGAAAGGATCTCCGAGCGGCAGTGGTATCTTCGGGTCGTTGAAGCGACGAAAGTACATCGTCGTCGACGAGTAAGTACCTTATTTCAGTGATCTTCTGCGAGCCGTCTTCCCTTCTTGACGATTGCCCCCAGGACCCCTTCTGCCGAGGCTGTGAAATCTCCACAGAAGCAGCTCCCTCTAGTCCCATTGCACCCGCCAAGCTCCAGCGCCGCAGGTACGGGTGCCGCCCACGACGTGGGGTCAGCCATGGGAGCTGGTCCGTCATCAAGGGGCCCCGAGCTCGCGCGTTCACCGTCCTTCCTTCGCGGCCTCGCTCGGAGCGTAGGAGGCGTGCCAAGGGCCCCCTGGTCACAGTCGGTAGCTGGCTGGCTTCGACCCTAGGGTCTTCTTCAAGCAGCGGGCCTTGTTCGGCTCAGGCCCCTCGTGAGGCCCCAACCCCCTTCTGAGAGAGGGCGCGTCGCCCACAGCCCCCGTGGCGGAGGGCGAGATGGGCCGTGTGCTCGAGTTCAAGCGCGGGTGGAGCGTCGTTCGTCATGAGCTCTTCCAGGAGGTGTCGGACGTGATGAACCGACTCGGCGAAGAACTTGAGGGTGTTGACACGCGCCTTGAGGCCGAGGGTCTTTGGTTGGTGGAGGAGTGGCACAAGCTGAAAGTGGCCATCAACCTCGGGCTCCACCAGCACGAGCCGGAAAACGTGAAGGCCGAGGCCTCCCTCGCGGCCTCCCGTGAGGCCTGCTCCCGTGCTCTGGAGGAGGCTCACGAACCTGACCGCCACCGTGAGGCTAAGGAGAAGCGCGCATGGGAGCTCCACGCCTGGAGTGCGTCCCTTGAGTAGCAAGTGGAGGCGCGCAAAGCCGCCCTCACGACACTAAGGTGGACGCGTACCAAGGAAGATGAGGTCTGGAAGCGCGAGGAGGCGCTGGCTCTAGAAGCCGTGGAGCGCAGCTTCGAGCTTGAGCAACTGGAGACGAGGGAGCATCAAGTTGCCCAAGCGGAGGATGCCGTCGGGGCTCGCGAGGCCCGAGTCCAGGAGGAAGTCGACCGCCGTGCGGCCGAGGTTCGCGCGGATCTTGAAGGTCAGTACGCCTTGAAGCTGAAGCTTGCGGGAACTGAAGCAGCGGGCAGGACCACCGTTCTCCGGCCCATGTCAGATGAGGCAAAGAGGCGCAAGGAGGCCACGTCCGCCGCCCTGGTCACGGCACAGGCGGACTTGGCCTCCGCCCGCGCCGAGCTGCTTTCTCTTTAGAGGTGGGTTGATGACACCGAGGCCGTCGCGCGGCAAAACAGGGAGGAAGTGCTTCAACGGCCGACGCTAGAGCGCGAGCATGCCCCCATGCTTCAGGGTCTCCAGAGCAAGGCTAATGCTGCCCTAGGCTTCATCTGCGACGAGAATGCACCGCCTCCCCACTCGAATGACTACGCCATTCACCTGACCTTCTTCACCAACGTGGTGGCGCACCTGGAAGCCCGGTCTAACAGGGCTCACCAGCTTGTGGAGGAGAGAAGTCGCAGTCTGCTTGGGCGCGCATTCTCTCGCGTCTTCAGCCACCTCCGGAACATTGATCTCGACTTCGATTTTTACGCCGCTATCGCTCCCATGCCGGAAGCCATCTGGGGCGACTTGGCGTAGTGGGTTGAAGACCACGTGGATGCGCTGGTCAGGGCCTTTGCTTCTGATGATGACGGGGTTGTGGTTGCGGCAAATGCAGGTGACGTGGTTGATGACGGCGTTGTCGACGCCGGCGAAGGTGGAGGCAACGCCTACAACAGTGACAGCGACGCCAGCGGCGCGTCTAAAGATGACATGGGGAATGCGGCGAGCGACGTATCCGGCTGATTCCTTGTGTCCCTGTTATTTATCCTGTAAAAGCTCGGGCATGGCCCTGGAAGACTGTAAGAGCATTTTGAGAGGGGAAGCCCCTCATGTAAACAATCACAACTTTTATCCTTTCGTGCTAAATCGAGTTCATGTCTTCATGAGCCTTAGCACGCCGGGGCAAGGGTGTCATTGCGGTTTTACCTTAGCTTGGGCAAGCCTAAACTGGCCCGAGAGATTGCAGATTTTTGAGGAGATCCTGACAAATTTGTCACCACGCCCGAGAGGGCTGTGTGATAAGAGAGCGGCCGCCATGGCTCGACACGCTAGTGGCTTGTGTGCTTCATGCCCAACCCGGCTCGCAAGGGTCCCGCGAGGGGGGAGCGACTGGCGCGAACTCTGAAATAAGGCAAGAACGAGACTGCGAGAAATAACTCGAACAAGAAAAGGCATCCCCCCACGCGCATCAAATGAAAATTCGACTTCAACTTAAATCCAAATCCAGAAGGAAGGGTTGCAGAAAAGAGATCCAAAGCAAATCGCCGCGTCCAGCACCTAGTCTAGTCTTCGACGTCTTCTCACCAGCGCGGAGCTATGTGCTACCACTGGGTGTGGGAGGGAGCCCCCGAGGCCCGAGGGTGGCACTCCAGAGACTCTGAGGCATGTACAGCACCACTCATTATTACGTGAGAGTGTCACGGGCGGCGATCTTCACAGGCACCGGGCCTTGCTTCATAGGTACTGACCTTGATTCATATCACCAGGCGAGAGCCCCGCCTTGCGCCACCCCCCACCACCGCTGGGACGACCGGAAACCGGGACGGCCCAACGAGGGCAGAGGGGACGCCAGCGGCGCCCTCGGCGACCACGAGTCCTCTGCCGGGGGAAGGGTCGCAGTTGCCATCCCGGTAGAGGGCCTACCTCTGGGTGTTGCCTTGCTCCCCGTGACACGGGTAGGGGCCTTGCTCCTGATCCCTTCCGCGCAGCCCCCAGCGGGTCTCTCCTGTCGGGGCGGGCATCGCCGTGCCGGAGCCACCGTTCGGCGCCGTGGCCTAGTTCATCTGTGACTCATGGTTAGCGTAAGCTTGCTCCTAAGGGATTAGTGGTACCATGTATCTGTTGTCGACGATGCGGTTGGCGGGGCTCTCCGGCGGCTCTTGGAAGGCTTCAGCTCCCAATGCCTCCTCCTCCCAACCTGGCCCGAGGAACGAGCCGGGGTCGTCCTCCGGCGTGTACTCCTGGTCCATCATGCGGGCCACATAGGCTTCCGGGGCTGTCACCCCAAACACCTCGCCGTAGTGCCCCATGCTCCACGTTGCCCCACCCAGTGTGGCGTCCTGGGGATGATAGCACGATGCCTCGCTGGGGCCATGGGGGGCAACGCTCGTACCCATGCTCATCAGAGGCGGCACGGGGGCAACGGGGCCCCCGGCGCCGCCGTCCGTCCTGGTGTTGGTGAAGCCCCCGGGCGCACCCGAGGGCACGCGGTTGCAGCGTGGCCTGTCGTGAGGTCTAGTAGCGGCTCAGGACGGAACCAGGTAGCAGAAAGGTGGCGCTCCTGATGCCGCCGCATCCAGCAGCTCAGCGACACGTTCCAGCAGTGTGTCGTGTCCGCTCTCCATCAGCCGGCACCGCAGCAACTCCCGCGCCACCGTGAGCACGGCCCGCATGTTCTCCTGTCCCCGTCGGGTGTGTGGTGCCGTTGCTGCGGTTTGGCTTGCGGCCCTTGCAGCGGCTCGCGCTTGTCGTGGAGTGGGGGTGGATGACGCTAGGCCGTGCCGCCCGCGCCCCGAAGCATTAGGCGGCGCTCGCGGCGCCTGGAGGGCGGGGTTGAGGTCTTCATGGGCAGGTGGCGCCGCCCAGGCTGGCCAGGCTGCCCACTGGTCGGAGTCGGCCCTTGGGTCGCCAGACATCGGGGCCACGGAGCGTCTACGGGTCGATTGGTGGGGAAGAGACTCCGGCGTACCCCTACCTGGCGCGCCAAATGTCGGATCACGGGTTCCGGCAGACCCTTAAGGTTCGAACATTGGTGTGCGTGTGAAGGTTTTCTCCCTATCGATCCGCGCCCTAGCTCTCTAAGATCTCGCAGATGAACTCGACGAACTCACAACACACAAAGACACAAGATTTATACTGGTTCGGGCCACCGTTGTGGTGTAATACCCTACTCTAGTGTGGTGGTGGTGGATTGCCTCTTGGGCTGATGAAGAACAATTACAAGGGGAAGAACTGCCTCCTGAGGTTGAGGTGTTCTTGTGCTTGGCGAACTTGTGTGTGACCTTGGTGTGGTGGATCCGGTCCAAGATGATCTCTCTCTCTCTCTCTCTCTATGGTGGTGGCTAGCTCTACTTATATAGGCCCTGGTCCTCTCCCTAAATATTCAGCGGGAAGGGAGCCAACAACGGCCAATTTGAAAGGGGTCAACTAGTACAAGCTATCCTGACAAAAGGTGGTCTTCGCCTGCAAAAGGCTCTGGTGATGACGCCATCTTGGGCTCCATGGTGACCTCCGTCCTGCCATCCTTCTGGTCTTGGTCTCGTTGCACCAATATGGAAACCTTTGCTTGATGCCTCGGTACTCCGCACATGCGCTTGCCCCCTTGGCACCAAAGAGGAAACAAGGACACTGTGCGCTGGCGCCCGCCTGGTCTCAATCGTCATGGCTCACGTCACGCGGACCTCGCGAGGTTTGCCTTGCCTTGATCTCTCCACCCCTCATGAGCCTTCCCGGCGAGGATGCTCCTGAGGAGGTCTTGCATCGTCCGCCTCACAAGGCTTCGCCCCTCGCAAGGGTGATGAATGCCTTATCAATGAAGATGGGCCGTACGAACCTGCCAGCCCAGCCACGCTGTGGGCCGCAGGCAGGCGAGTCTGGGGACCCCCGTTCCTAGGACACCGACAATGCCCATCTACACCTTCTTCCAAGAGATCTTTAACCATAGCAATACTAGGTTCTACTTCAATTTGTTCATCAGGTTTACGTGTTCTAATATAGCTTTTGTTAACAACAGTTGAAACTTTAGCTTGTTCCTTTATCCTAACAGGAAAAGGTGGTTTCTCAATATAAGAAGGAACAACTGGATCAACATTATAAAGTATAGTTTCTTATTTAACTAGTACCAGTTCTTTGATTTCTTCTTTAATAGGTGGGTGATATTTAAACCACTTCTCTTTATGGAGATCAACATGAGTAGCAAATGATTCACAAAAGTAAGCTAATATCTCAGAGTCAAGTCCATATTTAGTGCTAAACTTTTAAAAAGCACTGATATCCATAAAAGATTTAACACAATTGTATGTAAGTTTAATACCTGAATCTTTACCTTAGTCGATTTCCCAATCCCCAGAGTTGCATTTAATTCTTTCCAAAAGATCCCACTAGAATTCAATAGTCTTCTTCATAAAATAACCAGCATAAGAAGTATCGAGCATGGTTTGATCATTACGAGAAAGCCGAGCATAAAAGTTATGGATAATAATTTCTCTTGTGAGCTCATGATTGGGGCATGAATGTAACACTGACTTAAGCCTCCCCCAAGCTAGAGCGATACTTTCTCCTTCACGAGGCCAAAAATTATATATATAATTCTGATCACGATGAACTAGATGCATAGGATAATTTTTTTGATGGGACTCCAATTTCAAATGATTCCAATTCCAAGATCCAATATCATCGCATAGCCTATACCATGCCAATGCTTTTCCCATCAAAGATAAAGGGAAAACCTTTTTCATAACTTCATCTCCGGGTAAACCTGCAAGCTTGAACAATCCACAAATTTGTTCTACATATATCAAGTGCATATCAGGATGTTCGGTTCTGTCTCCTGCATATGGATTAGCTAGTAGTTTCTCTATCATAACCGAAGGAAATTCATATTCAATATTTTCAGTAGGTGCAGTATGTTGAGGGGTAGCTAATTGTGTTTCCGGTCGAGGTGAAAATACCCTGAACAAACCCCTCAAAGGATTGTTTTCCCTAGTAACAAGTGACAATAAATTTCAGCACACTATATAGATGTTTCCTTACCAAATTCCAATTACCAACGGCGCTTCACTCCCCAGCAACGGCGCCAGAAAATAGCCTTGATGACCCACAAGTATAGGGGATCAATTGTAGGTCTTTTCGATAAGTAAGAGTGTCGAACCCAACGAGGAGCAGAAGGAAATGACAAGTGGTTTTCAGCAAGGTAATGTCTGCAAGTGCTGAAATTGTAAGTAGTAGAGTAGTTTGATAGCAAGATAATTTGTAACGAGAAAGTAACGATAGTAGTAACAAAAGTGCAGCAAGGTAACCCAATCCTTTTGAGGCAAAGTACAGGCCAAAACGGTTTCTTATGACAAGCAAAGCGTTCTTGAGGGTACATAGGAATTTCATCTAGTCACTTTCACCATGTTGGTTCGATTTGTGTTCGCTACTTTGATAATTTGGTATGTGGGTGGACCGGTGCTTAGGTGTTGTTCTTACTTGAACAAAACTCCTACTTATGATTAACCCCCCTACAAGCATTCGCAACTACGAGAGAAGTATTAAGAATAAATTCTAACCATAACATTACACTTTTGGATCCAATCGGTCCCTTACGGAATAGCGCATAAACTGGGGTTTAAGCTTCTGTCACTCTCGCAACCCATCATCTAATTGGTACTCCACAATGCATTCCCTCAGGACCAAATATGGTGAAGTGTCATGTAGTCGATGTTCACATGACACCACTAAGGGAATCACAACATACATACTATCAAAATATCGAACACATATCAAGTTCACATGATTACTTGCAACATGATTTCTCCTGTGACCTCAGGAACAGAAGTAACTACTCACAAATGATAATCATGCTCAAGATCATAGGGGTATTAAATAGCATATTGGATCTGAACATATAATCTTCCACCAAATAAACCATATAGTAATCAACTACAAGATGTAATCAACACTACTAGTCACCCACAAGCACCAATCTATAATTCCTGTAACAAGATTGAACACAGGAGATGAACTAGGGTTTGAGAGGAGATGGTGTTGTTCAAGATGTTGATGCGGATTGCCCTCCACAAGATGGGAGAGTTGTTGGTGATGATGACGACGATGATTTCCCCCTCCGGGGGGGGGGGGGATCGCTCTGCCGGAGGGCAAAAGTGCTCCTACCCAAGTTCCGCCTCGGGACGGCGGCACTCCATCCCGAAATTCCTCTCCTTATTTTTTTTCTAGGTCAAAATGACTTATATACTAGAAGATGGGCACCGGAGGTGGGCCTGGGTGAGCACAACCCACCAGGGCGCGCCTGGGCTCCCTGGCGCGCCCAGGTGGGTTGTGCCCACCTGGTGGGCCCCCTTTGGTAGTTATTTGCTCCAATATTATTCATATATTTGATAAAAAATCTCTGTGAAGTTTCAGCTTGTTTGAAGTTGTGCAGAATAGGTAGCCTGACGTACCTTTTCCAAGTCCAGATTTCTAGGTGTCGGAATTCTCCCTCTTTGTGTGTAACTTTCATATTATGAGAGAAAAGGCATTAGAATTACTCCAAAAATCATTATTATGAATAAAATCATAAATAACAGTAAGAAAACATGATGAAAAATGGACGTATCAGCGCACCGCCACTCCGTCACTGACTCTGGCAGCTACTTCCTCTTCTCACGCTCGTCGCGGGCCGACAAACGCGCAGACTACATTGCTCATGGCATGCAATCTCCTGCGCTATCGCCCGACCGATGACCTCTATGAGGACTGGGTAGACCGCATCGCCGAGCTCGTCAGCGCCGGGGAGGGGTCCCTACACCGTCCCTCTCGCTGCCTCCCCCGCCACCCCTTGTGGGTGACGTGGCCCCCCGGTGCATCTCCTCCACCTCCCAGGCAAGAAGTCATCCCCTAGCCCAGGCGTGAGGCTCCATGGCGCGACCCTCCGCGTAGGGCATCGACGCGCGACGAGGAAAGTTGCTAGGTGGTCCAGCGGCCGCAAGGAGAGGCGCGTGCACTCCCAGCACCGGCACGGACCATGTGCCGCCCGAGGCAGTGGTGCGCGAGCGCCAATATCAGGCTCCACCTCCATGGCGGGCCCCAGTGAGTGCGGCAGGCTGTCGGCCATTCACCCCGAAATTGCGTGGTGTCGTTTGGCTAGGGAAGTTCAAGCCAGACCTGCCTCCACGCTACGACGGCACCCCCGACCCTATCGAGTTCTTGCAGCCCTACGAGCTAAGCATTGAGGCGGCCAACAGCGACGAGAAGGTCATGGTGAGCTAGTTTCCCATGGCCCTCAAGGACGGCGCACACTCATGGCACCTGGACCGGAATCGATCTCCTCCTGGGTTGAGATGCGAGAGCGCTTCATCACCAACTTCCAGGGTAGTCGCGACCACGCACCTGCTGTGGGTGACCTGTGGCGCATCAAGCAGCAGCCAGGTACAAATACATCCAACAATTCCCCAACGTCCGCCTCAAGATCCCCAAGGTATCGGATGAGGCCATCCTCTCGGTGTTCACTGATGGCGTCCGCGACGTCAAGATGAAGGAAGAGCTCGCCATACACGAGGACTTGTGCTCGGCTCTGGAGATGTTCAACATGGCAACCAGGTGTGCGAGGGCCGTGGAAGGTCGCCTCTCCCTCCTGGAGCTTCCGAAAGCAGACCCAGAAGACAAGAAAGCCAAGGGCAAGGACATGAAGCGCAAGGGTCCTGCTGTGCTCGCGGACGAACCCGAGATGAAATCCAGCTGCAACCACCTGGAGTCATCCAAGGGTAGTCGCCGGTTCTGCGCCTTCCGCAATGTGCACAACCACAGCACCAATGACTGCTAAGAGCTCAGGGCCATCTGCCACGGGCGCCTTGGTCGTCGCCCCGAGCGCAAAGACCGAGGCTACGGCTGTGGAGGAGGCCGAGCCGGAGGACGCTGGGACAACCGCGACCCCCGTCAGGACTGGCGTGCTCTGCCTCGTGAGGACCGCTGGCAAGGCCAGCCTCACGAGGGCGCTTGGAGGGATCAGCCTCGTGAGGACCATCCCCAGGGCAATTGTTGTCCTTCCTCCGCTGCCGCCGCCACCAAGGAGGAATGAGGACCACCACCAAGACGACGGGGCTGGGGGCTTCCAAGAGCCTCGTGCCATCTCTTACATCCTAGGCGGCGCTCAGGCCCCTGCCTCTCATCACATCTTCAAGTAGTTCGCTCACGAGGTGAACGCGGCCCTCCCCAAGATCGAAGCAACGCGTCCGCTCAGGTGGTCCAAGTACGCCATCACCTTCGACTTTGCTGACCAGCTCAAGTACATGGCCACTGCCAGTGTCCTCCTGATGCTCTGCTCGCCTACCATCAGCAATGTCCTCGTCATGAAGACACTCATCGATGGCGGCGCGGGGCTCAATGTTCTCTCTGTCGAGATGTTTGACCGGCTCCAGGTGTCGTACGACCAGCTTCTACGCACCAAGCCCTTCTCAGGAGTGACCGATGGCTCCACCACCCCGATAGGGAAGATCCGCCTCCCTGTCACCTTCGGCAAGCGTGACAACTACCACACTAAGCTCATCAACTTTGACCTCACCCACATTCACCTCCCATACAACGCCATCCTTGGGTACCTGGCCTGGCCAAGTTCATGGCAGCGACTCATCATGGCTACAATGCCGTTAAGATGCCAGGGAGCTGTGGCATCATCACGGTCGCCTGCGATGAGAAGGACGCGGTGTGCTTTCTCGAGCACGCCTACCAGGCTACGGCGGTCGAGGATCCAGACGACGAGGGCGCCGTCTACCCCCCTAAGGCCGTCCCCAAGAAGAAGAAGCAGTTGCTCCGCCTAGGACCTCAGGAGGGTGGGGCATCCGACGGCTCCGCCTCAGGACCTGCGCCCACTAACGGGGTGCCTTCCTCTCTCCCATAGGAAGGCGCACCCAGTGCCCCTCTCAGGGTGGGCTCGAGGGCTCTCTTCTGGAGGGCCTCTGACCTGGCCAGCATTACGAGGGAGGCGTTCGGGCACCATGTGTAGGCATGCTTCAACGCACACTTCTGCGAGGAGGGCACAGGGCGCAAGGCGCCAGGTGCTCAGGAGTTCATCACCAAGGCGATCGAGGAGCTTCAGGAGGCAAGAACCATGCAAGCCGAGCGTCGCCCCGCACCACCCGGCACAACTCCCTCCCCCAGCGAGGGCAGCGAGCTACGCGCCTACATCAACATCCCAGGGCTCAATAGGGCCGCGTCTCAGGAGCTCTTCTGGCCGTCTCATGTCGGCTGGTGCGAGGGCCTCCCCTCATAGCTATGTTCGCACGCCTTTCGATTTGCTGAACGGGGCTGCCATGCACTAGCGCCACATGAGGGGTGTCCTGGCGGCTCATGAGGCCAGGCACCAGGCGATCCCAACAGAGGTGGCACCGGATCCTCACGAGCATCCCAGACCTCTAGAGCCTCACGAGGCTTGGGACCTAGGCGACTCATGAGGAGCGACTTCTGCAGCATCCGTCTTCAGCTTCTTCGACACATCTTCATCAACGGTGCCAGGTGACACTTTTTGGTTTGTTCAATTGGGGGCGCCCCTCAAGCTGCATTATCCCCAAGCCGTGTGGGTATGTCCCTGCGGCATGTATTGTTCTTTGCATCTATCAGAATTGGCTTTACCCTCTTCCATGAGTTGATTTATGATTATCACCCGTCTGTCCGGTGCTTCGTCACCATGAACGTTGTACGCCCTTGCAAACCTACCCACGACCGCCTCATGATGAAGGACTGGCACGATGTCTGTGCTCGGGTCTGTCCCTGCAGCGTAGCTAAACCCAAGTGGCTGAGCTCTGGCTCACGGGCCAGTTCCTGTGCACGTCACCTCCCATGGTCCTTGATGCCTTGTTCTCGCATGAGCTAATGGGGGCAGATAAGTTAGGGTGCGCGACCCGGTGCCTCTCCACCGCAAGAGCCGCGCGCCAGTTGTCTTTCTTCAAGACTTCCGCATGAGAAGACTGTGCACGGCATCTGTGGTCGGTTCCGTCCTCGCAGCATCGATATACCCAACGGCTGAACTCTGTCTGGTAGGTCGGCCCTGTTCACGTCACCTCCTGGGGTGGTTGGTGTTTGTCCTTCTCATGCGGTAACCTCAGGAGATTCACTCAGTGCAGGCTACCTAACCATGTCACAGGACTATCACAAGTGTTTCGAATAAAATTTAGGCGCAACCCGCCTTGACGTAGGACCTCGTGAATCACGTGCTGGCTCACGAGTGCCCATACACACCTCCTCCAGTCCTGTCGTGCAAGCCATGTGTCAGGACAGGGTTGTACATGCCTCGGAGTCTCCCCTCAGAGGGAGCTTCCACCCACGTACTAGTGGAAGCCCCATGCTCCCCGCCGGCGAACGACACGGTCGAGGAGCGGCTATGCTTGTGCAAGAGCAGAAGAACCATGCTCCGTGCTGGTGAATAAACAACTGAGGGCTGCCTAACGACAGCAGTAACCTCAGGAGAGCCACTAGGCTCCCTGCTCAGCCTCAGCACGCCGCTTTCCCCTCGGAGAGTCACGCGAGGGGGCTGGGCATGGGGGCTACGCTCAGGTCACGCCTGGTGTACGCCACCTCGCCAGGTTCCTCGGACCTGGTCTTCGCGCGCCCTTGCCAGAGCCCGATGAGGAAAGGTATGGAGGGTTGTTCATACGTCAAGGGGGACCCCTGGGAATCGCGAGCCAGGGGCCTAACTGGTCACATAGCCCCTCACTCATTGGTCTCGTCCTGGTGATCCGGACGTCCCAACGCCAGCTGAGGTATGGACGGGGCCAGGCCCTGTCGACGCAGAATGCTATGACCTACACCTGCATCTCCTTCCTGAGGGTTGTTCGTACGTCAAGGGGGACTCGTGAGCATCGCGACTCAGGAGCCTCACTAGTCACATAGCCCCTCACCCCTTGGTCTTGTCTTGGTGATCTGAATGATCCAACGGCGGCTGAGATATGTGCGGGGTCGGGCCCTGCCGACGCAGAACACTAAAGCAAATGGAAAGGAAATCACGGAACCCTAGCAAATTATTGCAAAACATATTGTCTCTCAAAAGCCCAAAGCATAAGTCCTTACGCCTCCACGGGGCACGATAAATGTTGAAGGATTAAAATAGGGGGAAGTGTGATGTCTACTACGCAACTTTATTCTTGTAGACACGTATTGGGCCTCCAAGCGCAGAGTTTTGTAGGACAATAGCAATTTTCCCTCAAGTGTATGACCTAAGGTTTATCAATCCGTGGGAGGCATAGGATGAAGATAGTCTCTCTCAACCAAATACAAGAAATCTCTTGTGTCCCCAACACACCCGATACAATGGCAAATTGTATAGGTGCACTAATTCGGAGAAGATATGGTGATAAAAGTGTAATATTTATGGTAGAAATATATTTTTATAATCTGAATAAACAAAAACAGAAAGGTAGCAAATAGTAAACGGGCACAAAAACGGTATTGCAATGCTTAAAAACAAGGCCTAGGGTCCGTACTTTCACTAGTGCAATCTCTCAACAGTGCTAATATAATTGGATCATATAACCGTCCCTCAACATGCAATGAAGAATCACTCCAAAGTTCCTATCTAGCGGAGAACATAAGACGGAATTGTTTGTAGGGTACGAAACCACCTCAAAGCTATTCTTTTCGATCAATCTATCCTAGAGTTCGTACTAAAATAACACGAAGCTATTCTTTCCGATCGATCTAACCAAGAGTTCATACTAAAATAACACCAAAGAAAATTCAGATTCATAATATTCAATCCAACACAGAGAACTTCAAAGAGTGCAAAAGATTTCTACCAGAGAAACAAAGACAAGAATGTGCATCAACCCCTATGCATAGATTACCCCAATGTCACCTCGGGAATCCGCGAGTTGAGTGCCAAAGCATATATCATGTGAATCAATACGACACCCCTTTGTCACCACGAGTATTCAGTTGCAAGACATATATCAAGTGTTCTCAAATCCATAAAAGTATTCAATCCAATAACAACGAAATCTCAAAGGGAAAAATCAATTCATCACAAGATAGAGAGGGGAAAACACCATATGATCCGACTATATTAACAAAGCCCGTGATATAACAAGATCGTGGCATCTCAAGAACACGAGAGAGAGAGAGAGAGAGATCAAACACATAACTACTGGTACGAACCCTCAGCCCTGAGGGTGGACAACTCCCTCCTCATCGTGGTGGCTGCTGGGATGATTATTCCCCCCTCCAACAGGGTGCCAGAATAGGGTCTAGATTGGTTTTCGGTGGCTACAAAGCCGTGCAGCGGTGGAACTTCTAATCTAGGTTAACCCCGAGGGTTTTTGGAATATTTGGGATTTTATAGGGCAAAGAGGGGGTGAGGGAGGCCACCGAGGCGCGCCCAGGTGCTTCTCTGGCCCACTGGTGGTCTTCTGGTCCATAAAAAATCCACAAAAAGTTTCGCGGTGTTTGGACTCCATTTGATATTGATTTCCTATGATTTAAAAAACAAGCAAAAAACAGCAGCTGGCACTGGGCACTAGGTCAATAGGTTAGTCCCAAAAAATGATATAAAGTTGCTATAAATTGATTGTAAAACATCCAAGAACGATAATAAAACAGCATGAATACTTCATAAATTATAGGTACGTTGGAGACGTATCAAGGCGCCGCCTTCGAGCCTCTTCCTCGGCCTTGGACACCACCGTCGCCCGCCTGGGGAGGCCCGTCATCGACAATTGATAACCCACAAGCATAGGGGATCGTAACAGTTTTCGAGGGTAGAGTATTCAACCCAAATTTATAGATTTGACACAAGGGGGGCCAAAGAATATTTGAAGGTATTAGCAGCTGAGTTGTCAATTCAACCACACCTGGAGATCAATTATCTGCAGCAAAGTGATCAGTAGCAAAGTAGTATGATAGTTTTGATAATAGTAGCAGCAGCAACGGTAACGGTAATAGTGATAGTAGTAATTTTGTAGCAAGTGTAACAGTGATGATAACAGTAGTAACTTAGCAAGAACAATATAAGATAAATTCGTAGGCATTGGATCACTGACTTGTTGGATGATATTCATCATGAGACAGTTATAACCTAGGGCGATACAGCACTAGCTCCAGTTCGTCAGTATAATGTAGGCATGTATTCCGTAAATAGTCATACGTGCTTATGGAAAGAACTTGCATGACATCTTTTGTCCTACCCTCCCGTGGCAGCGGGGTCCTGATACGTCTCCGTGGTATCTACTTTTCCAAACACTTTTGCCCTTGTTTTGGACTCTAACTTGCATGATTTGAATGGAACTAACCCGGACTGACGTTGTTTTCAGCAGAATTACCATGGTGTTATTTATGTGCAGAAACAAACGTTCTCGGAATGACCTGAAACTTCACGGAGCAACTTCTTGGAAAATATAAAAAATACCTGCAAAAGATGAAGGCCTGGGGGCCCACCACCTGTCCACAAGGGTGGGGGCGCGCCTGCCCCCCTAGGGTGCGCCCCCCTACCTCGTGGGCCCTCTGGAGCTCCTCCGACTCCAACTCCAACTCTATATATTGTGTTTCAGGGAGAAAAAAATCAGAGAGAAGAAATCATCGCGTTTTAGGATACGGAGCCGCCGCCAAGCCCTAAAACCTCTCGAGAGGGCTGATCCGGAGTCCGTTCGGGGCTCCGGAGAGGGAAATCCATCGTCATCATCAACCACCCTCCATCACCAATTTCATGATGCTCACCTCCGTGCGTGAGTAATTCCATTATAGGCTTGCTGGACGGTGATGGGTTGGATGGGATCTATCATGTAATCGAGTTAGTTTTGTTAGGGTTTGATCCCTAGTATCCACTATGTTCTGAGATTGATGTTGCTATGACTTTGCTATGCTTAATGCTTGTCACCAAGGCCCGAGTGCCATGATTTCAGATCTGAACCTATTATGTTTTCATCAATATATGAGTGTTCTTGATCCTATCTTGCAAGTCTATAGTCACCTATTATGTGTTATGATCCATTAACCCCGAAGTGACAATAATCGGGATACTTACCGATGATGACCGTAGTTTGAGGATTTCATGTATTCACTATGTGCTAATGCTTTGTTTCGGTACTCTATTAAAAGGAGGCCTTAATATCCCTTAGTTTCTGTAAGGACCCCGCTGCCACGGGAAGGTAGGACAAAAGATGTCATGCAAGTTCTTTTCCATAAGCACGTATGACTATATTCGGAATACATGCCTAAATTACAGTGATGAACTGGGGCTAGTTCTGTGTCACCATAGGTTATGACTGTTCCATGATGAACCACATCAAACATTATTCTCCATCACTGATCCATCACCTACGAGCTTTCCATATATTGTTCTTCACTTATTTACTTTCCCGTTGCTGTTGCTATCATCACTACAAAATACCAAAAACATTACTTTTACTACTGTTACCTTTTGCCACTGTTACCACTACTATCATATTACTTTGCTACTAAACACTTTGCTACAGATATTAAGTTTCCAGGTGTGGTTGAATTGACAACTCAGCTGCTAATACTTGAGAGTATTCTTTTGCTCCCCTTGTGTCAAATCAATAAATTTGGGTTGAATACTTTACCCTCGAAAACTGTTGCAATCCCCTATACTTGCGGGTTATCAAGACTATTTTCTGGTGCCGTTGCCAGGGAGCATAGCTCTATTCTTTGAGTCACTTGGGATTTATATCTGCTTATCATTATGAAGAACTTGAAATATTGAAGAACCAAGATTTATCCCTCAACTACGAGGGGAGGTAAGGAACTGCCATCTAGCTCTGCACTTGATTCACCTTCTGTTTTTAGTAAGCTTGCGACACCTAAACCTGCTTCTGCTATTCGTTCTGATATGTCACATGTTATTGACGATGCCAGTTCTGCTATACATGATACTTATGATGAAACTAATTCTATGCTTGATACTACTGTGTAACTTGGTGAATTTCTTGATGAACAACTTTCTAGGGCTAGAGAGATTGAAAATATTGAATCTGATAATACTGATGAAATCGATGATGAAGACTTGCCTCTTATTCTGGAGGGTTATGTTTTTGATAAAGAAGCTTCTTTAGCTATTTTAGCTTGCAAGGATATACATGAACTTAAGAGGTTATTAGCTAAATGGAATAAGAAATCTTTAAATGCTAGGATGAAACCTGACCCTGCTTTTGCTACTTCACCTATCTGTGTTACCAATAAGGATTATGAATTCTCTGTTGATCCTGATATAATTACTTTGGTTGAATCTGATCCTTTTCATGGCTATGAATCTGAAACTGTTGTGGCACATCTTACTAAATTAAATGATATAGCCACCCTGTTCACTACTGATGAGAGAACTCGTTACTTTTATATCCTTAAAATATTTCTGTTCTCATTAAAGGGTGATGCTAAGATATGGTTTAATTCTCTTGATCCTGGTTGTGTGCGTAGTCCCCAGGATATGATTTATCACTTCTCTGCTAAGTATTTCCCTGCTCGTAAGAAACAAGCTGCTTTAAGGGATATATATAATTTTGTGCAAATTGAAGAAGAGAGTCTCCCACAAGCTTGGGGGAGGCTTCTCCAATTACTTAATGCTTTTCCTGACCATCCTCTTAAGAAAAATGAAATACTTGATATCTTTTATAATGGACTAACCGATGCTTCCAGAGATTACATGGATAGTTGTGTTTGTTCTGTTTTCAGGGAAAGAACACCGGATGAAGCTAAAATTCTATTGAATAATATGTTGACAAATGAAAATAATTGGACACCTCAGGAGCCAATTCCTAAACCAACTCTGAAGAAAAGGGTTATTCCATTTCTCAGTCCTGAAGATATGCAAGAGGCAAAGAAATCTATGAAAGAAAAAGGTATTAAAGCTGAAGATGTTAAGAATTTAGCTCCTATTGAAGAAATACATGGTCTTAATTTACCGCCTATTGAAGAAACATATGATCTTAATCCATTACCTATTGAAGAAACTCATGTTCTTGATAACCCGACACAGGTAGTAAAGGTAAATTATGTCTATAGATATGATAAAGCTGAAATCCCGTTTACTAAGTTTGCTAGCCCATGCTTAGATGAGTTTGATAAATTTATGGCTAAGCAAGAAGATTTTAATGCTTATTTTGGTAGACAATTGAAATATAATTCAAATATGCTTGAACACTTGGGTGATTATATGTCTAATGTTAAAGGTGAACTTAAACTTATTAGTAAACATGCTTCTATGGTTACCACTCAATTAGAACAAGTACTTAAACCTCAAAATGATTTGCTCAATGAATTGAATAGTATGAATAATGATAATGTTGTTAGAGTGGCTACTAGAACTGGTAGAATGACTCAGGAACCTTTGTATCCTGAAGGCCACCCTATGAGAATTGAGCAAGATTCTCAGAAAAATAATATAGATGCACCTAGTCCTTCTAAAAGGAAGAAAAGGAAAAATGATAGGACTTTGCATGCTTCTAGTGAACCTATTACTGAAACACCTGAGAATCCAAATGATATTTCTATTTCTGATGCTAAAACTCAATCTGGTAATGAACCTAAAACTAGTGATAATGTTAACAATAATGTTCATGATGATGCTCAACCTAGCAATGATAATGATATAGAAATTGAACCTGCTGTTGATCTTGATAACCCACAATCAAAAAATCAACGTTATGATAAGAAAGACTTTATTGCTAGGAAACATGGTAAAGAAAGAGAACCATGGGTTTAGAAATCCATGCCTTTTCCTCCCAAACCATCCAAGAAAAAGGATGATGAGTATTTTGAGCGCTTTGCTGAAATGATTAGACCTATCTTTTTGCGTATGCGATTAACTGATATGCTCAAAATGAATCCTTATGCTAAGTATATGAAAGATATTGTTACTAATAAAAGAAAGATACCGGAACCTGAAATTTCCACCATGCTTGCTAATTATACTTTTAAGGGTGGAATACCAAAGAAACTTGGAGATCCCGGTGTACCCACTATACCATGCTCCATTAGAAGAAACTATGTTAAAACTGCTTTATGTGATCTTGGAGCCGGTGTTAGTGTTATGCCTATCTCTTTATATCATAGACTTGATTTGAATAAGTTGACACCTACTGAAATTATCTTTGCAAATGGCTGATAAATCAACTGCTATACCTGTCGGTATTTGTGAGGATGTGCCTGTTGTAGTTGCAAACGTTACTATTTTAACGGACTTTGTTATTCTTGATATTCCTGAGGACGATAGTATGTCTATTATTCTTGGAAGACCCTTTTTGAATACTGCAGGGGCTGTTATTGATTGCACTAAAGGCAATGTCACTTTTCATGTTAATGGTAATGAGCATATGGTACACTTTCTGAGGAAACAACCTCAAGTTCATAGTATCAACTCTATTGGAAAAATCCCATCGATTATATTGGGAGGTTTTGAATTTCCTCTTCCTACTATCGAGAAGAAATATGATATTCTTATTATTGGGGATGTGCATATCCCCGTTGAGGTAACATAGTGTTATTCAAAATTTCTCCGGTTCCATGTTATTCGGAATGAGTTCGTTAACAAGACTTGATCAACCTTGTTAGTGGATTCCTTTTGATGATCATGAGATGGATGAAACTAGAAGGCACAACCTTCTGTACCCCACTTTTACTTTCTATTATTTGTATAAAATAAAATAAAATAAATATTTTTCTGTCTGTTATCTGATTATCCATGCAATATAAAAATACCCCGAAAATAAAAGTTCTCTAAATGCCCTGAAATTTAATATGATTTTTTCTAGAATATTTGAGAATATTTGGCACTGAGAACACAGCAGGGGGGGTCAACCACCTACCCACGAGGGTGGAGGGCGCGCCCCCTGCCTCGTGGGCCCATGGTGTCCCTCCTCCACTTATCCTTTCACCCACACACTCCTTCTTCCTCCCCCAAACACGAATATCCAGCTCAAACCCGAGTCCAAGCTCATTTTGCTGCCATTTTCCATCTCCTTGCTCAAAGCACCTCTCACAAAACTGCTTGGGGAGATTGTTCCTTGGTATGTGACTCCTCCATTGGTCCAATTAGTTTTTGTTCTAATGCTTTATTCATTGCAAATTTTTTCTGCTTAGGTGACCCTGTTCTTGAGCTTGCATGTCAAATTTATATTGTCAAAAGTAGTTTTGATGCATGATATAGGCTCTAGGCACTTGTAGGAGTAGTTGCTATCAATATTATTGAGTTTGGTTTACTTTTATTTTGAAGTTACTAAAAAAATTCAGAATTTTTCAGAGGAAGAAATATGCTTAGGAAAATGTTCCAGGGTGGTTCTTCAAGGAAGCAAGGACCCAGGCTTGCAATGGGTGATGCTGATGATGAGCCACCAAGAGACGCTCCAGTGCGTCCTTGTGAATGGCCTTCTGAGAACTTTATGGATCGAGTGGGAATTAAGGAAGAATTTAATGCATATTTTCATAACGATGATCTTGTGAGCTTCGAGGAAGAGAAGTGCAGCCAGTATCACAATCTCACTAGTACCTTTGTGAGGAGGTTTGAATTTTCATCTTCACGTAATTCTCCAACTGTCCTGTTTGATCTTTATGAAAATTCTTATACTATGGACTTAGAGGATTTTACCACTGCTTGCAAACTTCCACAATGGGGTAGTATAAGGGATCCTCGCAAATCTGAATTTAGAGATTTTCTTGCTAGCATAACTGTGGGAGAATCTAGAGACATAACACAAGCTACCATAGGAAGCATTCACTTTCCTGCTATACATTATTTTGCTCTCTTCATAGGTACAAGCATTAATGGTAAAGATGAGGCATGTCACATGTGTGTCCCCGACCTCAGTATTCTTAGGAGTGCTGTGTTAGGAGATAAATCTTACAATTTGGGAGCCATTGTTGCACGTAGGTTGCATCTTAATAGATTTAATGTAGATTTCTTTGGAGGAATTTATGCAACCCGCATAGCTAATTTTCTTGTTGTAGCCATACGCGAAGATGATATTGAATTACCTCATGTGTACCTAGACTTTAATGCTATGGTTCACCACCAGTTTGTCGAGAGGAACTAATCTTTGACAGACGCCGCGCTGTCCATATTACACTCCTTGATCCTGCCTTCTTTGATCATCAGGCAAAAGGAAGATATACTATTACTAGAGAGGAGGCAGATGAGTACGAGAGGAGAGCGGAGGCCGCTCGTCGCCACGCCGCAGCTCCGCAGGCGATAGCCGCTGCATCGCAGTACGACCCCAGGTACTATTATGGATATCCACCTGGCCAGCCATGGCCATAGACCAACTTAGGCCAAGAGCCTAAGCTTGGGGGAGTACCTATTTCCCACTGACATTACATTTATGTACACACGCTCATTGCTAGATGTCGGTGCTCATACTTTTTCATTGTATCATCCATGCTAGTTTACTTCCCTTTTTATGCTTTCTTCTTGTGTGTTTAATAAACCTTAAGAAAAACCAAAAAAATTAGTTGTAGCTTTTAATTAGTTTACTTTCCATGCTTGTAGTAGTAATTAAAAAGAAAACCAAAAAATATTTCATGTTCTTCTTTTGCTTGTTGGGAGCTTTCCCATGTAAATAGTTTTATCTTTTTTTCTTTTCTTTCGGGGTCGATAGGAGAAGACCATGATTAAATTGTTGAAGTGGGTCTTATATGCATTAATGTTGATATGACAAAAGAGCCCATATTGCCTTGTCTTCTCCTGTTTATTGAATGCTTGCAGATTCCAGCTTAGTCCAATGCACGTGCACTAATATTATTATTCACATCGTTCGGTCGTGCAAGTGAAAGGCAATTATGACGATTATGATGGACTGACTGAGATGAGAAAAGCTGGTATGAACTCGACCTCTTTTGTTTTTGTAAATATGATTAGTTCATCGTTCTTGATTCGGCCTATTATGAATAAACATGTTTGCAATGACAACTACAGATCATAGTTTCTTGTGCCATGCTTGATTAGCTATGAGTTATAATGGTTTACCTTGCGTGCCAACATGCTATTGAAATGGTTATGATGTGGTATGATAGGATGGTATCCTCCTCTGAATGATTTAAGTGACTTGACTTGGCACATGTTCACGCATGTAGTTGAAACAAAATCAACATAGCCTTCACGATATTTATGTTCATGGTGGATTATATCCTACACATGCTTGCATTCGGTGTTGATTAATTTTAATGCATGTTCATGACTGTTGTCACTCTCTAGCTGGTCGCTTCCCAGTCTTTTGCTAGCCTTCACCTGTACTAAGCGGGAATACTTCTTGTGCATCCAATCCCTTAAACCCCAAAGTTATTCCACATGAGTCCACTATACCTACCCATATACAGTATCTACCTGCCGTTTCAAGTAAATTTGTATGTGCCAAACTCTAAACCTTCAAATAAATATCCTGTTTTGTATGCTCGAATAGCTCATGTATCAACTAGGGCTGTCCGTATCTTCCATGTTAGGCGGGTTATTCTCAAGAGGAGTGGACTCCGCTCCTCACTCACGAGATAAATGGCTGGTCACCGGGATGCCCAGTCCCATGCTTTATGCAAACTAAATCAACATAATTGCAAACAAAACTCCCCCTGGGACTCTTGTTAGTTGGAGGCACTCGTTATTTCGAGCAAGCCATGGATTGATGCTTGTTGGTGGAAGGGGGAGTATAAACTTTACCATTCTGTTTGGGAACCGCCTATAATGTGTGTAGCATGGAAGATATCTCCATCTCTTTGTTGTTATGTTGACAATGAAAGTATATCGCTCAAAATATTATTCACCTCTGTTTCAAAACCGAGCTCTGGCACCTCTACAAATCCCTGCTTCCTTCTGAGAAGGGCTCATCTATTTACTTTTATGCTGAGTCATCATCTTCTTATTAAAAAGCACCAGTTGGAGAGCACTGCTGTCATTTGCATTCATTATTGTTAGTTTACATTGAGTATTACTTGACTGGATCTCTTTTACCATGAATTACAATGTCTAGTCAGTCCTTGGTCTTTAAAGGTGCTCTGCATTTATGTTTTGCGGTCTCAGAAAGGGCTAGTGAGATACCATCTTGTTATATCATATTATGATTGTTTTGAGAAAGTGTTGTCATCCAAGATTTATTATTATTGCTCGCTAGTTGATTATGCTATTGATATGAGTAAACTTGAGACCTAAGCATTATTGCGAATGTGGTTAGTTATAATCTTTGCTGAAAACTTGAATGCTGGCTTTACATATTTACAACAACAAGAGCAAACAGAGTTTGTAAAAGTTTTTCTTTATCACTTTCAGTTTGTCAACTGAATTGCTTGAGGACAAGCAAAGGTTTAAGCTTGGGGGAGTTGATACGTCTCCCTCATATCTACTTTTCGAAACACTTTTGCCCTTGTTTTGGACTCTAACTTGCATGATTTGAATGGAAGTAACCCGGACTGGCGTTGTTTTCAGCAGAATTACCATGGTGTTATTTATGTGTGGAAACAAACGTTCTCGGAATGACCTGAAACTTCACGGAGCAACTTTTTGGAAAATATAAAAAATACCTGCAAAAGATGAAGGCCAGGGGGCCCACCACCTGTCCACGAGGTACTCTGGTAAATGCCCGAACTCACCCGGAACCATTCCGATGTCCAAACATAGCCTTCCAATATATCGATCTTTATGTCTCGACCATTTCAAGACTCCTCGTCATGTCCGTGATCACATCCGGGACACCGAACAACCTTCGGTACATCAAACACATAAACTCATAATACCAAACATCATCGAATGTTAAGCGTGCTGACCCTACGGGTTCGAGAAGTATGTAGAAATAACCAAGACTCACTTCCGGTCGATAACCAATTGCGGAACCTGGATGCTCATATTGGTTCCTACATATTATAAGAAGATCTTTATCGGTCAAACCGCATAACAACATACGTTGTTCCCTTTATCGTTGGTATGTTACTTGCCCAAGATTCGATCATCGCTATCTCAATATCTAGTTCAATCGCGTTCCTGGCAAGTCTCTTTACTCGTTCTGTAATGCAACATCCTGTAACTAACTCATTAGTCACATTGCTTGCAAGGCTTATAGTGATGTGCATTATCGAGAGGGCCCAGAGATACCTCTCCGATACACAAAGTGACAAATCCTAATCTCGATCTATGCCAACTCAACAAACACCATCAGAGACACCTGTAGAGAATCTTTATAGCCACCCAGTTATGTTGTCACGTTTGATAGCACACTAAGTGTTCCTCCGGTATTCAGGAGTTGCATAATCTCATAGTCATAGGAACATGTATAAGTCATGAATAAATCAATAGCAACAAACTAAATGATCATCGTGCTAAGCTAAATAATGGGTCAATTCAATCACATCATTCTCTAATGATGTGATCCCGTTAATCAAATGACAACTCATGTCTATGGTTAGGAAACTTAACCATCTTTGATTAACGAGCAAGTCAAGTAGAGGCATACTAGTGACACTCGGTTTGTCTATGTATTCACACATGTACTAAGTTTCCGGTTAATACAATTCTAGCATGAATATAAACATTTATGATGATATAAGGAAATATAAATAACAACTTTATTATTGCCTCTATGGCATATTTCCTTCAGTCTCCCGCTTGCACTAGAGTCAATAATCTAGATTACACAGTAATGATTCTAACACCCATGGAGTCTTGGTGCTGATCATGTTTTGCTCGTGAGAGAGGCTTAGTCAACAGGTCTGCAACATTCATATTCGTATGTATCTTGCAAATCTCTATGTCTCCCTCCTTGACTTGATCATGGATGGAATTGAAGCGTCTCTTGATGTGCGTGGTTCTCTTGTGAAATCTGGATTCCTTTGCCAAGGCAATTGCACCAGTATTGTCACAAAAGATTTTCATTGGACCCGATGCACTAGGTATGACACCTAGATCGGATATGAACTCCTTCATCCAGAATCCATCATCTGCTGCTTCTGAAGCATCTATGTACTCCGCTTCACATGTAGATCCTGCCACGACGCTCTGCTTGGAACTACACCAACTGACAGCTCCACCATTCAATAAAAATATGTATCCGGTTTGTGACTTAGATTCATCTGGATCAGTGTCAAAGCTTGCATCGACGTAACTGTTTGTGATGAGCTCTTTGTCACCTCCATAAATGAGAAACATATCCTTAGTCCTATTCCAGTATTTCAGGATGTTCTTGACCGTTGTCCAGTGATCCACTCCTGCATTACTTTGGTACCTCCCTGCTAAACTAATAGCAAGGCACACATCAGGTCTGGTACACAGGATTGCATACATGATAGAACCTATGGCTGAAGCATAGGGAATGACTTTCATTTCCTCTCTATCTTCTGCAGTGGTCGAGCATTGAGTCTGACTCAACTTCACACCTTGTAACACATGCAAGAACCCTTTCTTTGCTTGATCCATTTTGAACTTCTTCAAAACTTTGTCAAGGCATGTGCTTTGTGAAAGTCCAATTAAGTGTCTTGATCTATCTCTATAGATCTTAATGCCCAATATATAAGTAGCTTCACCGAGGTCTTTCATTGAAAAATTCTTATTCAAGTATCCTTTTATGCTATTCAGAAATTCTGTATCCTTTCTGATAAGCAATATGTCATCCACATATAATATCATAAATGCTACAAAACTCCCACTCACTTTCTTGTAAATACAGGCTTCTCCAAAAGTATGTATAAAACCATATGCTTTGATCAAACTATCAAAGCATATATTCCAACTCCGAGAGGCTTACACCAGTCCATAAATGGATCGCTGGAGCTTGCACACTTTGTTAGCACCTTTTGGATCAACAAAACCTTCTAGTTGCATCATATACAACTCTTCTTTAAAATATCCATTAAGGAATGCTGTTTTGAGATCCATTTGCCAAATTTCATAATCATAAAATGCGGCAATTGCTAACATGATTCGGACGGACTTAAGCATCGCGACGGGTGAGAAGGTCTCATCATAGTCAACTCCTTGAACTTGTCAAAAACCTTTCGCAGCAAGTCGAGCTTTGTAGACAGTAATATTACTGTCAGCGTCAGTCTTCTTCTTGAAGATCCATTTATTCTCTATGGCTTGCCAATCATCGGGAAAGTCAACCAAAGTCCACACTTTGTTCTCATACATGGATCCCATCTCAGATTCATGGCCTCAAGCCATTTTGCGGAATCTGGGCTCATCATCGCTTCCCCATAGTTCGTAGCTTCGTCATGGTCAAGTAGCATGACCTCCAGAACAGGATTACCGTAGCACTCTGGTGCGGATCTTACTCTGGTTGACCTACGAGGTTCGGTAGTAACTTGATCAGAAGTTTCATGATCATCATCATTACTTCCTCACTTACTGGTGTAGGAATCAATGGAACTGATTTATGTGATGAACTACTTTCCAGTAAGGGAGCAGGTACAGTTACCTCATCAAGTTCTACTTTACTCGCACTCACTTCTTTCGAGAGAAACTCCTTCTCTATAAAGGATCCATTCTTAGCAATGAATATCTTGCCTTCGGATCTGTCATATATGGTGTACCCAACAGTCTCCTTTGGATATCCTATGAAGACACATTTCTCCGATTTGGGTTTGAGCTTATCAGGTTGAAGATTTTTCACATAAGCATCGCAGCCCCAAACTTTAAGAAACGACAACTTGGGTTTCTTGCCAAACCACAGTTCATAAGGTGTCGTCTCAACGGATTTCGATGGTGCCCTATTTAACGTGAATGCAGCCATTTCTAAAGCATAACCCCAAAACGATAGCGGTAAATCAGTAAGAGACATCATAGATTGCACCATATCTAATAAAGTGCGGTTATGATGTTCGGACACACCATTACACTCTGGTGTTCCGGGTGGCGTGAGTTGCAAACCTATTCCGCATTGTTTCAAATGAAGACCAAACTCGTAACTCAAATATTCTCCTCCATGATCAGATCGTAGAAACTTTATTTTCTTGTTACGATGATTTTCCACTTCACTCTGAAATTCTTTGAACTTTTCAAATGTTTCAGACTTATGTTTCATCAAGTAGATATACCCATATCTGCTCAAATCATCTGTGAAGGTAAGAACATAACGATACCCGCCGCGAGCTTCAACACTCGTCGGACCGCATACATCACTATGTATTATTTCCAACAGGTCTCTTGCTCTCTCCATTGTTCCAGGGAACTTAGTCTTATTCATCTTGCCCATGAGGCATGGTGTCGGTGTCAAAACCGGCAGATCTTGGGTAGGGGTCCCAAACTATGGTTCTAGGATCGATGGTAACAGGAGATGGGGGACATGATGTTTACCCAAGTTCGGGCCCTCTCTATGGAGGTAATACCCTACTTCCTGCTTGATTGATCTTGATGAATATGAGTATTACAAGAGTTGATCTACCACGAAATCGTAATGGCTAAACCCTAAGAGCCTAGCCTAACTATGATTATGAGGATATCGATCTACGGACCTAGCCCCCAGTTTATATAAACACTGGGGGGGTCTAGGGTTACATAGAGTCGGTTACACATAAAGGAATCTTCATATTTGTTTGCCAAGCTTGCCTTCCACGCCAAGGAGAGTCCCATCCGGACACGGGTAGAGTCTTCGGATTTGTATCTTCACGGCCCATCAGTCCGGCCCATATCCAATAGGTCGGACGCCCGAGGACCTCTTAGTCCAGGACTCCCTTAGTAGCCCCTGAACCAGGCTTCAATGACGAGGTGTCGGGCGCGTAGATTTTCTTTGGCATTGCAAGGCGGGTTCCCTTTTCCGAATACTCCAAAATAGTCTTCGGATGAAACGAATGTGTCCGATTCTGCTGACAACTATAGAGAGTATAATATTTCATGAGTCTAATCTGCTGACAACTTTTTGTAACGTGACATCACATTTGCTCGGTCATTATTTCGAACCATTTCTTGTCCCGCCGTTCCACATTTTGAGGCGCGGTTTTTATGGCACGTCTTGTTGAAGCAGAGATCGTGTCCCCTTATCACGGGATTCTCATCAATATGAACGTGGATAAACCAACCGTTCCATTGGTACGATTCCTCCGGAATAGGCAGGTTTTCACGCTTAGGTGGAGGCGTCTGATATCCGTTGCCTTTATAAAGAGCGAAGGGCCGCCTTGTTTTGCGCCAACCTTTGCCTTAGCCCTTCCAACTTCGAGTTCTACCACCCGAGGCTCGACTTCATTGCTTCAAGCTTCCCAATCATTTCTGGATCCATCCCTCATGGCCGGTGGGTGGCCTCTTCTGTTACAGAGGAGGACATCACGAAGCTTCGTGCGGCCAGATACCTGACCGCCGACATTCCCCACAGGCTCCCTGCTCGAGGACAGGTTATTCCTACTCCCAGATCCGGCGAGAGGGTCGTATTCATCTCCCACTTCCTGCGAGGGCTAGGATTCGCTCTTCACCCCCTTCGTTCGGGGGCTCATGTTTTACTATGGACTAGATTTTCACGATCTAGCCCCAGATTATTTTCTTTTCATCTCGACATTCATTGTCACGTGCGAGGCCTTTCTCTGCATTCCCCCACACTTTGGCTTATGGCTCAAGAGCTTCAGTGTGAAGCCGAAGGTAATCGATGGGGAACAAGCGGAGTGCTGAGTTGCTAACGTGAGCAAACTTATCAATGCTCCCTGGCCGAAAGGCTCTTTCACCGAAACTCCTGACCTATGGTAGCAGGAGTGGGTTTATGTCACTGAAACCCGCTGTACCAAGTGGGCGGCTATACCTGTGTTTCGATCTGGCCCTCCATTACAGCTTGCGTCATGGATTAATAAAGGATTGGACTGGGCATCAATTGACGAAGTGCAGACTCTACAGAGTCGCATCCGGAGCCTCCTTGATTAGGACGTCACTCTTATCAACGTGGTTCAAGTAACTCTAGTCCGCCGGGTTCTGCCATGCCAGCGGCGGCCTCTCCGTATGTGGGAGTTTAACCCGGAAGGACCATGGACCCTCCAAGACTTCTTTGGTATTTCCCACAAAGGAATGTGGAAGTTGTTTTTTTAGGAAACGAAAACAGTGGCCGGACACCACCGAAGACATCGGTCTTGACCGCAACCATCCGGATACCTCGGTAAGCACTCTATTTCCGAACAATTTTTTTAGCAAAGTATGCCATAGTGCAACACTGACCACATCATTCTTTTCCAGGGCTGGATAAAGAAAGTAGAGTGAATCAGGTGTTCGGCCCTCCTTCCCGAAGACTCAGCGGATTTCGTTAACAAGGATGCTGGCCCCGGCAGCATACCAGATGCCTATGAAGGAGGACAAGACGGAGAGCGGGAGGACCAAAGGTGGCCTCCATCTGGAAGATATATTAGATGATGTGTCCGAGGAGATGAAAATCCCATCGCCCGAAGACAAAAGTAAAGGATAAGCCATCATTCATTCTCCCCATGGTAAGAAAAGGGCCGTCTCTGAAGATTGGGAGGAAAAGGCTCCCAAGAGAGGCAAGATGCCCCTATCGGGCGGCTTGGGCTTGAAGGACGACGTTATCGCGCAGTCCCCCAGCGAGGACAATCCTAAGTCGTAAGCGAACAAGGGTGTTTTAAACATACCCCGTTCCTCTCCTGTGACCAGGGTAACATCTAGAATGTATGTTTTTGCAGCACGGTGCATAGTCTTCCTCAACAATCATCTTCCTCGGGAGATCTTCTCCCAGAGATGATGGAAAGCGAGACGCCTCCACTAGTCTCCTCACCCAATAAGGCGGATGACTTCGAGGTGTCATCCTGGAGGGTCTCTCCTGATCCACAAGTGATGCGAGGGATGACGAAAACATGAACCGAAGGTGATACTTCGGTAGCCCAGGGTCCGGGGACCAACAATAAAGGCCCCAGACTGTCCGTCTTTCAGCCGGAGACAGCTCTAGGGGCGAATGAACGGATCCCTTCGAAGGGGGGCCGTGCTGCTACGGCAGCTTCTGGAGATCCAGAAGTGCCGGATATATTGACGAACATGCTGCGAAAGGCGTCCGTGTATGAAGACCATCGTACCTTGATGGGTATTGTGGTTGAAAAGGTCCTGCCGCAAACAGCGGATTGAATGAGGCCTTCACGAGCCTGCAAAGAGGCTTCGAGGTTTGTGCTATAACGCTTTCAATTGTGTTTTATTCACAAAATACTCCTGTGTATAGATAGTAGCCCTTGAGACTCTGATAGGCTTCCCAAGGGAGGCAATCAGAGGATCAAAAATATTTATCCAGGAAATAATCTGATTACTTGGAACACAGGCTGTTACCTCCCCTGCTACTGCCCGATCCACAGAGGTTGCGGATCTGTAGCAGAAGATTGATGAGGCGGATGATGACATCATGCTGATCAACAGGCGTCTTGACGAGGCGCAAGGTATGTTTTTGGGTCAGTCAGTATATGTATGCATGATAACATGACCATGAAGCTGGAATTGTATACTGAGATACACATAACTACAGATGGTGTTGCTGCGGTCAAGGCCCTTCGAGTTGAGCTTGTCCTTGCCAAGGAGCAAGCCCGGATGAGTAATTTGGCTGTCCATAAGGCAGCTGAAGAGTTAAAAACCGAACAGGCTACTCGGCACCAGTGTGAGGAAAGAATTTCTATCATGGCGCGCAAGCTGGAAGAAACTGCCGCCCAGTGTGAATTCCTCAAGAAGGATAACAAGGCCAAAGCGGCCGATCACGACAAGGCCTTACAAGAGGCGAAAGAAGCACTATCTGAGTCTAGAGCGGCTCGGGAAGAGATCCAGCAAGCTGGGAAGATAGCAGCTGGTAAGCCTTTCTTATTACAGGCGAAGTTCGGTGATCCAAAGTATTCCCCGCTTAATCAAATGTGGAGCTCTCCGGACACATTTTTGGACCTGCCGAAGAGCGCCTACGATGAGGCGCAATTTTACCAAGTGCAGGAAGGGTGTGCCACGGAGAAACTTTTTTGGTCACAGTTCGGCGCGCCAAAGCATCAGTTGTTACTAAATGAGCAGATGGCCCGGTGGGCCGAGCTCCACAGGATATCTGGTTCCGCCATGAAGGACATCATAGTCCTACTGTGGCCTACTGAGCCCATTCCGAATAGTTACTTCGGTTTGGTGTAGCGGCTTGTGGATGGGGTGCAGCATATCGACACCGTTAAGCGTTCCACGTGCATTGAAGGTGCACGGATGGCCTTTGCCCGTGTCAAAACATACTGGGCCAAGATGAAGGCCACTGATGTTGCAGCGAGTAGTCCCCTCAAGGGTAAGGACGATCACGCACCCGAACACTATTTCGAGGACGTCTTAGAGGGTGCCCGCTTGATAGAGGGTCAGTGCTCGAAAGATATAATATTTGAATGAAATGTATTGAATTGTAAAAGACAATATGATGATAATATTATGGTTTTTGCTTGAAAGCTTTTGGTTCCTCCTGTGTGGCCGTTTTTGCATAATATGAAAGTTTTCCAGTCATCGGCTTCAGCCCCCATGTGGAAAGTACGGGGGTGTTCGGAAAAGCACATGATCACTCTTAACCCAACATCTTGGTCCATGAAGGATGTGTCAATGCGGTGAACGAGGAAATCGAACTATAGGGCGTTAACACTTTCACTTAGCCATAGGAGTTTTGTGGTGGGTCTATGATATAAACCCTGGTATGTACGTTGTTATCCCAATGTGGTGAATTTACATGTATGACCTAAGGAAAGGTCCTTCGTGTAATACGGAGGGAATCGCGAAAGATTCTGATTAGTCGTCGAGTGGTTGACCAGCTCTCGCCACATCATGATAGTCAGTTTTCGGCGTTCTCTACTGAGGTGCTCGTCTGGGTAAACTAGGGCACAATCGCAGTAGTTCTCCCTTTACTACCTAAGCCGATAGAGTGGAATGTAAGATAGCAAGCACAGGAGCTGGGCAACCCAACTATTGACCCAAGACATGATTCGGTGCTGATGCATATAAGGCCAAACTCGCGACGCCGAATTATGCTATAAAGTTGTTCGGACTTGTTGGCAATTTAGTTTGTTCCCATATCGAGCCCCTAGCGAGGTGTGTGAAATAACACAAGGAGCAAAATATAGTTTTTTAGAGAAAAGTGAATACTGGATATAGATTATATTCACTAGAACTTGAGTGACATGCCAATCGTTGTTTTGTATATAATTTCGCCACGACCCTGGCTATTTGACATGCCAAGGGTCGACGGCTGAGGTAGAAGGCATTTTACAGGCTCACAAAAATAGAGAGTGCGGTCTACAAAAAGTTGTTTTGGACATCCTGTCGCATGTCTGTGCCGCCTTTCCTCGATGAAGGGGATCCTTAAAGGGAGTAACTTTTGGATGATGTACAAACCAGAACTCTGATAGAGTCGGTGATATGACCAGCCTACGAGTCACCTGTGATAAAGGATAATAAAAAAGAAAAAGTGGTCAGAAAAGAAAAGAAAAGAAAAGAAAAGAAGGGGGTTATGGAAGTACTTGTAGGCCCGTCCGTATTGTGCCTCCGCCGATGCCCATGGTATTTTAAGTGCATAGTTATGTATGCGCGGTATAGATTTCACGGGTGTATGAGGCGGATGGCGGAGGCCGAACTGCTAGTCCACTCCATAATTGGTCGATCCTACTAAATGGAGACCAGCGACTTAATGGCCGACAAGGTATGCGGTTTAATAAGACCGACTTGTACTCCAGCTGGAGGGAACGTAGTATGATCCTCAATCCGGAGGGAGTACGTCTTATGCTCCTCTGTAGGGGCGTGTGTCATGTATACTATGTTCACTGTTTTTACCTCAGGGGCAATTGCTTCTGACCCCCGGTATTTGGTTGGTGAATCTCTTCGTCATCGCTATCACTAGGCGGCCTTTTCCCCTTGTGTTCGGCGTTGAGCTTGCTGGCCTGCTTGAAGACCCAACAACTTCTGTTTGTGTAATTAGCTGGTTTATCGGGGTTGCCATGAATCTGGCAGGGCCGATCCAATATCTTGTCTAAATTGGATGGTTCGTCTCTGTTTGCCTTGAATGGCTTTTTCCGTTGACCGGGTTTGGGCCCGCTGAATCCGGCATTGACCGCTGTGTCGCGCGTTCTTTCATTATCATTGCGACGTTTGTGTTTGCTGCGTCCAGGTTGGCCACATCCGTTTCAGACATCGGAAGTGCCCCGATCATTGGCGCTGTTGCATCTACGAGCGAGCCAACTGTCTTCTCCCGCGCAAAAGCGGGTCATCAGAGCGGTAAGGACTGACATGGATTTTGGTTTTTCTTGACCGATGTGGCGGGCGAGCCACTCGTCCCGTGCGCTATGTTTGAAGGCTGTTAGGGCTTCCGCGTCCAGATAGTCGACGATTTGGTTCTTTTTAACTAAGAACCTAGTCCAGAGCTTCCTGGCTGATTCTCCAGGCTGTTGAACTATATGGCTTAAGTCATCGGCGTCTGGTGGCCGGACATATGTGCCTTGGAAGTTGTCGCGGGAGGCGTCTTCCAAATCCTCCCAGTTGCCAATAGAATTTTCGGGCTGACTGTTTAACCAATGCCAAGCTGGACCTTTGAGTTTTAACAGGAGGTATTTGATGGCATGAAGGTCATCGCCGCATGCCATGTGGATATGGAGAAGGAAATCCTCAATCCATACCACGGAATCAGTTGTTCCATCATATGATTCGATATTTACGGGTTTAAACCCTTTTGGGAATTTGTGCTCCATTACTTCGTCTGTGAAGCAAAGAGGGTGTGCGGCGCCTCTATGTTGGGCCACATTGCGACGTAGCTCTGATGGAGTCAGTGTACGGTTTTCGGCTCAGGAGTGACTAGGCTTGTCATGTCCGAATAGATAGCTGTTGTCACGTGTCGGGGCATGTCACCGCGATCCGTAGATCCATCTGGTATGTCCTATTCTGTTGTCCAGGTCTTGCTGAAGGTCATATGTATGATCTCAAGCTGTTTTTCCCCTGCCTTTGTGATAAGGCGGGGCGGGCTGGTGTTCGGCTTGAGTTGCCGCTTTATCCCGACCACGTGGTGGTCGGTCAGCCACATTGCGTGATGATGGTATGTGCTCTGGCGCCTTGTTGTCGAACTGAGGTAGTAATTTGCACTTCGGGTAGTTTTTGGCTGGGCGCTTGAGGCCGTGTTCTTCGGCTGCTAGGACATCAGTCCATCTGTCGTTGAGAACATCTTGGTCAGCTTGAAGCTGCTGCTGCTTCTTTTTCAGGCTCCTTGCAGTGGCTATTAGCCGGCATTTAAAGAGCTCCTTCTCCTGAGGTTCCTCGGGCACGATGAAATCCTCGTTACCGAGGCTCGCCTCATCCTCGGAGAGCGGAATATAATTATTGTCCTCCTAGTCTTCATGCATGGCCTGTCCATTAGGGCTAACTTGCCCGTCTTCCCGTTCATTTTTTACGGCAGTTGCATCGATGGGGTCTTTGTTGTCTTCGGCACCTTCCAGAGTGTTATTTTCCCCTATGCCAGTATCCCGTCTATTCCATGACGCGACTTAGAGTGGCGCCGCTGACACTGGTCTTTTGGTTGTATCATAGGAGGTTCGTCCTCAACTGGATCTTCTTTGTCATCATCATTAGTTCTTTTAGGTGTATCCACCATGTACACGTCGTAGGAAGAGGTGGCCGTCCAGCGTCCGGTAAACGGCGGGTCTTGGCCCGGCTCCTCATCGGCATCGTCGTCCATATCGTCGATGTCTTCGGAGCCGTAATCGAGCGTGTCAGTTAAGTCTTCAACAGTGTGTATGAAGTGGGCGGTGGGTGGGAAGCAAAATTCTCCGTTGTCAGCCTCCAGTTCGAACCAGATACAGTTCGGCCGTCAGCCCCTCGCTAAGGATAGTGCTCTTAACGAGTTTAACATGTCGCCCAAGGGCGAGTGTTGGAAGATGTCCGCGGAGCTGAATTCGACGATCGATGACCGATCAAGGTCGACGTACGCGGACGCATAAGGTTCAGAACCTGTAGCCGGAGACGAGTCCATAGCTCCCGTGACATAGATGTCACTTGAAGTTAAGTCTGTGTGCGGATCCAACGCTGCTAAGTCTGCGGCTTCTGCGGCGGGGTTGAGCTTCCCGTCTTCGGATGGCGCGATCTGCTCCGGATCTATGGCCAGAGCAGCTATAGGTACTATCTCCTGCGTATGGACCGATGGCAAATTTATGTCATGTTCATCATGGTGGAAGGGAGCGGCTACCGTGGTATTGAATCCGTCGAAGATAAAGTCTCCACAGATATCTGCGATGTAGTTCAAGCTTCCAAATTTGACCTAATGGCCAGGGGCGTAGCTTTCGATCTGCTCCATATGGCCAAGCGAGTTGGCCTTCAGTGCGAAGCCACCGAACACGAATATCTGTCCGGGGAGGAAGACTTCCCCTTGGATAGCGTCGTTGTAAATGACTGAAGGAGCCATCAAACCTCTTAACGATGGCATAGTGGAACTCTCAATGAAAGCACCAATGTCGGTGTCAAAACCGGCAGATCTCGGGTAGGGGGTCCCGAACTGTGCCTTCCATGCCAAGATTTCCTTCCATGCCAAGGAGAGTCCCATCCGGACACGGGTAGAGTCTTCGGCTTTGTATCTTCATGGCCCATCAGTCTGGCCCATATCCAATAGGTCGGAGGCCCGAGGACCCCTTAGTCCAGGACTCCCTCACATGGTTCGCAAGCATCAAGTGATTCCAAAAGCCCATCAACATGGAGTTTCTTCATGCACTTTACACCAATATGACCTAAACGGTAGTGCCACAGATAAGTTACACCATCATTATTAAACTTATATCTTTTGGCTTCAATACTACGAACATGTGTATCACTACTATCAAGATTTAGTAAAAATAGACCACTCATCAAGGGTGCATGACCATAAAAGATATTACTCATATAAATAGAACAACCATTATTCTCTGATTTAAATGAATAACCGTCTCGCATCAAACAAGATCCAGATATAATGTTCATGCTTAACGCTAGCACCAAATAACAATTATTCAGGTCTAATACTAATCCCGAAGGTAGATGTAGAGGTAGCGTGCCAACGGCGATCACATCGACTTTGGAACCATTTCCCACGCGCATCGTCACCTCGTCCTTAGCCAATCTTCGCTTAATCCGTAGCCCCTGTTTTGAGTTGCAAATATTAGCAACAGAACCATTATCAAGTTCCCAGGCACTACTGCGAGCATTAGTAAGGTACACATCAATAACATGTATATCAAATATACCTTTCACTTTGCCATCCTTCTTCTCTGCCAAATACTTGGGGCAGTTTCGTTTCCAGTGACCAGTCCTTTGCAATAGAAGCACTCAGTCTCAGGCTTAGGTCCAGACTTGGGTTTAGCAACTTGCTTGCCGTTCTTCTTGAAGTTCCCCTTCTTCCCTTTACCCTTTTTATTGAAACTGGTGGTCTTGTTGACCATCAACACTTGATGCTCCTTCTTGATTTCTACCTCCGCAGCCTTTAGCATTGCGAAGAGCTCGGGAATTGTCTTATCCATCCCTTGCATATTATAGTTCATCATGAAGCTCTTGTAGCTTGGTGGTAGTGATTGAAGAACTCTGTCAATGACACTATCATTAGGAAGATTAACTCCCAGTTGAGTCAAGTGGTTGTGGTACCCAGACATTCTGAGTATATGTTCACTGACAGAACTATTCTCCTCCATCTTGCAGCTATAGAATTTATTGGAGACTTCATATCTCTCAATCCGGGCATTTGCTTGAAATATTAACTTCAACTCCTGGAACATCTCATATGCTCCACGACATTCAAAACATCGTTGAAGTCCTGATTCTAAGCCGTAAAGCATGGCACACTTAACTATCGAGTAGTCATCAGCTTTTCTCTTCCAGACGTTCATAACATCTGGCGTTGCTCCTGCAGCGGGTTTGTCACCTAGCGGTGCTTCCAGGACGTAATTCTTCTATGCAGCAATGAGGATAATCCTCATGTTACGGACCCAGTCCGTGTAATTGCTACCATCATCTTTCAACTTAGCTTTCTCTAGGAACGCATTAAAATTCAATGGAACAACAGCACGGGCCATCTATCTACGACAACATAAACCTGCAAAATACTATCAGGTACTAAGTTCATGATAAATTAAAGTTCAATTAATCGTATTACTTAAGAACTCCCACTTAGATAGACATCCCTCTAATCATCTAAGTGATCACGTGATCCATATCAACTAAACCGTGTCTGATCATCACGTGAGATGGAGTAGCTTTCAATGGTGAACATCACTATGTTGATCATATCTACTATATGGTTCACACTCGACCTTTCGGTCTCAGTGTTCTGAGGCCATATCTGCATATGCTAGGCTCGCCAAGTTTAACCCGAGTATTCTGCATGTGCAAAACTAGCTTGCACCCGTTGTATGTGAACGTAGAGCTTATCACACCCGATCATCACGTGGTGTCTTGGCACAACGAACTGTAGCAACGGTACATACTCGGGGAGAACACTTGTACCTTGAAATTTAGTGACAGATCATCTTATAATGCTACCGGCTAAGTAAGCAAAATAAGATGCATAAAGGATAAACATCACATGCAATCAATATAAGTGATATGATATGGCCATCATCATCTTGTGCCTTTGGTCTCCATCTCCAAAGCACCGTCATGATCACCACCATCACCGGCTTGACACCTTGATCTCCATCGAAGCATCGTTGTTGTCTCGCCAACTATTGCTTCTACGACTATCGCTACCGCTTAGTGATAAAGTAAAGAAATTACATGGCGATTGCAATTCATACAGTAAAGCAACAACCATATGGCTCCTGCCAGTTGCCGATAACTTTGTTACAAAACATGATCATCTCATACAAAAATTTATATAATCACGTCTTGACCATATCACATCACAACATGCCCTGCAAAAACAAGTTAGACGTCCTCTACTTTGTTATTGCAAATTTTATGTGGCTGCTACAGGCTTCTAGCAAGAACCGTTCTTACCTACGCATCAAAAACCACAACGTAGTATAGTGATTGCTTTTTGATCTTCAGAAAGAACCCTGTTCATTCAAACCGATTCAACTAAAGTTGGAGAAACAGACACCCACTAGCCACCTGTGTGCGAAGCATGTCGGTAGAACTAGTCTCGCGTAAGCGTACGCGTAATGTTGGTCTGAGCCGCTTCATCCAACAATACCGCTCAATCAAGAATCAACTAGTGACGGCAAGCAATATGTATATACTCACGCTCACAACTTCTTTGTGTTCTACTCGTGCATATAACATCTACGCATAGACCTGGCACGGATGCCACTATTTGGGAACGCAGTAATTTCAAAAAAATTCCTACGCACACGCAAGATCCATCTAGGTGATGCATAGCAACTAGAGGGGAGAGTGTTGTCCATGTACCCTTGTAGACCGTAAGCGGAAGCGTTATGACAACGCGGTTGATGTAGTCGTACGTCTTCACGATCCGAACGATCCTAGCACCGAAGGTACGACACCTCCGCGATCTGCATACGTTCAGCTCGGTGATGTCCCACGAACTCTAGATCCAGCTGAGGTTGAGGGAGAGTTTTGTGAGCACGACGGTGTGATGACGGTGATGATGAAGTTACTGAAGCAGGGCTTCGCCTAAGCTCTACAACGATATGGCCGAGGTGGAAATCTGTTGAGGGGGGCACCGCACATGGCTAAACAATCAACTTGTGTGTCTATGGGGTGCCCCCTCCCCGTAAATAAAGGAGTGGAGGAGGGGGAGGGCCGGTCCTCTCATGGCGCCCCCAAGGGGGGAGTCCTACTCCCGGGGGGAGTAGGATTCCCCCTTTCCGTAGTTGGAGTAGGAGAAGAGGGAAGGATGAGAGAGGGAGAAGGAAAGGCCCCCCTATCGGTGTCAAAACCGGAGGATCTCGGGTAGGGGGACCCGAACTGTGCGTCTAAGGCGGATGGTAACAGGAGGCAGGGGACACAATGTTTTACCAAGGTTCGGGCCCTCTTGATGGAGGTAAAACCCTACATCCTGCTTGATTAATATTGATTATATGGGTAGTACAAGAGTAGATCTACCACGAGATCGGAGAGGCTAAACCTTAGAAGCTAGCCTATGGTATGATTGTATATTGTCCTACGGACTAAAACCCTCCGGTTTATATAGACACCGGAGAGGGCTAGGGTTACACAAGGTCGGTTACAGAGGAGGAGATATACATATCCGTATTGCCTAGCTTGCCTTCTACGCCAAGTAGAGTCCCATCCGGACACGAGACGAATTCTTCAATCTTGTATCTTCATAGTCCAACAGTCCGGCCAAAGGATATAGTCCGGCTGTCCGGAGACCCCCTAATCTAGGACTCCCTTAGTAGCCCCCGAACCAGGCTTCAATGACGATGAGTCCGGCGCGCAGTGTTGTCTTCGGCATTGCAGGGCAGGTTCTTTTCCAACTTTCAAGTGTTCGTAAGCAGTGTCCGGCTCCATAAATGTTGAACCTCTTGGCTTCTGTGCCCAATAAGGGCTATCTCCCACGCGTCGAATGAATACGAGGCGCCAGGGTGTTTTACATTTGCCCCCCTAGCCAGATAAATAAATTATCTATTAAAGGGATGGGGATTCTTAGATCCAATCCATATCATCCTCCCCCGGCGAGAATTCACCAGAGCGTGCTTCGGAAAGATCCATTCCAGCATGGCCGACCTCCGCAGCTCCTCCTCCCGCCCCCGTAGCCCTAAGCCCAGTGATTGGGAGAGGTGTTCAGTCCTTCACAGTCGATTAGTCCAGCTGCAGACTAAGGGATTTCTCCCTCTGGCGTACATGGTGCCCGTTCGAGCCGGGCTCGCCACCTACAATGGCGGGGAGCAAGCGGAGAACTTTCCATGTCCCTCCATGGGGGAACGGGTTTGCCTTGTTCCTTACTTACTAAGTGGGCTCGGATTTCCAATTCATCCGTTCCTCCGCGGGCTCCTGGAGTTCTACGGCCTCCAAATACACAATCTCACCCCTGCCTCCATTCTACACATCGCCGGCTATGTTTCTCTCTACGAGTTGTTCCTGGGCTGCGAGGCTCACTTCGAGCTGTGGAAAAGGCTATTTTGCCTTGTCCCTCGCACACAGAGGGAATCACTTTATCAAGTGGGCGGAGCCGAAGTATGGCGCATCGCCGATAACGGATATTTGTCCGGTACCTCGAAGAAGCCGTCCGAAGACTGGCCTTCAGAATGGTTTTATATGGAGGACGTCCCCCTTCCAGACCCTGTTCAGCGGGGTCTACCCGAGTTCACCAATGCTCCTTTAAAGAAGCGCCGAAGTTGGCGCCCACGGAGCCCCCAGGCGGAAGACAACGGAGAAGTCCACTATCTGATGAACCGGATCAAAGCACTAGCTCGATCCGGATTGACAATAATCGAAGTTATGTCGATTTGCAAAATGCGGGGAGTGCAGCCACTCCAATATCGTGGGCACCCCTTGTGGTGTTATAACGGGGCGGATGACGCCACCCGCTGCGGGCGTACGGGTCCGGACAATGCTACCGCTCTAGCGAAGATTCTGTCCGAACTGTTCTAGGGCGAGGAAGAGGAGATCACCCGCATCAAGCCACGGGATGGATTCTCTATGTACAATACTCCAAGCTGGGTAAGTTATATTTCCCTGCTCCCATTTTTCCCGCATTCTTAGTCGTAAGTATTCACCTTGCCACCTTGCGGCAGGAACTGCAAAAAGCCATAAAGGAGGTCAGCAGCCCTTCTCCACAACCAGAGGACCCTGACCGGGCCATCGATTCCAGACTCGAAGAAGATCCGGTTATCTCCGTGGAACTGATAGACCGGCAGTTCTATCAGTTAAGCTGCGACGAGGCCCCGGTGGCCATTCCGGCCGACTATCCTGGACTGCTTCCTGCATCGTAGGTAAGAAAAATCAAAAAGTCTCAACTCCAAAACTAGGATCCCCTTTTAGGCACTTCACCCACCATATACACATGGCATCTTTTACAGGGAAGGCATTCGGTACGCCCTGCTGAACCCGCGGCAACTCGCCACCAAGAGGTGCCGAGGCCGGGTAGGCCAAAAAGGAAGGCAGTCAGGACGGAGACGCCGACGCAAAGGTATAGGAAAAACCCTGCTCCGTGGTTGTCGTCTTTTTCGAAATGTAATGACGCCCGCGTTTCTTTAACAGAAAGAACGCTCGCCGGAATATGTCCGGCGATGCTGCCAACCAAGTTTCCACCAGTCGGGCGCCAGGACCGGACATAGAGGCAGAAGGTGATATGGGCCAGGCGCCGGATAATCCCCCGACAGAGGATGCAGATAGATTGTCCGCTATAAACTCAGAAGTGGAAAGCGCCATGAATCATAGGCGCCGCCGGGCCGTACTCCGCGACGCTTGTTTCTCACCAGAGGCGTTCGACGCCTTCAATTCTAGAGAGGCGTACCTCTGTGCTGCTCAAGATGGTCTAGCCAGAGCCACGAATCAGTATGTAAAGGATGTACGGGTGAGTAAATCTGACGATTTATATGTATCAGTAGCCCCTGAGACTTGAAACGGTTAGCAGAACTAATTTAAGGATCATCTATAATGTGCAGGTTCTTACAGGGAAGAATACTAGGCTATCCCAGGAGCTGGAGGAATGCAAGACCCAACTGGGGGCCGCTCTTGTCGCATTGCAGGAACAGAAAAAGCCTCCCGCTGGTAACATTTACTTTAAAGAATGGTGATTACCATATAGTGTGCTGCGTGTCTGCAGATCTAACAATTGATTTTGCAGATGAGTCCGAAGAAAGTCCGGGGGACCAGCATGTTATGCGACAGCTAGAGGCTGGCAAACGCGTGCTGAGTAAGGTTATGCTGGAGAAAAACAGTCTTCAAGATGCCAATGTTAAGCTAAACGTTGAACTAAAAGACGTTCGGGGCCAGCTTGCGGACTCCAGAAGGAGAATAAGCGGCTTCGGCACGGCATTTTTAGTAAGTGCTTGAACGAATCCTACTAAAGGAGTTCGGCGAAGAAGTCGATTAACAGCGTTATGTCTGTAGGTATGGTGACGGGTCGTCCCGCGGATGAAATGCCCGGGTCTGCGGGTGATCTTCTGTTCGAGCTGTCACATCTGCATGAACAAGTTCGGCAGGTGATGCAAGGTGTTGCCCAGGCTTTGTGGCCATCTGCCTCCTTGCCAGAAGGCGTTGCAGAGCTTACGGAGAAGCTCAAGGGAGCACGGTGGCGCCTCCGATTATGGAAGATATCGGCCTGCCGACAGGGTGCCAGAGAGGCCTGGGCCATGGTGAAGACTCGGTATACCAAGGCAGACCCAAATCACATGGCCGAGGTCAGACCTGTGGGGCCCGATGGAAAAGAGATCCCGGTTAGCTTAGTTTATGGGCAAGTAGAATTAGCCGCAAAGTATTCCCAACAGGATTGTAAGCTAGACCGCCTGTTGGATGGTATAGAAGAGGAGTTTAGTCAGTCTGCATGACTATGTAATTAAAGTGACATGTATAATGCCTTCTAGCCGGATTGCAGATCATTTGTCGTTGCGGACCTTTTCGCTTCAACCTCCGGGCCCGATAGTCCGGAGTGAATCCGAATACCCGCTCAGTTATATAAGAACCGGGGTATGCGTGGAGACCAGGCGTACGGGTCATTAGTGATTTATAAGACAAGTGCCCAACTAGTTATGTTATATTACATGGGTAGTAAGAAACATCTTCCAGGGAGAATAGTTCCGTTAAGGGTTCCTTTCCCTGGGAAGCATGCCCTAAAGTGCATGTCCGGACTGCGATAAGAAACGCAGAAAAAGCATCTGGGGTAGATATGGATAATAAATAAAATTCATCTTTTGTTCACCGACCGAATATTCCCTTAAGAACGCTAGCTTTCGGCTTCACCCAGTCTGAGGTACACATCCGGCTGACCCGGCAGTAACAATCACAGAGGTGCTCCCCTTATGCCCTAGCCGAATTAACGGGAATGTAGGGCATAAATACAAGAGCCAGGCAACCCAGCTTGGCCAAAACTTAAGTCATATCAATGCATATAATGGTGAAAAAAGGTACATGCGGAAGTATAACACATGTGTTGGGCATGAGGCCCAGGTAAATAATTTAAGCTTCTGTGAAAGAAGCCCCCAGGTATGGAGAGTGTGGCTAGCGCATCTGTAATGTACAAGTGAGGCACAAGGTGACCCTTGAAGGCCTAGAGAAATAATAAGAAAAAGAAAGAAAGGGAAACAAGACAGATGATGCATATGCAGAAAATGGACAAAGGGAGGGGACTAACATAGAGTTCGGTGCTAGGCGTAGAATCTTCGGAGCCTGGCTGCGTTCCATGGGTTCGGCTCGAGTCGACTAGTCGATGCATCCCGCAGTCGGTACGCTCCACCAGTCAGAACTTGGTCGATAATGAAGGGACCTTCCCATTTGGGCTCGAGATTTTTCTTTTTCTTATTCGGCAGGCGTAGAACTAGTTCGCCAATGTTATAAGTTTTGTCCTGTACTTCTCTGCTTTGGTATCTGCGAGCCTGTTGCTGGTAAAATGCGGAATGGGCTTTGGCTACGTCGCGCTCTTCCTCCAAGGTGTCCAGACTATCCTGCCGATCGAGCTCGGCTTCTCTTTCTTCGTACATGCGCACTCGAGGTGAGTCATGAATTATGTCACAAAGCAAGACTGCCTCTGCGCCGTACACCATAAAAAATGGTGTATATCCGGTACTACGATTTGGCGTGGTCCGCAGCCCCCAGAGTACGGAGTCGAGCTCCTCTACCCAGTGCATGTCAGACTCCGTTAAGGAACGCACTAATCTGGGTTTAATGCCGCTCATTATAAGACCGTTTGCTCGTTCGACTTGATCATTGGTTTGTGGGTGGTAGACTGAAGCATAATCGAGCTTGATGCCCATTTTGCTGCACCAGAGTTTTACCTCATCGGCCGTGAAGTTCGTGCCGTTATCAGCGATGATGCTGTGGGGGACGCCATAACGGTGTACAACCCCGGATATGAAATCTATCACCGGTCCGGATTCGGCTGTTTTAACTGGTTTAGCCTCTATCCATTTGGTGAATTTATCCACCATGACCAATAAGTATTTTTTCTTGTGGGTTCCCCCTTTAAGGGGTCCAACCATTTCAAGCCCCCAGACTGTGAAGGGACATGTAATGGGGATTGTTTGGAGGGCAGTGGGTGGCATGTGGCTTTGATTTCCAAAGAGCTGGCAACCGGCGCAACGTTGGACCAAGTCATGTGCATCTGCCCGGGCCGTTGGCCAATAGAATACTGTACGGAAGGCCTTGCTTACAAGAGCCCGGGCTGCGGCGTGATGACCGCCGAGTCCGGCATGAATTTTTGCCAAAAGATTCTGCCCCTCCTCTTCGGAGGTGCACCTTTGAAGGACTCCGGTAGTGCTTTTCTTGTACAATTCTGCCTCATGGACCCTATAGGCCTTGGATCGCTGCACTATGCAGTGTGCCTCATTTTGGTCCTCCGGAAGTTCCTGTCTAGTTAGGTAGGCCAGGAATGGTTCTGTCCACGAGGCAATAATGGCCATTATTTCGTGGGCTGAAGGTGTTATTTCAGTGGCAGAGCCTCCGATTGTGTTAGAGAGTTCGGTATCGGGTATTTTGGCCGGGTCCGGACTGTTGTTACCGGTGTCCCCTTCCCATGCTACGGATGGCTTGAAGAGCCTTTCCAAAAATATGTTGGGAGGGACCGCGTCGCGTTTTGCACCGACGTGGGCGAGGATATCCGCCGCCTGATTGTTTTCCTGAGCCACGTGGTGAAATTCGAGTCCCTCGAACCGAGCAGACATTTTTAGGACGGCATTTCGATAGGCCGCCATTTTTGGATCCTTGGCATTAAAATCTCCGTTTATTTGGGATATTGCGAGGTTTGAATCCCCACGCACCTCCAGGAATTGAATGCCCATGGAGACTGCCATCTGAAGACCATGCAACAGAGCTTCGTATTCGACTGCATTGTTGGAATCTGTATACAATATTTGCAGTATGTACCAAACGGTATCTCCGGTTGGGGACGTCAGGACGACGCCAGCCCCTAGACCGGCCAGCATTTTAGAACCGTCGAAGTGCATGATCCAATTGGAGTATGCGCCGTACTCTTTAGGGAGTTCGACCTCCGTCCATTCGGCGACGAAGTCGGCCAGTACTTGCGATTTAATGGCTCGGCGAGGTTTGTATGTTATGTCGAATGGGAGGAGCTCAATGTCCTATTTGGCAATCCGGCCCGTAACGTCGCGGTTGTTGATAATATCATTAAGTGGCACTTCCGAGGCTACTGTAATCGAACACTCTTGAAAGTAGTGTCGCAGTTTCCGTGATGCCATGAATAATGCATATGCTATTTTTTGGTAATGCGGGTACCGTGATTTGCATGGAGTGAGGACAGTGGATACATAGTATACCGGCTTTTGAAGAGGGAATTTGTGTCCGTCCGCTTCCCGTTCGACAACGAGCATCGCGCTTACAACTTGATGAGTTGTCGCAATATACAACATCATTGGTTCGCCGATGTTTGGTGCGGCCAGGATCAGGTTGGTTGCCAAAATGGCTTTTATTTCTTCCAATCCGGCTGTTGCCACGTCCGTCCACTCGACGTGTTCGGTGTGCCGAAGGAGGCGATAAAGGGGTAAAGCCCTTTCTCCCAAGCGGGAGATAAAGCAGCTTAGAGCCGCCACACATCCAGTTAGCTTCTGGATTTGTTTGAGGTCTATTGGGGTAGCCAACTGTGACAACGCTCGGATTTTGGCCGGATTAGCTTCAATACCTCTACTGGAGACAATGAATCCCGGGAGCTTTCCGGCTGGTACGCCGAAAACGCATTTTTCCGGATTGAGCTTGATGTCAAATGTTCGGAGGTTGTTGAATGTGAGCCTCAAGTCGTCTATCAAAGAGTCGACGTGTTTGGTTTTGACGACCACATCATCTACGTATGCCTCTACTATTTTGCCGATTTGTTTCTCCAGACATGTCTGAATCATGCGCTGATATGTTGCGCCGGCGTTTTTGAGCCCAAAAGGCATTGTGTTAAAACAGAAGGGACCGTATGGCGTGATGAATGCCGTTGCGGCTTGGTCGGACCGCAATCTTGATTAGGTGGTAACCGGAGTATGCGTCGAGGAAACACAATGACTCGTGTCATGCAGTAGCATCAATGATTTGATCGATGCGTGGGAGGGGGAAGGGATCCTTTGGTCAAGCTTTATTGAGGTCTTTGAAGTCGACACAAAGGCGCCAGGATTTGTCCTTCTTTGGTACCATCACCAGGTTTGCTAGCCAGTCCGGGTATTTTATTTCTTTGATGAATCAGGCCTCCAATAACTTGGCTAGTTCCGCTCCCATGGCATGTCTCTTAGGTTCAGAGAAACGCCGAAGAGCTTGTTTGACCGGCTTGAATCCCTTTAGGATATTGAGGCTATGCTCGGCCAGCCTGCGTGGGATTCCTGGCATGTCTGAGGGATGCCAGGCGAATATGTCCCAGTTCTCGCGCAAGAACTCCCGTAGTGCGGCGTCCACGGCGGGGCTTAGCTGTGCCCCGATGGAGGCTGTTTTTGTAGGGTCCGTTGAGTGGACTTGGAATTTGACTATTTCATCCGCTGGTTTGAAAGAGGTGGACTTGGATCTCTTGTCGAGTATCACGTCGTCCCTGTCCACTATGGAGCGTAGCGTAGTTAATTCCTCGGCCAAGAGGGCTTCGGATAATGCCTCGAGGGCCAATGCGGCTGTTTTGTATTCGGCACAGAGTGCTGTGTCTGGATCGGTGGCGAGAGTGATGATTCCGTTGGGCCCGGGCATTTTGAGCTTCATGTACCCGTAATGTGGTACGGCTTGGAAGATTGTGAATGCCTCCCATCCTAAAAGAGCATGATAACCACTGCTGAACGGGGCCACTTGGAATGTAATTTCTTCGGACCTACAATTATCCAGCATGCCGAATACCACATCTAGTGTGATTTTCCCAGCACAGCGTGCTTCCTGACTGGGGATGATTCCTCTAAAGTTTGTGCTACTTTGCTCAATGCGGCTCCAGTCTATTTCCATCTTTTGAAGAGTTTCCTCATAGATGAGGTTTAATCCGCTGCCGCCGTCCATGAGTACCTTGGTGAGTCGAAAGCCGTCCACGATTGGACTGAGGACCAGTGCGGCTGGTGCTCGGGCTGTTCGGAATTTAGGTTCGTCACTGGCATTGAAGGTAATAGCCGTGTCACTCCAAGGATTTATTGCTGCTACGTGGCAGATTTCGGCCATGCTGCGGAGTGTTCGCTTGCGTCTATTATTTGACGCGAAGGTCTCAAAGACCGTTAACACCGTATTGTTGTCCACGGGATGGTGCTCTGTGGTATTTGGGAGGAGTAGATCCTCACCACTTTTGGCCACCTTCCGGAGTATCCAACATGCTCTAAGGCTGTGCGTTGGTATTGCATCCGCTGTACTGTGAATTTTGCAGGGTCCGTTGAGCCATCCCTCCAGTACGGTTCCTTCCCCCGTAGAGGGCTTTTGCTTTTTGCTAGTTAACCTGGGTGTATTGTGATAATGCACCCTTTTATTTCAGACTAGGTTTGTGTTCAGGGCCGGATTATCCCAAAAGTTTGTTTCGGTTTTCCAGGCACTTTCCATCACATAGTACTTTCGTACTATGGACGCCAAGTCAGCGAAGCGTGTTATCTCACGACGATTTATGGCGTTAAGGATTCCCTTGTCCGTGCAATTATTGCGGAAAAATAAGATTGCGTCTTCCTCGTGACAGTCCTTAACCTTGTTCATCGCAAGGAGGAATCTGGCCCAGTAGTGATGTACTGTTTCCTGGAGCTCTTGCCTGATGTGGGAAAGATCGCTTATGCTTGGGTGGGTGGGTGGAATTGAATCCGAACCCTCACCTGATCTGGGATCTAGGGGCCGAGCAATTTCCAATTTTGAAAGTTCCGGTTCCAGGGTGTAACCGGATAACCTTGGCCCGCTGCCTGACTCTAAGTTCAGGGATTGGGTGTTGTCCTCCCGCGAAAGGGCGTCCGGCTCAGAGAGCTCGGGAATCCGGACATAGTTGGTCCTCAAGATGGAGGAAAAGTCGCCGCATTGTTCCTCCACCACTGCAATATGATGGGTGACCGGCGGAGAGTTAATCTCCCTTTGATCGGGTATAAGCCCAATCTGATCATAGTCCGTAGCGACTCCCAGGGCGGCGATGCGACCTAAGAGCTCGTTTAAGGAGGCGAGCTCTATTGGATCCATCTATTCGGTGAGTGCCGATTTGACGTGGAGGCTGTTTTCGATGACCCGAGAAGTCATCGTCAGCGCGGCGGCTGAACAGGCGGTCATGATGAAACCGCCTAGCCGGAGAGTTTGGCCAACAGCCAAAGCTCCCTCGACAGTAGTACCATCTTTAAAGACGAGACGAGACATCCTTCCTGCTGGCGACGGCACAGAGGAACTCTCAATGAAAGCACCAATGTCGGTGTCAAAACCGGCGGATCTCGGGTAGGGGGTCTCGAACTGTGCGTCTAAGGCGGATGGTAACAGGAGGCAGCAGACACAATGTTTTACCCAGGTTCGGGCCCTCTTGATGGACGTAAAACCCTCTATCCTGCTTGATTAATATTGATGATATGGGTAGTACAAGAGTAGATCTACCACGAGATCGGAGAGGCTAAACCTTAGAAGCTAGCCTATGGTATGATTGTATGTTGTCCTACGGACTAAAACCCTCCGGTTTATATAGACACCGGAGAGGGCTAGGGTTACACAAGGTCAGTTACAAAGGAGGAGATATACATATCCGTATTGCCTAGCTTGCCTTCTATGCCAAGTAGAGTCCCATCCGGACATGAGACGAAGTCTTCAATCTTGTATCTTCATAGTCCAACAGTCCGGCCAAAGGATATAGTCCGGCTGTCCAGAGACCCCCTAACCCAGGACTCCCTCACCCCCTACCCCAGTCCAATTCGGACCCAAGGGGGAGGGGCGCGCTGCCTGCCCTAACCGCCCCTCTCTCTCTCAACTAAGGCCCATTAAAGCCCAATAACTCCCCCAGGGGGTTCCGGTTACTCCCCAGTACTCCGGTAAATGCCCAAACTCACCCGGAACCACTATGATGTCCAAACATAGCCTTCCAATATATCGATCTTTATGTCTCGACCATTTCAAGACTCCTCGTGATGTACGTGATCACATCCGGGACTCTGAACAACCCTCGGTACATCAAAACAAATAAACTCATAATACCAATCGTCATCGAACATTAAGCGTGAGGACCCTATGGGTTCGAGAACTATGTAGACATGACTGAGACTCACTTCCGGTCAATAACCAATAGCGGAACCTGGATGCTCATATTGGTTCCTACATATTCTATGAAGATCTTTATAGGTCAAACCGCATAACAACATACGTTGTTCCCTTTGTCATTGGTATGTTACTTGCCTGAGATTCGATCATCGGTATCTCAACACCTAGTTCAATCTTGTTACCAGCAAGTCTCTTTACTCGTTCCGTAATGCAACATCCCGTAACTAACTCATTAGTCACATTGCTTGCAAGGCATATAGTGATGTGCATTACTGAGAGGGCCCAGAGATACCTCTCCAATACACGGAGTGGCAAATCCTAATCTCGATCTATGCCAACTCAACAAACACCATCGGAGACACCTGTAGAGCATCTTTATAGTCACCTAGTTACGTTGTGACGTCTGATAGCACACTAAGTGCTCCTCCGGTATTCGGGAGTTCATAATCTCATAGTCATAGGAACATGTATAAGTCATGAAGAAAGCAATAGCAACAAACTAAACGATCATCGTGCTAAGCTAACGGATGGGTCAAGTCAATCACATCATTCTCTAATGATATGATCCCGTTAATCAAATGACAACTCATGTCTATGGTTAGGAAACTTAACCATCTTTGATTAACGAGCTAGTCAAGTAGAGGCATACTAGTGACACTCAGTTTGTCTATGTATTCACACATGTCTTAAGTTTCCGGTTAATACAATTCTAGAATGAATAATAAACATTTATCATGATATAAGGAAATATAAATAACAACTTTATTATTGCCTCTAGGGCATATTTCCTTCAATAAATTAATAATAATCCCAAGTGACTCAACAAATATAGCTATGCTCCCCGGCAACGGCGCCAGAAAAAGGTCTTGATAACCCACAAATGTAGGGGATCACAACAGTTTTCGAGGGTAGAGTATTCAACCCAAATTTATAGATTCGACACAAGGGGAGACAAAGAATATTCGAAGGTATTAGCAGCCAAGTTGTCAATTCAACCACACCTGGAGATTAATTATCTGCAGCAAAGTGATCAGTAGCAAAGTAGTATGACAGTTTTGATAATAGTAGCAGCAGCAACGGTAACGGTAACAGTGATAGCAGTAATTTTGTAGCAAGTGTAACAGTGATGATAGGAGTAGTAACTTAGCAAGAACAATATAAGATAAATTCGTAGGCATTGGATCGGTGACTTGTTGGATGATATTCATCATGAGATAGTTGTAACCTATGCGATACGACACTAGCTCCAGTTCGTCAATATAATGAAGGCATGTATTCCGTAAATAGTCATACATGCTTATGGAAAGAACTTGCATGGCATCTTTTGTCCTACCCTCCTGTGGCAGCAGGATCCTATTGGAAACTAAGGTATATTAAGGCCTCCATTTAATAGAGAACCGGAACAAAGCATTAACACATAGTGAATACACGAACTCCTCAAACTACGGTCATCACCGGGAGTGGTCCGGACTATTGTCACTCCGGGGTTGCCGGATCATAACGCGTAGTAGGTGACTATGACTTGCAAGATCGGATCTAGAACATGGATATAATGGTGATAACATAAACGGTTCAGATCTGAAATGATGGCACCCGGGACCAAAGTGACAAGCATTAAGCATGGCAAAGTCATAGCAACATCAATCTTAGAACATAGTTGATACTAGGGATCAAGCCCTAACAAAACTAACTCAATTACATGATGATTCTCATCTAACTCCTCACCGACCAGCGAGCCTACGAAGGAATTACTCACTCCCAGTGGGGAGCATCATAGAATTGGCGATGGAGAAGGGTTGGTGATGACGAGGAACGAAGACCCCCCTCTCCGGAGCCCCAAACGGACTCCAGATCTGACCTCCCGATGAAGAATAGAAGGTGAGGCGACTCTGTCTCATGGATCGCAATAATTATTTCTCCCTGATTTTTTTCTAGAAAAATAGGATTTTATAGCGTCAGTTTCAGGGTCTGCGGGACCACCAGGTGGGGACAACCCACCTAGGCGTGCCACGAGAGGGGGCGCGCCCTGGTGGATTGTGCCCACCCAGGTGCCCCTCTCTGATAGGTCTTGGCTCCAGAAATTAATATTTATTGTATAAAAATTCCTTGCAAAGTTTTGTTCCATTCTGAGAACTTTTATTTCTGCACAAAAACAACACCATGGTAGTTCTGCTGAAAACAGCGTCAGTCCCGGGTTAGTTTCATTCAAATCATGCAAATTAGAGTCCAAAACAGGAGGAAAAGCGTTAGGAAAAGTAGATACGTTGGAGACGTATCAACAACGTCGCCGCCGTCCTTGCCATCAGCCGCGGCCGCAGGGTCAACGCGGAGGAACTTCTGCAGCAAGGCCTCCACCTGCTCCTTCACGGCCTCGGCAGCAGCATCATGGAGCTCAGATCCACAGGTTCGAGCAAAGCACCAAGATCGAAGCTGGGATGCCGAAGATGGAGGTGGCTGAAGATGCGCGTCGTGACTGAGGTAAAAAGCACGCGAGCCTCTCCCTCCACCATGGGGCCCACTCCGATGATGATGCCCTTGAGCACCGCAGCAAGCTTGGGAAGCAGCCCAGTGGGGCCTTCCTTCGGAGTCGCCAGCGGCTTCTCGTACCCTGCCCCGTAGGGGTCCTGTAGCGCTGCGTGGAACCTTGACTCGAGGGAGATGAAGGCGTCGCGCCTCGCGACGGTCACCTCCTCAGCCGCGGCGAGGGATTTCTCCCTGGCCTCCAGTGAGGCCTTCTCCTCAGAGACGAGCTTGGTGTGGGACGCCTGAGACGCTTTAGTATCCTCCTTCAGCTTCTCCAGGTGGCTCGGCTCCACACCCTATTCCTGGGCTACCTGCTCCAGCTCAGCGCCGTGGTTAGTGAGCGCAGCCTCCCGGACCTGCAGCTCCTCCTCATGCTCCCCGAACTGACGAGTGCAGACGGCCTACTCATCACGAAGGGCCTTCAGCTCGGCCTCCGCCGTGCGACAGTGCTTCTCGGTGGCCGCTGCATTGGCTAGCGCTACGTCGCGAGCAGCTGCGACCACGCCGGCCACCTTCCTGTCGTCCTCGGCGGCAGCCTCGGCCTGGCCCCAGGCTGTCCCGAGGGACGAGTCAGCCTGGAGCCACCCCGAGACCAGCTCTAGATGCCCCGTCGCCATGCGCCGGTCGGCGCCCCGAAGATCAGCCCGGAGTCAGTCTAGTACGGAGAAGGCTTCCTCCAGAGCACCGGGCATGGCAGAGGAGCCATGGTCCGCCAGCGTGACAGGGTGGGGAGGATGTGGCACCGGCACCAGGGCTAGCAAAGCAATGGTAGCAAGGACTGCTAGGGGCTCTGGAGCCCTCGGACGCGCATCAGGTGCACTAGGGACGGGCGCCTCTGGAGTCTACTTAGCTCTGGAGGTGGTCTTCCCCGGAGGCTGGGCCCCCGAGCCTCGAGAGGCCAACCCCGTCGCAGGAGGACGCGAGGCAGCCACTTCTCTCCGCGCTGGAGTCGCCGCAGCCATGGCAGGCCGCTTGGCCTCGGAGGCCCTGGCCTCCTCCTTCTTCCTCTCCACCACAGACGCCAGCCTGGCCATCAAGAGGAAAATGTCTGGGTACTGCGTCAAGAGCAGGAAGCAAAGATAAGGTGAAGCACTTACTCGTCCTCGGCGACGTATGACCTCTTCCTACCCAGGAGTGTGGTGCCCCCGGGCATCCTGGGCACAAGCTCCGCCGTGCTCTCAGGAGCGGACGAGTGCGCGGCGGTCGGCTCTGCGACGGTGGGGCCGGCGATAAGGTGGAAGCATCGCCCCAGGGAAGCGACATTGTCCCACCATTCTTCGGGGTCCCCTGCTTCAGCTTCCTCAGGGAGGTGCCCCTGGACCTCATGGCGACCCCGGTGGAGCGCGGCGACCCCTCGGCCGGGTACTCACCCGCGTCATCATCATCGGAGAGGACGCAGAGGAGATCGCTCTGCCGTAGGGGAGAGGTCTCCCCCGCCCCCTCCAAAGTCTCCTCCGAGTCCCTCTCCTCCCTGGAATGCTCGCCGGAGGATACCGGCACCGGGGAGCTAGGGGGCTTGGGAGGCTTCAGTGGCACGAGCCCCCGCTCGTTGAAGATGGGCATGGCAGCGGCGACCTGCGCTCCATCGTCATGGCAGTACAGTGGGATATAGGCCACTGGGAGAGCACATGGGTCCTTCTCGAGCAAGGTGTGCATGGCCTTGCTCAGTTGCTCGTTGGACAGGTCATCCGGGCGCATCAGGAGTTCGTCTTCCACGCCCTTGAGGCTCCACAGAGGGCACGAGTGCGCCTGGAGCGGAGCCAGGCGCTGCGTCATGAACTCCCTGACGATCATGGCCCCTGTCAGCTTCTCCGCCTTCAGGTCCGGTATCAACTTCTCCAGCAGCAGCTCCTCCTAGGGGTCGGTGAGCTTCTTATGAGCCCACTAGTCCAGCTTCGCTGGCAACGCGGTTGGCAGCTCCAACCGAGCGTGAGAGCACTTGGCGTCCATGAAGATCCACTTGTGCCGGAAGTCCTACACCTTCTTCCTGGCCCTCAAGATCGCGTTACTGCCATGAGATGCGATGAAGCAGACGCATCGAGAGCACTGGGTGTTGCCCATCCGGAGGTAGAAGAAGTGGCGGAACAGCGCAGCAGAGGGCGCCATCCCCACAAACGCCTCGCAGTAGAAGGCAAAAATCGACAAGATGGGGATGGAGTTGGGATGAAGATGAAAGGCGTGGATCTGGTAATGGTTGAGAATGGCGAAGAAGAACTTGGAGAAGGGGGACGAGCCCAGCAAAGATGTTTTGCAAGAAGAAGGGGTAGAAGGTTTCCCCCAAGGTTTCCGGATCGGCAGAGCCAACTCGGAGCACCGTCTCCTGTCCCTAATTAGCGTCGCTCGCCGTCAGCGGGAGCACGGCGGCGAGATGCTTCACCTAAGTGATGCTGGATGCACTGAGGGCTGGCTCAGGTGAGGAGGCCGGGCGCGCGGCAGGAGCTGCGGGCTTCGCTTTCTCGGTCGCCATCAGCGTCAATTCCAGGGAGAAGTTGGTAGATCTAGAGGCACTCTGAGCAGGGAAAGAAGGGGATCTGAAGCAAGACAAAGGGGAGGCAATGAAGGCTCAGCGGCAGGCGCCAGGCTTTTTATCAGCCCAGGATGGTTGCCGAGGCTGTGTGGGGAAGCGGAGACGCCCACGTCCCATCAAGCGCCACGCGTCGACCAAGGCCGCAGGCGGTTGGGGCCCGCGGCGTTCCACCCTTTCCCTTTGACTTCGCCTCGAAGCCAAGTCTGAGCGTGCCTTGGGCCTGGGGGCTACTGTCAGCGTTCTGGGAACGGGGGTACCCAAACCTACCTGCCTGCGGCCCACGGCGTGACTCCGTTGACGGCCTGGTATGGCCCACCTTCAACATCAACAACACAAGACCCTCGCGAGGGGCTAAGCCTCGTGAGGCGGACGACACCAAGACCTCCAGAAGGAGCGCCCCCTTAGGCTGGCTCCTGAGGCGCGGAGATTTCTATGCGAGCCCTCACCTCATGAGGCTCGGATGACACAAGCCATCACAACCAAGCCCAGGCAGGTGCCAGCGGGCGCAGTACAACAGGTTTCCTCTTTGGTGCTAAAGAGGCAAACTCAGGCGCGGGGTCCCGAGGAATCAGCCAAAGGTTTCCATTTCCATGCAACAAGACCAAGACCGTGAGGACGACAGGATGGAGGTCATCACCGAGCCCACCATGGCGTCACGACCAGAAGCTTTGCAGGCGCAGACCACCTTTCGTCAGGATAAGATTTACTAGTTGTCTCCCTTCAAACAGCAAGCAAACAAAATAAAATTACAATCCAAGGATAACACACATCATGTGAAGAAGCAAAAACTTAGGCTCAACCGATACTAACCGATAATTGTTGAAGAAAAAGGTGGGATGCCTACCAGGGCATCCCCAAGCTTAGATGTTTGAAACTTCTTGAAATATTATCTTGGGATGCCTTGGGAATCCCCAAGCTTGATCTTTTGTGTCTCCTTAATTCCTCCCCTATCACGGTTTTCCTAAATCTCAAAAGCTTCATCCACACAAAACTCAACAAGAACTCGTGAGATAAGTTACTATAAACCAATGCAAAAACCTTATCATTCTCTACTGTAGCAAATCACTAAAATTATTATTCAACATTGCATACTAAATGCCTCTGCATTTTTAATTCACCTATCCGCAAATAGAATCATTTAACAAGCAAACATATGCAAACAATGCAACCATAACAGCAATCTGCCAAAATAGTACAGTCTGTAAAGAATGCAAGATTATCAATACTTATTCAACTCCAAACATTATGAAAATTTACCACACTATAGAAAATTTATCAAAGCTCATTTGCAAAAAGTTTCAACATTTTATCCCATTCATACTTTTCTAGGGAATTTTTTCAACAGCGGTATACTTTCTGTTTTCAAACAACAACATATATACTTGCAAAAATAAGCATGGCAAAGGCTATCATTGCCAGTTTTATTGAAATAAAATATGCAAAACATTATTCTAAGTAACAGAAAGAAAATTCTAACCAAATAAAATGATGCTCCAAGCAAAACACATATCATGTGACGAATGAAAACATAGCTCCAAGTGAGGTTACCGATAATGTTGGAGACGAAGGAGGGGATGCCTTCCGGGGTATCCCCAAAAATAGTTGCTTGGATATTCCTTGAATATTTCCTTGGGGGTGCCTTGGGCATCCCCAAGCTTAGGTTCTTGTCACTCCTTATTCTCCTCATATCGGTATCTCACCCAAAACTTGAAAACTTCAATCACACAAAACTTAACGGAACTTTGTGAGATAGGTTAGTATGATAAAGAGCAAACCATTCCACTTTTGGTACTACCAAAGACAAGATTAATAATTGTTCTCACACAATTACTACTATATCATATCATATCTACAATTTATATTGAGCAATATAAGCCATAGAAACTAGAAAACAAGCAAACTATGCATTGAAAACAGAATCTATCAAGAACAGAACAGTCTGTAGTAATCTGTACTCAAACCATACTTGTACTACTCCAAAAATTCTGAAAAATAGGAAAACCTGGGAAATTTTTCTATTAATCTTCTGCAAAAATAATCAGCATTTTATCATGCTTCTGTTGAAAACGAGAATTGTTTTCCTGAGCGCAAAATTTCCTGTTTTTCAGCAAGATCAAATCAACTATCACCGTAAGCCATCCCAAAGGTCTTGCTTGGCACTTTAATGAAACAAAAGCAACAAAACATGATTAATACAGTAGCCTAATCATGTGAACACACAAAAAATTAGGTAAAGGTGTTGGGTTGTCTCCCAACAAGCATTTTTCTTTAATGCCTTTCAGCTAGGCATGATGATTTCAATGATGCTCGCATAAAAGATAAGAATTGAAACATAAAGAGAGCATCATGAAGCATATGAATAGCACATTTAGGTCTAACCCACTTCCTATGCATAGGGATTTTGTGAGAAAACAACTTATGGTAACAAGAATCAACTAGCATAGGAAGGCAAAACAAGCATAACTTCAAGATTTTCAACACATAGAGAAGAAACTTGATATTATTGAGACATGTAAGAGCATATTTTCCTTCCTCATAATAATTTTCAGAAACATCATGAATGGATTCAATAGTGTAACTATCACATATGGAACTCTTTTCACGATGCTCACGCATAGAAGATTTATTACTCTTTATGGCATACATGTGCTACCTCTTGAGCATGTGTTGGTTTTCCCTTGAAGAGGAAAGGGTGATGCAGCAAAGTAGCGTAAGTATTTCCCTCAGTTTTTTAGAACCATGGTATCAATCCAGTAGGAGACAATGCACAAGTCACCTAGTACCTGCATAAACAATCAAGAACCTTGCAACCAACGCGATAAAGGGGTTGTCAATCCCTTCACGGTCACTCACAAAAGTGAGATCTGATAGAGATAGTAAAATAAATATTTTTGGCATTTTTCTTGTATAGATTGGAAAGTAAAGATTGCAAAATAGTAAACGAGATGCGATGTAAATAAAAGAGATGCAGTATAATAAGAAAGAGACACGGGGGCCATAGGTTTCACTAGTGGCTTCTCTCAAGATAGCATGTACTCCCTCCGTTTCTTTTTAGTCTGCATATAAGATTTGGTCCAAGTCAAACTTTGTTAACTTTGACTAAGTCTATAGAAAAAATATCAAGATTCACAATATGAAATCAATATTGTTAGATGCACCATGAAATTAATTTTCATACCATATAGCTTTAGTGTTGTGGATGCTAATATTTTTTCTAAAAGATTGGTCAAACTTTATAAAGTTTGACTTTGACCAAATCTTATATGCAAACTAAAAAGAAACGGAGGGAGTATTACGGTGGGTGATAGAAAAGCGTATAGTTATGAGAAAATATAGGCAATGATCATGAATATAGGAATCACGTCCATGTCAAGTGGATCAAAACGATTATGCATATACTACTATTACTCCACATATCGACCGCTATACAACATGCATCTAGAGTATTATGTTCATAAGAACAGAGTAACGCATTCAGCAAGATGACATGATGTAGAGGGATAAACTCAAGCAATATGATATAAACCCCATCTTTTTATCCTCGATGGAAACAATACAATATGTGCCTTGCTTCCCCTACTGTCACCGGGAAAGGACACCGCAAGATTGAACCCAAAGCTAAGCACTTCTCCCATTGCAAGAAAGATCAATCCAATAGGACAAACTAAACCAATAATTCGAAGAGACTTGCAAAGATATCAAATCATGCATATAAGAATTCAGAGAAGAACCAAATAATATTCATAGATAATCTTGTTCATAAACCCACAATTCATCGGATCTCGCAAACACACTGCAAAAGAGTATTACATCGAATAGATCTCCAAGAACATCGAGGAGAACTTTGTATTGAGAATCAAAGAGAGAGAGAAGAAGCCATCTAGCTAATAACTATGGACCCGAGGGTCTATGGTAAACTACTCACGCTTCATCAGAGAGGCTACGGTGTTGATGTAGAAGCCCTCCGTGATCGATTCCCCCTCCGGCAGATCACCGGAAAAGGCCCCAAGATGGGATCTCACAGGTATAGAAGGTTGCGGCGGTGGAAAAGTGGTTTTGTGGCTCTCTGCGATCGATCTAGAGTATAAGAGTATATATAGGCAAAAGAAGTACGTCGGTGGACCTACGTGGGGCCCATGAGGGTGGGGGCGCGCATACCCCCTCTAACTAGGCATAAAAACAAGAATAGATCTAGGTATTGCCATAATAATGATAAAGCAAATCGCGAAAACTCATCTCATACTCCCTATGTTCAACGGCAAGTTTTCTCTATGGCAGGCAAAAGTAATTAAAAGGACTAAATTTAATGGGACAAAAGTCCCCAAGATCAAGCTCGGGAGGTATTGGTTCCTCCTTTGGCCCCTCATATTGCACAACCAATTCATCATTATATGAATTCTTTTGGCAAAAACTCATGAGCCTTTGTTCAAGAGAAAAACCTAGCCCATTGTTCTCAATATCAAAATTATCGTTAAGTTCAGAAATCCTATCAACTAGAACATCGGTAGGAACCTTTTTTCTAAGGTTTCATTATAAGCAACATGATCTAAAGATCGTAAACGCATTATGTCTTCTTGATTAAAAAGGATTGCTTCTGTGGGAGGACGGCAAACATCCACCTCATAATGCGCAAAGATTTCATTGGCCTCTTTTATTATAAATCTGAACTCATGAGCTGAAAAGATGGTAGCCGCTCGCTTAACAGAAGAATGCTCAATTTTGGAAAATTCTAGGAAAATCCTTTGTATGCGAGAATTCATGTGGATAAATAGTCTTTCAAGTTCAACCACGAGCAAAGATATAGCATCCGCAAGACTACTAGTTCTATGAAGAATAGACCCACCCATAGTGGGCAAAGCACCGGCGCAAGTAAAGAAATCTTGAATAACTCCTTTTCCAATAATATTAGCACTACCAATTCGGAACTTTTTAGTATGTAAAATAGTAGGTTCTTCATGAGGATAATCAAAATCATCAAAGTTTCCCCCTAATTACTACTATCTTTTTCAATGATAACCTCCCTAGTTTCAGACATGATGGCAACAAATTGCACTAAGAACGAACACATAAGAGGCAAGTGAAAGAGGCGAACGAAAGAGGGGCGAATAAAAGGCAAAGGTTTTCGAAAATCGTTTTAGAAGTGAGGGGGAGGAAAATGAGAGGCGAATGGCAAATAATGTAATGCGAGGGAGAAGATTTTATGATGGGTACTTGGTATGTCTTGACTTGGTGTGGATCTCCCCGGCAACGGCGCCAGAAATCCTTCTTTCTACCTCTTGAGCATGCGTTGGTTTTCCCTTGAAGAGGAAAGGGTGATGCAGCAAACTAGCGTAAGTATTTCCTTTAGTTTTTGAGAACCAAGGTATCAATCCAGTAGGAGACAACGCACATGTCACCTAGTACCTGCACAAACAATCAAGAACCTTGCAACCAACGCGATAAAGGGGTTGTCCATCCCTTCACGGTCACTCGCACAAGTGAGATCTGATAGAGATAGTAAAATAAATATTTTTGGCATTTTTGTTGTATAGATTGGAAAGTAAAGATTGCAAAATAGTAAACGAGATGCGATGTAAATAAAAGAGATGCAATATAATAAGAAAGAGACACAGGGGCCTTAGGTTTCACTAGTGGCTTCTCTCAAGATAGCATGTATTACGGTGGGTGAACAAATTATTGCCGAGCAATTGATAGAAAAGCGCATAGTTATGAGAATATCTAGGCAATGATCATGAATATAGGCATCACGTCCCTGTCAAGTAGATCAAAACGATTTTGCATCTACTACTATTATCCACATATCGACCGCTATCCAGCATGCATCTAGAGTATTAAGTTCATAAGAACAGAGTAACGCGTTCAACAAGATGACACGATTTAGAGGGATAAACTCAAGCAATATGATATAAACCCCATCTTTTTATCCTCGATGGAAACAATACAATAAATGCCTTGCTTCCCCTACTGTCACCGGGAAAGGACACCGCAAGATTGAACCCAAAGCTAAGCACTTCTCCCATTGCAAGAAAGATCAATCCAATAGGACAAACTAAACCAATAATTCAAAGAGACTTGCAAAGATATCAAATCATGCATATAAGAATTCAGAGAAGAACCAAATAATATTCATAGATAATCTTTTTCATAAACCCACAATTCATCGGATCTCGCAAACACATTGCAAAAGAGTATTACATCGAATAGATCTCCAAGAACATCGAGGAGAACTTTGTATTGAGAATCAAAGAGAGAGAGAAGAAGCCATCTAACTAATAACTATGGACCCGAGGGTCTATGGTAAACTACTCACGCTTCATCAGAGAGGCTATGGTGTTGATGTAGAAGCCCTCCGTGATCGATTCCTCCTCCGGCAGATCACCGGAAAAGGCCCCAAGATGGGATCTCATAGGTACAGAAGGTTGCGGCGGTGGAAAAGTGGTTTTGTGGCTCTCTGTGATCGATCCAGAGTATAAGAGTATATATAGGCAAAAGAAGTACGTCGGTGGACCTACGTGGGGCCCATGAGGGTGGGGGCGTGCCTACCCCCTCTAACTAGGCATAAAAACAAGAATAGATCTAGGTATTGCCATAATAATGATAAGGCAAATCGCGAAAACTCATCTCATACTCCCTACGTTCAGCAGCAAGTTTTCTCTATGGCAGGCAAAAGTAATCAAAAGGACTAAATTTAATGGGACAAAAGTCCCCAAGATCAAGCTCGGGAGGTATTGGTTCCTCCTTTGGCCCCTCATATTGCACAACCAATTCATCATTATAAGCATTCTTTTGGCAAAAACTCACGAGCCTTTGTTCAAGAGAAAAACCTAGCCCATTGTTCTCAATATCAAAATTATCGGTAAGTTCAGAAATCCTATCAACTAGAACATCGGTAGGAACCTTTTTTCTAAGGTTTTCATTATAAGAAACATGATCTAAAGATCGTAAACGCATTATGTCTTCTTGATTAAAAAGGATTGCTTCTATGGGAGGACGGCCAACATCCACCCCATAATGCACAAAGATTTTATTGGCCTCTTTTATTATAAATCTGAACTCATGAGCTAAAAAGATGGTAGCCGCTCGCTTAACAGAAGAATGCTCAATATTGGAAAATTATAGGAAAATCCTTTGTATGCAAGAATTCATGTGGATAAATAGTCTTTGAAGTTCAACCACGAGCAAAGATATAGCATCCGCAAGACTACTAGTTCTATGAAGAATAGACCCACCCATAGTGGGCAAAGCACCGACACAAGTAAAGAAATCTTGAATAGCTCCTTTTCCAATAATATTAGCACTACCAATTCAGAACTTTTTAGTATGTAAAATAGTAGGTTCTTCATGAGGATAAGTGTAACATCCCAAAATTCTAAATTTTGGAATGTTATAATAAATAGATAGATTTGACTGATTGTTTGATTGATTTTCTGAAAGTGAGTGAATTCGAAACTTTTGAAAGTTAAATGAGAGGGAATAAAAGGACTTTCCCAAACTTTCATTTTGCCTTTATGTTCTCCGTGAATTCAAATAATCTTTCATCACGAAACCCTGGAGAGAAGATGACATGACTTCTTCCATTTATTTAAATGACAAGGGGTGTTGAAAATATTTGAATTTCATTTGAAAATATTTCCGATTCTGGAACTTTATGCAACTCAATGATTTTCATGAGAGAAGATAAAATGATTTCTTCAAATTATATGAAATATGAGTTGGGAGTTTCAAAGAATTAAATTCAAAGTTCTTTTGAATTTATTTTCAATTTGGAATGTTATACATTAGATCATCATGCATATCTTATTTTCTTGCATTTTGGTCGATCCTAGAAATTTCATGCAACTCAAGGACCTTCGGAGAGAGTTGGAGATTTCGTTATTTTCATATTTGAGAGTTTCTCGAATTTGAAAAGAGGATCATTTGATTTATTTATTTCATCTTCAATTATTTTCCGATATCAAAATATGAGAGAGGGAATAATATGACTTTCCCAAAATTGAGGAAAAATGAAGATTTAATAAATAGATCAAATTTTGTTTTCCGGTGTTTATTCGCATTTTATTTGGATAGGGAAAAATGCACGTTTTCGAAAATTGCATTTTAGGCCCGGAGACAAGTTCATTTTGTTCGACTCATTTTTAGGAGTCGGGGAAAATTTACTTTAGAAATTTTGGAGCCCGTTTAGTTTTCTTTTCTTTTGTTTTTTTCTGCGCGCGTAACCGTTTAAAAAAAGAAAAAAAGGAACTCCCGCAGGCCAGCCGGGCCAAAGGCCCAGCCAGCCACCGCCCCCAGCCAGCGCTAGCACCAGGCGCCAGGCGCAGCGCGCCAGGCCGCCGCCTCGCCTCTAGCCGAGTCCCTCTAGGACTCTGGTTAGCCCCCCCCCCCCTTTCCTTGTTTCGTTTTCCTTTTCGTACTCTATTTCTTGTCCCCTACCCCAAGTAATCTCTCCCCTCTCCTATATAAATTCCCCCATAGACCCCCCCTCTCCTCACACCAAAAACCCAAACCCCCTCTCCTCACACCAAAACCCAAACCCCCTCTCCTCACACCAAAAACCCAAACCCCCTCTCCTCACACCAAAAAACCCAAACCCCCTCTCCTCCCCAAGCCGCGCCCCACCCCGCGCCCCTCACCCGCCGCCGCCGCCCCTATAGCGCCGCCGCCGCCGCCCTAGCACGCCGCCGTCGCCACCGTTCACCTCGCCTCGCCGGAGGTAGCCCCGCGCCTCTCTTTTTCTTCCCCGCGGTTCGGTTCTTTTAAAAGAAACCGTTCCGGTTTTCTTTTCCGATTTTTCTCTCCGATTCTTCGTTTCGGTTTCTTTTCCGAAACCCTAGATCGGTTTTCCGTTTTCTTTTCTGGTTTCTTTTTTGACAACCCTAGATCGGTTTTCGTTCTTCTTTCGGACCGTTCGTCTCAACGAACGTGATCACCAATTATTCCCGGTTAACGACACCCGTTCGTTTAACCGTTCGTCTCTTTCTTTTCGTCGGATTTATTCCGCGATCGCGATCTCAGATCCGATCTTCGTTCTAGTTTATCTTCTCGCCGTTTATCGGAATCAGGTGATTCAAGCGCCTGGAGTTTCGTCTTGAAACCGCCGTTCCGTCTAATCAACTTGAACAAGCTTTTGCTACAGTAAAATTTGACCTAGTTTCAACTTGCTAGAACCGAGTTGTTTTCTTCCGCCGTTTGTTTTCCGTCGTTTGTTCGGTTCGTTCTTTCTTTGCAACCGGAGTTCTTAAGTTGAACTATCTGGTTCGTTCTCTTGTTCGAGTTTTACTTGTTCTTTAGATGAGTACTTATTGTGTGGTTACTATTGTTTGCTTGCGATAGATTGACCGGAGTGTGACGAGTAGATCTATCAAGAGTTTTAAGTGCGAATCATCTTCATCTTCATTGCAGGCAAGTTCACACTTTGATCATACCTTTTCTACAACCCAGTTCTATTGCATTAGATCATTCCTCACACATTGCATGATTAGGATCTAATTAAATTGTGGGATGGGAAGTAGATGAGGTAGTACCTATTACCTGTTTATTATCAAACCTTTGGGAGTTACTTCTACGTTTGCTTATTATGCCATGCTATGCTAGTAGACGTGGATTGGGTGAGTGATATCCATGACAGATGTGAGTTGATAATTTTAATGGTTTATCTAAGGTGGCAACTTAAACACACATCTGGGTGGATTGAGGCACCTGATGTCTATTAGGACTTGCCTGTTTTTTTTTTCAGACCGCCACCCAGGCTCAAAGGGATCATAAGATTATTCATGCTAGTAACTTTCGTGTGCAGCCACATGCTACTATGGGCTCTGGCATAGTTGACTAAGTTGTGCGAACTCTTACGGGGTGGACTAGCAGATGTAGGGGTTGTAGGTGGTACGGTCTACCCCACATGTAAGGTGCTAGCGCTTCTGAAAGACTATGTCTCGATCATCCGTCTTCTCAAACACCATGTAGTGCGAGAAACCAAACGGAGGCGATCGAGTCATGTGGGGAAAAGTGCGCAAACCTCTGCAGAGTGTACAAACTAATCATGATTAGCCGTGTCCCCGGTTATGGACATCTTGAGTATCTAGTTCTTGGATTATCCTGTTGATCTCATCACGTTACTTTAAATGAATATTGTTGGGTTTAATTGTTACTTAATTGGGATTGAGAATGCTGTCAACCATTCTCAATGTTCAACAACCACCATGATAGTTAAATAAATTTATTCCTTTGCAGTAGGGAAAAATTGGCTTTTCGCAAAAACTTTATAACCATAGAGCTTTTCCACCAGCCATATATGCATGTAGTGATAGCCATTGTTCATCATTCTCTATGGTGTGAATTTGCCAGTACATTCAATGTACTGACCCATTTCGGGCTGCAACGTCTCATGTTGCAGGATTATCTTACGACGAGTAAGTGATACGTTAGGTTTACGATTTCTACACTCAACTTTGCCGTTCGTGTTGATGGGAATCCACAACCTTGTTGCTTCCGCTATATGGATTGAGGTAATAGTATTTACGTTACTTTATACATGTGATTTACCTCTGTTATAAATCCTTCGAGTACTGTGTGTCTCAGCATACCGATCCAGGGATGACACGTAAGCACAGAGACTTGACCCATTCGGGTCGGGTCGCTACAAGATGGTATCAGAGCACATGTTGACTGTAGGACGTGACCCTAGAAACTGGCAAGCCCATAGCAAAGATTTTTCTCTACAACTTTCCCCTTTCAAAAAGATCTTTTACCTCTCTTCTCTTCTAAGCTTATTCAAAAATTCCTCTTTAGTGAGACCATACCCTTTTCCCCTTTTGACCACACAAAGATTCGACTGATGAGACCACTCCAAGATGTACAAGATATCAGACAACCAAGACCATTCGGAATGAAGAGGATTTTACCATACATTATGATAATGGAAACTACAACGGCTGAAGACCGAAGACAAGTAGAATTTGAAGGCTCTGAAGAATCCCTAGATTTGTATGACCTAGGACTGCTACCCTTATGGAACTTGGCAGACTATGGAAGTTGTCAATACCTGAGATCAAGGTGTGTTGGAGAAATACCGGAGCATGTAGAGTTGAGAACTCGAAGTTTTGTCAAAGAAACCCTAAGGCAGGAGATATCAACTGGCAAGATAGCTCATGGCAATGACAAGGGCAGAAACACGGTTATCTGTGATGTCATCACCATTGATACTGTGGTCACCGAGCTGAGCTAAGCATGCATATGCATGGAAGGATTAAATGGTAGAAGGCTGATGGAGCACCTATCAGCAAGATGAAGTTTTAACCTTAGCCGGTGTATCACCAGGATCTGGAGTAGTACATCAAGAAGTTAAGATGGAGCTACAAGAAGCTGTATTTTGACAAGGAGCATTTCGTGAAGAACTTAGACGCGAAAGTAGCCAAGCTGGAGGAGCTACAACCTCGAGATACCGGAGATTTGTCAGGAACTGAAGGACAGTATGACCATGGTTCATGTGAAGGATGTTGAAACCAGAAGTTTGAAATGCAACTCCGGAATATTAAAGGATGTCACGAGAGATTTCACGTCAACAGAGATTGATCTGGCAAAAGAACTTGAGAAGGACAAGCATGATCAGAAGAAGCCATTGGAGGCTTGAACAAAACTGGAAGAGTTTGGCGATGTTGACCTTTAGAAGACCAAACCCCTGTTATATACCTACGTTAGATGCGACGATTGTGAGCTGTCATTTGTTTGATGTTTTCCCGACAGCCACAATAAAATCTGTCTTTTCAAAACCATTGTTTGTATTGTGTGCATCCCTCTCTATCTCTCTTATCTTACCCCAAACCCATGGACCCAATAGAGGATGAATGGAGATGAGCTTGTATTTTCTAGACCGATGAGTCAGTCGGAGACAGACCGATGGATTCAGAACATGGAGGATCACTTGGAGAATAACCCTATAGTTGGACAGGATATGGCCCAGCATGCTCTTCAATGCTTTGAAAGAGGTGCTGCTACTTGGTGGAGGATGTATCAAACCATCAATGGATGGCAAGGAGTAACCACTTGGAAAGAATTTAAGTTGACCTTGCTAAAGTCTCAGTTTGTGTCCCAGAAATTGAAACCTTATGGAAAGGATATGAAGAAACCTTGTGCATGCAAGCTTTGTGGAGAAATAGGACACACCCATAAAGAACACAAGGATGAATGCCCTAATTGCGAAGGAAGTCACCCAGTTGAAGAATACCCAACTAGGCAGATTACTTGTTTCTTGTGTGAAGGGACTACCCACTATCCTGCTCAGTGTCACATATACCCCATGGTACAAAGAACCATCCAGCAGAAGGAAGAAGTAATGAAAGGAGCCCTCATGGAAAGTTTAAAAAAGCTGTGATGGAGGACACGCCTAAAAGAAGACCCAATTAAACCCTACACCAAGTCATGTTATTCATGTGGAGAAGAAGGACACCTCTCCCAGAATTGTATGAATGGGGATCTAGTAGAATTTCCGACGGAGGAAGTAGAATATGACCCACAGGAAATAGAAGCTCTGATTGGAATGGAAAATTGGATTCCAGGAAAGACCTGAGTCATATCACATGTTTCAGGTGCAAAAATTCAGGACACTACTTCAATGATTGCCCAAAAGGGAAGATGAGGACCCCAGGAGGCTATATAATCATAAGGAAACCTCGAAACTTGTCAGAAGTAATATGTTTCCGTTGTAATGAAGCAGGGCACTTTGCCAGAAAATTCCCAAGGAGAAGGAAACTTGTGCTAGATAGTTGAGTTTGCAACAAAAGAAGTGGAGTAGTAGAAGTGAGAACATTTTCTTTTATATTGAGGTGGTGAGTTGAGACTTGTAATGGAAAAGCAAGAGATTGTAATCATTGGAGAATGAATAAAGTAGCAACGTTGGTACTGATATGGATTTTATGAGTTGTTACTCTATGAAGAAGGATTTTGACCATTTTTGAGGATAAGAGAAATATGGTCTATGGAAGATTTGTGCATTTTAAGGGTGGTAGTACCCTGTAAAGAACCATTGACCCTGGAAAAGATAAGGATACCCCATTGTGTGGATTTCGGACAAAATGAATACGAGTTTTGTCTCGATATGTGTGATGCCCCAAGAGTATATGGGATGGAGTTGGAGACCGATAGTTGTTTGGACCAAAGGTGATCAAAGGAGTCAGAAGAGAATGTTAAGTTTATTCGAGATAGACTGAAGGTAGCTCAGTCCAAGCAGAAGAGTTATGCAGACTTAAAAATGCAAGGAGGTAGTCTATGAAATTGGAGACAGAGCATGTCTTCGTGTGACCCTTCTGTGAGGAGTTAAACGATTTGGAGTTAAGGGACAGTTAGCCCCGAGATTTGTAGGACCATACCGAGTTTTGGAGCGTGTGAGAGAAGTGGCCTACAAGTTGGAGTTACCCGAAGGACTGTCAGGAGTTCAGGATGTGTTTCACGGTTCCCAGTTGAAGAAGTGCCATGCAGAGATGGCCAATATTTCCCTGTAAGGACGCTTGACCCTGGAAAGGATAATAATGTTCCATGAAGTGGAATATGGACTTCATGAGTATAAGTTTTTATCCCGGTATGTGGGATATCCCACGAGGATGAAGTACTATTGGATATAAAGGAGGTATGATGTTGGAAATATGGATCAATGGAAAACTCCATGATGAGTCTGAGTAAACATGTCCTAGTTTGGAGCCAATAGAAGGAAGGAAGACAGTACAATTGGATGGATTTAAGTATACTGGGAAAGCTGGAAGTTGGATGTTGGATTAGAAATCCGCTGCCCCAATGAAGAGTTCAAGGTTTGCAAGTGATGAGATGTGCCATAACCCACAGGCCCCAGGACCTGCCAAGAAGCAAGCACATTCTTGCTGAAGGAAGAACTCTGGAAGAGGATATGCCCTTATCGATAGACGATCTTATAGGAGTTACGCAAAAACCTGAGAGTTGTGAAGGAACGATAGATGGTTGTTTGGCTTGCAGAATCTATGGATTTATCCGAACCCAGTTCGTCGACAAGAGAAATTCTGCAATGCTTGCGAGGATGACCGAGTGTTAGAATACGAGATTCACTAAACCATGTACAAGGAAATGATTTGGGTGCGGGATGGATTGATCACCATACCGACTTACTCTTGTTGTTCGCCTTGCTATATGCGATGGTAAATCTGAGTGACTTACCTATAGTGGAGAGACGACGATCAAAACCTTGTTTAAACCTTAGAATGGTACAAGAAATTTTTTCCCTTGTACAAGGCAGCTTTGCCAACCGTAGGTTATACGGTGAGGATCAACCCAGACCCATTTCCTGTAGGAGAAACCATAAATTGTTGACCACCATGAGATATCGATAGTTGTTTAGTTTTGGCGCTAGACCCGTCAGCTAAGAAGACCCAATCTCGGAAGAACCTTACCAAGATGAAAGGATAGAAAAATTGTGGTAAGGTTATGCCACTACCAGAAGAGCCCGGATAAGGAATTATCCTGAAGATCTAAGAAGACCGACACTGTCAAGAATAAGGATGGAGTATATGAGTTTTGATAGAACCGTAACCATGCTTCTAAGGGTGGTAGCACCCCAGACCCTCTGTGATGATCGATGGATTTTGAGAAGACCCCAAACCCTAACCTTTTTCTTTCTAGCCTCTCCGAATCTCGAGGACGAGATTCATTTAAGGGTGGTAGGTTTGTAACATCCCAAAATTCTAAATTTTGGAATGTTATAATAAATAGATAGATTTGACTGATTGTTTGATTGATTGTCTAAAAGTGAGTGAATTCGAAACTTTTGAAAGTTAAATGAGAGGGAATAAAAGGACTTTCCCAAACTTTCATTTTGCCTTTATGCTCTCCGTGAATTCAAATAATCTTTCATCACGAAACCCTGGAGAGAAGATGACATGACTTCTTCCATTTATTTAAATGACAAGGGGTGTTGAAAATATTTGAATTTCATTTGAAAATATTTCCGATTCTGGAACTTTATGCAACTCAATGATTTTCATGAGAGAAGATAAAATGATTTCTTCAAATTATATGAAATATGAGTTGGGAGTTTCAAAGAATTAAATTCAAAGTTCTTTTGAATTTATTTTCAATTTGGAATGTTATACATTATATCATCATGCATATCTTATTTTCTTGCATTTTGGTCGATCCTAGAAATTTCACGCAACTCAAGGACCTTCGGAGAGAGTTGGAGATTTCGTTATTTTCATATTTGAGAGTTTCTCGAATTTGAAAAGAGGATCATTTGATTTATTTATTTCATCTTCAATTATTTTTCCGATATCAAAATATGAGAGAGGGAATAATATGACTTTCCCAAAATTGAGGAAAAATGAAGATTTAATAAATAGATCAAATTTTGTTTTCCGGTGTTTATTCGCATTTTATTTGGATAGGGAAAAATGCGCGTTTTCGAAAATTGCATTTTAGGCCCGGAGAAAAGTTCATTTTGTTCGACTCATTTTTAGGAGTCGGGGAAAATTTACTTTAGAAATTTTGGAGCCCGTTTAGTTTTCTTTTCTTTTGTTTTTTTCTGCGCGCGTAACCATTTAAAAAAAAGGAACTCCCGCAGGCCAGCCGGGCCAAAGGCCCAGCCAGCCACCGCCCCCAGCTAGCGCTAGCGCCAGGCGCCAGGCGCAGCGCGCCAGGCCGCCGCCTCGCCTCTAGCCGAGTCCCTCTAGGACTCTGGTTAGCCCCCCCTTTCCTTGTTTCGTTTTCCTTTTCGTACTCTATTTCTTGTCCCCTACCCCAAGTAATCTCTCCCCTCTCCTATATAAATACCCCCATAGACCCCCCCTCTCCTCACACCAAAAACCCAAACCCCCTCTCCTCACACCAAAACCCAAACCCCCTCTCCTCGCACAAAAAACCCAAACCCCCTCTCCTCACACCAAAAAACCCAAACCCCCTCTCCTCCCCAAGCCGCGCCCCACCCCGCGCCCCTCACCCGCCGCCGCCGCCCCTATAGCGCCGCCGCCGCCGCCCTAGCATGCCGCCGTCGCCACCGTTCGCCCCGCCTCGCCGGAGGTAGCCCCGCGCCTCTCTTTTTCTTCCCCGCGGTTAGGTTCTTTTAAAAGAAACCGTTCCGGTTTTCTTTTCCGGTTTTTCTCTCCGATTCTTCGTTTCGGTTTCTTTTCCGAAACCCTAGATCAGTTTTCCGTTTTCTTTTTCGGTTTCTTTTCCGAAAACCCTAGATCGGTTTTTGTTCTTCTTTCGGACTGTTCATCTCAACGAACGTGATCACCGATTATTCCCGGTTAACGACGCCCGTTCGTTTAACCGTTCATCTCTTTCTTTTCGTCGGATATATTCCGCGATCGCGATCTCAGATCCGATCTTCGTTCTAGTTTATCTTCTCCCCCGTTTATCGGAATCAGGTGATTCAAGCGCCTGGAGTTTCGTCTCGAAACCGCCGTTCCGTCTAATCAACTTGAACAAGCTTTTGCTTTAGTAAAATTTGACCTAGTTTCAACTTGCTAGAACCGAGTTGTTTTCTTCCGCCGTTTGTTTTCCGTCGTTTGTTTGGTTCGTTCTTTCTTTGCAACCGGAGTTCTTAAGTTGAACTATCTGGTTCATTCTCTTCTTCGAGTTTTACTTGTGCTTTAGATGAGTATTTATTGTGTGGTTACTATTGTTTGCTTGCGATAGATTGGCCGGAGTGTGACGAGTAGATCTATCAAGAGTTTTAAGTGCGAATCATCTTCATTGCAGGCAAGTTCACACTTTGATCATACCTTTTCTACAACCCAGTTTTATTGCATTAGATCAATCCTCACACATTGCATGATTAGGATCTAATTAAATTGTGGGATGGGAAGTAGATGAGGTAGTACCTATTACCTGTTTATTATCAAACCTTTGGGAGTTACTTCTACGTTTGCTTATTATGCCATGCTATGCTAGTAGACGTGGATTGGATGAGTGATATCCATGACAGATGTGAGTTGATAATTTTAATGGTTTATCTAAGGTGGCAACTTAAACACACATCTGGGTGGATTGAGGCACCTGATGTCTATCAGGACTTGCCTGTTTTTTTTCGGACCGCCACCCAGGCTCAAAGGGATCATAAGATTATTCATGCTAGAAACTTCCGTGTGCAGCCACATGCTACTATGGGCTCTGGCATAGTTGACTAAGTTGTGCGAACTCTTACGGGGTGGACTAGCAGATGTAGGGGTTGTAGGTGGTACGGTCTACCCCACATGTAAGGTGCTAGCGCTTCTGAAAGACTATGTCTCGATCATCCGTCTTCTCAAACACCATGTAGTGCGAGAAACCAAACGGAGGCGATCGAGTCATGTGGGGAAAAGTGCGCAAACCTCTGCAGAGTGTACAAACTAATCATGATTAGCCGTGTCCCCGGTTATGGACATCTTGAGTATCTAGTTCTTGGATTATCCTGTTGATCTCATCACGTTACTTTAAATGAATATTGTTGGGTTTAATTGTTACTTAATTGGGATTGAGAATGCTGTCAACCATTCTCAATGTTCAACAACCACCATGATAGTTAAATAAATTTATTCCTTTGCAGTAGGGAAAAATTGGCTTTTCGCAAAAACCTTATAACCATAGAGCTTTTCCACCAGCCATATATGCATGTAGTGATAGCCATTGTTCATCATTCTCTATGGTGTGAATTTGCCAGTACATTCAATGTACTGACCCATTTCGGGCTGCAACGTCTCATGTTGCAGGATTATCTTACGACGAGTAAGTGATATGTTAGGTTTACGATTTCTACACTCAACTTTGCCGTTCGTGTTGATGGGAATCCACAACCTTGTTGCTTCCGCTATATGGATTGAGGTAATAGTATTTATGTTACTTTATACATGTGATTTACCTCTGTTATAAATCCTTCGAGTACTGTGTGTGTCAGCATACTGATCCAGGGATGACACGTAAGCACAGAGACTTGACCCATTCGGGTCGGGTCGCTACAATAAGCAAAATCATCAAAGTTTCCCCCCTAATTACTACTATATTTTTCAATGATAACCTCCCTAGTTTCAGACATGATGGCAACAAACTGCACGAAGAACGAACACATAAGAGGCAAGCGAAAGAGGCGAACAAAAGAGGGGCGAATAAAAGGCAAAGGTTTTCGAAAATCATTTTAGAAGTGAGGGAGAGGAAAATGAGAGGCAAATGGCAAATAATGTATTGCGAGGGAGAAGATTTTATGATGGGTACTTGGTATGTCTTGACTTGGCATGGATCTCACCGGCAACGGTGCCAAAAATCCTTCTTGCTACCTCTTGAGCATGCGTTGGTTTTCCCTTGAAGAGGAAAGGGTGATGCAGCAAAGTAGCGTAAGTATTTCCCTTAGTTTTTGAGAGCCAAGGTATCAATCCAGTAGGAGACAACGCACATGTCACCTAGTACCTGCACAAACAATCAAGAACCTTGCAACCAACGGGATAAAGGGGTTGTCAATCCCTTCACGGTCGCTCGCACAAGTGAGATTTGATAGAGATAGTAAAATAAATACTTTTGGTATTTTTGTTGTATAGATTGGAAAGTAAAGATTGCAAAATAGTAAACGAGATGCGATGTAAATAAAAGAGATGCAATATAATAAGAAAGAGACCCGGGGGCCTTAGGTTTCACTAGTGGCTTCTCTCAAGATAGCATGTATTATGGTGGGTGAACAAATTACTGCCGAGCAATTGATAGAAAAGCGCATAGTTATGAGAATATCTAGGCAATGATAATGAATATAGGCATCACGTCCCTGTCAAGTAGATCGAAACGATTTTGCATCTACTACTATTACTCCAAACATCGACCGCTATCCAGCATGCTTCTAGAGTATTAAGTTCATAAGAACAGAGTAACACATTAAGCAAGATGACATGATGTAGAGGGATAAACTCAAGCAATATGACATAAATCCCATCTTTTTATCCTCGATGGCAACAATACAATACGTGCCTTGCTGCCCCTACAGTCACTGGGAAAGGACACCACAAGATTGAACCACAAGCTAAGCACTTCTCCCATTGCAAGAAAGATCAATCTAGTAGGCCAAACTAAACCGATAATTCGAAGAGACTTGCAAAGATATGAAATCATGCATATAAGAATTCAGAGAAGAACCAAATAATATTCATAGATAATCTTGTTCATAAACCCACAATTCATCAGGTCTTGGCAAACACACCGCAAAAGAGTATTAGATCGAATCTATCTCCAACAACATCGAGGAGAACTTTGTATTGAGAATCAAAGAGAGAGAAGAAGCCATCTAGCTAATAACTATGGACCCGAAGGTGTGGTAAACTACTCACGCTTCATCAGAGAGGCTATGGTGTTGATGTAGAAGCCCTCCGTGATCGATTCCCCCTCCGGCAGATCGCCGGAAAAGGCCCCAAGATGGGATCTCATGGGTACAAATGGTTGCGGCGTTGGAAAAGTGGTTTTGTGGCTCTCTGCGATCGATCTAGGGTATAAGAGTATATATAGGCGAAAGAAGTACGTCAGTGGAGCAACATGGGGCCAACGAGGGTGGGGGGAGCGCCTACCCCCCTGGGTGCGCCCTCCTCCCTCGTGGTTGCCTCACGGAGTTCCAGACTTCAACTCCAAGTCTTCTGGTTTGCTTTCGGTCCAAGAAACATCATCACGAAGGTTTCATTCCGTTTGGATTCCCTTTGGTATTCCTTTTCTGCGAAACTCTAAAATAGGCAAAAATAGAAACTGGCACTGGGCCTCTGGTGAATAGGTTGGTCCCAAAAATAATATAAAAGAGCATATTAAAGCCCATTAAACATCCAAAACAGATAATATAATAGCATGAAACAATCAAAAATTCTAGATATGTTGGAGACATATCAACATGTCATCATAATAACCATCATAGATAGCAACTTTATTGTCATAGTTAATTGAAACCTCTTCCAAAACAGTCGATGTATCACTAAATAAAGTCACGACCTCTCCAAATCCACTTTCATCAGTATTGTAATAAGATCCAACACCCTCCAAAAAGTGGGATCACTACTACCTAAAGTTGACACTTTTCCAAACCCACTTTAACAATGTAATCATCATAAATAGGAGGCATGCTATCATCATAATAATTTTTTTATTGAAAGTAGAAGGAATCAAAGGATCATATTCATTAAGCAAAGCATCCCCAAGCTTAGGAAAAGCATTATTTCTAGCAAATAAATCTTCAAGCATATCATATTCATCACCAAGCTTGTGGTTTTGCATATCATCACAATCATTCTTATCAATATCATGAATGGCACCAATAGTATAGCAAACATTATTATCATATTGTTCTGTAGCGCCCAAGACCGATGCGCCAGGTGTCTTCCAGTTATTCGCTGTTGTTGCCTTGTCTTTTGCTTGCGTGTTGCTTCTTGCCATGTCATCATGTGCATTGCATCATCATGTTTTCAAAACTTGCATCCGTCCGGGTTTCCCCTGTTCCGTTCCGAGCCCAGACACACTTGCATGCGCCCGCGGCTCGTCCGAAATAGTATTTTATAAGTGGCCGAAAAATGTTGTTAGAATGGGATGAAAGTTGGTGTGCGGTCTTGTTTTAGTGTAGGTAGACGGCCTGTCAAGTTTCATCACATCCGGAGTCCGTTTGATGCCCCAACGGATAACTATGGCCGCAATATAGTCGATCTAATGTCAGACGTTTTCGGTCTCCGAAAACTGTTGCCGGGTTTTCCCCCTATTTCCTCCCTAGACCGTCTACACAGTCCACTACCTACCACTAGACCAACCTAAGCTTTCTCGTCAGCCACGGCTCTCCTCGCGCGCGCGTCCAAAAGTTGTCCCGGACCCGACCCGGGCAGTCGTCACTGCTGGGTCCGAATCATCCCCAAACATCCATAAATCATCATCGGTTTCTCGTTGAACTCTCCTAAGCTAATTATTCTCGACCGTCCGATTAAAATCGGAGGGACCAAATGCACCTAACCAAATCCACCAGCTATATTTACACGAGGTCCAACCCTAAATTTTCTCCCCCTTGTCCCATCCATCTCATCCACCGCCGCCACCCACCTACCTTTCTTCCTCGGGATCCCCTCATCCCCCCCCAATCCAATCACACCAACCGGACTCCACCCGAGGTCTCCCCTCAATCCAACCCCCCTCTGCCTTCCTGCCCGTTCTAGATCGAAGCCCGAGCGAGAAGAGCTCGCTCCCGAACCAGCGCACTCCTCGGCTCCTCTCCGAGCACCTCACACCGTCGCCTCCATCTTCTTCGGAGCACCAGCAGAACCCCGCGCCCTACTCCTTCCGCCAAAGCCTCACGCAAGCCCTCCTCCTTCCTCCATCCCGAGCAGGAGAGCAGCCCGCCGGCCAGCCATGCCACCGGAACTCCCTCCACCGTCGAGCACCGCAAGCAGATGAGCCCCGCGCCCTCCCCATCTCTCCTTCCTTCGCTGACCTTCTTCACCCTTCTCCTCTGCTCCTCACTTTTCCCTCTCTGTCTTTCACAGGAGCGCCCAGCCGGAGCCTGGCAACCTCACGCCGCCAGTTCCTCGACGCCAGCGTGCCCCATCTCGGCCCATATCCGGTCGACCTCGAGTCCCTCGACTCGTTCCCTCCTACCTCGTCGGTGGACCCACGCCATGGCCGCCGCCAAGTTCATCGAGACGCCGCTGCTTCCCACCACCCGGATCGAGACCAGATGAGCCACCATGCCAGATCCCTGCGTCCTGGACCTCCCCGGCCCTGCCTCACGAGCCGCCGCCAACCTCCATTCACCTACATGCCATCCTCGTCGCCAAACTCTGTCGGCGTCGTCGCGTCCCTGCTTCCTCTGCTTCGAGGACGAGCCAGGTGCGCCCCGCATTGACCCTCTGAGTCGAACGTGCTAGCGCACACGTCGAACCGCTTCCTGCCTGGGCCACCGCAGCCTCCGAAGACCCATGCCAGATCCGGCCTCCCAAGCCAGCCCACTCCTACACTAAAACGGGCCAAGGCCCACTGGGTGAGCTGACCCCAGCACCCCACTCTTTTGTTTTTTTCTCCTATTGGGCCAGTGCTTCTCTAAGTGTTGGTCCGAACTGGGGAACCTACGGGGCCACCTCGGGCAACTTGAGGGATGGTTTTACTCGTAGCTTGACATATCCGGTGTGTCCTGAGAACGAGATACGTGCGAATCCTATCGGGATTGTCGACACATCAGGCGGCTTTGCTGGTCTTGTTTTACCATTGTCGAAATGTGTTGTGACCGGGATTCCGAGTCTGATTGGGTCTTCCTGGGAGAAGGGATATCCTTCATTGACCATGAGAGCTTGTGATGGGCTAAGTTGGGACACCCCTGCAGGGTTTGAACTTTTGAAAGCCGTGCCCGCGGTTATGTGGCAGATGGGAATTTGCTAATGTCCCGTTGTAGAGAACTTGACACTTAACTTAATTAAAATGCATCAACCGCGTGTGTAGCCGTGATGGTCTCTTCTCGGCGGAGTCCGGGAAGTGAACACGGTTCTTGTGTTATGTTTGAACGTAAGTAGTTTCAGGATCACTTCTTGATCACTTCTAGCTTCACGACCATTGCATTGCTTCTCTTCTCGCTCTTTTTTGCGTAAGTTAGCCACCATATATGCTAGTGCTTGCTGCAGCTCCACCTCACTACCCTTTCCTACCCTTAAGCTTAAATAGTCTTGATCTCGCGGGTGTGAGATTGCTGTGTCCCCGTGACTCATAGATACTTCCAAACAGTTGCAGGTGCCGATGATACCAGTGTAGATGACGCAACTGAGCTCAAGTGGAAGCTCGATGAAGATCGTGTTCGTTGTGTTGTTTCGTTTCAAGTTGATCGGTACTGGAGCCCAGTCGGGATGATCGGGGATCTAGCATTTTAGGTTGTCTTTCTTTATTTTGGTTCCGTAGCCGGACCTTTGTTTGTATCTTGTATGATGGATGGTTTATTTATGTATTGTGTGAAGTGGCGATTGTAAGCCAACTCTTTATCCCTTTCTTATTTAGTACATGGGATGTGTAAAGATTACCCCTCTTCTGACATGCCTACCATGTGGCTATGCCTCTAAGTCGTGCCCCGACACGTGGGAGATATAGCCGCATTGTGGGTGTTACAAGTTGGTATCAGAGCCATGCCCGACTTAGGAGCCCCCTGCTTGATCGAATCGCTGACGTTGTTGAGTCTAGAACAAAATGTTCTGAGTCTTAGGATTATATATATCGGAGAGTAGAATTCTTTTTACTCCTCAGTCCCTCCGTCGCTCTGGTGAGGCCTCTTGACGTAGAAGTTTTGACTCTTTGCTCCTCAAATTTCAAAAAATTGTTTTTTAGGATCATGCGGGTATCTTTGAATCGTTCCGGTAGTCTTGTGACGAGAACATTATTCTTGGTGCCTCCTAAAATTTAGGGGTTGTGGCAGTGTCCCAGGGAGTTGAGCTCCGAGGTGTTGTCGTCACAATTTTATCATTGTAGTTCTGGAATACCTGAGTTCGTCGACATCGAAAATATCTTTTATGCATTTGTTGGTGAGATAACCTCGACGCCACCCAGTACTGGGGCGGGTGTTCGGGAGTATTGCCATAACTCGTATAACGGATGCTTTTCGAAGGTTGAGGTAAACGATTTCCGAAGGTTTCTTGGTTATGTGTTGAAGGATGGATACAGCTGGATGTAGGAATTGTTAGTTTGGGTGGGATATTATGCTTCCCCTGTATCCCCAAGACTTGATTGCATAACCAGAAAGTTTTGGGAGTTTATAAGTGGGAATTCAAGTATATCGTAGGATATCTTTCCAACAGACACATGATACGATCGGGGATCTAGCATTTGGGGTTGTATTTCTTTATTTTGGTTCCGTAGTCAGACCTTTGTTTGTATCTTATATGATGGATGGTTTATTTATGTATTGTGTTAAGTGGCGATTGTAAGCCAACTCTTTATCCCTTTCTTATTCAGTACATGGGATGTGTAAAGATTACCCCTCTTGCGACATGCCTACCATGCGGCTATGCCTCTAAGTCGTGCCCCGACACGTGGGAGATATAGCTGCATTGTGGGTGGTACATCTTCCAAGCAAGTGCTAAAAAGATTTTCAAGATCATAAGGTATATCGTTGTCTTCCCAATCATAATCATCACAACAAGCAATAGGCATAACAAAATTATCATCCTCCATCAACATATTTGATTCACTTTCATGAGGCACGATGGTGATGGGAGCAACATTATTTGGGAGAGATACCTTTTTACCTCTATTCTTTCTTCTTTTCTTCTTCTTCACCACACCATGTGTGGGTTTAATTAATTTGTTCAAGCTTCTTGTTGAAGATATTGATTGGATCGGAAGCTCCTCCTCGTTACCTGATTGGGAAATATTTTCCCTTTCATTAGTACTCTCTTCGTATTATGTTTGTTTTCTTGTCTTTAGATAGTTGGCAATATAAGGATTCTCAATGCAATTTACTGCACAAAACATATAAATTTCCACTAGATCAAAATCAAGAAATCTCTCGGGATTTGGAAAACCCTTAGTTATACGTTTCATTTCTTCATACCCCAAAAGAAGACTAAGCTCTTTATGATGCTCAAGGGAAATCAAGTTATCACAATTTTTGGACACGATCTGATCATGAAACAATTTGCATTGGAGATTTAAATGTCCACGTTCATTGCAAAGTTCACAAGGATGGCGAAAAATCACATCTTTTAGCACAATCATCTAGCCTCTCTTGCAACTTTTTCATTTCTAAATATTTATGCTTCTTACAAAATCTATCTTCCCTTTTTGGTGTGCAAAGGCACTCCCAATTCATTCCGCAAAAAGTGACATACTTATAAGAAACATTTTTGTCATGACTTGTGCAATCGTCATTAGTATTTTGGATATTCAAAGAATTCACACTAACAACATTGCAATCATGCTCATCATTCAAATATTTTGTGCCAAGCATTTTATTAACTTCTTCTAACAATTGAGCACAATTTTCTGAACTGTCATTTTCAAGAAAGATATTATAAAGATGATCAATAATATGATGCAACCTCAATTCCATTTTTTAGTTTTCTTTTATAAACCAAACTAGTGATAAAACAAGAAACTAATAGATTCAATTGCAAGATCTAAAGATATACCTTCAAGCACTCACCTCCCCGGCAACAGCGCTAGAAAAGAGCTTGATGTCTACAACGCAACTTTATTCTTGTGGACACGTGTTGGGCCTACAAGTGCAGAGTTTTGTAGGACTGTAGCAATTTTCCCTCAAATGGATGACCTAAGGTTTATCAATCTATGAGAGGTGTAGGATGAAGATGGACTCTCTCAAACAACCCTGCAACCAAATACAAGAAATCTCTTGTGTCCCCAACACACCCAATACAATGGAAAATTGTATTGGTGCACTAGTTCGGCGAAGAGATGGTGATAAAAGTGTAATATGGATGGTAGAAATATATTTTTATAATCTGAATAAATAAAAACAGCAAGGTAGCAAATAGTAAACGGGCACAAAAACGGTATTGCAATGCTTAAAACAAGGCCTAGGGTCCACACTTTCACTAGTGCAATCTCCCAACAGTGCTAACATAGTTGGATCATATGATTATCCCTCAAAGTGCAATAAAGAATCACTCCCTAGTTCCTAATAGCGGAGAACAAAAGATAGAAATTGTTTGTAGGGTACAAAACCACCTCAAAGCTATTCTTTCCGTTCGATCTATTCAAGAGTTCGTACTAAAATAACACAAAGCTATTTTTCTGTTCGATCTATCCTAGAGTTCGTACTAAAATAACACCAAAGCAAATTCATATTCATAATACTCAGTCCAACACAAATAACTACAAGGAGACCCCAAAGTTTCTATCGGAGAAAAGATAATAAGAATGTTCATCAACCCCTATGCATAGATTATCCCAATGTCACCGTGGGAATCCGCGAGTTGAATGCCAAAACAATATCAAGTGAATCAATATGATACCCCATTGTCACCTCAAGTATTCATACTGCAAGACATACATCATGTGTTCTCATATTTGAATATTCAATCCGACAAGACAAAACTTCAAAAGGTAAAGATTCAATTCATCACAACAAGGGTATAGAGGGGATAAACATCATATGATCCGACTATATTAACAAAGCCCATGATATATATCACGAGAGAGAGAGAGAGATTAAGCAAATAGCTACTGGTACAAACCCTCAACCCCGAGGGTGGACTACTCCCTCCTCATCGTGGTGGCCGCCGGGATGATGAAGATGGCCACTGGAGATGATTCCCCCCTCTGGCAGGGTGCCGGAACGGGTCTAGATTGGTTTTCGGTGGCTACAGAGCCCTGCGGCGGCAGAACTTCTGATCTAGGTTAACCCCGAGGGGTTTCAGAATATTTGGGCATTTATAGTGCAAAGAAGGGGTACAGGAGGCAACCGATGTGGGCACAACCCACCTGGGTGCGCCAGGCCCCTAGCACGCGTTGGTGGGTTGTGCCCCCCTTAGGGGGCCCCCGGGTGCTGCTTTGGCCCATGGGGAGTCTTCTAGTCCATAAAATCCACAAAAAGTTTCGCGGTGTTTGGACTCCGTTTAATATTGATTTTCTACGAACAGCAACTGGCACTGGGTCAATAGTCTAGTCCCCAAAAATGATATAAAGTTGCTATAAAATGATTGTAAAACATCCAAGAATGATATATTGGCATGCATACTTCATAAATTATAGATACGTTGGAGACGTATCAGACAGCTGCATTCACGTTAAACAGGGCGCCGTCTAAATCCATTGAGATGACACCGTATGAACTTTGGTTTGGCAAGAAACCTAAGCTGTTGTTTCTTAAAGTTTGGGGTTGCAACACTTATGTCAAAGGGATTCAACCTAATAAAATTGAACCCAACTTGGAGAAGTGCATATTCATAGGATACCCTAAGGAAACAATTGGGTACACCTTCTACCACAGATCCGAAGGCAAGATCTTTATTTCTGAGAATGGAACCTTTCTAGAGAATGAGTTTCTCTCGGAAGAAGTGAGTGGGAGGAAAGTATAACTTGATGAGGTAATTGTACCTTCTCTTGAATTGGAAAGTAGCACATCAGTGAAATCTGTCCCCGTGATGCCTACACCAACTGGAGAGGAAGCTAATTATGATGATCATGAAACTTCAGATCAAGTTGCTATTGGACCTCGTAGGTCGAACAGAGCATGTTTCGCACCAGAGTGGTACGGTAATCTTGTCCTGGAAGTCATGTTAGTAGACCATGGCGAACCTACAAACTATGAAGAAGCTATGATGAGCCCAAATTCCGACATATCGCTTGAGGCCATGAAATCTGAGATAGGATCCATGTATGAGAACAAAGTGTGGACTTTGGTGGACTTGCCCAATGATCGGCAAGCCATCGAGAATAAATGGATCTTCAAGAGGAAGACGGACACTGATGGTAGTGTTACTATCTACAAACCTCGACTTGTCGCAAAAGGTTTTCGACAAGTTCAAGGTGTTGACTACGATGAGATTTTCTCACTCGTAGCAATGCTTAAGTGTGTCCGAATCATGTTAGCAATTGCCGCATTTTATGAAATCTGGCAAATGGATATCAAAACTGCATTCCTTAATGTGATTTCTTAAAGAAGAGTTGTATATGATGCAACCAGAAGGTTTTTGTCGATCCTAAAGGTGCTAACAAAGTGTGCAAGCTCCAGCGATCCATCTATGGACTGGTGCAAGCATCTCGGAGTTGGAATATATGCTTTGATGAGGTGATCAAAGCATATGGTTTTATACATACTTTTGGTGAAGCCTGTATTTACAAGAAATTGAGTGGGAGCTCTGTAGCATTTCTGATAAGTATATGTGGATGACATATTTTGATCGGAAATGATATAGAATTTTTGGACAACATAAAAGGATACTTGAATAAGAATTTTTCAATAGAAGACCTCAATGAAGCTTCTTACATATTGGGCATCAAGATCTATAGAGATAGATCAAGACGCTTGATAAGACTTTCAATGAGTACATACCTTGACAAGATTTTGAAGGAGTTCAAAATGGATCAGTCCAAGAAGGAGTTCTTGCCTGTATTGTAAGGTGTGAAGTTGAGTAAAGACTCAAAACCTGACCACGGCAAAAGATAAAGAGAGAATGAAAGTCATTCCCTATGCCTCAGCCTTAGGTTCTATAAAGTATGCCATGTTGTGTACCTGACCTATTGTGTACCTTGCCATGAGTCTGGCAAGGGGGTACAATTGTGATCCAGGATTAGATCACTGGACATCGGTCAAAATTATCCTTAGAGAGGACTAAGGAAATGTTTCTCGGTTCTGGAGGTGATATAGAGTTCATCGTAAAGAGTTACGTCGATGCAAGCTTTGACACTGATCTAGATGGCTCTAAGTCTCAACCTAGATATGTATTGAACGTGGGAGAAATTAGCTAGAGTACCTCCATGAAGAGCATTATAGACATAGAATTTGCAAAAAACATACGGATCTGAATGTGGCAGACCCGTTGACTAAACTTCTCTCACAAGCAAAACATGATCACTCTTTGGGTGTTAATCACATAGCGATGTGAACTAGATTATTGACTCTCGTAAACCCTTTGGGTGTTGGTCACATGGCAATATTAACTATTGGTATTAAATCACATGGCGATGTGAACTAGATTATTGGCTCTAGTGTAAGTGGGAGACTAAAGGAAATATGCCTTAGAGGCAATAATAAAGTTGTTATTTTATATTTCCTTATATCACGATAAATGTTTATTATTCAAGCTAGAATTGTATTAACTGGAAACTTGATACATGTGTGGATACATAGACAAAACACCGTGTCCCTAGTAAGCCTCTACTAGACTAGCTCATTCATCAAAGATGGTTAAGTTTCCTAACCATAGACATGTGTTGTCATTTGATGAACGGGATCACATCATTAGGAGAATGATGTGATGGAGAAGACCCATCCGTCAGCTTAGCATATTGATCGTTCAAGTTTTATTGCTATTGCTTTCTTCATGTCAAATACATATTCCTTCAACTATGAGATTATGCAACTCCCGGATACCAGAGGAATACCTTGGCGATATCAAACGTCACAACGTAACTAGGTGATTATAAAGATGCTCTTACTACTAGGGAAAAGCCTGATAGTAGCGCCGGTTTTTGGCCTATCAGTAGCGCGGGTAGGCGCGCTACTGATAAGGCGCTATAGCTAATGCTTAGCAATAGCGCCTACAGGCACTCTCTACTGCTATATCTACTTAGTAGTAGCGCTTGCCTAGTCAAGCGCTACTTCTAATTACTAGTAGCGCTTTCGAAAACAATCGCTACTACTATTATTCCCTATTCCATTTCTCTTGAATTTTAGGTCGTATTCATATACCTGTATACAATTTTTCATACATTAGCAATTTAGAGATTGTTTTTACATCATAATGAGTTATTAAATCACTAGGTGAAAGAACCTTGGATTAGTTTCAAGTGCATGGATCCAAAGTAACCAATGGTCACTTTGGATCCATCCATTTGAAACTAATCGACGGTTCTTTCACCCAATGACATAATAACTTATCATCATCATCATAATATCATTAACAACTTATCATAATAATACATCATTCTCACATAACTCCTCATAATCATCATTTTCGTCCAATGTCATATAACAACTTCATCACTAGTTATAATAACAACTCCTCCTCCTCATCGTCATAGTAATCATAATCACTACTCCTACTCAGCATCACCATCAAGTCTAAGACATTGTAGTCATATATAATCAACACTAACTAATTGTTCTTAATACTTAGGACCTACTCCTCTCTCCTAGCTAAAATACCATAAAACAGATAAACCAGTCCTTCACCATAGTGGAGAATGGACATAAACCTATCTCCAACTTGTGGCTTGCACACATTCATTTTGTCTCCAATTTTTTGCGTGTGCGCATTCATCACTTTGCTCCATTCTTTGATTTTGAGCCTTCCATCATTTGAAGAAATCGAGTATGCAGTATGGTAAGCCTCCGAAGGAGTTGGTCGTAAGCTAACCATATGCATATCACCTTCAGTAAATAGCATATCAGGCACAACCTGCTTCGGGAGCCTCTGTTCAAAAATGGAATAGTAACATATATAGTTAGCAATGGTTTAATTAAGAATAATGTATGCAATGAAGTTACCATCATTAACAAAATCTTACCAAGTTTTTGGCAATGAAGTTATCATCAAGCAATGTATGGACTAGTGGCACGTATCTAGTATAATTTGGGCTGATAGAGTGACTATTTTTGAAGGCCTCAACATCTTCTATGAATGAGACAAGATAACCTTTCTCCTCACAATTAAGCTTGGAGTCATAGCTGTAGTATGTGTTGTCTACTACCTTCTGAGTATTTCTTGAAGATAAGAAATAAGCTGAAAATTATAAATAAATAAGTTTAGTACGGACGAACACCAAATAGTTTTAACTTAACAACATAAATTAGTGAACTTAACAAATTAGTTTGGCAAACTCACATCTAGGCAAAACTGGAGGCATATCCGCATCCACCCAGATGTCGATATTATCATCATCATCATAATCTTTGGGACGAATATAAAATCTTGTTTGCATTCCCTCCTCAAATCCATATGACTTGCAGAGAGCTTCCCAATTAGAGCAACCAAAATGGGAGCGATCGACCGCATTGTAGAATTTAACCAGAAACTCATAACCATGTTCAGTTCTTAAGTGAGCCCTCCTCGTCTCCACATTCTCAAAGTCATCTAAACCAAAACCAATCTTCTCCAATACATATGGTCTAGCATGGCACGGGATGTACTACTCGAATTGAAAAAAATCCATAAATTACACGTTGAACAAAAGAAGCACTAGTGATGATATTAAATACAATGAAATGCTTGTCGTTGTGTACCGTACAAACATCGAAGGTCTCTTCCAGCTTGACGGTGAAAAACCTATCATTTTGCAGGTGAGGAAACCTATCGCACACACCTCGGTCATCGTAGCAGTACACACACTCCGGGATCCCATCGTCATCAGACATCTCCTGTGTTCAAAATTCAAAGATTATAACTCGACGGCAAAACCCAAAAAATCTGGCATGACCTTTGCTAAAAAAGGACATATCGAGCGCATGAAATTTGCCGGAACGGAAATTAATCAACACTCCGGCAAAACATAGGCCACTTATCGATGGTCATTGCATTTCAATGGTTCAAAATATGAAAAAAAAAACATTTGAAAATATCTTATATATAATCCTAACAGTAAATAAACTAGTTTTATTAACTACTTACTAAATAAACTAGTTTTATTAACTACTTACTAAATAAACTAGTTCTATTAAGCACTTACTAAATAAACTAGTTCTATTAAGCACTTAATATAAATAAACTAGTTATAATAATGTAGCGACCCGACCCGAATGGATCAAGTCTCTGTGCTTATGTGTCATCCCTGGATCAGTATGCTGACACACACAGTACTCGAAGGATTTATAACAGAGGTAAATCACATGTATAAAGTAACGTAAATACTATTACCTCAATCCATATAGCGGAAGCAACAAGGTTGTGGTTTCCCATCAACACCAACGGCAAAGTTGAGTGTAGAAAGCGTAACCCTAACGTATCACTTACTCGTCGTAAGAAACCTGCAACATAAGACGTTGCAGCCCGGAATGGGTCAGTACATTGAATGTACTGGCAAATTCACACCATAGAGAATGATGAACAATGGCTATCACTACATGCATATATGGCTGGTGGAAAAGCTCTATGGTTATAAGGTTTTTGCGTAAAGCCAGTTTTTCCCTACTGCAAAGGAATAAATTTTATTTACTATCATGGTGGTTGTGAAACATTGAGAATGGTTGACAGCATTCTCAATCCCAATTTAAAGTAATTAAAGCCCAATAACATTAATTAGAAGTAACATGTTGAGATTCACAATGATATTCAAGTACTAGATACTCAAGTTGTCCATAACCGAGGACACGGCTAATCATGATTAGTTTGTTACTCTGCAGAGGTTTGCGCACTTTTCCCCACATGACTCGATCGCCTCCGTTTGTTTTCTCGCACTACATGGTGTTTGAGAAACGGATGACCGAGACATAGTCTTTCAGAAGCACTAGCACCTTACATGTGAGGTAGACCGGTACACCTACATCCCCTACATCAGCTAGTCCACCCCGTAAGAGTTCGCACAACTTAGTCAACTATGCCAGAGCCCATAGTGGCATGTGGCTGCACACGGAAGTTTCTAGCATGAATTATCTTATGATCCCTTTGAGCCTGGGTGGCGGTCCAAAAAAACAGGCAAGTCCTGATAGACATCAGGTGCCTCAGTCCACCCAGATGTGTGTTTAAGTTGCCACCTTAGATAAACCATTAAAATTATCAATCTCACATCTGTCATGGATATCACTCACCCAATCCACGTCTACTAGCATAGCATGGCATAATAAGCAAACGTAGAGTAACTCCCAAAGGTTTCATAATAATACAGGTAATAGGTACTACCTCATCTACTTCCCATCCCACAGTTTAATTAGATCCTAATCTTGCAATGTGTGAGAGGATTGATCTAATGCAATAAAACTGGGTTGTAGAAAAGGTATGATCAAAGTGTGAACTTGCCTGCAATGTAGATGAAGATGATTCGCACTTAAAACTCTTGATAGATCTACTCGTCACACTCCGGTCAATCTATCGTAAGCAAACAATAGTAACCACACAATAAGTACTCATCTAATGCACAATTAAAACTCGAACGAGAGAACGAACCAGAAAGTTCAACTTAAGAACTCCGATTGCAAAGAAAGAACGAGACGAACAAACGACGAAAAACAAACGGCGGAAGAAAACAACTCGGTTCTAGCAAGTTGAAACTAGGTCAAATTTTACTGTAGCAAAAGCTTGTTCAAGTTGATTAGACGGAACGGCGGTTTCGAGATGAAACTCCAGGCGCTTGAATCACCTGATTCCGATAAACGAGCGAGAAGATAAACTAGAACGAAGATCGGATCTGAGATCGCGATCGCGGAATAAATCCGACGAGAAGAAAAAGAAGAACGGTTATACGAACAGGCGTCGTTAACCGGGAAATAATCGGTGATCACGTTCGTTGAGACGAACGGTCCGAAAGAAGAACGAAAACCAATCTAGGGTTTTCGGAAAAGAGATCAAAACAAAAAACCGATCTAGAACACCGGAACGGTTTAGCGAAAAATCGGAAAGAAAACGAATCGGTAGAGAAGAAAAGAATCGGAATAGTTTATAAGAAAAACCGAACCGAGGGAAAGAAGAGACGCGGCGCGGTACCTCCGGCGAACGGCGGCGTTGGGCGGCGGCGGCGGTGCACAAGGCGGCGGCGGTGGTGACGCAGGGCGGCGGCGGCGCGGCAAGGTGCGGCGGTGGCGGTGACGCAGGGCGGCGGCGGCGCGGCAAGGTGGGGCGGTGGCGGTGACGCAGGGCGGCGGCGGTGATGCAGGGCGGCGGCGGCGCGGCAAGGTGCGGCGGTGGCGGTGACGCAGGGCGGCGGCGATGCGGCAAGGTGCGGCGCAGGGCGATGACGCAGGGCGGCGGCGATGCGGCAAGGTGCGGCGCAGGGCGAGAGGCGCGGCGTGGGTGAGAGGCGCGGGGTGGGGCGCGGCTTGGATTGGAGAGAGGGGCTTGGGATTTTGTGTGGGGAGAGGGGGGGTGTTGGGTATTTATATTGGGAAGGGGTGAGGAGACTTGGGGTAGGGCACAAGAAATAAGAATAAGAGTAGGAAAGATCTAGAAAAATAAACGGAAGTAGGACAAAAGTCCTACTAGGATTTCCTAAAACAAAGAGGCGGCGGCTCCCTGGCGCCTGGTGCCTGCGCACGGGGAGGCTGGGGCGCTAGCGATTGCCTTGGCCTCGGCCGGCTGGTGGCTTGGGCCTTAGGCCCGGCTGGCCTTGCTCCAGAATTTTTTTTTACAGATTTCGCGCGCAGAAAAACAAAAGAAAACTAAACTAAATGAACTCCAAAATTCTAAAAGTAAATTTTCCCCGACTCCTAAAAATGAGTCGAACAAAATGAACTTTTCTTCGGACCTAAAACACAACTTTTGAAAACGCGCATTTTTCCCTATCCAAATAAAACGCAAACAAACACCAGAAAACAAAATTTGATCTATTTATTAAATCTTCATTTTTCCTAAATTTCGGAAAGTCATATTATTCCCGCTCTCTTATTTTGACATCGGAAAATTTATTGAAGATGGAAATAAATAAATCAAATGATCCTCTTTTCCAAATTCGAGAAAACTCTCAAATATGAAAATAACGAAATCTCCAACTCTCTCCGAAGGTCCTTGAGTTGCGTGAAATTTCTAGGATCGACCGAAATGCAAGAAAATAAGATAAACATGATGATCTAATATTCCAAATTGAAAATAAATTCAAAAGAACTTTGAATTTAATTCTTTGAAACTCCCAACTCATATTTCATATAATTTGAAGAAGTCATTTTATCTTCTCTCGTGAAAATCATTGAGTCGCATAAAGTTTCAGAATTGGAATATTTTCAAATGAAATTCAAATATTTTCAACACCCCTTGTCATTTAAATAAATGGAAGAAGTCATGTCATCTTCTCTCCGGGGTTTAGTGTTTGAAAAGCATTTGAATTCATAGAGATCAGAAAGCAAATACGAAAGTTTGGGAAAGCCCTTTTATTCCCTCTCATTTAACTTTCAAAAAGAATTCGAATTTCACTCAATTCACGCAATCAATCAAACAATCAATCAATCAATCTATCTATGTGTTCATAACATTCCAAAATTTAGAATTTTGGGATGTTACAAACCTACCACCCTTAAAAGGAACCTCGTCCTCGAGATTCAGAGAGACTAGCAAGAAAAGGTTAGGGTTTGGGGGTCTCCTCAAAATCCATCGATCATCACACTGGGTCTGGGGTGCTACCACCCTTAGAAACATCGTTACTGTTCCATCAATACTCATATACTCCATCGTTATTCTTGACAGTGTCGGTCTTCTTAGATCCTCGAGAAAATTCCTTCTCTGAGCTCTTATGGTAGTGGCATAACCTTTACCACAATTCTTCTATCCTTTCATCTTGGTAAGGTTCTTCCGAGATTGGGTCTTCTTAGCTGACGGTCTGGCGCCAAAACTAAACAACTATCGATATCTCATGGTGGTCAACAATTTGTGGTTTCTCCTGCAGGAAATGGGTCTGGGTTGATCCTCACCGTATAACCTATGGTTGGCAAAAGCTGCCGTGTACAAGGGAAAAATTACGTATACCATTCTAAGGTTTAACAAGGTTTAATATCATCGTCTCTCTACTACAGGCAAGTCACTCAGATTTACCATCCCATATAGCAAGGCTAATAATAAGAGTTAGTCGGTATGGTGATCAATCCATCCCGCACCCAAATCATTACCATGTATACAGTTTAGCGAATCTCGCATTCTAACACTCGGTCATCCTCACAAGCATTGCAGAATTTCTCTTGTCGACGAACTAAGTTCGGATAATCCATGGATTCTACAAGCCAGACAAACATCTATCGTTCCTTCACAACTCTCAGGTTTGCGTTACTCCTATAAAATCGTCTGTCGATAAAATCGTAACTTCTTTCAGGGTTTTTCCTTCAGCAAGAATGTGCTTGCTTCTTGGCAGGTCCTGGGGCCTGTGGGTTATGGCCCATCTCATCACTTGCAAATCTTGAACTCATCATCGGGGCAACTGATCGTTATTCCAACATCCAACTTCCTAGTATTCTTAAATCCATCCAATTGTACTGTCTTCCTTCCTTCTATTGTCACCAAACTAGGACATGATTACTCAGACTCATCATGGAGTTTCCATTGATCCATATTTCCAACATCATACCTCCTTTATATCCAATAGTAATTTATTTCTTCATCCTCGGGGTATCCCTCATACCGAGATAAAAACTTATACTTATGGAGTCCATATTCCACATCATTATCCTTTCCAGGGTCAAGCGTCCTTACACGGGAATATTGGCCATCTCTGCATGGCACTTCTTCAACTGGGAAACGTGAAACACATCTTGAACTCCTGACAGTCCTTCGGGTAACTCCAACTTGTAGGCCACTTCTCTCATACGCTCCAAAACTCGGTATGGTCCTACAAATCTCGGGGCTAACTGTCCCTGAACTACAATCCGTTTAACTCCTCGCAGAGGGAACACATGAAGACATGCTCTGTCTCCAATTTCATAGACTACCTCCTTGAGTTTGTGAGTCTACATAACTCTTCTGCCTGGACTGAGCTACCTTCAGCCTATCTCGAATCAACTTAACATTCTCTTCTGACTCCTTGATCACATTTGGTCCAAACAACTGTCGGTCTCCAACTTCATCCCACATACTCTTGGGGCATCACACATATCGAGACAAAACTCGTATTCATTTTTTCCAAAATCCACGCAGTGGAGTATCTTTATCCTTTCTGGGGGTCAAAGGTTCTTATAGGGTACTTTCACCCTTAAAATGCACAATCTTCCATAGACCATATTTCTCTTATCCTCAAAATGGTCAAAATTCTTCTTCATAGAGTAACAACTCATAAAATCCATATCAGTACCAACGATGCTACTTTATTCCTTCTCAAATGATTACAATCTCCTGTTTTTCCATTACATGCCTCAACTCAATACCTCAATATAAAAGAAAATGTTCTCACTACCACTACTATATTACTTCTGTTACAAACTCAACTATTTATCACAAGTCTCCTTCTCCTTCGGACAACCTCTGGAAAAGTGCCCTGCTCCATTACAACGGAAACATATTACTTCGGGCAAGTTTCGAGGTTTCCTTGTGATTATATAGCCTACTTGGGTCCTTGGCTCCATTTGTGGGCAATTGCTGAGGTAGTGCCCTGACTCCTTGCATTTGTAACAGATGATATGACTCAGGTTCCTCCTGGAATCCAATCGGTTTCTCTTTCTGGACTTTTCCATTCCAATCAGGGCTCCTATTTCCTGTGGGTCATACTCTATTTCCTCTGTCGGGAATTCTACTAAATTCCCATTCATACAATTCTGGGACATGTGTCCTTCTTCTCCACATGAATAGCATGACTTAGTGCAGGGTTTAATTGGCTCTTCTTTGGGTGTGTCCTCCACATCTTCCTTCATCACGGGTTCTTCTAAACTTTCCATAAGGGCTCCTTTCATTGCTTCTTCCTTCTGCTGGATGGTTCTTTGTACCAAGGGGTAAATGTGACACTGAGCAGGATAGTGGGTAGTATCTTCACACAAGAAACAAGTAATTTTCCTAGTTGGGCATTCTTCAACGGGGTGACTTCCTTCACAGTTAGGGCATTCATCCTTGTGTTCTTTAGGGTTGTGTCCTATTTCTCCACAAATCTTGCATGCACAAGGTTTCTTCATGTCCTTTCCATAAGGCTTCAACTTCCGGGAAACAAGCCGAGACTTTGGCAGAGTCAACTTAAATTCTTTCCAAGTGGTTACTCCTTGCCATCCGTTGATGGTTTGGTACATCCTCCACCAAGTAGCAGCACCTCTTTCAAAGCATTGAAGAGCATGCTGGGCCATATCCTTTCCGACTATAGGGTTGTTCTCCATATGATCCTCCATGTTCTGAATCCATCGGTCCGTCTCCAATCGGTCCAGAAAATATAAGCTCATCTTCATTCATCCTCTATTGGGTCCATGTGGGTTTAGGGTGAGATAAGGGAGATAGAGAGGGATACACAAAATGCAAACAATAGTTTTGAAAAGACAGACTTTTGTTGTGGCTGTCGAAAAAACATCAAACAAATGACAGCTCATAATCATCGCATCTAACGTAGGTATATAATAGGTGTTTGGTCTTCTAAAGGTCAACGTCGCCAAACTCTTCAAGTCTTGTTCATGCCTCCAATGGCTTCTTTCAATCATGCTTGTCCTTCTCAAGTTCTTTTGCCAGATCAACTCTGTTGACGCGAAGTCTCTTGTGACATCCTTGAATATTCTGGAATTGCATTCCAAACTTCTAGGTTTCAACATCCTTCACATGAACCATGGTCATACCGTCCTCCAGTTCCTGACAAATCTCCGGTATCTCAAGGTTTTACTTCTCTAGCTTGGCTGCTTTCAGCTTTTGGTTCCTGAGTTCTTCACGAAATGCTCCTTGTCAAAATACGGCTTCCTGGAGCTCCACCTTAAACTTCTTGATGTAATACTCCAGATCCTGGTGATACACCGGCTAGGGTTAAAACTTCATCTTACTATTAGGTGCTCCATCAGCCTTCTTCCATCAAATCCATTCTGAAGAAATGCATCCTTAACTCAGCACGGTGACAGTAGCATCAGCGGGCGATGACATTACGGATAACCATGTTTCTGCTCTTGTCATTCATGAGCTATCATTCCATAGTTGATATCTTCTGCCTTAGGGTTTTTCTTAACAGAACTTTGAGTTCTCATGCTCCTTGTTTCAGTCTTTCTTCGATACACCTTGATCTCGGGTATTGACAACTTCCATAATCTGCCAAGTTCCATAAGGGTAGCCTTCCTAGGTCATACAAATCTAGGGATTCTTCAGAGCCTTCAAATTCTACTTGTCTTCGGTCTTCAACCGTTGTAGTTTCCATTATCATAATGTATGGTAAAATCTCCTTCATTCCATAGTGGTCTCAGTTGTCCGATATCTTGTACTTCTTGGAGTGGTCTCATCCGTCGAATCTTCGAATGGTCAAAAGGGGAAAGGGGTATGGTCTCACTAAAGGGAATTTTTGAATAAGCTCAGAAGAGAAGAGAGGTAAAAGATCTTTTTGAAAGGAAAAGTTGTAGAGAAAAATCTTTGCTATGGGCTTGCCAGTTTCTAGGGTCACGTCCTACAGTCAACATGTGCTCTGATACCATCTTGGAGCGACCCGACCCGAATGGATCAAGTCTCTGTGCTTATGTGTCATCCCTGGATCAGTATGCTGACACACACAGTACTCGAAGGATTTATAACAGAGGTAAATCACATGTATAAAGTAACGTAAATACTATTACCTCAATCCATATAGCGGAAGCAACAAGGTTGTGGTTTCCCATCAACACCAACGGCAAAGTTGAGTGTAGAAAGTGTAACCCTAACGTATCACTTACTCGTCGTAAGAAACCTGCAACATAAGACGTTGCATCCCGGAATGGTTCAGTACATTGAATGTACTGGCAAATTCACACCATAGAGAATGATGAACAATGGCTATCACTACATGCATATATGGCTGGTGGAAAAGCTCTATGGTTATAAGGTTTTTGCGTAAAGCCAGTTTTTCCCTACTGCAAAGGAATAAATTTTATTTACTATCATGGTGGTTGTGAAACATTGAGAATGGTTGACAGCATTCTCAATCCCAATTAAAAGTAATTAAAGCCCAATAACATTAATTAGAAGTAACATGTTGAGATTCACAATGATATTCAAGTACTAGATACTCAAGTTGTCCATAACCGAGGACACGGCTAATCATGATTAGTTTGTTACTCTGCAGAGGTTTGCGCACTTTTCCCCACATGACTCGATCGCCTCCGTTTGTTTTCTCGCACTACATGGTGTTTGAGAAACGGATGACCGAGACATAGTCTTTCAGAAGCACTAGCACCTTACATGTGAGGTAGACCGGTACACCTACATCCCCTACATCAGCTAGTCCACCCCGTAAGAGTTCGCACAACTTAGTAAACTATGCCAGAGCCCATAGTGGCATGTGGCTGCACACGGAAGTTTCTAGCATGAATTATCTTATGATCCCTTTGAGCCTGGGTGGCGGTCCAAAAACAACAGCCAAGTCCTGATAGACATCAGGTGCCTCAATCCACCCAGATGTGTGTTTAAGTTGCCACCTTAGATAAACCATTAAAATTATCAATCTCACATCTGTCATGGATATCACTCATCCAATCCACGTCTACTAGCATAGCATGGCATAATAAGCAAACGTAGAGTAACTCCCAAAGGTTTCATAATAATACAGGTAATAGGTACTACCTCATCTACTTCCCATCCCACAGTTTAATTAGATCCTAATCATGCAATGTGTGAGAGGATTGATCTAATGCAATAAAACTGGGTTGTAGAAAAGGTATGATCAAAGTGTGAACTTGCCTGCAATGTAGATGAAGATGATTCGCACTTAAAACTCTTGATAGATCTACTCGTCACACTCCGGTCAATCTATCGTAAGCAAACAATAGTAACCACACAATAAGTACTCATCTAATGCACAAGTAAAACTCGAACGAGAGAACAAACCAGAAAGTTCAACTTAAGAACTCCAGTTGCAAAGAAAGAACGAGCCGAACAAACGACGAAAAACAAACGGCGGAAGAAAACAACTCGGTTCTAGCAAGTTGAAACTAGGTCAAATTTTACTGTAGCAAAAGCTTGTTCAAGTTGATTAGATGGAACGGCGGTTTCGAGATGAAACTCCAGGCGCTTGAATCACCTGATTCCGATAAACGAGCGAGAAGATAAACTAGAACGAAGATCGGACCTGAGATCACGATCGCGGAATAAATCCGACGAGAAGAAAAAGAAGAACGGTTATACGAACAGGCGTCGTTAACCGGGAAATAATCGGTGATCACGTTCGTTGAGACGAACGGTCCGAAATAAGAACGAAAACCAATCTAGGGTTTTCGGAAAAGAGATCAAAACGAAAAACCGATCTAGAACACCGGAACGGTTTAGCGAAAAATCGGAAAGAAAACGAATCGGTAGAGAAGAAAAGAATCAGAACGGTTTATAAGAAAAACCGAACCGAGGGAAAGAAGAGACGCGGCGCGGTACCTCCGGCGAACGGCGGCGTTGGGCAGCAGCGGCGGTGCACAAGGCGGCGGCCGTGGTGACGCAGGGCGGCGGCGGCGCGGCAAGGTGCGACGGTGGCGGTGACACAGGGCGGCGGCGGCGCGGCAAGGTGGGGCGGTGGCGGTGACGCAGGGCGGCGGCGGTGACGCAGGGCGGCGGCGGTGCGGCAAGGTGCGGCGGTGGCGGTGACGCAGGGCGGCGGCGATGCGGCAAGGTGCGGCGCAGGGCGATGACGCAGGGCGGCGGCGATGCGGCAAGGTGCGGCGCAGGGCGAGAGGCGCGGCGCGGGTGAGAGGCGCGGGGTGGGGCGCGGCTTGGAGAGGACAGAGGGGCTTGGGATTTTGTGTGGGGAGAGGGGGGGTGTTGGATATTTATATTGGGAAGGGGTGAGGAGACTTGGGGTAGGGGACAAGAAATAAGAATAAGAGTAGGAAAGATCTAGAAAAATAAACGGAAGTAGGACAAAAGTCCTACTAGGATTTCCTAAAAGAAAGAGGCGGCGGCTCCCTGGCGCCTGGCGCCTGCGCACGGGGAGGCTGGGGCGCTAGCGATGGCCTTGGCCTCGGCCGGCTGGTGGCTTGGGCCTTAGGCCCGGCTGGCCTTGCTCCAGAATTTTTTTTTACAGATTTCGCGCGCAGAAAAACAAAAGAAAACTAAACTAAACGAACTCCAAAATTCTAAAAGTAAATTTTCCCCGACTCCTAAAAATGAGTCGAACAAAATGAACTTTTCTTCGGACCTAAAACACAACTTTTGAAAACGCGCATTTTTCCCTATCCAAATAAAACGCAAACAAACACCAGAAAACAAAATTTGATCTATTTATTAAATCTTCATTTTTCCTAAATTTCGGGAAAGTCATATTATTCCCGCTCTCTTATTTTGACATCGGAAATTTTATTGAAGATGGAAATAAATAAATCAAATGATCCTCTTTTCCAAATTCGAGAAAACTCTCAAATATGAAAATAACGAAATCTCCAACTCTCTCCGAAGGTCCTTGAGTTGCGTGAAATTTCTAGGATCGACCAAAATGCAAGAAAATAAGATAAACATGATGATCTAATATTCCAAATTGAAAATAAATTCAAAAGAACTTTGAATTTAATTCTTTGAAACTCCCAACTCATATTTCATATAATTTGAAGAAGTCATTTTATCTTCTCTCGTGAAAATCATTGAGTCGCATAAAGTTTCAGAATTGGAATATTTTCAAATGGAATTCAAATATTTTCAACACCCCTTGTCATTTAAATAAATGGAAGAAGTCATGTCATCTTCTCTCCGGGGTTTAGTGTTTGAAAAGCATTTGAATTCATAGAGATCAGAAAGCAAATACGAAAGTTTGGGAAAGTCCTTTTATTCCCTCTCATTTAACTTTCAAAAAGAATTCGAATTTCACTCAATTCATGCAATCAATCAAACAATCAATCAATCTATCTATGTGTTCATAACATTCCAAAATTTAGAATTTTGGGATGTTACAAATAATCACTTACTAAATAAACTAGTTACCTATGATTTGCAAAAATAGAGACAAGGGAGGGAGGGAGGAGAGCAGAGGGGGAGGGGCGGCCGGAGGAGGAGGAAGGAGGGGCGGTCGGAGGAGGAGGAGGGAGGGGCGGTGGGAGGAAGGCTGCCGGCGGAGGAGGGAGGAGGGGGCGGCCGCAGGCGGAGGGAGGAGGAGGGAGGAGGGCACGGTGGGAGGAGGAGGGACGGAAGGAGGGAGTACCTTGGTGGCGGACGGACGACGGCGGTGGCGGCGACGAACGACAACGGTTATCGGCTCGGGCGGGAGTGACTGAGAGAGGAAGAGTGAGTGAGAGAGACAAGGTCGGCCGTACGTGTGGGGATAAGGTAGGGCTAGTAGTAGCGCAGGCATGAGAAAGCGCTACAGCTAAGGAGAATAGCAGTAGCAGGGTAAGGCATAAGGCACTACAGCTATAACTAGCTGGACGGCGAGGTCATGGCAATGGGAGCAGCAGCGTGGTTTAGAGATGACGTGCTACTGCTATTTTCTATTCAGCAGCGTGTTTTCACGAAATGCGCTGCTGCTAAATAGCAGTAGCGTCATATTTTGAAGAGCGCTGCTGGTAATATTCTGTGTATAAGGTTTTCCCTAGTAGTGTCTACAGGTATCTCCGAAGGTGTTTGTTGGGTTGGCATAAATCGAGATTAGGATTTTCATTCTGAATATCGGAGAGGTATCTCCTGGCCCTCTCAATAATACACATCATAAGAAGCCTTGCAAGCAAAGTGACTAATGAGTTAGTTATGGGATGATGGATTATCGAACGAGTAAAGAGACTTTTCGGTAACGTGATTGAACTAGGTATGAACATACCGACGATCGAATCTCGGGCAAGTAACATACCGATGACAAAGGGAATAACGTATGTTGTCATAACAGTTCAACCGATAAAAATCTTTGTAGAATATGTAGGAGCCAATATGAGCATCCAGGTTCCGCTATTGGTTATTGACCGGAGAGGTGTCTCGGTCATCTCTACATAGTTCTCGAACCCGTAGGGTCCGCACGCTTAACATTTGATGACGATTTAGTATTGTACAAGTTATGTGATTTAGTGACCGAATGTTTTTCGGAGTCCCGGATGAGATCACAGACGTGATGAGGAGTCGTGAAATGGTCGAGAGGTAAAGATTGATATATATATATATATATAGGATGATGGTATTCAGACACCGGAAGTGTTCCAGAGGGTATCGGGCACTTATCGGGTCACCGAAAGGTGTTTCGGGTACCCCCAGCAATCCTATGGTCCATATGGGCCTTGTGAAGGAACAAACCAGCCCACAAGGGGCTGGTGCACCCTATAAGTCTATGGGAGGAGGAGAAGGAAAAGGGGGAAGGGAAAGGAAAGTGTGGATTAGGATTCCCACTTCCTTCCCTCACCCACCCTCTTTCCTTCCCCTTCATGCATACATGGAAAGGGGGCGCAGGGCAAGGAAGGGCTCCTAGAGGGCGGCGGCCAACCCTAGGGCGCCCCTAGCTGCCTCTCCTCCCCCTCCCACCTATATATATGTGGGGAGGGGGCGCCTAGAACATACAACAATAATCATTAGCTGTGTGTGGCGCGCCCCTCCACAGTTTACACCCCCGGTCATAGTTTTGTGGTGCTTAGGTGAAGTCCTGTGAGAATCACTTCACCATCACCGTCACCATGCCATCGTGCTGATTTGGAACTCATCTACTTCCTTGACACCTTGCTGGATCAATAAGGCGAGGGACATCATCGCGCTAAACATGTGCAGAACTCCGAGGTGTCGTACGTTCGGTACTTGATTGGTCGGAGCTAGAAGAAGTTCGACTACATCAACCGCGTTGTCAAACGCTTCCGCTTTAGGTCTATGAGGGTACATGGACACACTCTCCCCCTCTTGTTGCTATGCATATCCTAGATAGATCTTGCGTGAGTGTAGGATTTTTTTTGAAATTACATGCTCCGTTTCCCAACACCGAACTATTAGGATTTCTGGCAGTGGCTATGTCAAATGAAGTCGGTGGCTCCGGATAGAAAGAATCAGCGGGGTCAATTTTGGAATTTTAGTTATGACATATTTGGATGGAGAAAGTGGCTAAGGGTTTTGGATCAGTATCACTAAGCACTTTGAGCAAGTAGACCATGAAGCAACACCTCGTCGCCTTTTAATAGTATTGGCTTTCCTATGGACTCAATGTGATCTTGGATCACTTAAATAGAAATGAAGAGTCTTGAGCTTTTGCCAATCTTTGTCCTTATCATTTTGAGGGGTCCACATCTCTAGTCCATGCCATGCCAATCATTGAACATCCTGAAATATTTATCTTGAATGGATATTAGTTCAATGAACTGTATGTTGTTATGAATTACCAAAACCACCCGGCGATTAGTTGCACTTTCACAAGGTTTCCACCACCACCACCCTGATGGTTCTGGTGGACTTGATTGTGATAAGCCTGCATGATGTGACAATTTTCCCAAGAGTGAATTTCCGGCCTATTCGGGGTACTATGCTTTGGACACGGACCTTTGAGGGCTCCCTCAAAATTAGGAGCCTTATTTGCATTGAATGGCCTCCCAGAATTATTCTGTCTCTGGCCCTTGTAACCAATATTAGTATTAGCAACAAGGTCTAAGCCGCCCTTCGGGTGTTTGCACTTGCCATCATTGTTTTGACCACCATGGTTGCCATTGTGCCCCGGTTGCCTTGCTGCTAACCTTTTCCGCCACCATTCTTCTTTCCTTTGCTAGTTTGTTCATCAATAACATGTATATAATATATACCTTTGCTGATGTTGCCAGCCTTCTTATCTGCCAAGTACTTGTGACAGTTCCGCTTCCAGTGATCATTCCCCTTGCAATAGAAGCACTCAATCTTAGGTTTGGGTCAGCCTTGGGTTTCTTCACAAGAGCAGAAACTGGCTTGCCACTCTTCTTGAAGTTCCCATTCTTTCGCCCGCCTTTCTTCTTGAAACTGGTGGTCTTATTGACCATCAAAACATGATACTCTTTCTTGATTTCTACTTACACGACCTTAAGCATCGCGAAGAGCTCAGGGATCATTTTCTCCATCCCTTGCATATTATAGTTCATCACAAAGCCCTTGTAGCCTGGTGGCCGTGACTGATGAACTCTGTCAATCGCTATAATGATGTCGCTTGAAGGTACGTCCGTATTTCCTCAAAGAGGAAGGGATGATGCAGCACATCGGCGGTAGGTATTTCCCTCCGATATGAAACCAAGGTTATCGAACTAGTAGGAGAACCAAGCAACGCAACGTAACCAACACATGCACACAAGTAACAACTTCTCGCAACCCGACGTGTTAAAGGGGTTGTCAATCCCTTCTGGGGTACGGCACCTCAAGATAGGCAAACAGACGTGAGGTAAATTTGTAGTAGATTCATTGATCGAAAGCGAAATAAATAAATAAGAATAAATTGCAGAAAAGTATTTTTGGTTTTTTGGTTTAGTAGATCTGAAAATAAACGCAAAGGAAAATAGATCGCAAAGGCAAATAATATGAGAAAGAGACACGGGGGCCGTTGGTTTCACTAGTGGCTTCTCTCGAGAAAAATAGCAAACGGTGGGTGAACAAATTACTGTTGGGCAATTGATAGAACTTAAAATACTCATGATGATATCCAGGCAATGATCAGTATATAGGCATCACATCCAAGAGTAGTAGACCGACTCCTGCCTACATATACTACTATTACGCCACACATCGACCGCTATCCAGCATGCATCTAGTGTATTAAGTTCATGGAGAAACGGAGTAATGCAATAAGAACGATGGCATGATGTAGACAAGATCTATCTTTGTAGAGATAGACCCCATCATTTTATCCTTAGTAGCAACATTCATACGTGTCGTTTCCCTTTCTGTCACTGGATCAAGCACCGTAAGATCGAACCCACTACAAAGCACCTCTTCCCATTGCAAGATAAATAGATCAAGTTGGCCAAACAAAACCCAAATATCGGAGAATATATATGAGGCTATAAGAAATCATGCATAAAATAGATCAAAGAAACTCAAATACTTTCATGGATATAAAAAGATAGATTTGATCATAAACTCAAAGTTCATCGATCCCAATAAACACACCACAAAAGAGTTACATCATATGGATCTCCAAGAGACCATTGTATTGAGAATCAAGAGAGAGAGAGAGATGAAGCCATCTAGCTACTAACTACGGACCCGAAGTTCTACAAAGAACTACTCACGCATCATCGGAGAGGCACCAATGGAGGTGGTGAACCCCATCCGAGATGGTGTCTAGATTGGATCTGGTGGTTCTCGACTCTACGGCGGCTGGATGAATATTTTGTCGACTCCCCAAGGGTTCTGGAAATATTGGGGTATTTATAGAGCAAAGAGGCGGTCCGGGGGCACCCGAGGTGGGCATAACCCACCAGGGTGCGCTTGGCCCACCTGGCGCGCCCTGGTGAGTTGTGCCCACCTCAGGGCACCCCCAGGCGCAGCCAAGGCCCATTATGTTCCTTCTGGCCCATAAAAACTCTCCATAAAGTTTCGGGGCATTTGGACTCCGTCTGATATTGATTTTCTGTGGTGTAATTAACATGGAAAAAAACAGCAACTAACACTTGGAACTATGTCAATAGGTTAGTACCAAAAAATGATATAAAATGACTATAAAAAGCATGATTATAAAACATCCAAGATCAATAATATAACAGCATGGAACAATCAAAAATTATAGATACGTTGGAGTCGTATCAACATCCCCAAGCTTAACTCCTCGTCCTCGAGTAGGTAAGTGATAAAAACAGAATTTTTGATGTGGAATGCTGCCTAACATGTCATATCATATTTCTTTCCTTTATGGCATGGACATTTGGACTTTTAGTTGTTCAAAGCAATAGTCTAGTTTTGACATGATAATTTAGATACTCAAGCATATCAACAAGCAACCATGTCTTTCAAAATATCAACACTAAAATAAGCTATCCCTAGCCCGTCATGCTCAACCATTGATCCATTCATGAAACACAGTCGAATATTAGATATACCCAATACTTAAGTACGATCATATTGCCTCCTAGTTGGTGCTTTTATAAGAGAAGATGGAGACTCAGAATAAAAATTGCATAAAGTAAATGAAAGGCCCTTCGCAGAGGGAAGTAGGGATTTGTGGAGGTGCCAGAACTCAAAGCGAAAAACTTAGAGATAAAAATATTTAGGGAGGTGTATCCATCCCACCAACGAAAACGACTTAGAGTTCCCAATACTTTCCATGCATAGATATATCATAGGCGGTTCCCAAACATCAAATAAAGTTTATTCCTTTTTCCACCATACTTTACTTTCCATGGCTAGCCATAGCCACGGTTGCCCTCCGTACCAACACTTTCCAAGGAATTTATTATTTGACAACACAAAGTAAATTCATTTTTTGCATTTCGGGAGTGGGCATCCATAATACCTTTGCCTTACTCTCGTGCAATGACAAGTGAATAATCACTCATCGTGAGAATAACACATCTAGCATGGAAAATATTAGCCACCCCTCACCACTCTGTCAGCGAAGCAAACACACAAAAGAGAAGTTTATTTTGAAAATTAGAGATGGCACATACAAATTTGCTTAGAACAGCAAAAGAATACCGCATATAGGTAGATATAGTGGACTCATGTGGCAAAACTGGTTTAAAGGTTTTTGGATCCACAAGTAGAGATCATACTTAGTGCAAAGTGAAGGCTAGCAAAAGATTGGGAAGCGACCAACCAAGAAACAGATAATCTCATAAGCAAGCATTAAGCATAAATAACACCGAATAATGCACCACAAGTAGGATATAATGTCATTGCATGACTATTGACTTTCGTACTTGCACAGGGAATCACAAACCTTAACAACAATATTCTTACTAAATCATAATTACTCATCAACATGACTCACATATCACATCATCATATATCAAAACTATTACTAAGAATCAAGTTTATTTTGTCCAATGATCTTCATGAAAGTTTTTATTATATCCTTCTTGGATATCTATCACTTTGGGACTAATTTTCATATGTTGCTTTTCATAAGCTCAAACAAATATAAGTGAAGATCATGAGTATAATATTTCTTTCTCTCAAATTAATTTAAGTGAAGCAAGAGAGAATTTCTTGAAAAATACTAAAGCACACCGTGCTCAAAAAGATATAAGTGAAGCACTAGCGCAAGTCCATAACTCATAAAAATTTAAGTGAAGCTTAGAGAGCAATTCTAACAAGTCATGACATAATTTTGTCTCTATCAGATAGGTGTGTCCAGAAAGGATTGATGACTCAAGACACAAAATAAAACAAGTGAAGACTCATATCATACAAGATGCTCCAAGCAAAACACATATCATGTGACGAATAAAAATATAGTTTCAAGTAAAATATCGATGGTCGTTAGAAGAAAGAGGGGATGCCACTCGGGGGCATCCCCAAGCTCAGTTGGTTGCTCATTTTTGGATAATAGCTTGGGATACCGGGGCAACCCCAAGCTTAGGCTCTTCTATCCTTTATTCCTTCATCCAACGTAAGATAACCCAAAACTTGAAAACTTCAATCACACAAAACTCAACAAAACCTTCTTGAGATCCGTTAGTATAAGAATAATAAATCACTACTATAAGTGTTGTATCAAACCAATTATTATTTTGTTTTTGTATTATATCTAATGTATTCCAACTTTTCTATGGCAAAAACTCATCAAATAAAACCATAGAGCCATCAAAATAAGCACACAACACAAAGAAAACATAATCTGTCAAAACAGAACAGTCTGTAGCAATCTCACTATTTCGAATACTTCTGTAACTCCAAAAGTTCTGAAAAATTAGGAGGACCTGAGAAATTTGTATGTTGATCTACTGCAAGTGGAATGGGCATTTTATCGCTCTCTGATAAAAAATCATAATTATTTTAGTGAGTGCAAAAGTTTCTGTTTTTTCAGCAAGATCAAACAACTATCTCCCAAGAAGATCCTGAAGGCTTTAGTTGGCACAAACACTAATTAAAACATAAAAACACAATCATAACAGTAGCATAATTGTGCTGACACTCAAAAACAGTAATAAAAAATCAAAAATAAAATTTATTCATTGGGTTGCCTCCCAATAAGCGCTATAGTTTTATGCCCTTATCTAGGCATAAAGCAAGGATCTAAGTTTTGTCATCTTTGGTTCGAGATCCATAAGATGCCCTCATGATTGATTCATATGGTGGCCTAATTCTTGTTCTAGGAAAGTGTTCCATACCCTTCCTCAAAGGAAATTGGAACTTAATATTGTCTTCATTCATAACAATCACGACACCGATAGTGCGTAAAAATGGTCTACCAAGAATAATTGGACAAGACGGATTGCAAGCAATATCAAGAACAATAAAATCTATGGGCACATAATTCCTATTTGCAAGAATAAGAACATCATTAATTCTTCCCATAGGATTTTTAATAGTATAATCCGCCAAATGCAAATTCAAAGACCATGATTCAAGATCGGTAAGACCAATCACATCACATAAAGATTTCGGAATTGTAGAAACACTAGCACCCAAGTCACACAAAGCAAAACACTCATAATTTTTTATCTTGACTTTAATAGTAGGTTCCCATTCATCATGCAATTTTCTAGGAATTGATACTTCTAATTCCAATTTTTCTTTAAAAGCTTTCATCATAGCATCAACAATATGTTTAATAAAAGCTTTATTTTGTTCATAAGCATGGGGTGAATTTATCATGGATTGCAAAAAATAAATACAATCAATCAAAGAGCAACTATCATAATTAAAGTCTTTGTAATCCAAAAGAGTGGGCACATCACTAGCTAAAGTTTTGACCTCTTCAAACCCACTTTATCAATTTTCTCAACAAGATTTTCACCCTCCGAAATATTGGGACGCCTTCTACCTAAAGTTGACTCTTCTCCAGTCCCTTTTTCATCAATATTAATTTTATTAAACAAGGAATCAATAGAAGAAACACCAATCATTTTAAGATCTTCATCACTTTTATCCTCTAGTGAGATTTGTTTAGTGGCCATTTGATTAACTAGAGTAGCTTGTGCATCGGATATTTTTCCTAGAAAACTTTCAGAAAAAGCATACTTAGATTGGAGATTGCAAACTTCTCTACTAATATCATCAAGTTGTTTTGTTATAGCATCAAGCACAACAGAGTGTTCCTTAAGTTCTTCGGTAAAATACTTATTATTCTCAAATTGTGTAGTCATATATTCCTTAGTACTTTTCTCAATTTCAAGAAAAATGTTGGGGTAAGGAACATCATAATATTTTCTTTCAGGCATCATGATTACGCAAACAGGAATGCACACAAAAACAGATCCGGCAAGAAAATGGCGAACGGAAAAAGAGAGGTGAGGGAGTCCTGGATTAGGGGGTGTTCGGATAGCCGAACTATATCTTCGGCCGGACTCCCGGACTATGAAGATACAAGATTGAAGACTCCGTCCCGTGTCCGGAAGGGACTTTCCTTGGTGTGGAAGGTAAGCTTGGCGATACAGATGTTCAGATCTCCTACCATTGTAACCGACTCTATGTAACCCTAACCCTCTCCGGTGTCTATATAAACCAAAGGGTTTTAGTCCGTAGGACAACATACACATCAACAATCATAGCATAGGCTAGCTTCTAGGGTTTAGCCTCTCTGATCTCGTGGTAGATCTACTCTTGTACTACCCATATCATCAATATTAATCAAGCAGGACGTAGGGTTTTACCTCCATCGAGAGGGACCGAACCTGGGTAAAACTTCGTGTCCCTTGCCTCATGTTACCATCCGGCCTAGACGCAGAGTTCGGGACCCCCTACCCGAGATCCGCTGGTTTTGACACCGACAAGAGGCGAATAAAACGGTAAATTTTTATGAAGTGGGGGAGAGGAAAACGAGAGGCAAATGGTAAATAATGTAAATTACGAGGAGATGAGATTTGTGATTAGGAACCTGGTATATGTTGAAGATCCTCCCCGGCAATGGCGCCATAAATTCCTCTTGATGTCGCTTGAAGCTACATCGGTATTTCCCCAAAGAGGAAGGGATGATGCAGCACAGCGGCGGTAGGTATTTCCCTCATATATGAAACCAAGGTTATCGAACCAGTAGAAGAACCAAGCAACACAATGTAAACAACACCTTCACACAAGTAACAACTTCTTGCAACCCGACGTGTTAAAGGGGTTGTCATCACTTCAGGGGTACGGCGCCTCAAGATAGGCAAACGGGCGTGAGGTAAATTTGTAGTAGATTGATAGATTGAACGGCAAATAAATAAATAAGAATAAATTGCAGCAAATTATTTTTGGGTTTTTGGTTTAGTAGATCTGAAAATAAACGCAAAGGAAAATAGATCGCAAAGGAAAATAATATGAGAAAGAGACCCGGGGCCGTAGGTTTCACTAGTGGCTTCTCTCGAGAAAAATAGCAAACGGTGGGTGAACAAATTACTGTTGGGAAATTGATAGAACTTCAAATACTCATGACGAAATCCAGGCAATGATCATTATATAGGCATCACGTCCAAGATTAGTAGACCGACTCCTGCCTGCATCTACTACTATTACTCCACACATCGACCGCTATCCAGCATGCTTCTAGTGTATTAAGTTCATGGAGAAATAGAGTAATGCAATAAGAACGATGACATGATGTAGACAAGATCTATCTATGTAGAGATAGACCCCATTGTTTTATCCTTAGTAGCAACGGTACATACGTGTTGTTTCCCTTTCTGTCACTAGGATTAAGCACATTAAGATCGAACTCACTACAAAGCACCTCTTCCCATTGCAACATAACATTACTGCAGGATGCTGCTAATGCGACACTACAATCAGAGACCCTTCGATGAAACTGTGTGCGATGCAATAATCACAAATGGTGGTGTAAAAGAACTGTCAAAAAAGGTTCGAAACTTTTGCGATGGCGGAGCCATCAAACATGGTTCAGATTTAAGTTGCGTGTGCGATCCAGGGCATACAGTTCAGTCCAGTGAACTGTTTGTGGTGAAGTTGAACAAAAGAAATGGGCAGCCTGATGAAGGCGTGTGTGATATAGAGAATACGGTTCACTCGGATGAACTGTTTGTGATTAGGCAACACGAAAGAAACGGTCAACCAGATCAAGGTGTGTGTGATTGAGGGCATACGCCTCAGAAGGATTAACTGTTTGCGATTAGGCAACATAACAGAAACGGGTCGCCAGATCAAAGTGTCTGCGATTGATGGCATACACTTCACATGGATGAACTGTTTGCGATTAGCCACAACAAACTAAAATAGTTAGATAGATCAACATGTGTGCGCTGGATGGGAACACGCATTCTAATTGAAAGAAGCGTGCGCGATGGTAATAACGAGTGCCCACGGTTGTAGGAACAAGACGTGTGCTAACATTGCCTATTGCGGTGCACCCTATGGTGCAAACGTCACGTACGCGGCCAAGAAGGCGTACATGCCCACGTTACGCCTTCTAGGAATAGTGTCGCACTTATAACCATCAATAAATTTTGAGCATGCATCCCGTCACAATTTTTTTAGAAGAACAGGGAGGCCATGTCCCGTCACATTCCAAATTGCAAACCTGTTCACACCGATCAAAACCTAAACGGTTTCCCACTTAGGAGCATATTACTACTCGGTTATAAATACTACTACTCCAAGATGATTGCACATTCCTCCTCAACTCCTCATCCAAAAAACAAACAAGTCATTCATCATCGTTCCCTTGCGTCTGCCATAACCAGCATGAGTTTTAGGTCGAGAGATTGCCACAAGGGAGAGGTGAGCCTGGAAGCGGAAGCACGAGAGATGTCCCGCCTTGCAGCGAAAGCAGCCAACATGTCCCGCCACACGGCCATAGTAGTAGGGAGGTCCCATCACGCCGCTGAAGTAGCACGGAGGTCCCACCGTGCCGTCGATGCAGCAGACTGGTCCGGCCGTGCCGCGGAAGTAGAAGAGATGTCCCACCGTGCTATAAATGCAGCAGAGATGTCCCCCTGCGCCGCGGCGGCCTGGGAAAATGTCTCGCGGGCAGGCGAGGACTCTTACAGGCGCATGTGTGCCCTCATCCTTAGGCAGATGGATCAGATCTCCAGGTGGGCGAGGTTGCAGGATGACCTGAAAGCCTATTTGAATAGTCTACCGACGTCATCCGGCAACTAAATGAGAGCAATGCGAAGCTCCCGGCCGAGCGTGACCTGCTGAGGGCGAAGATCGTCGGAAGTGCGGAGCAGCAGGAGCAGACCACTACCTTGTTGAAGAGGGCCAGCGTCATCATCGAGAAACTTATGGACGAGAATGCCATGCTGCGCATCGAGCATAGAAGGCTGGTGGAGGAATCTATGGATGCTCTCAAGAAGCATCTTGAGGACAAGAAAGAGCTCGTCGCCGCTCGCCGCAGAGACTAGTTCCCGTGGCCTGCAGCAATGCATCAACAAAGTAGAGATCAGCGAGCCAGATCGTTGTCTTCCTTCTTCTTTTACCCTTGTGTATTTCGGGCATTGCCGCATGTGGCTTATTTTAATTATGTTCCTAAATATGTAAGACAATTATTATCCACTGTCATCGTCCTTATATTCATCATGCTTGCTATAAGTCGCATTCAATGCTATATAGGTCTGTTGGATCTTACATCAAGATCCGTGCAAAACTTTCTTTTCAGATCTTCATTTTTCTCTCTTAAATCTCAGTCCAGTGAGACATATAGCCACGCCGTAGAATAGGTGCTCGGGCGCCATTAATGGGGACGTTGGGAGGGAGGTGCGCGGCGGATAGCGGTCAAAGGGCCCTCCTCCCGATGAGCACGTGCATGGGTCTAATCGCACGCCTCCAGTACTCAAATAGCTACCCCGCACGGCACCTCCTAGCCAATAAAAAAAGGGGACGCATGGCGGCACGTAATTGGTAAGTAGAACGCCCACGGTTTCAATAATACTTGTGTTTCTGATTTGTAACGTGACAGCACTTGTTCCAAAATGACTTTGTTGATTGTTAATGTGTGCGGCTTGGAAAATAGGATAGAAAAATTACCACAACATGTTAGTGCCATGTCATGACACCATGCCAAGTTTCATGATTTTCAGGCATGTTTTGGATTTACAAGAATTAAAAAAACAAGTTTCTCAATCTTTCCGGCCGAGCCATGATGCCCAGATGTTTGAATTTCATTTCCATCTCTTGCATAGGACCTAGAAATTCACCCAAGGACACACATGTGGTTTTTCAAACAACTTTGGTCCACTGGAGTCTGTGCTTGTAGTTCAAAATTGAATTATGCACATCAAATGCGCAGGAACTCAATTAATGTATAAAAAAGGCCAAACGAACCCGGAATAATTCCAAAATTTAGCATGATACTTCTATTTGGTCTAATTTGCCTGTGTAAAAAAATTAAGACGGGAGAAGGCAGTGTACGTATGTCGTTTTGCACACGGAGGTGGCACGTTCCCTCTCGGAACCACGAGCCTTCTTGACAGAAGCTCCGGTTTGCAAGAAGCTTACACCAAAGCTTGTCCCAATTCGCCCAAAAAAATTATCGCAACATGTTGGTGCCATGTCATGACACCATGCCAAGTTTCATGATTTTCAGGAGTGTTTTGGATTTACAGGAATTAAAAAACCAAGTTTCTCAATCTTTCCGGTCGAGCCACGATGCCCAAATGTTTGAATTTCATTCCCATCTCTTCCATAGGACCTAGAAGTTCACCCAAGGACACACATGTGGTTTTTCAAACAACTTTGGTGCACCGGAGCCTGGGCTTGTAGTTCAAATTTGAATTATGCACATTAAATGCAAAGAAACTCAATTAATGTATAAAAAAGGCCAAATGAACCCGGAATAATTCCAAAATTTAGCACGATACTTCTATTTGATCTAATCTGCCTGTGTAAAAAAATTAAGGCGGGAGAAGGCAGTGTACGTATGTCGTTTCACACACGGAGTTGGCACGTTCCCTCTCGGAACCATGAGCCTTCTTAACGGAAGCTCCAGTTTGTAAGAAGCTTACACCAAAGCTTGTCCCAATTCGGCCAAAAAATACCGCAGCATGTTGGTGCCATGTCATGACACCATGCCAAGTTTCATGATTTTCAGGCGTGTTTTGGATTTATAGGAATTAAAAAAAAAACCAAGTTTCTCAATCTTTCCGGGCGAGCCATGATGCCCAGATGTTTGAATTTCATTCCCATCTCTTGCATGGGACCTATAAATTCACCCAAGGACACACGTGTGATTTTTCAAACAACTTTGGTGCACTGGAGCATGTGCTTGTAGTTCAAATTTGAATTATGCACATTAAATGCCCAGAAAATTCAATTAATGCATAAAAATGCCAAACGAACCCGGAATAATTCCAAAATTTAGCATGATACTTCTATTTGGTCTAATCTTCCTGTGTAAAAAAATTAAGGCAGGAGAAGGCAGTATATGTATCTCGTTTCGGACACAGAGGTGACAAGTTCCCTCTCAGAAGCACGAGCCTTCTTGAGGGAAGCTCCGGCTTGCAAGAAGCTTACACCAAATCTTGTCCCAATTCGGTCAAAAAATTTACTGCAACATGTTGGTGCCATGTCATGACACCATGCCAAGTTTCATGATTTTCAGCTGTGTTTTGGATTTACAGGAATTAAAAAACCAAGTTTCTCAATCTTTCCAGCCGAGCCACGACGCCTAGATGTTTGAATTTCATTCCCATTTCCTGCATGCGACATATAAATTCACCCAAAGACACACATGTGATTTTTCAACAAACTTTGGTGCATTGGAGCATGTGCTTGTAGTTCAAATTTGAATTATGCACATTAAATGCCCAAAAACTCAATTAATGCATAAAAATGCCAAATGAACCCGGAATAATTCCAAATTTAAACATGACGCTCATGTACAAGTTGCATGTTCACTATACGTAAATGTTCTAGCAATTCAAACACCATCCTTTCCCTCCTTAACACCATTTTGTATTTCAAAACATAATGAAAAAATCAGGTATACCACAAACAGTTTACTAGAAAGAATCGTGTGGGATGCGATATAAAATATCTTGGCACACCTTCTTGTCTGGGTTACACAGGAAGCTTCATCGTCTACAGTCCATCGCCCCCGCTTGAACCACACTTGCGCGCCAGTTTCTCATGGCACCGAGCGAATTTTTTTGGCCACCGCGGAAATATCTATCTCCCCGCCCCCTCCCTCCTACCAAAAGCCACATTTCCATTGTTCCTCCTTGCTTTCCAAGTTCAAACCTTCACTGATGCTTACTGGCAGCTCAGCCTCCTCGCCGACGACCCTTCTTCTTGTAGCGCTGCCTCCTCGCCGGCTACCCTTCTTTTTGTAGCGTCGCCTCCTCGCCGGCGACCCTTCTTCTTGCAGCGTCGCCTCCTTGCCGGCGACCCTTCTTCTTGTTGCGCAGCCTCCTCGCCACCGACCCTTCTTCCTGCAGCGCGGCCTCGTCGATATGGTCAGGTAATCCACACCCCACCCACACCATCCTCCTCCTTTCCCGTCCCACATGCCCCGACCGTAGGAGCGACACCTTCCACCGAAATCACTGCCCCCCTCCTCCAATTAAGCGCCGCCCACAACTATTTTGCACACAGTATAACATGGAGCTCAGTAGCATGCGGCCGCATACGAGAACGAGGTCGCTATGGACACCATGCGTGTCTACCGCCAGATCTTGGAGGAGCACCTCATCTTCGAGGCCATCGACGACACTGCCACGCGGTTCTCTACTTTAAAATACAGTTCGTGATGTTTTCTCGAGGCCACTGCCAGTGCCTTCTAGTGATTTGTCCTCTGTAATGTTAATATACAATCTAATGTTCAGTTAACAGTTTGGTCCTCTGAAATGTAATGTTCAGTTAACACTTTGGTGCAACAATTTCTACATTTCGTAGTACTGTTCTCAAGCATTCTTTGTTTTGTTAACTATCTTAATTTCTAGTACATGTTTCTATCCTGCAATGTCGTGCTTAGTTAACTATTTTGTTTCATTTGGTCTGTTGTCGATTTAACTATTTGGTTCAATTCTGCAATTTGATTTTCATTTGCTGTGGGTACAATTTTGTATTGTTATGCATGTGACACCAATCGAATTTGGTTGTACTCAATACATATTCTACTAATAGTATGGCAACTCTCAGTTAACCTGATCAAGATCTTCCTTATGTGTGTTGCAGGTGAACAATGGGAGACACTACGGTTTACCATCGAGGTTTATTCAAGCAGGGTCCTTTGGCTAATAGCACATTATTGTGCAGTTGCAGGAATCATTCTAATATTTAGGTTTCTTACAATTTGGTCTTGCACATGTAGGTCCTGCTGTCAGAGGATTAGACCCACTGTTCGACCCATTTTGCATATGGGGAAATGAGATGTCCATGAATATCAGTCAAGTCAAGAAACTCAGAAAAATTGTTAGGATGAAGAAACTTGCGACGAATAATAGCAAGATCTTTGTTTGCACAATGAAGAAGACATCAGCCAACTATAGGATGGTACCAACTCTTTTACCTTGTTTTTACCCCTTGCTCCATTTCAAAATTTACAACAGCGATTTATGCATACCTTTGTTTTCAGTACTTTTCAAAGTAGTTCACCGATGATTACCTCTCAAACCACTTGAATGGTCAAGAGGCGCGGAAGGTATTCATCCAACACCCCCGGTACAATATCGAAGTCTTGTTGAAGAGGACGATGGTTGGGCGGGCAATTATCCATAGCCACTGGCCTAAAGTTGCAAGGACATTCAACATCATTGAAGGCTCAATATTTGCCTGCCGCTTCTGCAGTTTCCTAGATGAGATTCATCTGTCTATTTACCATGTATGATGATACTTTCCAAAGATTTTTAATGCTGCATGTGAAACTTGGTGCTGTTGTGTAATGGCGTAACTGAGTGTCGCAGCTATCTGATGTAATTCGATTATGAAATCCTGGTTGCTTTTATACGGATATGAAATATCTGGCGTGTTTTATAAGAAATAGCAGTTTGATTAGTACATGGATTATCAATAATAGGCTAATTACCCTGCTTATTGGGGTTTCCTATTTCAAACGGTTACTCAGACAGCACCGTGGGCGATGAACTCAAACAACCTGCATGGTATCTAGAAAGTAGGCGTGTTCGATCAACTAACAATCACACACGACTTCTGGAAGCGAATTTTTTGCGTTAGGCCACCTTGCACAAACGTTTCCACACAAAGAACTGTGTGTGATATACATACCTACGGAAATGTTTTTCTAGGATTCACCGTGTGGGATGTACATACCTACGGAAATGATTTTCTGGGATTCACCGTGTGGGATGTACATACCTATGGAAATGATTTTCTGGGACTCATCATGTGGGATGTACATACCTACGGAAATCATTTGCTGGGATTCATCGTGTGGGATGCACATACCTACGGAAATGATTGGGTTTCGATGCCTCACCCGATCGCACACGGCCCTAGCCTGGGTCCCAGGAGGGCCTATCCCCGACGATTTCTGGGTCGTGTGGGAAGGACACCCTATCGCACACACTCACTTGGCGACGGTTCCAAATGCCGTCGCGGAAAGGGGTTAAAAACCATTTGTCTAGCATGTCGCTGTACCAGTGTAAATAGATCAAGTTGGCTAAACAAATCCCAAATATCGGAGAAGAAATATGAGGCTATAAGCAATCATGCATAAAAGAGATCAAAGAAACTCAAATAATTTCATGGCTATAAAAAGATAGATCTGATCATAAACTCAAAGTTCATCGATCCCAACAAACACACCGCAAAAGAGTTACATCATATGGATCTCCAAGAGACCATTGTATTGAGAATCAAGAGAGAGAGAGAGAGAGAGAGATGAAGCCATCTAGCTACTAACTACGGACTCGAAGGTCTACAAAGAACTACTCACGTATCATCGGAGAGGCACCAATGGAGGTGGTGAACCCCATCCAAGATGGTGTCTAGATTGGATCTGGTGGCTCTAGACTCTGCGGCCGCTGGATGAATATTTCATCGACTCCCCTAGGCTTCTGGAAATATTGGGGTATTTATAGAGCAAAGAGGCGGTCCGGGGGGGACCCGAAGTGGGCACAACCCACAAGGGCGCGCCTGGGCCTCCTGGTGCACCCTGGTGGGTTGTGCCCCCCTCGGGGCACCCCCAAGGCGCAACCAGGGCCCGTTGTGTTCCTTCTGGCCCATAAAAATTCTCCGTAAAGTTTTGGGGCATTTGCACTCCGTCTGACATGATTTCCTGTGATCTAAAAAACATGGAAAAAACAACAACTAGCTTGATCAGTTCATTACACCCCTTCCACTTGATGCACAATTTGGATGTCGAGGTTAGTGTCAGTACCTCTAATATGCTAGCTTCAGTTCAAGCCAAAAAACATAAACTTATCCATCAAAATATACTAGGCTTTATATAAGGTTTGATGACCCACAAGTATAGGGTATCTATCGTAGTCCTTTCGATAAGTAAGAGTGTCGAACCCAACAAGGAGCAGAAGGAAATGATAAGCAGTTTCCAGCAAGGTATTCTCTGCAAGTACTGAAACAAGTGGTAACAGATAGTTTTGTGATAGGATAATTTGTAACGAGCAACAAGTAACAAAAGTAAATAAAGTGCAGCAAGGTGGCCCAATCCTTTTGTAGCAAAGGACAAGCATGGACAAACTCTTATATGATGTAAAGTGCTCTCGAGGACACATGGGAATATCGTCAAGCTAGTTTTCATCATGTTCATATGATTCGCGTTTGATACTTTGATAATTTGGTATGTGGGTGGACCGGTGCTTGGGTGCTGCCCTTACTTGGAAAAGCATCCCACTTATGATTAACCTCTATTGCAAGCATCCGCAAATACAACAAAAGTATTAAGGTAAACCTAACCATAGCATGAAACATATGGATCCAAATCAGCCCCTTATGAAGCAACGCATAAACTAGGGTTTAAGCTTCTGTCACTCTAGCAACCCATCATCTACTTATTACTTCCCAATGCCTTCCTCTAGGCCCAAACAATGGTGAAGTGTCATGTGGTCGACGTTCACATAACACCACTAGAGGAGAGACAACATACATCTCATCAAAATATCAAACAAATACCAAATTCACATGACTACTAATAGCAAGACTTCTCCCATGTCCCAGGAACAAAAGTAACTACTCACAAAGCATAAACATGTTCATAATCAGAGGGGTATTAATGTGTAGATAGGATCTGAACATATGATCTTCCACCAATTAAACCAACTAGCATCAACTACAAGGAGTAATTAACACTACTAGCAACCTACTAGCACCAATCTCTGACTTGGAGACAAGAATTGGATACAAGACATGAACTAGGGTTTTGAGATGAGATGGTGTTGATGAAGATGTTGATGGAGATTGCCCTCTCCCGATGATAGGAGCGTTGGTGATGACGATGGCGATGATTTCCCCCTCCGGGAGGGAAGTTTCCCCAGCAGAACAGCCCCGCCAGAACCCTAGATTGGTTCCGCCAAGGTTTCGCCTCATGGCGGCGAAGTTTCATCTGAGAAGATGGCTTATGATTATTTTCCCATCGAAAGAGTCCATATAGCAGAGATGGTCACCAGAGGGCCACCAGGGGGGCCCACGAGGTAGGGGGCGCACTCAGGGGGTAGGGCTCGCCCCCACCCTCGTGCGCAGGGTGTGCCCCCCTAGTGAAGTTCTTGCACTCAATGTTTTTTATATATTTTGAAAACATCATCCGTGAAGTTTCAGGACTTTTGGAGCTGTGCAGAATAGGTCTCTAATATTTGCTCCTTTTCCAGCCAGAATCCCAGCTGCCGGCATTCTCCCTCTTTATGTAAACCTTGTAAAATAAGAGAGAATAGGCATAAGTATTGTGACATAATGTGTAATAACAGCCCATAATGCAATACATATTGATATAAAAGGATGATGCAAAATGGACGTATCAACTCCCCCAAGCTTAGACCTCGCTTGTCCTCAAGCGAAAAGCCGAAATCAAAAAATATGTCCACATGTTTAGAGATGAAGGTGTCGATAAAAATAAAATACAGACATGAGGGCATCATGATCATTCTTAGAGTAGCAACTTATATAATTCTTGTCATATGATATCTTATGCTAGAGCAATAATTATATCACAATATCAAGTATGAATCGTAAACTTCATTGAAAACTGACAAACTATAATCTTAGTCATTGAGGCAATTGCAATTTATCATAACATAGGAAAGATTCAATGTATAAGAGCTTTTTAGCAAGTCCACATACTCAACTATCATACTCAGCTGACACTCATGCAATACTTATGTGTATGGAGTTTTAATCGGACACAGAGAAAGATAGGGGCTTATAGTTTTGCCTCCCAACTTTTTACCTCAAGGGTAATGTCAACAGTAATAGTTCAAGAAAACCCACATCCAATTAGCCATATATACCAGGATCTTTCCAACATATTGTGCTTGCCAAAGGATAAAATGTAAAAAGGAAGGGTGAAGATCACCTTGACTCTTTTGCAGTATAGGAGATAAAAGTAAAAGATAGGCCCTTTGCAGAGGGAAGCAGAGGTTGTCATGCGCTTTTATGGTTGGATGCACAAAATCCTAATGCGAAAGAACATCACTTTATATTGCCACTTGTGATATGGACTTTTATTATGCAGTCTGTCACTTTTATTACTTCCATAACACGATCGTATAAAGCTTATTCCTTCCACACCAATCAATCATACATATTTAGAGAGCAATTTTTATTGCTTGCACCGATGAAAACTTACTTGACGGATCTTACTCAATCCATAGGTAGGTATGGTGGACTCTCATGGCAAAACTGGTTTAAGGGTATTTGGAAGCACAAGTAGTATCTCTACTTGGTGCAATGAATTTGGCTAGCATGAGGGAGAAAGGCAAGCTCAACATGTTGGAGGATCCAAGACAATATAATTTATCTCAGAGGTAAGAAAACATAACCCATCACGTTGTCTTCCTTGTCCAACGTCAACTCTTTAGCATGTCATATTTTAATGGGTGCTCACAATCATAAAAGATGTCCAAGATAGTATATTTATATGTGAAGACCTCTCTTTCTTTATTACTTCATATTAATTGCAACGATAACCAAAACTATGTTTGTCAACCCTCAATAACTTTTATTCACCATACTCTTTCTATGTGAGCTCATTACTCTCCATAAGAGTCACATGATCTCTTTGTTTCTTTTTATTTCTTTCTCTTTTCTTTTATTCACTTAGGATCATGGAAAAATAATCAAGCCCTTATTATATAGCTCACGGACTCGATTACATAGAAGGATAATAAAGAAAAACTCACAACTAGATCATACTAAGAACTTTTATTCTACTAGATCAAGATATTACCAAAAGGATCGAACTAAGAAAAACGATAAAGATAAAAGTGATGGTGATGCGATACTGGGGCACTCCCCCAAGCTTGGCAGTTTCCAAGTGGAGTGGCCATACCCAGGTGATTATGTCTCCTTTTTGGTGAAGAAGGGGGAGTTGTTGATGATGGATAGTCGCACATTGAGTGTAGGAGGTCTTCTAGCTTGCAGATGATGCCCTTGAGTGCGATGATATGCTCCTTCAACAAAATATTTTCACGTGTGAGATACTTATTTTGTATACGAGCCAACTCAATCATCTTGAAAGCTTTGATTTCTGTTGGGGTAAGAAGATTCTGATCTAGTTAGAGGGTGTCTTCTGTTGCTAGAACTTGGTCCTCCATGGCCTTATTGATCCCTTCATCCTTGTTGATCTCCGTAGGTTCTTCTCTCTTCAGCTCTATCTACATTAGCCAAGCATCGCTGCCTTCATGGTTGGAGGAGGAGGGAGACGACATAGTGCCTGGCCTTGAGAACCCTGACAGAAAACAGCTCGAAACAAAGACAGAAGATTTTCGCGTGATACGGGAGTCAAAACCCTCGGGAGGTTATATAATGAATTTTTACCGACCAAAATACGTGTCCTGTAAGAAAATGGAGTCCGGAGAGCACACGAGGTAGGGGGCGCGCCCAGGGGGTAGGGCGCGCCCTCCACCCTCGTGGAACCCTCGTGTCCTTCCCGGACTGCTGCTTATTTTTCTATTTTTCTAAATATTCCAAACGGAGAAATATTGCCTTAAAAACTGTTTTGGAGTCGGTTTACTTACCGTACCACATACCTATTCCGTTTCGAAGTATGAAACATTCCGGAAAGTGTCCCTTATGTATTCCTCCGGGGTTGCGGTTTCAATAACATTGGTTTCAACATTTATAGGATTACCTGAGATATAGTGTTTGATTCTTTGACCGTTCACCACCTTCGGATTTGTGCCTTAGAAGTTGTTGATTTTTATGGCACCGGAACGATAGACCTCCTCGATAACGTAAGGACCCTCCCATTTAGAGAGAAGTTTTCCTACAAAAAATCTTAAACGAGAGTTGTATAGCAATACATAATCACCTACGTTAAACTCACGCTTTTGTATTCTTTTATCATGCCACCTTTTAACTTTTTCTTTAAACAACTTGGCATTTTCGTAGGCTTGGGTTCTCCATTCATCAAGTGAACTAATATAAAATAACCTCTTCTCACTGGCAAGTTTAAAATCATAATTAAGTTCTTTAATAGCCCAATAATCCTTGTGTTCTAGTTCGAGAGGTAAGTGACATGCTTTTCCATAGACCATTTTATACGGAGACATACCCATAGGATTTTTATATCGAGTTCTATAGGCCCATAATGCATCATCTTGTTTCTTGGACCAATTCTTTCTAGACCTATTGACAGTCTTTTGCAAAATTAATTTGAGTTCTCTATTACTCAGTTCTACTTGATGACTAGGCTGAGGGTGATAAGGGGATGCAATTCTATGATTAACATCATATTTAGCAAGCATTTTACTGAAAGCACCATGAATAAAATGCGAACCACCATCAGTCATTAAATATCTAGGGACTCCAAACCATGGAAAAATAACTTCTTTAAGCATTTTAATAGAAGTGTTATGATCAGCACTACTAGTTGGAATAACTTCTACCCATTTAGTAACGTAATCAACAGCAACTAAAATATGTGTATAACCATTAGAGGAAGGAAAAGGTCCCATATAGTCAAAGCCCCAAACATCAAATGGTTCAATAACAAGTGAATAATTCATAGGCATTTCTTGACGTCTACTAATATTACCAATTCTTTGACATTCATCACAAGATAAGACAAACTTACAGGTATCCTTGAAGAGAGTAGGCCAATAAAAACCAGATTGCAGTACCTTATGTGCAGTTCTATCTCCAGCATGGTGTCCTCCATAAGCTTCGGAGTGACACTTGCGTAGGATCTGTTCCTGTTCATGCTCAGGTACACAACGTCTAATAACACCATCTACTCCTTCTTTATAAAGATGTGGGTCATCCCAAAAGTAATGCCTCAAATCATAAAAGAACTTTTTCTTTTGCTGGTATGTGAAACTAGGTGGTATAAACTTAGCAACAATGTAATTAGCATAATCAGCATACCATGGAGCAGTATGAGAAGTATTTATTACATTTAATTTCTCATCAGGAAAGCTATCATCAATAGGTAGTGGGTCATCAAGCACATTTTCTAACCTAGACAAGTTGTCTGCAACTAGGTTCTCAGATCCTTTTCTATCAACAATATGTAAATCAAATTCTTGTAGCAAGAGAACCCATCTAATAAGTCTAGGTTTAGCATCTTTCTTTTATATAAGATATTTGATAGCAGCATGATCCGTGTGAATAGGTACTTTAGAATCAACAATATAATGTCTAAACTTATCACAAGCAAATACAACTGCTAAGAATTCTTTTTCAGTAGTAGCATAATTTCTTTCAGCATTGTCTAGAGTTTTACTAGAATATTGAATAACATTTAGTTTCTTATCAACTCTTTGTCCTAGAACAGCACCTACAACATAATCACTAGCATCACACATAATTTCAAAGGGTAAATTCCAATCAGGTGGTTGAACAATGGGTGCAGAGATCAATGCTTTCTTAAGTATTTCAAATGCTTCTACACAATCATCATCAAAAACAAATGGTATATCTTTTTGTGATAAATTAGTCAAAGGCCGAGAGATTTTTGAGAAGTCCATAATGAACCTCCTATAACAACCGGCATGACCAAGGAAACTTCTTATACCTTTGATGTCCTTGGGACATGGCATCTTTTCAATAGCATCAACCTTGGCCTTATCAACTTTAATACCTCTTTCATAAACTTTATGCCCCAAGACAATACCTTCATTAACCATAAAGTGGCACTTTTCCCAATTCAAGACAAGATTAGTTTCTTCACATCTCTGCAAAACTCGATCAAGGTTGCTCAAGCAATCATCAAAAGAAGATCCATAGACGGAAAAGTCGTCCATGAAAACCTCACAAATCTTTTCACAAAAGTCAGAGAATATAGCCATCATGCATCTTTGAAAGGTAGCAGGTGCATTACATAAGCCAAAAGGCATACGTCTATAAGCAAAAGTACCAAAAGGGCATGTAAAAGTAGTCTTTGATTGATCTTTGGCTGACACAGGTATTTGAGAGAAACCAAAATAACCATCTATAAAGCAAAAATGTGTATGTTTGGATAATCTTTCTAGCATTTGATCGATAAAAGGTAAGGGGTAATGATCCTTTTTAGTAGCCTTATTTAATTTGCGGAAATCAATTACCATCCTATAACCAGTAAGAATTATTTGAGGAATCAATTCATCTTTATCATTAGGAACAACAGTAATACCTCCCTTCTTAGGGACACAATGGACAGGACTTACCCACTTACTATCAGCAACGGGATAAATTATACCTGCCTCAAGGAGCTTTAGTATCTCCTTTCTTACCACTTCTTTCATTTTAGGATTCAAACGGCGTTGATGATCACGAACTGGTTTAGCATCTTCTTCCAAATTAATTTTATGTTGACATAGAGTGGGACTAATGCCCTTAAGATCATCAAGAGTATACCCAATAGCAGCATGGTGCTTCTTCAGAGTTTTCAATAATCTCTCTTCTTCCTGTTCTGAAAGGTTAGCACTAATAATAACAGGGTATATCCTTTTCTCACCAAGATAAGCATATTTAAGAGTATCAGGTAACGGTTTAAGCTCAAACACGGGATTACCATTGGGTGGAGGAGGATCCCCTAGGATTTCAACAGGTAAATTGTTTTTGAGAATAGGTTCTTGTTTAAAGAACACTTCATCTAATTCCCTTCTTTCATTCATAAACATATCATTTTCATGGTCTAGCAAATATTGTTCTAAAGGATCACTAGGAGGTACGGCAATAGAAGCAAGACCAATAATTTCATCCTTACTAGGTAATTCTTCTTCACGGTGTTGTCTACTAAACTTAGAAAAATTAAATTCATGAGTCATATCATCTAAACCGACAATAACAACATCCCTTGTGCAATCTATGGTAGCATTAACAGTATTTAAGAAGGGTCTACCAAATATAATGGGACAAAAACTATCTTGTGGGGAACCAAGAACAAGAAAATCAGCAGGATATTTAGTTTTCCCACACAAGACTTCAACATCTCTAACAATTCCCATTGGTGAAATAGTATCTCTATTAGCAAGTTTAATTGTGACGTCAATATCTTCTAACTTAGCGAGTGCAATGTCATGCATAATTTCTTTGTATAAGTCAATAGGTATTGCACTAGCACTAGCACCCATATCACACAAGCCATGATAACAAAGATCTCCTATTTTAACAGAAATAACAGGCATGCCTACCACAGGTCTAGGTTTATCTGTATCACAGGGTTTAGCAATTCTAGTAGTTTCATTACAGAAATAAATAACATGCCCGTCTATATTATCAGACAAGAGATCTTTAACAATAGCAATATTAGGTTCAACTTTAACTTGCTCAGGAGGTGTATATGTTTTAATATTGCTTTTACGAACCACAGTTGAAGCTTTAGCATGATCCTTTATCCTAACAGGGAAAGGTGGTTTCTCAACATAAGAAGTAGGAACAATAGGATCATTATAAGTAATAGTCTTTTCTTCAACTTTAATAGGTGCAGCTACTTTTACTTCTATGGGAGGATGCTATTTAAACCACTTCTCCTTCGGGAGATCAACATAAGAAGCAAAAGATTCACAGAAAGAAGCTACTATCTTAGAGTCAAGTCCATATTTAGTGCTAAATTTACAAAAAATATCAGTATCCATAAAAGATTAACACAATCAAAACTATGTGTCATACCTGACTCCTTACCATTGTCGAGGTCCAAATCTTTAGAGTTGCGTTTAATTCTTTCCAATAAATTGTTGGGGAACGTAGTAATTTCAAAAAAATTCCTACGCACACGCAAGATCATGGTGATGCACAGCAACGAGAGGGGAAAGTGTTGTCTACGTACCCTCGTAGACCGAAAGCGGAAGCGTTATCACAACGCGGTTGATGTAGTCGTACGTCTTCACGGCCCGACCGATCAAGCACCCAAACTACGGCACCTCCGAGTTTTTGCACACGTTCAGCTCGATGACGATCCCCGGACTCCGATCCAGCAAAGTGTCAGGGATGAGTCCCGTCAGCACGACGGTGTGGTGACGATCTTGATGTTCTACCGTCGCAGGGCTTCGCCTAAGCACCGCTACAATATTATCGAGGATTTTGGTGGAGGGGGGCACCGCACACGGCTAAGAGATCAATGATCAATTGTTGTGTCTCTGGGGTGCCCCCTTGCCCCCGTATATAAAGGAGTGGAGGAGGGGGCCGGCCAAGGAGGGTGGAGCGCCCAAGGGGGGGAGTCCAACTCCCACCGGGAGTAGAACTCCCCTTTTTCCTATTAGGAGTAGGAGAGGGAAGGAAGAGGAAGGAGGAAGGAAGGAAAGGGGGGGCCGGGCCGCCTCCCAATTCGGATTGGGCTTGGGGGGGCGCCCCCTCCCTTGCTCCTTGCCCCTCCTTTCCACTAAGGCCCAATAAGGCCCATATACCTCCCGGGGGGTTCCGATAACCTCCCGGTGATCTGGTATTGTCCCAATCTTACCCGGAACCTTTCCGGTGTCCAAATATAGTCGTCCAATATATCGATCTTTATGTCTCGACCATTTCGAGACTCCTCGTCAAGTCCGTGATCACATCCGGGACTCCGAACAACCTTCGGTACATCAAAATATATAAACTCATAATGAAACTATCATCGTAACGTTAAGCGTGCGGACCCTACGGGTTCGAGAACAATGTAGACATGACCGAGACACGTCTCCGGTCAATAACCAATAGCGGAACCTGGATGCTCATATTGGCTCCTACATATTCTACGAAGATCTTTATCGGTCAGACCGCATAACAACATACGTTGTTCCCTTTGTCATCGGTATGTTACTTGCCCGAGATTCGATCGTCGGTATCTCAATACCTAGTTCAATCTCGTTACCGGCAAGTCTCTTTACTCGTTCCCTAATACATCATCTTGCAACTAACTTATTAGTTGCATTGCTTGCAAGGCTTAAGTGATGTGTATTACCGAGAGGGCCCAGAGATACCTCTCCGACAATCGGAGCAACAAATCCAAATCTCGAAATACGCCAACCCAACATGTACCTTTGGAGACACATGTATAGCACCTTTATAATCACCCGGTTACGTTGTGACGTTTGGTAGCACACAAAGTGTTCCTCCGGTAAACAGGAGTTGCATAATCTCATAGTCATAGGAACATGTATAAGTCATGAAGAAAGCAATAGCAACATACTAAACGATCCGGTGCTAAGCTAATGGAATGGGTCATGTCAATGACATCATTCTCTTAATGATGTGATCCCGTTAATCAAATGACAACTCATGTCTATGGTTAGGAAACATAACCATCTTCGATTAACGAGCTAGTCAAGTAGAGGCATACTAGTGACACTTTGTTTGTCTATGTATTCACACAAGTATTACATTTCTGGTTAATACAATTCTAGCATGAATAATAAACATTTATCATGATATAAGGAAATAAATAATAACTTTATTATTACCTCTAGGGCATATTTCCTTCAGTCTCCCACTTGCACTAGAGTCAATAATCTAGATTACACAGTAATGATTCTAACACCCATGGAGCCTTGGTGCTGATCATGTTTTGCTCGTGGAAGAGGCTTAGTCAATGGGTCTGCTACATTCAGATCCATATGTATCTTGCAAATCTCTATGTCTCCCACCTGGACTAGATTCCGGATGGAATTGAAGCGTCTGTTGATGTGCTTGGTTCTCTTGTGAAATTTGGATTCCTTTGCCAAGGCAATTGCACCAGTATTGTCACAGAAGATTTTCATTGGACCCGATGCACTAGGTATGACACCTAGATTGGATATGAACTCCTTCATCCAGACTCCTTCGTTTGCTGCTTCTGCAGCAGCTATGTACTCCGCTTCACATGTAGATCCCGCCACGATGCTTTGTTTAGAACTGCACCAACTGACAGCTCCACCGTTTAATGTAAATACGTATCCGGTTTGCGATTTAGAATCGTCCGGGTCAGTGTCAAAGCTTGCATCAACATAACCATTTACGATGAGCTCTTTGTCACCTCCATATACGAGAAACATATCCTTAGTCCTTTTCAGGTATTTCAGGATGTTCTTGACCGCTGTCCAGTGATCCACTCCTGGATTACTTTGGTACCTCCCTGCTAGACTTATAGCAAGGCACACATCAGGTCTGGTACACAGCATTGCATACATGATAGAGCCTATGGCTGAAGCATAGGGAACATCTTTCATTTTCTCTCTATCTTCTGCAGTGGTCGGGCATTGAGTCTTAAACAAATTCACACCTTGTAACACAGGCAAGAATCCTTTGTTTGCTTGATCCATTTTGAACTTCTTCAAAACTTTGTCAAGGTATGTGCTTTGTGAAAGTCCAATTAAGCGTCTTGATCTATCTCTATAGATCTTAATGCCCAATATGTAAGCAGCTTCACCGAGGTCTTTCATTAAAAAACTCTTATTCAAGTATCCCTTTATGCTATCCAGAAATTCTATATTATTTCTGATTAGCAATATGTCATCCACATATAATATCAGATATGCTACAGAGCTCCCACTCACTTTCTTGTAAATACAGGCTTCTCCAAAAGTCTGTACAAAACCAAATGCTTTGATCACACTATCAAAGCATTTATTCCAACTCCGAGATGCTTGCACCAGTCCATAAATGGATCGCTGGAGCTTGCACACTTTGTTAGCTCCTTTTGGATCGACAAAACCTTCCGGCATCATATACAACTCTTCTTCCAGAAATCCATTCAGGAATGCAGTTTTGACATCCATCTGCCAAATTTCATAATCATAAAATGTGGCAATTGCTAACATGATTCGGATAGACTTAAGCATCGCTACGGGTGAGAAGGTCTCATCGTAGTCAATTCCTTGAACTTGTCGAAAACCTTTTGCGACAAGTCGAGCTTTGTAGACAGTAACATTACCGTCAGCGTCAGTCTTCTTCTTGAAGATCCATTTATTTTCAATTGCTTGTCGATCATTGGGCAAGTCAACCAAAGTCCACACTTTGTTCTCATACATGGATCCCATCTCAGATTTCATGGCTTCAAGCCATTTTGCAGAATCTGGGCTCACCATTGCTTCTTCATAGTTCATAGGTTCATCATGATCTAGTAGCATGACTTCCAGAACAGGATTACTGTACCACTCTGGTGCGGATCTTACTCTCGTTGATCTATGAGGTTCAGTAGCAACTTGTTCTAAAGTTTCATGATCATCATCATTAGCTTCCTCACTAATTGGTGTAGGTGTCACAGAAACCGGTTTCTGTGATGTACTACTTTCCAATAAGGGAGCAGGTACAGTTACCTCATCAAGTTCTACTTTCCTCCCACTCACTTCTTTTGAGAGAAACTCCTTCTCTAGAAAGGATCCATTCTTAGCAACAAATGTCTTGCCTTTGGATCTGTGATGGAAGGTGTACCCAACAGTCTCCTTCGGGTATCCTATGAAGACACATTTCTCCGATTTGGGTTCGAGCTTATCAGGTTGAAGCTTTTTCACATAAGCATCGCAGCCCCAAACTTTCAGAAACGACAACTTTGGTTTCTTGCCAAACCATAGTTCATAAGGCGTCGTCTCAACGGATTTTGATGGTGCCCTATTTAACGTGAATGCAGCCATATCTAAAGCATAACCCAAAAACGATAGCGGTAAATCAGTAAGAGACATCATAGATCGCACCATATCTAGTAAAGTACGATTACGATGTTCGGACACACCATTACGATGTGGTGTTCCGGGTGGTGTGAGTTGCGAAACTATTCCGCATTGTTTCAATTGTAGATCAAACTCGTAACTCAAATATTCTCCTCCACGATCAGATCGTAGAAAATTTATTTTCTTGTTACGATGATTTTCCACTTCACTCTGAATTTCTTTGAACTTTTCAAATGTTTCAGACTTATGTTTCATTAAGTAGATATACCCATATCTGCTCAAATCATCTGTGAAGGTGAGAAAATAACGATACCCGTCGTGAGCCTCGATATTCATCGGACCACATACATCAGTATGTATGATTTCCAACAAATCTGTTGCTCGCTCCATAGTTCCGGAGAACGGCGTTTTAGTCATCTTGCCCATAAGGCATGGTTCGCAAGTACCAAGTGATTCATAATCAAGTGATTCCAAAAGTCCATTAGTATGGAGTTTCTTCATGCGCTTTACACCAATATGACCCAAACGGCAGTGCCACAAATAAGTTGCACTATCATTATCAACTCTGCATCTTTTGGCTTCAACATTATGAATATGTGTATCACTATTATAGAGATTCAACAAAAATAGACCACTCTTCAAGGGTGCATGACCATAAAAGATATTACTCATATAAATAGAACAACCATTATTCTCTGATTTAAATGAACAACAGTCTCACATCAAACAAGATCCAAATATAATGTTCATGCTTAACGCTGGAACCAAATAACAATTATTTAGGTCTAAAACTAATCCCGAAGGTAGACATAGAGGTAGCATGTCAACGGCGATCACATCGACTTTGGAACCATTTCCCATGTGCATCGTCACCTCATCCTTAGCGAGTCTTCGCTTAATCCGTAGTCCCTGTTTTGAGTTGCAAATATTAGCAATAGAACCAGTATCAAATACCCAGGTGCTACTGCGAGCTCTGGTAAGGTACACATTAATAACATGTATATCACATATACCTTTGTTCACCTTGCCATCCTTCTTATCCGCCAAATACTTGGGGCAGTTTCGCTTCCAGTGACTAGTCTGTTTGTAGTAGAACCACTCAGTCTCAGGCTTAGGTCCGGACTTGGGTTTCTTCTCCTAAGCAGCAACTTGCTTGCTGTTCTTCTTGAAGTTCCCCTTCTTCTTCCCCTTGCCCTTTTTCTTGAAACTAGTGGTCTTGTTGACCATCAACACTTGATGCTCCTTCTTGATTTCTACCTCCACAGCTTTTAGCATTGCGAAGAGTTTGGGAATTGTCTTATCCATCCCTTGCATATTATAGTTCATCTCGAAGCTCTTGTAGCTAGGTGGAAGTGATTGGAGAATTCCGTCAAGGACGCAATCATCCGGAAGATTAACTCCCAGTTGAATCAAGTGATTATTATACCCAGACATTTTGAGTATATGCTCACTAACAGAACTGTTCTCCTCCATCTTGCAGCTATAGAACTTATTGGAGACTTCATATCTCTCAATCCGGGCATTTGCTTGAAATATTAGCTTCAACTCCTGGAACATCTCATATGCTCCATGATGTTCAAAACGTCGTTGAAGACCCGGTTCTAAGCCGTAAAGCATGGCACATTGAACTATCGAGTAGTCATCAGCTTTGCTCTTCCAGACGTTCTTAACGTCGTCAATTGCATCAGCAGCAGGCCTGGCACCCAGCGGTGCTTCTAGGACGTAATTCTTCTGTGCAGCAATGGGGATAATCCTCAAGTTACGGACCCAGTCCGTATAATTGCTACCATCATCTTTCAACTTTTCTTTCTCAAGGAACACATTAAAATTCAACGGAACAACAGCACGGGCCATCTATCTACAATCAAACATAAACAAGCAAGATACTATCAGGTACTAAGTTCATGATAAATTTAAGTTCAATTAATCATATTACTTAAGAACTCCCACTTAGAAAGACATCCCTCTAATCTTCTAAGTGATCATGTGATCCAAATCAACTAAACCATAACCGATCATCACGTGAAATGGAGTAGTTTTCAATGGTGAACATCACTATGTTGATCATATCTACTATATGATTCACGCTCGACCTTTCGGTCTCAGTGCTCCGAGGCCATATCTGCATATGCTAGGCTCGTCAAGTTTAACCTGAGTACTCTGCGTGTGCAAAACTGGCTTGCACCCGTTGTAGATGGACGTAGAGCTTATCACACCCGATCATCACATGGTGTCTGGGCACGACGAACTTTGGCAACGGTGCATACTCAGGGAGAACACTTTTATCTTGAAATTTAGTGAGAGATCATCTTATAATGCTACCGTCAATCAAAGCAAGATAAGATGCATAAAAGATAAACATCACATGCAATCAATATAAGTGATATGATATGGCCATGATCATCTTGTGCTTGTGATCTCCATCTCCGAAGCATCTTCATGATCACCATCGTCACCGGCGCGACACCTTGATCTCCATCATAGCATCGTTGTCGTCTCGCCAATCTTATGTTTCTACGACTATCGCTACCGCTTAGTGATAAAGTAAAGCATTACAGGGCGATTGCATTGCATACAATAAAGCGACAACCATATGGCTCCTGCCAGTTGCCGATTACTTGGTTACAAAACATGATCATCTCATACAATAAAATTTAGCATCATGCGTTGACCATATCACATCACAACATGCCCTGCAAAAACAAGTTAGACGTCCTCTACTTTGTTTGTTGCAAGTTTTACGTGGCTGCTACGGGCTTAGCAAGAACCAATCTTACCTACGCATCAAAAACCACAACGATAGTTTGTCAAGTTGGTGCTGTTTTATCCTTCACAAGGACCGGGTGTAGCCACACTCGGTTCAAGTAAAGTTGGAGAAACTGACACCCGCCAGCCACCTGTGTGCAAAGCACGTCGGTAGAACCAGTCTCGTGTAAGCGTACGCGTAATGTCTATCCGGGCCGCTTCATCCAACAATACCGCCGAACCAAAGTATGACATGCTGGTAAGCAGTATGACTTATATCGCCCACAACTCACTTGTGTTTTACTCGTGCATATAACATCAACACATAAAACCTAGGCTCGGATGCCACTGTTGGGGCACGTAGTAATTTCAAAAAATTTCCTACACACACGCAAGATCATGGTGATGCACAACAACAAGAGGGGAGAGTGTTGTCTACGTACCCTCATAGACCAGAAGCGGAAGCGTTATCACAACGCGGTTGATGTAGTCGTACGTCTTCACGGCCCGACCGATCAAGCACCCAAACTACGGCACCTCCGAGTTTTTGCACACGTTCAGCTCGATGGCGATCCCCGGACTCCGATCCAGCAAAGTGTCGGGGATGAGTCCCGTCAGCACGATGGTGTGGTGACGATCTTGATGTTCTACCGTCGCAGGGCTTCGCCTAAGCACCGCTACAGTATTATCGAGGATTATGGTGGAGGGGGGCACCGCACACGGCTAAGAGATCAATGATCAATTGTTGTGTCTTTGGGGTGCCCCCTTGCCCCCGTATATAAAGGAGTGGAGGAGGGGGGCGACCAAGGAGGGTGGCGCACCCAAGGGGGGGAGTCCAACTCCCACCGGGAGTAGGACTCCCCTTTTTCTTATTAGGAGTAGGAGAGGGAAGGAAGAGGAAGGAGGAAGGAAGGAAAGGGGGGGCCGGGCCGCCTCCCAATTCGGATTGGGCTTGGGGGGGCGCCCCCTCCCTTGCTCCTTGCCCCTCCTTTCCACTAAGGCCCAATAAGGCCCATATACCTCCCGGGGGGTTCCGATAACCTCCCGGTGATCTGGTATTGTCCCAATCTTACCCGGAACCTTTCCGGTGTCCAAATATAGTCGTCCAATATATCGATCTTTATGTCTCGACCATTTCGAGACTCCTCGTCAACTCCGTGATCACATCCGGGACTCCAAACAACCTTCGGTACATCAAAATATATAAACTCATAATGAAACTGTCATCGTAACGTTAAGCGTGCGGACCCTACGGGTTCAAGAACAATGTAGACATGACCGAGACACGTCTCCGGTCAATAACCAATAGCGGAACCTGGATGCTCATATTGGCTCCTACATATTCTATGAAGATCTTTATCGGTCAGACCGCATAACAACATACGTTGTTCCCTTTGTCATCGGTATGTTACTTGCCCGAGATTCGATCGTCGGTATCTCAATACCTAGTTCAATCTCGTTACCGGCAAGTCTCTTTACTCGTTCCGTAATACATCATCTTGCAACTAACTTATTAGTTGCATTGTTTGCAAGGCTTAAGTGATGTGTATTACCGAGAGGGCCCAGAGATACCTCTCCAACAATCGGAGCGACAAATCCTAATCTCAAAATACGCCAACCCAACATCTACCTTTGGAGACACCTGTAGAGCACCTTTATAATCACCCAGTTACGTTGTGACATTTGGTAGCACACAAAGTGTTCCTCCGGTAAACGGGAGTTGCATAATCTCATAGTCATAGGAACATGTATAAGTCATGAAGAAAGCAATAGCAACATACTAAACGATCGGGTGCTAAGCTAATGGAATGGGTCATGTCAATCACATCATTCTCCTAATGATGTGATCTCGTTAATCAAATGACAACTCATGTCTATGGTTAGGAAACATAACCATCTTCGATTAACGAGCTAGTCAAGTAGAGGCATACTAGTGACACTTTGTTTGTCTATGTATTCACACAAGTATTACGTTTCCGGTTAATAAAATTCTAGCATGAATAATAAACATTTATCATGATATAAGGAAATAAATAATAACTTTATTATTGCCTCTAGGGAATATTTCCTTCATAAATCCCATTTGATTTCAATAGTCTTCATCATAAAAGAGCCAGCACAAGAAGTATCAAGCATGATGCGATTGTTACCAGAAAGCCGAGCATAAAAATTTTGAATAATCATTTCTCTTGAGAGCTCATGATTGGGGCATGAATATAACATTGATTTAAGCCTCCCCCAAGCTTGAGCGATGCTTTCTCCTTCGTGAGGCCAAAAATTATATATATAATTGCGATCACGATGAACAAGTTGCATAGGATAAACCTTTTGATGAAATTCCAATTTCAATCGTTTGTAGTTCCAAGACTCCATATCATCACATAGCCTATACCATGTCGATGCATCTCCCCTCAAAGATAAAGGGAAGACCTTCTTCTTAACAACATCTTCGGGTACACCTGCAAGCTTAAATAATCCACAAACTTCATCCACATATATTAGATGCTCATCAGGATGTTTTGTTCCATCTCCTAAAAAAGGATTAGCTAGCAGTTTTTCTACCATACCCAAAGGAATTTCAAAGCAAGCATTTTCGTTTTCCGTAGGTTCAGTAGGTTGAGGAGGAACTCTTTGATCTATTGGTCGGGGTGAAGATACCGCGAAAAATCCCCTCAGAGGATTACTTTCCATAGTAACAAGTGACAGTAAATTTCAGCACACTATATAAATTTTTCCTTACCAAATTCCACCTACCAAAGGCGCTTCACTCCCCGGCAACGGCGCCAGAAAAGAGTCTTGATGACCCACAAGTATAGGGGATCTATCGTAGTCCTTTCGATAAGTAAGAGTGTCAAACCCAACGAGGAGCAGAAGGAAATGATAAGCAGTTTCCAGCAAGGTATTTTCTGCAAGTACTGAAACAAGTGGTAACAGATAGTTTTGTGATAGGATAATTTGTAACGAGCAACAAGTAACAAAAGCAAATAAAGTGCAGCAAGGTGGCCCAATCCTTTTGTAGAAAAGGACAAGCCTGGACAAACTCTTATATGATGTAAAGCGCTCCCGAGGACACATGGGAATATCGTCAAGCTAGTTTTCATCATGTTCATATGATTCACGTTCGTTACTTTGATAATTTGGTGTGTGGGTGGACCGGTGCTTGGGTTCTTCCCTTACTTGAACAAGCATCCCACTTATGATTAACCACTATTGCAAGCATCCGCAAATACAACAAAAGTATTAAGGTAAACCTAACCATAGCATGAAACATATGGATCCAAATCAGCCCCTTACGAAGCAATGCATAAACTAGGGTTTAAGCTTCTGTCACTCTAGCAACCCATCATCTACTTATTACTTCTCAATGCCTTCCTCTAGGGCCAAACAATGGTGAAGTTTCATGTAGTCGATGTTCAGATAACACCACTAGAGGAGAGACAACATACATCTCATCAAAATATCGAACGAATACCAAATTCACATGACTACTAATAGCAAGACTTCTCCCATGTCCTCAGGAACAAAAGTAACTACTCACGAAGCATAAACCTGTTCATAATTAGAGGGGTATTAATGTGCATATAGGATATGAACATATGATCTTCCACCAATTAAACCAACTAGCATCAACTACAAGGAGTAATTAACACTACACTATAAAAAAATACACTTCCATGATGATACGTGTTTGTCACAATAGGTCGTGTTTTCTGTCATGCATGTACATCCATGACGATTTTATCACAGAATCAAGATAGTCATACATGTGCTGTCATAGAAGTGCTCCATGACATTACCAAAATTATCATCACGGAAGTGTCCACTTCCATGACGATAAATCGCGCGTCACAGAAGTGCTTTCGTCAAGGGTGACTGACACGAGGCATCCACCGTAACGGAACACCGTTAAGTTATCGGGTCGGATTTTGGATCCGATAACCCGTTAACAGCCCCAACAAATGGGGATTTTCCACGTGTAAAATCATCACTGGCTGGAGGAGACACGTGTCAGGTCCGCGTTGGCACAGGTGTCACTCATCCAATGGGCGAGACGCGCCTATGATATGTTGACACGTGGACCGGCCCATCAAGTTTAAATGGGCCGGCCCAACTAAAGGCCCACACGATTTTGTGGACCATAATGGGCCGGCCCAGCTAAAGGTCCACGAGATTTTGTAGACCATAATGGGCTGGCCTAGCTAAAGGCCCATAAGAATTTGCGGGCCATAACGGGCCGGCCCAGGTAAAGGCCCACAAGATTTGTGTGTGTCATAATGGGCCGACCCAAGTAAAGGCCCACAAGATTCTTGCGGATCATAATGGGCCGGCCCAGCTAAAGGCCCATGAGATTTGGCCGACATTAATGGGTCGGCCCAGCTGTAGGCCCACAAGATTTTCAGGACCCTAGTAGGCCGGCCCATTAACTGGCTGCCATGTTTTGGGACAAATGCCGGCCCATATTTGATCCGGTCCATTAATGGCCTGCCACGCTCTGGGCCTAATAGTGGCCCATATGAGATCCGGCCCGTTAAAAGCCTACCACGTTCTGGGCCAAATTAAGATCCAGATCAGGTCCGGCCCTTTAAGAGGCTTTGGGCTCAATTATGGCCCATATCAGATTCGGCCTGTCAACTGGATACTGTACTTTTGGGCCCACTTGCTAAAGGCCCACTTAGTAATTCGGCCTGATATTAGTTTTGGCCTGTTAAGGGCCCGTTTCACATTTTAGCCCTATATTAATTTCGGCCTGTTAAAAGCCCGTCATATAGTTGGGCCTAACAACGGCCCGGCTTGAATCCAGCCTGCTCGCAGCCGATATCTGATTTGATTCGCCTGTTAAAAGCCCGTGATTTGATTCGCACAATCATGGGCTGGGGTTCATTTTGGGCTACTGCCGGCCCGTGAGCTGTTCGGCACGTTTCAGGCCCAACCTACATCGTGAATGCATGATGGCCCGATTATGTACCGTAATTTTACGATTTGGCCGGTTTACTGCGAAGACAGGATATATATATACAGTAAAATAACTGCAGCATCGTGAATAAGAAAAAACCTAGACTATACAATAAAGAAATTACGGCATATTACATCCACTGGGCATCAAAGTTCGCCACTATGATAATAAAGCACAAGCAGAGAGCAGATTACATACACTGGGCATCAAAGATCACCACCAGTGCAAATAAACATGCCGACAAAATAATATAAAAAACCGACAGCACTTCAATAGAGTTCAAGAAAGGTTAGCCCTGCTGGGGAGCTGCAGCGCAAGCAGCTGAGCAAGATGATGAGACGACGCTTGTTCAACACTTATATCTTCCTCACTCTGAAAGATAAACAAGCAGACAGATGACAGGTTTTGCACATAAAAGTATCAGTGCTGACAATTCATCACATTTCTTACTAACGAATAAAGTGACATAGTTTAAAATTGCATTAACACAATATGGTATTGTTCAGGTCAAGACATGGCAGGAAATGACATTGTGAAGGAGTTGGCAGCTTCACGACACCACTGGATTACATATCAAGAACTCATAAGTACCAATGGTTAGTGTGTTGTCAATTTATACCATTTCAGATTGGCAAATAAAGAGACGGTTTAAATAATAGTAGAATGATATAACATTGTTCATAGTTAACACATTGCAGAATATGACATTGTGCTGCAGTGGGTAGGTTCACCACACCACTGGATTACGGATGAAGAACAGAAGCATACATGCAGTGCAAAAGAAGATCACTTGCTCTGTATAGTTTAATTTACATGGTATGAAGAAGGAACTTGGTTGTACAACTAAAAACTTAAATTGCGAAAGGATAAACTTTTTTTATGAACTACATAATAAACTTTAAACAAGCAATTTGATGCAAACACCAAAAATAAACAGTTGTTGCAGTCATGCCTAACCAAATATATACAACAAAGTTTGAAGGCTTGAGATGGACAAACTTACATTATTGGTGAAGACAGGCTCTATAAAGGCCTTGTCCATGCTGATGGGGGGGCAATTCAAGAAGTTTACCATAGAATCTTCTTCAAAAGCATTGCCTTTATTCTACATTTTGTTAAGAGTAAATATAGATGTGATAATATACGAAAAATGGAGAATATTTAAGATAAGATGAAGAGTGATGCTACATAACCAAGTAGCTATAAATGTAAGTGCAGCGATACAGGAAAAAGGTACAGTCAAGAGCAATGCACAGCTAAACTTCTTCAGTACCAACCTTATGGTAAGAGTAAATATAGATCTGATGTGTAGAAAAAGGAGGGCAAAGGAAAATAAGCTGCAGAGTGATGGTACATGACCAACTACTTGTCATTATAAGTACACTGATAAAGGACAGCGTGTACTTACAAGAACAATGCAGAGCTAAAAAACATTGGCATTGGATATATTCTACACTAATGTAACCATTCATACAGATCAGATAATTTGGAGCGAACAATTGATAAGCAAGCTATCATGCATACTTTTGTCACATAATGAACCAGGTATGTATGCAAGTACAGTGATACAGGACAACAGGTACTAACAAGAGCAAAGCAGCGGGCAGCATATTTGCGATATCCTATCATTCTTGTCAAACCGGAATTCTTCTTCGAGCAGATTTCCTGCAAAAAAGATCCGTAAGGCACATGTGGAAAAGTAGAAGTTCAAATTGTCATGTGATTTCATAGACAGTACCTCATCCTGGGAACGAGACCAGTGCATAACAAGGTTTTTCCATTCAATGTCTTCTAAATTTAGCACAGGAGACTTCACCGGAAATTCGTTTATAGACTTGCCATCAAAGTGTGATTTCCTCAGGTAACACCGATACTGCTGCAATGCTTCCTTGAAAAGCACAAGCAAGCTTTGCTCGTCATGACTATCCAGATTGACCCTCGCCTAGTTACAACAATGTAATGTAAATCATTCATGTGTTCAATCATCAGAAAACAGGAAAATAATAACCATGAATAATAGCACTTACACGTAAGTTGGACAGGAAGATGTGAAAATGGTGTTTGTCTTCACAATAATCTTCCCATGATGGGAATATATTCACGTAGTCCCTAACAACATTGAAAGCATTGTCTTTTAAACTGGGAATAAATGGAATGGGGTTCCAATCTGCAAGAATTGGCCGTCTCTGCAGTTGGGATAGGTCTTCGGCCGGTGGACTTGCTGTACTTTTTGCTGGAGTGGGATTTTTATGTGGTACAACTGGTGCTATGGCAAATGAAATCGGTATACCTTTTGCTGGAGTGCAGGTCCTGTGTGGTGGGGCTAGTGGTGTGGCTAGTGAAGTATGGGTACAGTCTGCTGGAGCCGGTCCTATGTTTTGTGTCATAGGTTGTACAACCAATATAAGTGGGGTGCTTTCTGATTTCTCCGGCACCACCATGTTTTTCAAGGACTTTGCTGGTGCTCCTTCAGATTCGGCAATCACCCTCTTCCATTTTGATGTCTGATGCACAAGAACAACATTTGAGTGGAAAAACATGGTATGATGACAGATGGAATATGTATTGATAATGGATGGGCATGGCATCTCGACATATATGATGAGTAAACTAAGCAGATGGTGGTGCAACAAAGTAGAAGAAATGCAAGACAACATATGAAAGATACCCGCAATCAATAAAACATTGCCAAATTAGAATAGGCACCTTGATGGGTGAACATGACAGGCCATCTGCCTTTGACTCCTCGAGGTTAGAATAGTCATTAGGATCATATTCTGAACAAGAATCAACAGGTGGGAGCGTATGAGTTTCATTGCATCCAGAATGGCACTCAATGCCTTGGTGCCAATTTTGTAAGTCATTGCAGTGTTTAGCTTCAAGAGTGGACTGCTGCTAGTGCGACACAAAGCAGCTACACAGATCATAGTGTAGATATAACGGGAAAACCTTAAGCATCAAAGTAAAATCAGCAAAGTGGAACTTGCTGGAATATATGTGCTAGTATTGCCGGTACGGCTAGAAAGGCTTCGGATACCAGCTCTCTTCAAGTGAAGGTGCGGTACTGTTAATATCAGTGTAACTCTCAAAGGAGACACAGCTCCCCGCATTTCCTTGCCATTCTTATAGGATTCAAGTGGGCAGGCCACTACAAATCCTATTCCTATGTTTACAAGATCCTACGAATCAAAGAGGCTCAAAGTGTCCATCACAACCGACCATATAGACCACTACACTGCAAATGTCCCTGCTCATCTTCAGTACAAGGAACATACTGTACTACTATCATACTCCCTCCGTTCCAAAATATAAGTCTTGGTAGAGATTTCCACTATGGATCACATACAGATGTATCCAGATACATTTTAGAGTGTAGATTCACTCATTTTGCTCCATATCTAGTCCATGGTGGAATCTATACAAAGACTTGTATTTAGGAACGGAGAGAGTACATATTAAAGAACGGAAGAGGAACATGGTAAAGAAGAGCAAGTAGATTTTGGATAATAAAATGTTGGTTGCGCAGTGCCCACACATGATGAACCAGAGCGCATTAAGAATGCAACTCCCAGCTGTCTCTCGACCATTTCCGGCGGTTGGATGAAGATCCTACGTCTCCTAACCCTTCTTCTTCCTTGTCTCTGATTCTTCCCATACAGAACACCGCACGGGCCGCCGGCCGGACCACCGGCCCCCACCGCATGTATTCCTCCGCCACCCCCGCCCCAACCCCCACCCGCGTCGAGTTTTCTTTCTTCGGTGAGGCCCCACAACCACCCGAGCCCCTTCGATCGCACTGGCGAACTCCGGCGAGCTCTGAAAAATCGACTGACCCAATTTTGAAATTTAGTCTACTGTGATTTAACTAGTGTGGAATATAAAAGGGGGAAAACCATAAGCATTGGGAGTATAGTGTTGAGCGTGCCATGGTGGATCTGAAGGTGCAAACCGGACAAAGGCAACTTTGCAACCAAGACAAGAAATCAGAGTAAAGCAGTGGCGATCTATTTTATTGCTGCGATAAATAAGTTGAGCAGATATGAAAGAGTACCGCCTCTGGTGCGGCGCCGTGTACGCATCTGCTGAGAATTTGATGGTGTTGCGGTAGTGATGGCTGTCGGCGGTGTGGAAGCAGATCTAGGAGGGTAGACGGTGGCGGCGGGGCGCGGTGGACGAGACGGTCGTAGGAGCGGCGCCGGCAAGGTGGACGACGGCGGGGATGAAGCGAGAGGACGGGATGCAAGGATCCCGGTCCGAAGCCGTGAGAGAGGTCGATCTCTTGTAATGGACGGCGGCGTCAGGGTATCAGCTCTGTCATGGTGGAGGAGGACGGCGGTGGATGGGGTGGCGGACGGAGGAGGGTGCGGTGGAGAGGGTGTTTTGGCACCCACGAAGTACAAATGGGGAAAAGGGAGGTAGAGAGGAAGGGGGAACCATGTATTCAGGGCGCGCTTGTCTCAAATGCGAGGAAATTTACAAACTTAGCCCCTGTTTCAAATTTCTACTACATCACAACAACATTAGTCGGTTGGGGATAGGACGGTAATCTCGCATACACCGAATATTTGCTGACGAGAGTTTGTTTTTGGCGCCCACCGTGTATGAATATGAATTGGGGAGGGAGTCGATTTCGGCCGAGGACACACTGTGTTTTGGCGCCCACCGTGTATGAATCCGGGTGAGAGGCGGTTACGTCACGTTTGGGTAAAATTACAAACCTACCCCTATCGAAACCTATAGAAATCCAGCAGATAGGCTTTGCGTGGCAGGGATAGGCAGTAGTTATTTCCATCTCGCAGATTTTGGTTTCGGGCGGTTACTGCGACATTCCCCGCTTCATTCAAATTTTGCAGAGTGCACGTTTATCGTGCCAACTCAATTCGAATCCCGTTTGTATTCTATTTTTTTCCGGGCGGGATCCATTTTCAATTGGAATTACATTCTATATACATCATTTTTTTATATATATACTTTCAAAATCACAACACCATTTATACATAAATATGGTTTACAAATGGCATGATCTCGAATTCATAAGGTTGTATCCATCAATTTGGATTTTCAAATATTTGAAACCACTTTATGTTGAAATCCAATGTATGCATTCCTCGCTAACTGTCTCCAATTAATGTGTGTTTCATGCAGGTTTTTTTAACTTCTGAAACATGTATAATGTGTTTCATTCACGCAACATATAGTGCAATCCTGTTTAGACATTAATTGCATATAAACCATGCATTTCTTGTAATTGAAGAATCTATGGATCACCAATATTGATAAACTATATAACATTACACGTGTGCCCAAATTCAAATGAATATGCATGTTTGATACACCAATTTGCGTTATGATATTATCGATGTCGTGATCTCCAGTTTAAATATTTGAATCCCCTTTAATCCAGATATTCGTCTCATATAGCTATCACTCATGCTTATATAGGACTATCTCTCTGGACCTATACGCGTTCATCGTCTCTCAGGTATCTCTCGTGCTGCCTGTATGTCGACAATGATCTTTTATCTTCGTAACACACTAACGGTACTCTCTCCCTCGACCTTCATCACTCTATCTCTCTCTAAGTATATCTCGCTCCCTGCTATGTGTCTCTAACTATGATTCTCCATGTGGAATCTCTTTCTCTCACACAAACACAAAACTTTGTCTCCCCGGGTGTCATTTCTCTCTACTATTCCCATGTGTGCCACTCGCACACCCCTCATACAGAGATGTATTTTCCTCCTTAGATATGAGAACCTACGACTCTTCCTCTTCAATATCTCTTTCTCACACACAAACACAAACTCTGTCTCCCAGGGTCTCATATTTCTCCATTGTTCTCTTGTATGTCGCTCACACACACCCTCTCTCCCTAGAGATATCTTGCGTTCCCTCGTATGTCTCTCTAGCTATCACTCTCGTTGTGAAATATCTTTCTCTCTCACAGACACAAAACTCCATCTCTCTGGATCTCATTTCTCTCTGATATCTGTTTGTATGTGACTCACATGCACCCTCTCTCTATCTCTCTCACACCCACACACATAACCCAGCCTTTTGATCCACTCGACTCCTATCTCTAACGCACACTAGCTAGCATCTTTATCTTTCTATTTATCTATTTCTCCATCAACCTTCTTTCTCGCCCTCACTCTTTATTCCTATCACGCACATTACATATGTTTCTCTCTACATGAAGTCAAGTGCCCTCTCACACACATATATAACTTCACCCTTTGAACCACCCAACGGTCATCTCCAACACCCAAACTAGCGGATGTTCCTCTAGCTAGCATCTCCATCTCTGTATCCATCTGTAGTTTCTCTGTCAACATTTCTTTCTCGCACGGAGTCTTGCTTCCTATCACCCACACTATATATGTCTCTCCATACATATGCATTTATAGGTTGGTATCTTTTGCACAATCGTTGTGCCTCACTCCCTCTGCTCGCCATAGATGCATGCTCCAGCCCACACCACTATCTCTTAAAGACAAAAACACATGCTCAATTGTCGGGCCTTCTTCCCTGCATTCTCACATGCATGCATATTGTCATACCGATCCGTCTCTCCCATGTCGTTGATCTTATGACTTATGTCTTCTTTCTTTTATCTCAATCATGCGCGCGCACACACACACATCCCACGTATACATGTATACCTCTCACACATGCACATTCAAGGTCTCTATGTCTCCATACGTAGTTAATTACCCTCAATCCTAATGCCACATCGAATCGTTCTCCTCTTTTGTGCACATAACTTCCGTCTGGATGGGTAAAACACACACTCACACTTAACAATCTCCTTCTAGCTAACCCCCCCCCCCGCCTCTCACTCTTCCCCTATATCCCCAAAACCAATAAGACCATCCCTTTGTTTAATTCCCGCCTACATGCACCATCGATATATAGTAGTCTTCCTCGGTGTCTCTCGAACAAACACGTTCTCTCGATGTCGACTCCTCTCACGCGCACACACCTTCTCTTCCCTCTCTACAGACATTTTCTCTCTCGCACCCCATCGTTGGTGGCCTCTGCCATACACATCACCTCTCTATGATGAAGCCATGCACACTTAAATTACATCCGCCACAGAGGACCCCGCGACACACATACACACACACGCGCGCGCGCGCGCACACACACACACACACACACACTAAGACTCCATCTCTCTCTCAGCACACACACACACAAACACACACACACACACACACGCATGCACGCACCCCCCCCACACACACACTAAGACTCCATCTCTCTCTCTCTCTCACACACACACACAAACTAAGACTCCATCTCTCTCTCTCGCACACACACTAAGACCCCATCTCTCTCACACACACACACAAACTAAGACTCCATCTCTCTCTCTCTCACACACACACACACACTAAGACTCCATCTCACACACACATGCTCTAGGCGGAGCATTTGTTCCTACCACCCTTCATCCAACCTTACCCATATGATAAACAATCACCTTTATTTACTTGCATAACATGGACAAACTCCACTTTACTTTAGTAGTCAGCAAACTTATCATCTGTACCCTTATAAAAAACGAGTTGGCGGTGATGGTGTGCCTGCCATCTTGTAATACAGATCGTATGATCTATATCTGAGGATAGAAAGCAAACTATGATAATTTTACAAAAGATACCCGCACCTCTCTCCACATCATTATCTCCCGCAACCTCATTACTCAGCAATTAAAAAAGGAATAAGTCTCTGGAACAATCTAGCATGCATGGTGGCCGCTGCCGCCTGCCGGCGCCGTCCATCCCCATGCCTCCGCCCATTCCGATCACCAGTCACCACCACGCTCCACTCCTCCTCGCCTTATCTCTCATCTTTCATTTTTTCGATGACATTCTCGAGATACCAGTTTTCCGATAAAACTCTCGAGATATCATTAGTTTTTACACATGGGATTACTCCTGCATGGGTCAATCACAACAGGTCTTTTGTAAAAAACTGCATATTGATGTTCCCTGCAATGCACGAGAATCTTGCTTGTAATTATATAACGCAAATCACGAGCAGGAAGTGACATTTTTTTGACACAACCATGTTAACATGGCCACGTAAATCACTAGCTAAAGTAAATACCATTATACTTATATCCTGATGCAAAAGGTTGAGTACATGCCCGAAGAGTAGAGTCGCACACACGCACTCCGTCTCTCAGAATCTCTCTCTCACACACACACCAGTTACGTGACGCCCACTTAAGCAGACATGTATGTTACAATTTGTGCACCCGCGGGTACACGTGATGTTGCACATTTATTTAAACCGGAAGGCGAACCCAAACAGTAGTTGCATTCATTCCCCTCCCACCGCCTCTTCTCTGGTCACCGTCGCCCAGTAGCCATGGGCCGGCCGAAGGTAACAACATACGCCATACTCCCACCAGAGCGGCGCTTTAATATGGAAATTTTAGTGGTCATGCATGCATCTTTTTGTGCTAGCACTCCTATATAAGGGTTGACTAGTCGCTTCCCACGAACGTGTGCGGGCGATGGAAGAGGAAGGGGAAGGGAAGCGGGCTGTGGAGTAATGTTTTTTACCACAATTTCTTAGGAAACTGAGTGCAATAATTGAGTAGTTTTGCAAACTACTAGTACTACACCTGAAACGGTTCAAAACCTATACTCCCTTGCCAGCGCGCGCTTCCCGCATGAAACGGTTAGCGTCGCCCTGGAGCGTCAGTGCCGCATTAATGCCTGGCCAGAGCGGAGGTGACCTGTCACTGGCGCCGGCTTTGAAGTGGCGCGATGGCTGAGAGAGCGCCGCTTCCCGGTGCACGCGACTGCTCCGCGTTGAGACTAGCCATAGGCCCTGTTTGGATCCATGGGTTAGAGTTAGTTTGAGCTAGTTGGGGCTCAAATAGCCCTAAAGTATCCAAGCATGAGGGTTTAAATTGGAGCAAGGTTCACCGAACCCACCAAAAAAACTATTCCACCCAAGAGGTGCTAACTGGAGATAGTTCTCATTGGGACCACTGAAAAATCACTTTTCTCTCTCCATGAAGTGCATTTATTGTCAATCTAACCCTGTCACCCAAAGACCTCTTTGGCTATAGTTAGTTCAGGGTTAGTCATGAGTTAGTCTAACCTCTAGCTAAGTTAGAGTATCAAACAGGAGCAGTATAGGACATGCAAGTTGCTCAAAGCATACAGGAAAATTCATACATGAAAGGATTTTTTTCTTTTTGAAAACGGAACGTGAAAGGAATTTTTTTAGAATGCTCTTGGCTTGTTGCTAACATGTGATAGTTAACCAACCTAAATAGACGGCAGAAACGCTAGCCCGCCACACTTTGATAGAGACGAGGAGGGAGAAGCGATACGGGCTGCTGGATTACTAGAGATAGCTGTCGCACGGAAGCCAAGAAATATGGTGATAGCGTGGGTTAGCCATGTTCTAGTATGATGTAACTACACTGGGCTGCCATGTTTCGTAATCTTCCAGTCCACTGTGGAGATGATTGGTTAATTTTATATCGCTGAATAATATTAAATATTATGAGTGCAGACGCTCCACCACGAGGTTCCTTGCTCCTTCTCGGTCATCTGGAATCTATGTTCTTCCACTCTATTTTTTACGTGAGCTTTGTTCATCCTTTTGCCAACACGCGAGACATCTAGCATCAAGGTGCACGTGTTATGCAAGGATCGTTCCATCTATATGAAGAACACGTGGGACTGGAACTACGAGACGGACATGTACCCAAGAGTGGACGTACGAACCTGAGTAATGTAGCGCAGTAAGTGAAGTAGAAAGGCACAAATGGTATGAACATGCGTGCAATATAGGGTGTGTTTGGCTGCATTCTTGTCTCAGCATAGTTGTTCCCTCTTCATGCATGCTCAACTCAACACCCCTCTTCATGCATGCTCTCTTCATGCATTCTCTCTTCATGCATGCTTCTAGTGTATTTGTGCTAAACTAGTGTGGACTCATGCACCCTCCATACACTCTACCAAACACCCAAAAGTAGGTCGAGAAGGGAACTCTTGGGCGGCATTTGTCTCTTACTACGTACTACCACTAAACGTTGTACGTGCAATGCACAGTGATGTTATGGAGTACGTGCTAAGTACTCTACTACTACTATATTAGTTGGAGGCACATATTAACTTTTATATTTGTTTACGTGTATGCCCCGAGACCTTCCAACTAGACGTGTCTTTCTCTCCAGGTCGCACTTTGTATTGTTCATACCACTAAGTACTACTACATGTGGTCTCCGACCCAGAAGTGGAAGAAGTGGAGACGCTCTACCACGCTGTTTTTTTACGCTGGGCTCTATCATGTTGTTCATGTCCCACTCCTTTCGCTGACGTGTGGGACATCTAGCACGTGCCGTGTTTGGCACCCTTTGTCATAAGAGTTGAAACGCTAGCATTCATCAGAAATAAAAAATAATTATAAATCGGCAATGATACAATTTTTTTGTGAACCAATCAGCAGTGATACTATACCACGAGGTTTCCTTGCTCCTCGATATCAGAAAGAATACTTCCGTTCGCCAACATGTGGGACGTCGACCATCCTCGTCCACTTGCCATGCACGCAGAACTCCAAGGGAGTGTCACCCAGGTCGTCGTGCCGCAGTAACAATGACTAATGAGCCATCGAATCACAGGCCCACTTCCCACTTTGAAGTTGCCCGGACGAAGGAACCATCATGACTTCGTTGAATTCCGCTTCTTGAGGAAAACTACTGTACCAGCAGTACTGCTAGCTACAGTAGTTACTCCAATAGAGGCCTCCTTTCATTCATAGGATAGGAATATGAAAATCATAGGAAGTGAGATGACATGCATCTCAATTCCTATAGAGAAAGAGATGCCATTTGATGCTTAGGATAGGAATTTTTCCATTTAGTCTAGGCTAATGTACTGGTAATTTGCTCTAAAAACTACGGTAGTAACTAGTAGTATTGGTACATGCTCGTACTCAGACACAGACACACACACACTAACTACTAGTACTACTACTTCTCACATGTTGGCCAGACGCCGTCATTCTCCTTCCCGGCTTTGTCGGCGACACCCCACTGTGCTTGCATCTCCGCCGACCTCTCCGCAGCAGCGCGTGCGTCCTTTTCTTTCTTGCGGCGGTGGGCATCTCTTTTATTGAGTGCTTTCTGACTTTTATGCTCCCTCTATGCGGCTTTGGCCGCCTCTTGCTCTACCACCCATTCGGCCTTGAGCATCTTCAAATTCCTCCCACATAGTTGTGAGGTCGCGAGCGGCGATAAACTCGGCACGGCGGGTTGCCATCGCTTCCCTACCATTTTGTGTGCGGTCGTGGGCGGCGAGGAACTCGGCGCGGCGGGATGCCATCGCTGCCTTACCGGTTAGTGTGCGACGCGGTGGCATGAACGGCGCTTGGTGAGAGCTCTGGGTGGAGTGGCCAGACAATCGTATAGTGCATTGGTTTGTCAAGAGCTCAAGGACAGAAGACGAAGCAAATTTGGATTCCCCTTCAATCCTGGTCATTTATTACTGAGTAAAATGCATTGGCGGTCATCGAACTTGTCTTGATAGCTCACTTTGATCATTGTATACGAGATATGGTGATTATACGGTCACTGGCTCAGCGTATAGCTCCGTATTTGTGTGGTTGACTAGTCAAACAGTCCGCATGCGCCTCATCAGCTCATGTTGTTTATCTATCTACGCGGGCCTACCTGTCAATGGAGAAAGAAATACTGTAAAAACCAAAATTATGCGTATGTGGGGAATCAAACCACGGACTCGTCGCTGCAACGCACCCTCGTCAGCCAAATGAAAATGAAATACTTCGCGTCAGACACTCACGCTCACGTTCACGCTGTCAAAGCATGCTAATGCATGCGCGTCGCCCTCTAAATCAAAGTCCTGCTCATGGCGCAACGGAAACGTGAGCCCATCACCTGCGCGCCCCGGCGGTGCCTGACATTACTTTTTAGACGTTTGATGGAGGCCTATGCGAACGCCGAGCATGTATTCACCTGGCTCAACACCAACGGTCATACTCGGACCGCCTTGCTCATGTATATCGTCCATCACAACGACAATCTACAAAACAACCTAAGCTAGAGAGGGTACTATGGTAGTATGGTACGGAGTATGTACTATCGTGAGCGACCGATCTTAGTGCCACTGCACACCGAAACCCCTTGTATCGCTAGCGCGCGCTTCCCGCCTGAAACGGTCACCGTCTCTCCAGAATGTCAATGCCGCATTCACTGGACTTAACTGCAGGTGCAATTGGTGTGTCACTGACATGCGGGCCAGATGCCCGTTGGGCCCACATGTCAGTAACCCAAACGCATCTGCAGTTAAGTCACTGAAGCAGCGTCCGCATTCATGCCCGACGAAACTACTCTGGCGCCAGTTGTCCATCTGTCTGCTGCGGCTCATTGCCATTCGCCCGCTATATTAACTTGAGCCCCAGCTCCCAGCCATAGCCAAAGACCCACACTTATTCTCGTCCGGTCCCTTCCTTCTGTCGGCACCACTTCAACCATGGCCTCCTGGCGCTCCGAAGCTCTCTTGGACGTATTGTCGCAGGAGCAGATGAGGGACATCGGCGGCTCCGCTCTGGGTGCGCTCCAAAGCTCTCTTCGACATACTGTCGCAGGAGAAAACGAAGGAGATCGCCGCCACCCCCCCCCCAGCCGCCCTCCGCTGCCACGACCACGAAGCCGGCGCGCGTGCGCGGACGCAGCCGGCAGCAAGGAAGAGTAGTACACGGTAGGTCGCCGCCGCTCTGGTCCCGGGAAAGCCACCGCTACTCCACTCAGTCGACGCCAAGCTTGGTGGGGTAAACATCGGCGGTCGATTAGCTGCTTGATGGCAACGTGGTGGCGGAAATCTTCATAACCTTGTCCTCCGGAGGAGGAGGTTATCGAGGCGGATGAGGAGGAGGCAAAGGCAATGGCCGGCTTTCTCGGGTTCATGGCCGGACATGGTTGTTGGGCGCCGTCGATTGTTTAGATTAGGTTTACAGTAGGTTTTAGTACGGTTTGTGCAAAATATGTAATGAATTTCATCCAGTTTGTAGGAAAAGTTTTCGAAATGTAATGAATTTCATCCGGTTAATTTGAAATTTGCTTCGTTTGCACGAATTTCGTCCGGTTAGTTCATATTGTTGTCGAAAGGTATGCGGGCAGCATCGGATGGCATCCATCAGTGTCCTCAGACAGATGTCGGTGTAAATTTGTGGGCCAGTGCTGGAGATGCCCTAACTATCATGCTATAATTGCTAACAATCCTCCATTATTTGGTAGGGTATAGTTATCCCTCGATCAAAATCCGATCCGCGGTGTTTCGCACTCCTCCCGCGTAAGAGTGTAAACTATTTCTTACATAAAAATGGAGCAAGTGGACGGCACTGTAGCACGTCATATCACTCGAACTAGCCCGCCTAACGAGCGGGAAAACACCGCCCTCGTCATTTTGTTCTGGATTTCTATCGATCGATCGCGCGAAAATGTTACGCTTCGCAAGTTCTAAAGGAAAAGGCGGCACACTTACGACTCATACGCGTCGCAACCCCGATAGTCCGGCTCGCACGCCACTGACCAGAGGGGACACGCGTTGTCTTGCAATTTCACTGACATGTGGGACCGTAATTGAATAAACTGTTGATAGCCGAAATCTAATCGCTCGGCGGGCGTCGGCTGAGAAGAGAGAAACAGACGTGGGAGAAGAGATCGCCCACCCGCCGCGCACGAACTCCAAGAAATATATGGTGATAATGTGAGGTGGGCCATGCTGGAGTCCGGACCACTTCCGGAGCCCGCTCTCACCGCCCTGGCCCCTCAAGACACCAGCTGCCCGCCGCATGCATGCATAGCAAGTAGTACTCCTTATGTGGAGGAGAGAGAGGCATTGACAAAGTCAAGGAGTGGGCTCTGTAAGAGCTCTTCTCTACACATGCTCCTAGGTATAAAAAAATAATTCTAAAAAAGGCATAAAAAACAATTGTGTCTTAAAAAAAGAAAGGTAAAAAACATTTGAGAGGAAATAGATAGAGAGAAAGTGAGAAAAAGCTGTAACCTGGGCATTACATGAGGAAGGAGGGAGTGGTGCACATGCCAAGTTCACAGGGCTGCCGTGTTTCACACTCCTCCATTGTAACAGTGGAGACAATAGCTTTCATCAAAAATAAGCAATGAATACTCGTTGCTCGTCCTCTATATCGAAAAGAATACTTTCATTCGCCGACATGTGGGATGTCGACCATCCTGGTCCACCTGCCATGCACAAAATTATCCTGGTCTACCCCGGTCGTATCGCAGGCCCAACCTTTCCCACTGTAAATTGTTCGGACGAAGGAACTATCATGACTTCGTTGAATTCCACTTCTTCAAGAAAACTTACTGTACCCGCAATACTGCTACCACACACGAAGACTGGACGGCATTGTACCACGTCATATCACTGAAACCCACTAGGCCAAACTAGCCCGCCTAGGTCATCTATTTTGGAATGGAGGGAGTACGTCTCTGCACTGCTATGATTTTGTGTTGCACACTCTCTGTACTTTTGCTACGATTTTCCTACGCTATGAACCAAATGAGGCCTGAATGTATGTTGACTATTGTCTGATCGATCTCCAAGCCTACAATTTTAGGAGCTAGGGCTATTGGTCGATCCACGAGGGATAAGTATAAGCGTACCACGAGCTCATCAGCCCCAACGTTTCTCTTCGGTGAGTGTTTTGCAAGTACTATAGCTCGCACAGTAGCTGGCCTACTAACACCAAGAATCATCAAACAAGCCCTGCTGATATGATAAACAGTTCAAACTTACATCTAAGCATGCCATATATTACATCAAAAGCTGGTGAGGATACATCTGTTTCCATAACTCGGAGAGGGTTCGCATGATTCATCGCATGATTCACTATCAAACAAAAGTAGCAAGATCCGCCCACACAAGACAGTGCACTAGCCCTAAGATGGTTCGATAACACACATCGTTCTGGTAATTAAACACAGGGCAATGCAAACTACCCTGAAGTATTAGCGCGACCAACTATTTCTTGTCATCGATCTCTCGGGCAATGACCACAGCATGGACAGCGGCATGGGAATCGATTTCTGGGGCGATGTCCACAGGACTGACCGCGACATCGGAATCGATCTCTGGGGCGATGTCCACAGGATGGACAGCGGCATCGGAATCGATCTCCGGGGCGATGCCAACAGGACGGGCCACGACATCGGAATCATCAAGGATGTCCACCGGCACCTGCACAACCCTAACATATTAGCAAGCACATTGCAAATAATCAAAAACCACAACTATGGTAATAAGCCATTATTTTTTACCTTGTGCAGCTCACCGGGGGATCTCATCCCTCTGGGGGCCATCTCCTCGTCCTCGATGGGGGCCATCACCTTGCCAGGGGAATACTACTTCTCAACGGTGACTATCTCCTCAAACTCGGTCTTGAGCCTCAAATAGGTGGCAATCAGAGTTCCTGGGGTAGGCACGGTGGGGCCCTTGTTGTTCTTCCTACTTCCTTTGAGGAGTTCGTCCATCAACGTCCTCAACTCTTTGGCCAGTGCTTGTTTCTTGGAGTTCTTCGTCTCCATGGGTTGGCCCGCCAACATGGTCAACTCATTGGTCGGTGCTCGCTTCCTGGAGATCGCTGTCTCCAGTGGGTTGTCCGCCGGCAACTCTTTGCCTAGTGCTCCAGGATCCATCAATGAACTGACAAACAAAAAGCAATCGAAAGGAAACCACAATCGCAATGAAAACGGGAAAAGAATAGGATGTGAGAATCGGTCGGTGCTTCACAAAAAGAAGATTCTTGGAATGAAAATATAGCAGCATAACTGATTTGCCCACCTTTCCTTTGTCGGTACAGAAGAAAAATGGCAGAAGTGAGTAGCCTGGAGTGAGGTTTTCTTCAAGAAAGGGAAGAAAGGGCTTGAACGAGCATTCCAGTGAAATGATGGTTGCTTCGTCCAGTCCAACTTGGAGGCCACCTTACCACTCCTGGTAAAGGTGTGGGTTTTGTGATATGACGGGTCATGACGGCCACACCGGGGTTACAGGTGAGTCTCGACTGTAGCACCTCGCTGTGATATGGTGGATGGCACGTGGGCCCGGATGCTTTAAAATGTCCCGCATGTAGATAGAGAGGCTAGTCATATAGGAGTGCTCAATATTGTGCACCGCGACCAAGGCGGAGAGGAAAATGAGAGAACTACATAATTAATGCATGAGGTTAATTAGGGTAGTTTTGTAAAGTACGAGATACATTCCTCCAATCGCAAAATGCCTTGGTTCATGAGATTTGAGATTTGAGCCCTATAAACCGGAAGGGAGGGAGTACTGCACACGGTGTAGTCTAGTCACTTGTTGAAATCTCTAGAAAGGCAAATACTCCTTTCCAGTTTACAGGGCTATACTACTCCCTCCGTCTAGGTGTGTAAGTCATCGTACGAAAACCTAATAGTCCCAAAACACTTAGGTGCGGTGCATTAACTTCTACCTTGTTTCTTGTTTCTTGACATATCAACCAATAAGATATGAGAGGTGTGCATGCTTTTAATGACTTGCAATGGCTAGTTCATTGCATGCAATGCTATTAATTAGCAAAGAAACATTGGTGACCCCAGGAGGAAACGGTGCTAAGCGCGTGGACCTATGCAGAATGAGTATCAACCAATGGATAATGGAGTTTTATTGTTAAACAATAGCAATTTTGTCTCATGCAAGAGCCTGGCTAGTACTCCAAGGAACCGCACCACGCGAGCGTTCGCAACTGCCACATTCGGGTTGCGCTTGGCTCTTCGCCTCTTCGAGAAGACGAACAATGATGCTACTCCTACTTCTACAGTATCGAATCCACTGCTGCATGTCCGTCCACCTCGTGCGGGAGGGATAGCGTGTAGCGAAAGCTTCTACTTACTGCTCCTGCCTTTGCGTCTATGACAGGTGGGCTGAAAGCACAAGTGCTCCCTGGGTGGTTTTGGTAATTAATGTCAACATATCTCTTGTTGGACTAACACTTTTACCTAGTATGTTTCAGATAAGTTCAACAATGGAGTGGCATGGACTAGAGGATGTGGAACCCCTTCAAGATGATAAGGACAAAGGATTGGCTCAAGCTTCAAGATCAAGACTCTACATTTTCTATTTTAGTGATCCAAGATCACATTGAGTCTATAGGAAAAGCCAATACTATCAAGAGGGGATGAGGTGTTGCTTAATGGCTTGCTTGCTCAAAGTGCTTAGTGATATACTCCAAAACCCTCAACTACCTTCCCACATCCACATATGACCTAAACCAAACGTCAAACTCGGCCGCACCGATTCTATGTATTCGGCGCCACCGAGTTTCAGATGTCATAGCCACTGCCACAAACCCTAGCAAATCGGTTTCACCGATAGGGATCTCGGTCTCACCGAGATGGGATTGTAATCTCTCTATGTATGTCCATTACCAAAATCGGTCTCACTGAGTTTGAGCAATCGGTACTACCGAGATTACAATGCAGACCCTCTGGTTAGCTTATTACCAAAATCGGTCCCACCGAGTTTGTGTAATCGGTCTCACCGAGTTTGTGTAATCGGTCTCACCGAGTTTGCCTGACCAACTCTCTGGTTAGCTTATTACCAAAATCGGTCCCACTGAGTTTGTGTAATCGGTCACACCGAGATTACGTTATGCCCTAACCCTAACCATATCGGTCCTACCGAGTTGCATCTCAGTCCCACCGAAAATCCTAATGGTCACTAGGTTTGCTGAATCGGTCCGACCGAGTTTAACCATTCGGTCCCACCGAGTTTGGCAAATTGTGTGTAACGGTTAGATTTTGTGTGGAGGCTATATATACCCCTCCACCCACTCTTCATTCATAGAGAGAGCCATCAGAACATACCTACACTTCCAATACACATTTTCTGAGAGAGAACCACCTACACTTGTGTTGAGGTCAAGATATTCCATTCCAGCCATATGAATCTTGATCTCTAGCCTTTCCCAAGTTGCTTTCCACTCAAATCTTCTTTCCACCAAATCCAAATCCTGTGAGAGAGAGTTGAGTGTTGGGGAGACTATCATTTGAAGCACAAGAGCAAGCAGTTCATCATCAACACACCATTTGTTACTTCTTGGAGAGTGGTGTCTCCTAGATTGGCTAGGTGTTACTTGGGACCTCCAACAAGATTGTGGAGTTGAACCAAGGAGTTTGTAAGGGCAAGGAGATCGCCTAATTCGTGAAGATCTACCGCTAGTGAGGCAAGTCCTTCATGGGCGACGACCATGATGGAATAGACAAGGTTGCTTCTTCGTGGACCCTTCGTGGGTGGAGCCCTCCGTGGACTCGCGCAACCGTTACCCTCCGTGGGTTGAAGTCTCCATCAACGTGGATGTATGATAGCACCACCTATCGGAACCACGACAAAAACATCCGTGTCTCCAATTGCGTTTGAATACTCCAAACCCTTCTCTTTACATTCTTGCAAGTTGCATGCTTTACTTTCCGCTGCTCATATACTCACTGCATGCTTGCTTGATATGTATTGTGTTTGTTAAACTTGTGCTTAAACTCCACTTAAACTTTAGAATATTAAAAACTTCAACTTTTGGCACTTAGTGTCTAATCACCCCCCTCTAGACACCTCTTCTCGACCCTTTCAATTGGTATCAGAGCTTTGGTCTCCATTGCCTTGGTTTAAACACCATTGGAGGAAGATGGATGTGTCTACTTTGGGGAGTCTTAGACATAGAGTGCCTATTCTTGATGGAGAGTATTTTCATGAGTGGAAAAATGAAATGCTTGAGATTTTCAATGAATATCATTTGAACAAGTACATTACTAGCCCTTGTGCACCTCATGTTGATCCTTTACACCCTACCCGAGATGAAGATATTGACATGATTTGCAATCTTAGAACTGTTGAGCTCATCATTAGAGGCTTGCCTAGAAACTTGATTAGATGTTTTCCTACTCTCAAGTGTGCCTACACCATATGGAGATTTCTTGAGGAACGATTTCCAGATTATTCCTTGAAAAATTTAGACGAAATTCTCCATAAGTCTATTGCCTTGAGTAAGATGAACTCTAGTGATCCTACCTTTGGTGATTGTCTATTTGAGCTTACCAATCTCATGCGTGCTAAAGGAAATGTTGGAATCATTAGCGATATAATATCCGAAGCTATTAGAATTCATAAAGGTAACCATTGTGATGATCATTTATCTAATGAATTACCCTCTCTAGGAATTGATCAATCACAAGATGATGTTGAACATGGATACTATGATGAAGATGATGATAGTGACTATGATCTTGATGATGCAATGAGGCATTTTGGTCTTATGGCAAATCTTCGCGGCTACATGGCTGGAGGAAAGGAATGGGTCCTTGATAGTGGATGTACTGATAATATGACCGGAGATAAAGATATGTTCCGTGAGCTTGCTGAAAACGACAACCCTCGAAAATATGTCACTCTTGGTGATAATTCAAAGGGTAAGGTGGTTGGCCTTGGTAAGGTGGCCATCTCACATGATAGCTCCATACAAAATGTCATGCTCGTTGAATCCCTTGGATACAATTTACTTTCAATTTCTAGACTTGCCGATTTCGGTTTCAATGTCTTATTCACTGAAGTAGATTGCCAATTGTTTCGTAGAGACAATCATAAAATGATCTTTACCGGTATACGTAGAGGAGATCTTTACATTGTTGATTTCACTAAAAAGGCTCAACCTAGAACTTGCTTAATTACCAAATCTTCTAAAGGCTGGTTGTGGCATAGAAGACTAGGTCATGTTGGTATGCGAAATCTTGATAAGCTTATTAAAGGTGATCATATCCTTGGAATAAAAAATGTCATATTTGACAAGGATAGACTTTGTAGTGCTTGTCAAGCAGGGAAACAAGTTGGAGGAAGTCACCGCGCGAAGAACATCATGACCACAAGAAGACCACTCGAGCTACTTCACATGAATCTCTTTGGTCCAAATGCCTACAAGAGTCTCGGTGGTAACTCATTTGGTCTAGTCATAGTTGATGATTTTTCAAGATTTACGTGGGTGTTCTTTCTTGATGACAAATCGCAGGTCCAAAAGATCTTCAAAAACTTCGCTAGGAAGGCCCAAAATCAGTTTGACGTGAAGATCAAGAAAGTTCGGAGCAACAATGGAACGGAGTTCAAGAACGCAAATGTGGACACCTTTCTTGACGAAGAAGGGATTTCACACGAGTTCTCGGCTACGTACACACCTCAACAAAATGGAGTTGTTGAAAGGAAGAACCGGACTCTTATCGAGATGGCAAGAACGATGCTTCATGAGTACAAAATGCCAAAGCACTTTTGGGCGGAAGCGGTTGAGACAGCTTGTCATGCAACAAATCGCTTGTATATTCACAAGCTACTCGGCAATACGGCATATGAGCTCCTCACCGGTAACAAACCCCAAGTTGGATACTTCGAGTATTCGGCTCAAAGTGCTACATTCTTGATAAGCATCGTCGTTCTAAATTTGCTCCTAACTCTCATGAAGGTTTCCTACTTGGTTATGGCTCAAACTCTCACACTTACCGTGTCTACAACAATTTCACCCGAAAGTTTGAAGAGACGGTAGATGTGAAGTTTGATGAATCTAACGGCTCGCAAGTAGAGCAATTGACAATTGATGTAGGAGACAAAGACCCTTCGGAAGCAATTCAAGACTTGTCCATTGGCAAGATTCGTCCAACAGAAGTGAAGGAGAGTACCTCGTCCGTCCAAGTGGAAGCTTCTACCTCACGACAAGGTGAACCAAGAGTTGATACGGAAGCATCCACAAGTGGGACACGCCAAGATGAAGAAAACGAGGAAGCGCACCAAGATGAACATCAACAACCTCCTTCTCCACCACGACAAGAGAACGACAACGTCAACAATGAAGAAGTCCAAGAAGAAGCACAAGATGAAGAGGATGTTCCACCCCGACCCAAGCAAAAGCTTTCACAAGTTCGAGCAAGAATTACTAAGGATCATCCCATCGAGCAAATCTACAATGATATCCAAACCGGGAGAATCACTCGCTCTAAAACTCGTTTAGCCAACTTTTGTGAACATTACTCATTCATCTCTAGCATTGAACCTATGAAGGTTTAAGAAGCATTGGAGGATCCGGACTGGATAAACGCTATGCATGAAGAGCTACACAACTTTGAGAGAAATCAAGTGTGGACATTGGTCGAGAAGCCCGACAACAACCACAACATCATTGGTACCAAATGGGTGTTTCGCAACAAGCAAGATGAAGATGGACAAGTGGTTCGCAACAAGGCACGTCTCGTCACCCAAGGCTACACACAAGTTGAAGGTATGGACTATGGTGAGACATATGCTCCCGTTGCTAGACTTGAGTCCATTCGCATCTTACTCGCTTATGCTAATCACCATGATATCACCTTGTACCAAATGGACATTAAAAGTGCTTTTCTAAATGGAAAAATTGAGGTGGAAGTTTATGTTAAGAAACCTCACGGCTTCGTCAATCCTAAGAAACCTAATCATGTTCACATACTTCACAAAGCCCTTTATGGTCTTAAACAAGCTCCTAGAGCATGGTATAAATGCTTGACCAAGTTCCTTATTGAAAAAGGCCTTGAAATTGGTAAAATTGATTCTACTCTTCTTACTAAAAGGGTTAATGGAGAACTATTTGTGTGCCAAATTTATGTTGATGATATCATATTTGGTTCAACTAACCCTCATTTTAGTGAGAAGTTTGGAAAGCTAATGTCGGAGAAGTTTGAGATGTCTATGATGAGTGAACTCAAATTCTTTCTCGGTTTGCAAATCAAGCAAACTAAGGAAGGTACCTTTGTCTCTCAAACGAAGTACACCAAGGACTTATTCAAGAAGTTCAATATGCAAGAATGCAAAGGTATGACTACACCCATGCCTACTAGTGGACATCTTGATTTGACCAAAGATGGTGAACCGGTTGATCAAAAGGTTTATCGCTCTATGATTTGTTCATTGTTATATCTATGTGCCTCTCGTCCCGATATTATGCTAAGTGTGTGCATGTGTGCACGATATCAAGCTGCTCCTAAAGAGTGTCATCTTAAGGCTGTGAAAAGGATAGTGAGATACCTAATCCATACACCAATTTTTGGCATTTGGTATCCTAAGAGGTCCTCTTTTGATCTTGTTGGCTACTCCGATTCGGACTATGCCGGAGACAAGGTTGATAGAAAATCCACTTCGGGTACTTGTCAATTCCTTGGTAGATCTCTTGTGTCTTGGTCTTCCAAGAAACAAAACTTGGTATCCTTATCCACCGCCGAAGCGGAATACATTGCCGCTGGTTCATGTTGTGCTCAATTACTTTGGATGACCCAAACTATTAAAGATTATGGGATATATGTGAAACATGTTCCATTGCTATGTTACAATGAAAGTGCTATTAAGATTGCTCACAATCCCGTGCAACATTCTCAAACTAAGCATATTGAAGTTCGTCATCATTTCATTCGAGATCATGTTGCAAAAGGGGACATTAACCTTAAGCATGTTCGCACCGATAAGCAATTGGCGGATATATTCACTAAACCACTTGATGATAAAGTGTTTCGCAGGTTGAGAGGTGAATTGAACATCATTGATGCTTCAAACTTGGAGTAGGAACTCCATTTGATACATGAGGGGCATGAGCCTATGACTAATCCTCGATATTTCTCTTATGATGCTATTCATATGTCTTGGATATATTTGTACCTTGCATGTTATCTAACCCGTGTAGGTACTTGGTTGAATCTAAATCTATGAGATTGCAACTCACTCACATCATGAGCAATCTCTACATCACCAAGTCTCTACACAATGGTGGTTGAAGACAAGGAAGCACGAAACCATTCAAACGTATCCTTTGGAAAATTCTATGTTGAGTCTCATGATTGTCATTTTGGATACACAAGTGCTCTTCCTTGCAAAGCTAACCCATGTAGGTAGATGAACTCAAACTCCAAGTGGTGCTCCCAACCCTTGATGAACTACATCAACCTTGAGCAACCCGCACAAATTCAACTACATGAGCAAGATCAACACCACCACCCAAGGTATGTTATTCCATCTTAGAGAAGCTTTACTCCAAGTCATGAGTCAAAGCAACTCGACAAGATGTGAATACATCAAAAGGCTTAAACGAAAAATGGTAACCCCATTTTGAGCTTAAACAATGAGTATGACCTATGATCAAGTGCTCTCACTTGACTCCTAAGTCAATATACTCTAACATAGGTGACTTTGTCGCCGACCATCTCTAGATGAAGTCATCTAGAACTTTTAGTTTCTTTTCTTTCCTTTTTGTTCTGCATTTTCTGCATCCAATTCATTGCAAATCTTTCAGTAAATTCCTTGCATATCCTTGTGAGATCTTACTTGTCTAGTGAGCTGAGGTGACAAGTGGTTTCACTCTAATGAACTTGGTCACACCGGTTTGTTCTCTTTGGCCCAACCGAAATCTTTCGGTGCAACCGAAGCACACAACTCGGAGTCACCGATTCCACCACAGGAAAACCAACTTGCCACTTATTCCTGATTTCTATTTGCTCCAGCTCCACTCAATGATTCTTGTCCTCTACCAGCATCGTATTAGACATGCTGCTTTGCTCTATGACTCGAGGACCAACCCATTTGTATCACATGTCCAGAAGAGCCCTTCTTGGAAATTGATGTCAAAGGGGGAGAGAGAGATCACATCAAAGCTTCATCCTTCCTATAGGGGGAGAAAGAGAGAATACTCAGGGGGAGAGAGTTTCTCAACTAGGAGAAAGTAATATCATCAAAGACCCCAGATGCTTGGTGTTCAAGAGGAGAGATGTCACATGTCTTTAAGAGGGGAAAGACATGTTTGGTTACTTACTTTAGCTCAAGCTCTGTTGTTTCCTTTTTTGTTGCTCTAATTTTCTATTCCCTATCTTCTCCCAATATCCCATGCAGATTCAGGGGGAGCAAGACATCTAAGGGAAGGAAATCTCTGATTTTATTGCATATCTTTACCTTTGCGGACATGTCTATATCCAATGTGGTACTTAGTACTCACTCTACATGTCATCCCAGTCTTGGTTCTCTTGTGGTTTCTCTTGCTTGCTCTGGTTAGTAGGTATATCTGTGTTATTTAACCTTGTTTGCGCAGGTTCATCCCATCCTAAGCCAACTCAAGACCACAAGGTAAGTATATGCATCACAGTCATGCGAATGAGAAGTTCTTGCTGATGTACATACTGTTTGCAATAAGGACTCCTGAGAATGAAGGTACATTTCTCACATTCACATCATTTTCTCTGATGCATATAGCCAAGATACATGTAACACATTGCTTACTCTGTCATGTTTACGCATTCACATGATCCTATATTCAATATTCACATGATTGCATACATGTAGGGGGAGCCTATGCATGTTACATGTCTTTCCAAAGCTTTACTTGCTATTCTCTATATCTTTATATAAAGCTTTGATGTATGTTGTCATCAATAACCAAAAAGGGGGAGATTGAAAGCACAAGTGCTCCCTGGGTGGTTTTGGTAATTAATGTCAACATATCTCTTGTTGGACTAACACTTTTACCTCGTATGTTTCAGATAAGTTCAACAATGGAGTGGCATGGACTAGAGGATGTGGAACCCCTTCAAGATGCTAAGGACAAAGGATTGGCTCAAGCTTCAAGATCAAGACTCTACATTTTCTATTTTAGTGATCCAAGATCACATTGAGTCTATAGGAAAAGCCAATACTATCAAGAGGGGATGAGGTGTTGCTTAATGGCTTGCTTGCTCAAAGTGCTTAGTGATATACTCCAAAACCCTCAACTACCTTCCCACATACACATATGACCTAAACCAAAAGTCAAACTCAGCCCCACCGATTCTATCTATCCGGCGCCATCGAGTTTCAGATGTCATAGTCACTGCCACAAAACCTAGCAAATCGGTTTCACCGATAGGGATCTCAGTCTCACCGAGATGGGATTGTAATCTCTCTGTGTATGTCCATTACCAAAATCGGTCTCACCGAGTTTGAGCAATCGGTACTATCGAGATTACAATGCAGACCCTCTGGTTAGCTTATTACCAAAATCGGTCCCACCGAGTTTGTGTAATCGGTCTCACCGAGTTTGCCTGACCAACTCTCTGGTTAGCTTATTACCAAAATCGGTCCCACCGAGTTTGTGTAATCGGTCACAGCGAGATTACGTTATGCCCTAACCCTAACCATATCGGTCTTACCGAGTTGCATCTCAGTCCCGCCGAAAATCCTAACGGTCACTAGGTTTGCTGAATCGGTCCGACCGAGTTTAACGATTCGGTCCCACCGAGTTTGGCAAATTGTGTGTAACGGTTAGATTTTGTGTGGAGGCTATATATACCCCTCCACCCACTCTTCATTCGTAGAGAGAGCCATCAGAACATACCTACACTTCCAATACACATTTTCTGAGAGAGAACCACCTACACTTGTGTTGAGGTCAAGATATTCCATTCCAACCATATGAATCTTGATCTCTAGCCTTTCCCAAGTTGCTTTCCACTCAAATCTTCTTTCCACCAATTCCAAATCCTGTGAGAGAGAGTTGAGTGTTGGGGAGACTATCATTTGAAGCACAAGAGCAAGCAGTTCATCATCAACACACCATTTGTTACTTCTTGGAGAGTGGTGTCTCCTAGATTGGCTAGGTGTTACTTGGGACCTCCAACAAGATTGTGGAGTTGAACCAAGGAGTTTGTAAGGGCAAGGATATCGCCTAATTCGTGAAGATCTACTGCTAGTGACGCAAGTCCTTCGTGGGCGACGACCATGATGGAATAGACAAGGTTGCTTCTTCGTGGACCCTTCGTGGGTGGAGCCCTCCGTGGACTCGCGCAACCGTTACCCTCCGTGGGTTGAAGTCTCCATCAACGTGGATGTACGATAGCACCACCTATCGGAACCACGACAAAAACATCCGTGTCTCCAATTGCGTTTGAATACTCCAAACCCTTCTCTTTACATTCTTGCAAGTTGCATGCTTTACTTTCTGCTGCTCATATACTCACTGCATGCTTGCTTGATATGTATTGTGTTTGTTAAACTTGTGCTTAAACTCCACTTAAACTTAAGAATATTAAAAACTGCAACTTTTGGCACTTAGTTCCTAATCACCCCCCCCCTCTAGACACCTCTTCTCGATCCTTTCATGGGCCCAACAGGTGGTTGGCCCTCCTGTCATGCAGCAAAAGGCAGGTGCAGTTAAGGCACCGGAGCTCAGTCCGCGAGGGAGAGGGCGTTGTAGTAATCAAATTTCTCGGTCTTGTACGAGGTGACGCGACACATCAAAGAACTGCACTCGATATATGTCTTTTTACACATTTCAAATGGGCTACTTCGTATGTAGGAGTAGACATATTCTGCTTCGTATGTAGTCACTTGTTGCAATCTCTAAAAAGACTTATATTTGGAAATGGAGGGAGTACAACGCATGCATGCATGCCGTGACTTTCCTTTTGATACTTGCATGTGTTGATTTGATGCACCTTGCCAAATTTTGACTATAAATTTAACTAACCAAATTTTCATGCATGTCACAAAAAATTACGGGGCTGTTTGGATTGTGACTATGTTTGTCTTATGTTGCCACATTATTTTTTCCCACACATGCCACACTTGCCTAACCTGAGTTGCTCAAATTGTTAGACACACTTTGGCTTGCCTAAGGGAATCTTGCCACAATTTTTGTGTCTATGACATGTGGGGTTCACTGCTAATGAAAAATTCTTGTCTTAGGTGTGGCTAATAAAAAAGACTTATATTTAGGAACAGAGGGAGTAGAAAATATAAATAATAATGCATGTTGGAGCAACCCACGTTTCCGCTAATTTTAGCCGTGGGCTTGTTCACAATTTTTACGAGGGGGTGGTTGTTCATTTAATGGAGGGACTTGTAGTACCAGACTTGAACGATACAAAGTGCGACCTGGCACACCATAACACCACTTGGAACAAGCGGGTAGCTATCTCAAAAAACAATCAACAACTAAAAAAACCACGACCTGGTATGTAGTAGTACACAATTTTAAACGATTGTTTTGATGGAGTGAAAAAGGAAAACTACCCCACTACATATATATAGGCCGGAGCCTCCGCGCTTGCTTGCTAGGGTTGCTCTATTCACACACTCTCATCCTCTCCAGATCTAAACAAGATAGGGGTAGTAACACTATCTTTCTCCCTTCAAAAAACACTAGCTTTCTATCCTCACCGCTGGTTACAGATCCGGATGTATCCCCCTCCGCTGATGAAGGGGAGGAGGGGCAGTGTTTAGGCCACCGTCGACAGCGAGGGAGGAGACCCACTACTGGCCGCACCGTTATCTCTGGAGGAGCGCCGGCGCGGGAGGTCCTCTGATCCCTTCGTCGTTGCCTATGGGCAGATCCGGCTTCCCGCCGCACACCTATCCACATCCCGACGACCTTCAGGTATAGCTTCGTTCGAAACCACCTTAGCTCTACTTCCCCAGCTCGCTACGTCACTGCATGTGCATCATTTTCTACCTCTCAGCCCCTCTCGACCCGATGGTCCAACGTCACATTTGTTTTCTATTGTTAGAGGTAAAGCTACTTCATGGAGTCAAATCTTGTAGTACTTGGTTCAAACAAGAAATAAAGTGGGGGTGGGGGAATTTAGTATGTACATCGGACTTGGTACAAACAGGAAGGAAAGGGGGTGAAAGTAGTATAGACTGGTCATCCAACCGGTCTCTTGGTTGAAAGGGGAAATATAGGGGTAACGTTGTACACAATGGTATGACTAGGACTAGATTTGCTACACACACATAGGAGTAGGTGGCTAGAGTGAACAAAAATGGGACCAACCCAGATATGTTTCTTGGATGTTTTTTTCTCAGGGCAACAAACTATGAATCACCACTTTATGCCCTTGTTTACGTACATGGTGCTGGACTGCTGGTGCACCCACTGTTCTTAATCTAATGTCCCTGGAAAAAATGAAGCCATGCCACTGTTATAAGCCATGACAAGTTTAGCCAAATGTTTTTGCCTGTAATTGTTTGAGACTCTGATTGTTTCCTCTGTGCCTTTTGTGCAGACAGGGATATCCAATTCACCTGGTTGCTGTTGTGACCTTTTGGTGCACTGCACAAAACTCTTCTTAAAAGAAGTGACTTTTGTGTTGTTTAACTGGAATGTCAGAATGGAACGGTTGGTTCATTTTGGTGGAAATGCACAAAGGGAGATCTGTGTTCTAATCCTCATCATCCATATTTGCGCCATAACCTTCCTTTAGGTAAGAATGATATTTAATGCATGTGTTCATCTCTATTTTCCGACTGCCATGAGAAAATAATGTTGTTTTTTTACTAGTAAACTTGTACTCCCTCATTGACAAAACCAATTCTGAATTAGAAGGTCAATCATGTACTTGGTTTCACCAACTGGTGAGGAGAAAGAGAAACAGAGCATGAAGAGGAAGAATAAGAAGAATAAACAGTGCCAAGGCGATCTTGCAGAAGCCAGAGGCCTCAGTCGAGGCCATTCAAGGGCTCCGGTAACGACTAACTTACATGTGAGACGATCCTCCAGGGAGCCCTTCCACTTCTGCTGTCTCACTTAATTAATTAGGAGTACTTAAGTACCACTAATTTATTACTGCCTAATTTTCCTGTTGGAGTTAAACAAATCTTTAGTAGGACCCTATGCTGAATCATGTACGTGTGTATGTTTGTCTATGGAGGTGAATCATGTGGTGGAGCAGGGAGGGAATATTATTAGTGTCATGACATAATAGTGCTATTGTTTTGCATGTCAATTTATTGCCATTGGTTCAATGAGGCAATGTTTTGCGTATTGTCCATCATGAATTTGATGGTACTGTTTGAGTAATATGCTAATGTCTTCCTATCCTTTCTCACTAAGCTAATGAAGGTTTCACCTTGTTCCTACTTGTGCAAACAGGGATCATGTTGTGCCAATCATACATTTTATTGGAACTACACAAGACAATACAATGAACTGTATCCCAGCCAATGCTTTAACTCTGTTGGAAGTTCTTGATAATCTTTCGATATAATCTCAGCACTGGTAAACAAGAGTGATTTCAACCATACATTTGAAGTGCACAAAAATATATACTATTGTGTGATTCCAGTGAGTGCTTTATCATCTTTTATGGGACTACATGAATAAGCTTTTTTCTCAGGTTAGTACGGGCCTAAGGCCTTCATCCATATTAGTTTGCTGTCATCTCTATTTGCATCGTGCTACTGTCATGAGAACTCCTTTATCTTTGCACGTTAAAGTTTTGCAACCTATGATAAATGGCAATGCTTTGAGTGTTGAGTTGAGGTAATTGGCACTGATTAAATAAACTAATACATCTCTTTAAGCAAGACTACTATGTTGCTAACTTTACCCATTAAGATAATGAGGGTCCTTCTATTTGTTAGTGTATGTTTCATCAACTAGTCCCACTATTACAGTAATCTCACTCTCTCAATATATGTGCCAACAGGGATGCTCGATTTTGGTGGAACTACACAAAAACTTTGGGTGCTTCATTGCCTCGACAGCTTCCGTCCTTTCCCGTCAGTCGCTAATCTCCGCTTGCTTTCTTCCATTGCTGTCAGTCGCTTGGCTTATCTTGGCTTCTAGTCAAAGGAAATAGTAATTGATATTCTACCTCACACAGGTTGGTACTGGTCTTTATCCTGATTATTGTGCCTGTGATATGTATTGGTAATTTGGTATTGTGCTACTGTTTGCCGATTTCATAAAGGAGTAATTTGGAGCCTGAACTCGCAGGCAAATCATTACATCGGGTGATTTCAGTAGAACTGCACAAAATGATCAGATGGACAGGTACTTATGCTGCTACTATGTACTCCAAAGTTCACTGAGACAAGCATCGATGTTGACAAGAAGTGCCTATATTCATTTGAGTATCAACCGGCGTCAACCAATTGTCAAACTCCAAGTATTAGGAGAGTGAATGCCAAAAATATTGCTTGGTGCATAGCCCAGAAAAACAGTCCAGTCTTTGGTCCCAACTTGTGCCTTTTGGTTATCGGCACATATGGTAGCAAACTATATGGCATGGAGTCTAAAGATTCCAGACAAGTTGGTTGACATGTATATTCATCTGGCACTTAATCAGTCTGCACGCCAAGGATGCTCCATTTCAGTTGAACTGCACAAAAAATTTGGGTGGTTCATTTTCTCAACAGCCTCCTTTCTCGTCTGCAATGTAGAATTTTGGCGAGATACAGGACCAAGATGAGCCAGTAAACTAGTTGGATGAAAGTAGTGGCCAAGTTGCTCAAACCTCCCTCGGCACGAGGCCACTATTTGCGAATAAACCTACAAGCAAAGTTCAGATTGTCTGTGCTGCCTCTTATGTACTCAAAAGTCTACTCATACAAGAACTAATTTTAGCAAGAAGTACCTCCAATTGAACACCATTTACCAGTCTGTACCCAAGGTAATTAAACTTCATCCATGGATCATATTGGCTGTGATCTCAATCATTTGGATGCATAAACATACTAAACATGTGTATATCTGTATCTTTTTGTGAATTATGTATGAATATTGTCGTGTGATCTATCAATCATTTGGATGCATAGATATGCTGAGCTTGTGTATATATGAATCTTTTGAGTTGTTGATAGTGAATGTTGGCTATGAATATGAATGTGTCCTGTGAACCTGAGTTTGATATGAATGTTTACCTTTTCTGTTGTATTTGTGTGTGAACTTGTTAGTATGCCTACTGTGGGGTATAAAACGCAGGTCTCTTATAAAAGTAATGATGTGTCCAATTTATGTTTTCCCTTCTACCACATTATATATACTAGCATAAGGGCCCGTGCGTTGCATCGGGAAAAAAATATGGCACACACTTACGTTCTATTCTTCTTTACCGGGTCTGTCATTACATGTGCTCCGGTGTAATAACATCATAAATTACCAAACTGCCTTAGGAGTTTTTGTCTCACGCACCACAGTGAGAATGATTGGCAATATGAGCATCACCAGCCTGAAGAAAGTTGTTGCTGTTATGACCGGCCTGGCCAAGAGGATATATGATGCGCACTGGCATCCAACAACAACATTTCTCATGGTTTCGGGTTTTTTCTGAACCAGTGCTATATTTGATTATTTGGCACAAAAAAGTTGTAATTCTTTCACTCCAACTACGGCCAACATGGCTCGTCATTCTTCCAAAAGATGTCCCTTGTGATATTTTTTTTCAGAAAAAAGGAGTGCATTATCTCCTTCTGTCGTCTAACTGAAGGAAACTAAATGTGAAAATTTAAGTGTATATAGACTGACCCACTCGGAGTGCATACAAAAATATTTTTATCCAAGTTGTCAGTGCCAACACTGTACCTCCAATGTCCATCTGCATCTACACGGCTAGGTCTAATCTTAAGCAAGAATGAAACTACCAAGCAAACTGAGATAACAGCATGTAGCCGACCCCGGGCAGCAGGTGGTCAGGGATCATCAGTAAAGAAACACGAAGTCGGCTGACGACCGCCGAGCATGGCCAAGCCCATCTCGCTCTTGTGGCTACCGTGGTGGCTCCCGGGACTCTCCGTGGCTCCTCCACTCCGAGTCCACAGCCCGACCTCGGCATTCCGCCTCCATCCTCCTCCGCCCTCTGTCCCGCGTGCTCCTCCACACCTTCCTCTCCAAGCCGACAGATCCGACCTTCCCCTCGCTGGATCTGGTACACCACGAGCCTCAAGCCACCCTGCCGCCACGCTCGTGTCCATGTTGTGCATGGTGTAGAGGTGGCCAGCATGTGGAACGGGCTGCATCGCAGGCATCTGTGCGCTGCGCCTCCGCTTCCTCACCCCGGCGAGCGCCGGACTGGACAGCTTCGCGCCGGACTGCCGTTTTGTTGTACAATTTCCCTTCGTTCTCTTTTTGTGTTTGTTGATTCAAGAGGCTCTTTGTTGATATGCAATTTTCCAGGTATATAAACTGGTAGACTTTCATGTAAGCAATCGAGGACGGATTACTTCGAGTACATGTGTGAAAATCAGGTAAGGTACAGATACAGAAGCGTGCATGCAGGCCGAAACATGCGTGCAGGCCCAATAAGAGAATGTGGACGTGGACCAATTGGATGGACAAAGTTTTTAGTACCGCCTCACTGCAATTGGACAGACTGTCTATCAAAACTAACGGAAAAAAAAATGAAAGCGTAAATTCACGGAAAGAGCGTATTGTGACGGTGAACCCAAAGAGTCAGTCCGTGCTTTATTATTAGGGAAAGATTTATATAATTACTATTATCGTATATTTTATAGAGACTTATATATACATTATAAAAACATCCCATGTGTTATTAACTTATAAAAGTAAATGTTTAACGGAAGTTGGCAAGGAAAATCCTGGTTGTTTTTGACTCACAGCCAAGGAAAATCCTGGTGATTGCGTACAAAAGCTTGTGAAGATTTTAAGGACCAATTTAATAATAACGTGCTCATTTTTATTTTGAGCAATAACTCGCTAATTTCTTAATTATATATATATAAAATGTGCCTCTCCGGTTTATTCTTTGATATTAATTGCTCCTTCTAACATAACATTATATATATAACGAGCCCACCTAATACGTGTATTTCAAGGAAGTGCAAATGGGATGGGATTTCTTAGAAAATATAAATGGGCCTGATTGACGCGAAATTATTTGTTCAGCCAACCCAGCAAATGGACTGTACATTCTAGAAAACATGGGTTAAATATATGCCACATTTTTGCAGGCTGACATGTGGGCCAATAGGTCGAAGCCTACGCAGGGCATTGTCAACTTGGTTAACAAATGATTGTGTCATCCACAGCCATTGGATTTATATCCAACGGCCGGCATGCACCTTCAATCTCTCGTCTTCTTCCTCCAGCGTCGCCGGGACCGCCTGGTCCGGCCTCCGGCGGCTAGCGGCTCTTCTTAGCACGCATCGCTACGAAGTGCTACCCCACCGCCAGCCAGGCTATCCCTCCACCCCTCGACACCTCCTATTATTCTCCACAGACTACAGCCCCACGCCGCAACAGAACCAGTTATAACCCTTCTCCTCCTCTCAATCTGCGACTCCACTACCGCGTTTTCCCATCTCCGAGTCGTTCCCGTCCGAGGCCTCGCCGTCGTCCACCGCCTCACTTCGTTTGGTGCGGCGTGGTCAACAAACGAGAGTCATCGGAAGAGGACTGTACGTGGAGAGCCTAATGGCTGGGACCCACGAGGTCCATGGTCGCACACAAGGAAAGTTCCTCCTTATTAAGCTAAAAAAATTTCCTCCACCTGACAGCTGGGACCCACCGGCTGTATCTTCGCACGGAAGGAAGTGCCTCCTTGTTTTGCGAAAAAAATATTCATCCCGTTGACACCTGGGACCCGTCAGATTTGGTGACTGACTTGTGGGCCTACTAAGCGGACGTGTACGCACGACTTTGTCAACTTAATCAACAAATGATTCTAGAAGCTGGACCATTGGATGTTAATCCAACAGCCGTGCTCCTTCTTCAACCTCTGTTCTTGCTCCTGTCTCCCATGGGCGGCACCGCGGCTGTGCTGCCGCGCACCCGAACCAGTGAAGTTTCCCAATCCTCTCCATCTGCGACTCCACTACCCCGTCTTCCCCATCTCCGGGTCGTTCCAGTCTGGGTGCTCTCGGCACGGCGTGGTCAATGTGGTCAACAACCGAGAGTCATCGGAAGATGACTATACGTGAGAGGCTGACAGTGGGGACGCACCACGCCCATGGACGCATGCATGCAATGGAACGCGGCGAGCTCAACGTGGTCAAGGAACGACTTCCATCGGAAGTATACTGTACGTGGAGAGTCTCAGCTGGGTCCACGGCCCCAGCAAGTAAGTGCCTCCTTATTACACGAAAAATAATGATTCCTCCAACTGATAGCAGGGACCCACTGGACGGGCCACCGTATTGTGCGAAAAAACATTTGCCCCCTGACTGTTGGGACCCACTTGACTTGGGACCCACTTGACGGGCCACTGTATTTCACAAAAAAAATGTTCCCCCCGCTGTCAGTTCGGACCCACCGGAAGTGCCTCCTTATTACGCACAAAAAAATGAATACTCCCCCGGCTAGCTGGGACCCACCTTGGTGGGAGGCTAACTTGTGGGCCTACTAAGTTGACGGGGACAAAGGGCTTTGTCAACTTAGTCAATATGAACGATTCTAGCTCCAGTGACCGTACGATGTCCATCCAACGGTCGTAGTGCTTCTTCAACCTCTGGTCTTCTTGCTCCAGCCGCCCAAAGCAGCGCCGATCGTGCCGCATGCTCCTGCCTCCCGTGGCCGGCTGTGCTGCCGCGGAGGCCTCACCGCCCCCTACTATTCCCACCGCTGGCCCGGCCATGCGGCGACGGCAGCCTCACACCGCAGTCGAACCAGTGAACCCTCGTACTCCTCTCCGCGCGGGCTTCCACTACCGCGTCTTCCCTGGCTTAGCGTCGTCCCCTTCCTAGGCCTCGCCGTCGTCCACCGCCATGGTGCTCTCCGCGCGGCGTGGTCAACGTGGTCAACCACATTCCATCGGAAGAGTACTGTACGTGGAGAGGCTGATAGCTGGGTCCATGGCCACAGCCCAGTATTTTTGTGATTTGCCAAGTAAGTCACTTTGTTAGGCCTGTTGGGCTGCAAATTTTTCAAGACGAGGAGAGCTTTCATTCGGCTGGCCGAGAAAATGGCCCATCAGTAATGACAAATGGGCTGTACATTTTTAAAACACATCAAATCGGCAATTAGTTTCAAATATCTTTTTTTCATTTCGAGATTTTAAATTACATTAATTTTTATGCATGGAGAATTTGTTGGATTTTATATTGATATACATTTATTTTTAAAATCAGTTTGCATGTGAGTCGAAATTTCGGGATTAAAAACAGTTCGGACAGCACCGAAATATGCAAAATTTCGTATAATTTTTTAACCGTGGCCACAATATGGGATGTAATGCTAACAAAAAGAATATGGGCTCCAAAAAAACCTTAAGAATTAGCAAATGGGCTGTAAATTATTAGAAATAATGGCAGATGGGCTGTATGCTGTTTTCCACAGATTTGAAGCTTTCCTAAAAAAAGGTTGACGCACAAGCAATGACTGTTGGATGTCCATCGAACGGTCGTCGTACTTCTTCAATCTCTGCTCTTCCTGCTCCAGCCGCTCAAACAAGCGCCGGCAGGACTGCCTGCTCCCTCCTCCCCGCGGCCAGCTCTGCTGCCGCGCAGGCCTCACCGCCCCATCGTACTCCCATCGCTGGCCTAGCCATCCCTCTACTCACCCACACCTGCTGTTATTCTCTGGCGATGGCAGACGAACTAGTAAACCCTCGTACAGTCGTACTCCCCTCCGCATGGGAAACAACTGCCGAGTCTCCCAGCCTCCGTGTCATTCCCTTCCTAGGCCTCGCCGTCGTCCACCGCCCTGGTGCTCTCGGCGCGGCCTGGTCAACGTGGTCAACGACCGACATGCATCTGAAGTGGACTGTACGTGGAGAGGCCGACAGCTGGGTCCACGGCCGCACGCAAGGAAATGCCTCCTTGTTACGCGCAAAATAATGATTCCCCCACCTGACATCAGGGACCCACTGAAAGGGCCTCTGTATTTCGTGAAAAAAATGTTACCACCGCTGACAGCTCGGACCCACCAGCTATATCTTCGCATGCAAGGAAGTGCCTCCTTATTACGCACAAAAAATGAATACTCCCCCTGTTAGCTAGGACCCAGTATAGTGGCAGGCTGACTTGTGGGTCTACTAAGTTGACGGGGACGGAGGGCTTTGTCAACTTAGTCAATATGCACGATTCTAGTTCCAGTGACCGTACGATGTCCATCCAACGACCGTAGTGCTACTTCAACCTCTGGTCTTCTTGCTCCAGCAGCCCAAACCAGCACCGGTCATGCCTCGTGCTCCTGCCTCCCGTGGCCGGCTGCGATGCGGCAGAGGCCTCATCGCCCCCTACTACTCCCACCGCTGGCCAGGCCATCCCTCTACTCACCCACACCCCCTGTTATTCTGCAGCGATGGCAGCCTCACACCGTAGTGAACCAGTGAACCCTCCTACTCCTCTACGTGTGGGCATCCACTGCCGCGTCTTCCCCGGCTCCGCGTAGTCCCTTTCCTAGGCCTCACCGTCGTCCACCGCCCTGGTGCTCTCGGCGTGGCGTGGTCAACGTGGTCAAGGAACGGCTTCCATCGGACGTGGACTATACGTGGAGAGGCTGACAGCTGGGTCCACGGCCACAGCAAGGAAGTGCCTCCTTATTACATGCAAAATAATTATTCCTCCACCTGACAGTGGGGACCCATCGGACGGGCCACCGTATTTCTCGAAAAAAGCGTTTGCCCCTGACTGCTGGGACCCACCAGCTACATCTTCGCATGCAAGGAAGTGCGTCCGGGCAAAAAAATGATTCGCCCCCCTGACTGCTGGGACCCACCAGCTACATCTTTGCCGGCAAGGAAGTGCCTGACAGTCGGGGCCCACCTGGTCAAAGCGTACGTAGCGTTGTCATTCTGGTCGCGAACATGTACGTACATATATACTGGTGGATGTAGAGGCGCGCATGTGCCGTAGTAGAGGCGTGTACGTGTCATAGTAGAGGCGCGCACGTAGCATGTACACATACGTACAACGGCCAGGGTGCAAGAAAGAAAATATGGCCACGTATGTGTACATACGGGCGGGGTCTCGAATGCCTACTCGCGCATACGTATGGCCAGGGCTCGTGTACATGGCTGGGTCGGAACGGAGAAACAACGTCGTCGTCGTGTTCATGGGGAGGCAACGGAATGCGTCGTGTTCATGGGGAGGCAACGGAATGCATCATGTTCATCGGGAGGCAACGGAACGCGTGGGAGCCAATCGGCTGGGTCGGAACGGAATGCGCGGTCATGTTCATCGGGAGGGCTTGGACGGAACAGGCGATGGAAACGAGGCCTGGCGTACCGCACAACGGAGGAAACGGACCTCCTACGTTCGGAACGGGGTCCTGTTGATTGGGAGGGGTCTGGCGTACCGCAAAACGGAGGAAACGGACCTCCTACGGTCGAAACGGGGTCCTGTTGATCGGGAGGGGTGTGGCGTACCGCAAAACGGACGAAACAGACTTGTGTTGGAGCGCTACGGTCGAAACGGGGGTCCTGTTCATCGGGAGGGGTGTGGCGTACCGCAAAACGGGACTCCACGGGATACTGTTCATCTCCACCGTCAACCTCCCCCAGCCTCCACGGGCTACCGTCGACCTCCTCCAGCCTCCACGGGCTCCTGTTCATCCAACCTCCACCGCGCGCTACTCCACCGGCTACTGTTCAACCACCCCTCCACGGGAACCCCTCCACCGTCTACTGTTCATCCAGCCCTCCACACCATGGGGTCCTGTTCAACCACCCCTCCACGGGCACCCCTCTGATACGTCTCCGTCGTATCTACTTTTCCAAACACTTTTGCCCTTGTTTTGGACTCTAACTTGTATGATTTGAATGGAACTAACCCGGACTGACGCTGTTTTTAGCAGAATTGCCATGGTGTTGTTTTATGTGCAGAAAATAAATATTCTCGGAATGACCTGAAACTCCACAGAACATCTTAGAAAAAATAATAAAAAATCCTCGCCAAAGATGAAGACCAGGGGGCCCACACCCTTCTCACGAGGGTGGCCCCCCCTAGGGCGTGCCCCCTACCTCGTGGGCCCCCTGGATGCCCTCCGACGCCAACTCCAACTCTATATATTTGCTTTCGGAGAGAAAAAAATCAGAGAGAAGAAATCATCGCGTTTTACGATACGGAGCCGCCACCAAGCCCTAAAACCTCTCGGGAGGGCTGATCTGGAGTCCGTTCGGGGCTCCGGAGAGGGGGATTCGTCGCCGTCATCATCATCAACCATCCTCCATCACCAATTTCATGATGCTCGCCGCCGTGCGTGAGTAATTCCATCGTAGGCTTGCTGGACAGTGACGGGTTGCATGAGATTTATCATGTAATCGAGTTAGTTTTGTTAGGGTTTGATCCCTAGTATCCATTATGTTCTGAGATTGACGTTGCTATGACTTTGCTATGCTTAATGCTTGTCACTAGGGCCCGAGTGCCATGATTTCAGATCTGAACCTATTATGTTTTCATGAATATATGTGAGTTCTTGATCCTATCTTGCAAGTCTATAGTCACCTACTATGTGTTATGATTCAGCAACCCCGAAGTGACAATAATCGGGACCACTCCCGGTGATGACCATAGTTTGAGGAGTTCACGTATTCACTATGTGCTAATGCTTTGTTCCGGTTCTCTATTAAAAGGAGGCCTTAATATCCCTTAGTTTCCAATAGGACCCCGCTGCCACGGGAGGGTAGGACAAAAGATGTCATGCAAGTTCTTTTCCATAAGCACGTATGACTATATACGGAATCCATGCCTACATTACATTTATGAATTGGAGCTAGTTCTGTGTCACCCTATGTTATGACTGATACATGATGAACCGCATCCGGCATAATTGTCCATCACTGATCCGGTGCCTACGAGTTTTCCATATACTGGTTCTCGCTTATTTACTTTCCCGCTGCTACTGTTACAATCACTACAAAATACCAAAAACATTACTTTTGCTATCTTTACTTTTGTTGCCGCTACCACCACTATCATATTACTTTGCTACTAAACACTTTGCTGCACATACTAAGTTTCCAGGTGTGGTTGAATTGACAACTCAGCTGCTAATGCTTGAGAATATTCTTTGGCTCCCCTTGTGTCAAATCAATAAATTTGGGTTGAATACTCTACCCTCGAAAGCTGTTGCGATCCCCTATACTTGTGGGTTATCAAGACCAATTTCTGGCGCCGTTGCCGGGAACATTGCTCTATTCGTTGAGTCACTTGGGATTTATATCTGCTGGACACTATGAAGAACTTGAGAGATCCAAAAACCAAGATCTATCCCTCAACTAAGAGGGGAGGTAAGGAACTGCCATCTAGCTCCGCACTTGATTCACCTTCTGTTATGAGTAAGTTTGCAACACCTACACCTACTTCTGCTATTCGTTCTGATATGTCGCATGTTATTGATGATGCCACTTCTTCTATGCATGATACTTATGATGAAACTGCTTCTATGCCTGATACTACTGTGCCCCTTGGTGAATTTCTTGATGAACAAATTGCTAGGGCTAGAGAAAAAGAAATTATTGAATCTGAATACGATGATGATAGTGATGATGAAAATATGCCTGTTATTCATGAGGGCTATCCTTTTGATATGGAATTTTCTGCCGCTATTTTAGCTTGCAAAGATAGATATGAGCTTAAGAGGTTATTAGTTAAATGGAACAAAGAATCACTTAGAGATAAAATGAAACCCGACCCTGCTTTTGCTACTTCACCTATCTGTGTTCCTGATAAGGATTATGAATTCTCTGTTGATCCTGATATAATTACTCTGGTTGAATCTGATCCGTTTTATGGCTATGAATCTGAAACTATTGTGGCACATCTTACAAAGTTAAATGATATAGATGCCCTATTTACTAATGATGAGAGATCGCGTTACCTCTATATACTCAAAATATTTCCGTTCTCATTAAAGGGTGATGCTAAGATATGGTTTAATTCTCTTGATCCAGGTTGTGTGCGTAGTCCCCAGGATATGATTTATTACTTCTCTGCTAAATATTTCCCTGCTCATAAGAAACAAGCTGCTTTGAGGGAAATATACAACTTCGTGCAAATTAAAGAAGAGAGTCTCCCACAAGCTTGGGGGAGGCTTCTCAAGTTACTTAATGCTTTGCCTGATCATCCTCTTAAGAAACCTGAAATTCTTGATATCTTTTATAATGGACTAACCGATGCTTCCAGAGATTACTTGGATAGTTGTGCTGGTTCTCTTTTCAGGGAAAGAACACCGGATGAAGCTGAAATTCTATTGAATAATATGTTGACAAATGAAAATAATTGGGGACCTCCTCAGCCAGCTCCTGAGCAAGCTCCTACTCCAATTACTGAGTCTATTCCTAAACCAACTTCGAAGAAGAGAGGTGTTTTATTCCTCAGCCCCGAAGATATGCAAGAGGCAAAGAAATATATGAAAGAGAAAGGTATTAAAGCTGAAGACGTTAAGAATTTACCTCCTATTGAAGAAATACATGGTCTTAATTCACCGCCTGTTGAAGAAACTTATGATCTTAATTCTTTATTTACTGAAGAACCTCCTGATCCCGATATCCCGACACAGGTAGTAAAGGTAAATTCTCTCTATAGATATGATAAAGCTGAAATTCCTCCTACTAAAATTGCTAGTCAGTGCTTGGATGAGTTTGATAACTTTATGTTTAAGCAAGATGACTTAAATGCTTATTTTAGTAGACAATTAAAAGAAAATGCTTATATGCTTAGACGCTTGGGCGACTATATGGCTAATATTAAAGGTGAACTTAAACTTGTTAGCAAACATGCTTCTATGGTTACCACTCAAGTAGAACAAGTACTTAAGGCTCAAAAATAAGTGCTTGATGAAATGAATAGTAAGAAAAATGATTATGTTGTTAGAGTGGCTACTAGAACTGGTAGAATGACTCAGGAACCTTTGTATCCTGAAGGCCACCCTAAGAGAATCGAGCAAGATTCTCAAAGAAATAATATTGATGTTCCTAGTTCTTCTAAAAAGAAGAAGAAGAAAAATGATAGAACTGTGCAAACTTCTAGTGAACCTATTGCTGAACCACCTGATAATCCAAATGATATTTCTATGTCTGATGCTGAAACACAATCTGGTAATGAACATGAACCTAGTAAAAATATTAATGATGATGTTCATGATGATGCTCAACCTAGTAATGATAATGATGTAGAAATTGAACCTGCTGTTGATCTTGATAACCCACAATCAAAGAATCAATGTTATGATAAAATAGACTTTGTTGCTAGGAAACATGGTAAATAAAGGGAACCTTGGGTTCAGAAACCCATGCCTTTTCCTCCGAAACCATCCAAGAAAAAGGATGATGAGGATTTTCAGCGCTTTGTTGAAATGATTAGACCTATCTTTTTGCGTATGAGATTAACTGATGTGCTCAAAACAAATCCTTATGCTAAATATATGAAGGATATCATTACTAATAAAAGAAAGATACCGGAAGCTGAAATTTCCACCATGCTTGCTAACTATACTTTTAAGGGTGGAATACGAAAGAAACTCGGAGACCCCGGAGTACCTACTATACCTTGCTCCATTAAAAGAAATTATATTAAAACTGCTTTATGTGATCTTGGAGCCGGTGTTAGTGTTATGCCTCTCTCTTTATATCGTAGACTTGACTTGAATAAGATGACACCTACTGAAATATCTTTGCAAATGGCTGATAAATCAACTGCTATACCTGTCGGTATTTGTGAGGATGTGCCTGTTGTGATTGCAAACGTTACTATTTTAACAGACTTCGTTATACTTGATATTCCCGAGGATGATAGTATATCTATTATTCTTGGAAGACCTTTTCTTAATACTGCAGGGGCTGTTATTGATTGCAACAAAGGCAATGTCACTTTTCATGTTAATGGTAATGAGCATACGGTACACTTTCCGAGGAAACAACCTCAAGTTCACTGTATCAACTCTATTGGAAAAATTCCATCGATTATATTTGGAGGTTTTGAATTTCCTATTCGTACTGTCAAGAAGAAATATGATATTGTTATTATTGGGGATGTGCATATCCCCGTTGAGGTAACTTAGTGTTATTCAAAATTTCTCTCGTTTCATGATTATCGGAATGAGTTTGTTAACAAGACTTGATCAACCTTGTTAGTGGATTCTTTTTGATGAGCATGGGATGGATGAAACTAGAAGCACAACCTTCTGTACCCTCTCTATACTTTCTATTATTTATATTAAATAAAGTAAAAATAGTATTTTTTCTGTCTGTTTCCTGACTTATCCGTGCAACATAAAAATATCCCGAAAATAAAAGTCCTCAGAATGACATGCCAATTTAATATGATTTTTTGGGGAATATTTGAGGATTTACTGTGCAAAAATTACCGCGGGAGGAGCTGCCACCTAGCCACGAGGGTGGTGGCCCCCCCCCCTCTAGGGCGCGCCCCCTGCCTCATGGGCCCACGGTGGCCCTCCTCCACTTACCCCAACACCCATCTTCTTCCTCTGTCTCACACAAACCTGAAAAACCAACTCAAGCACAAGTTCCAGCCACTTTTGTTGTGATTTTCGATCTCCTTGCTCAAAGCACCTCTCGCAAAACTGCTTGGGGAGATTGTTCCTTGGTATGTGACTCCTCCATTGGTCCAATTAGTTTTTGTTCTAGTGCTTTATTCTTTGCAAATTTGCGCTGCATAGGTGACCATGTTCTTGAGCTTGCATGTCAAATTTATATGGTTCCAAGTAGTTCTAATGCTTGATATAGGCTCTAGGCACTTGTAGGAGTAGTTGCTATCAGTTTTATTGAAGTTGGTTTGCTTTTGTTTGAAGTTATTAAAAAATTTAGAAATTTTCAGAGAAAACCAATATGCTTAGGAAGATGTTCCAAGGTGGTTCCTCTAAGAAGCAAGGACCCAGGATTGCTATGCGCGATGCTGACGAGGATCCACCAAGAGACGCTCCAATACGGCCTTGCGAAAGGACGTCAGAAAATTTTATGGACCGTGCGGGAATTAAAGAAGAATTCAAAGCATATTTCCACAATGTCGGTCTTGAGGATTTTGAGGCTAACAAATGCCCCCAGTATCATGATCTCACAAGTTCCTTTGTGAGGAGGTTTGAGTATTCATCTTCGCGTAATTCTCCTTCAGTCATGTTTGATCTCCATGACAAATCTTATACCATGGACTTAGAGGATTTCACTTCTGCTTGCAAACTTCCATCATGGGGTAGTGTTAGGGATCCCCCTAAATCTGAATTTAGAAACTTTCTTGCTAGTATAACTGTGGGGGGATCTAGAGATATAACGCATGCTACCATAGGGAGCATTCACTTTCCTGCTATACATTATTTTTCTCTCTTCATCGGTAGATGCATAAATGCTAAGGATGAAGCATGTCACATGTGTGTCCCTGATCTTAGCATTCTCAGGAGTGCTGTGTTAGGAGACCAATCTTATCATATGGGAGCCATTGTAGCTCGTAGGTTGCATCATAATAGACATAATGGAGATTTCTTTGGAGGAATTTATGCAACCCGCTTAGCCCATTTTCTTGAGATAGACATTCGTGAGGGTGATACGGAGTTGCCTCCTGCATATTTAGATTATGACTCTATGGCTTCGCACCAGTTTGTCGAGAGGGCTGAATCACCTCTCTTATATCGTTTAATTTTTTGATAAATGACGCGTTTTCTGTATTACTCTCCGTGCTCCTACCTTCTTTGATTCATAGACAAAAAGAAGATATGTTATTACCAGAGAGGAGGCAGAAGAGTACGAGAGGAGAGCGGAGGCAGCTCGACTCCACGCTGCAGCTCAGCAGGCGATAACCGCTGCACATCAGTATGATCCCAACTATTATTCCTCATCACAGTATGACCCCAACAACTATTATTATGGATATCCGCCAGGCCAGCCGTGGCCATAGACCAACTTAGGCCAAAAGCCTAAGCTTGGGAGAGTACGTATTTCTCACCGACAATACATTTATGTTCACCTCATTGCTAGATGTTGGTGCTCATACTTTTTCACTGTAATATCCATGCTAGTTTATTTTCTTTTTCCTGCTTTCTTCTTGTGTGTTTGTTAAACCTTAAGAAAAACCAAAAAAATTAGTAGTAGTTTATTTTTTTGCTGTAGTAGTAATAATTAAAAAGAAAATCCAAAAATAATTCCCGTTCTTCTTTTGCTTGTTGGGATCTTTCCCGTGTAAATAGTTTTATTTCTTTTCTTTTCTTTGGGGGTCAGTAGGAGAAGACCGTAATTAAATTGTTGAAGTGGCTCTTATATGCATTATTGTTGATTTAACCCAGAGCCCATATTGCCTTGTCTTCTCCTGTTTATTGAATGCTCGTAGATTCCAGCTTAGTCCAATGCACGTACACTCTTATTATTATTCACACTGTTCGGCCGTGCAAGTGAAAGGCAATTATGATGATATATGATGGACTGACTGAGGTGAGAAAAGCTGGTATGAACTGGACCTCTTTTGTTTTTGTAAGTATGATGAGTCCCTCGTTCTTGATTCAACTTATTATGAATAAAGATGTTTGCAATGACAATTAGAGATCATAGTTGCTTGTGCCATGCTTGATTAGCTATGAGTTATAATGATTTACCTTGTGTGCCAACATGCTATTGAGATGATTATGATGTGGTATGATGGGGTGGTATCCTCCTTTAAATGATTTAAGTGACTTGACTTGGCACATGTTCACGCATGTAGTTGAAACCAATCAACATAGCCTTCACGATATTTATGTTCATGGTGGATTATATCCTACTCATGCTTGCATCCAATGTTTATTAATTTTAATGCATGTACATGGCTGTTGTCGCTCTCTAGTTGGTCACTTCCCAGTCTTTTGCTAGCCTTCACCTGTACTAAGCGGGAATACTGCTTGTGCATCCAATCCCTTAAACCCCAAAGTTATTCCAGATGAGTCCACCATACCTTCCTATATGCGGTATCTACTTGCCGTTCAAGTAAATTTGTATGTGCCAAACTCAAAACCTTCAAATAAACATTCTGTTTTGTATGCTCGAATAGCTCATGTATCAACCAAGGTTGTCCTTATCTTCCGTGTTAGGCGGGTTATTCTCAAGAGGAGTGGACTCCGCTCCTCACTCATGAGAAAATGGCTGGTCACCGGGATGCCCAGTCCCATGCTTTATGCAAACTAAATCAAAATTAATTGCAAACAAAACTCCCCCTGGGACCTGATGTATGTTGGAGGCACTTGTTGTTTTGAGCAAGCCATGGATTGATGCCTGTTGGTGGAGGGGGAGTATAAATTTTACCATTCTGTTTGGGAACCGCCTATAATGTGTTTAGCATGGAAGATATCGCCATCTCTTAGTTGTTACGTTGACAATGAAAGTATGCCACTCAAAATACAATTTATCTCTATTTCAAAACCGAGCTCTGGCACCTCTACAAATCCCTGCTTCCCTCTGCGAAGGGCCTATCCATTTACTTTTATGTTGAGTCATCACCCTCTTATTAAAAAGCACTAGCTGGAGAGCACAACTGTCATTTGCATTCATCACTATTAATTTATATTGGGTGTGACTATGATTGGATCTCTTTTACCATGAATTACAATGTCTAGTCAGTCCTTGATCTTTAAAGGTGCTCTGCATTTATGTTTTGCGGTCTCAGAAAGGGCTAGCGAGATACCATCTTGTTATATCATATTATGATTGTTTTGAGAAAGTGTTGTCATCCGAGATTTATTATTATGACTTGCTAGTTGATTATGCTATTGATATGAGTAATTATGAGACCTGAGAATTATTGCAAATGTGCTTAGTTATGATCTTTGCTGAAAACTTGAATGCTGGATTGACATAGTTACAACAACAAGAGCAAACAGAGTTTGTAAAAGTTTTTCTTTCTTTCTTTCAGTTTGTCAACTGAATTGCTTGAGGACAAGCAAGGGTTTAAGCTTGGGGGAGTTGATACGTCTCCGTCGTATCTACTTTTCCAAACACTTTTGCCCTTATTTTGGACTCTAACTTCTATGATTTGAATGGAACTAATCCGGACTGACGTTGTTTTCAGTAGAATTTCCATGGTGTTGTTTTATGTGCAGAAAACAGATATTCTCGGAATGACCTGAAACTCCACGGAACATCTTAGAAAAAATAATAATAAATCCTCGCCAAAGATGAAGACCAGGGGGCCCACACCCTTCTCACGAGGGTGGGGGGCGCCCCCCCCCCTAGGGCTTGCCCCCTTACCTCGTGGGCCCCCTGGATGCCCTCCTACGCCAACTCCAACTCTATATATTTGCTTTCTGAGAGAAAAAAATCAGAGAGAAGAAATCATCGCGTTTCACGATACGGAGCCATCGCCAAGCCCTAAAACCTCTCGGGAGGGCTGATCTGGAGTCCATTCGGGGCTCCGGAGAGGGGGATTCGTCACCGTCGTCATCATCAACCATCCTCCATCACCAATTTCATGATGCTCACCGCCGTGCGTGAGTAATTCCATCGTAGGCTTGCTGGACGGTGATGGGTTGGATGAGATTTATCATGTAATCGAGTTAGTTTTGTTAGGGTTTGATCCCTAGTATCCATTATGTTGTGAGATTGATGTTGCTATGACTTTGCTATGCTTAATGCTTGTCACTAGGGCCCGAGTGCCATGATTACAGATCTGAACCTATTATGTTTTCATGAATATATGTGAGTTCTTGATCCTATCTTGCAAGTCTATAGTCACCTACTATGTGTTATGATCCGGCAACCCCGAAGTGACAATAATCGGGACAACTCCCGGTGATGACCATAGTTTGAGGAGTTCATGTATTCACTATGTGCTAATGCTTTGTTCCGGTTCTCTATTAAAAGGAGGCCTTAATATCCCTTAGTTTCCAATAGGACCCCACTGCCACGGGAGGGTAGGACAAAAGATGGCATGCAAGTTCTTTTCCATAAGCACGTATGACTATATACGGAATACATGCCTACATTACATTGATGAATTGGAGCTAGTTCTGTGTCACCCTATGTTATGACTGATACATGATGAACCGCATCCGGCATAATTATCCATCATTGATCCGGTGCCTACGAGTTTTCCATATACTGGTTCTCGCTTATTTACTTTCCCGCTGCTACTGTTACAATCACTACAAAATACCAAAAACATTACTTTTGTTGTCTTTACTTTTGTTGCCGCTACCACCACTATCATATTACTTTGCTACTAAACACTTTGCTGCAGATACTAAGTTTCCAGGTGTGGTTGAATTGACAACTCAGCTGCTAATACTTGAGAATATTCTTTGGCTCCCCTTGTGTCGAATCAATAAATTTGGGTTGAATACTCTACCCTCGAAAGCTGTTGCGATCCCCTATACTTGTGGGTTATCACCCTCCACCGTCTACTGTTCATTCAGCCCTCCACCACACCACGGGGTCTTGTTCATCTAGAGGCAATGCCACCGCTCACTATTCATCCACCCACCCCCCACAGTGCTCACTGTTCATCTCAGAGGCAACATCGATCGTCTTCAGTTAGCAGCAGTAGCGAAGGAAACGCTCGATCGGGTTCAGTTAGCTTCCATCGATCGATCGCTCGGGTTCAGTAACGCATAGCATGTAGTGCAATCGCTCGGGTTCAGTTGGAGCCCAATGCCTCGTCCAGGTTCAGTTAGACCCAATGCCTCGCACACACACACGTACGTGTACGAGAGAAACGCGCATCGCTCGGCCCCCGACCTCCCACCGTAACCGGGAACTCCCCGAAATTTTCCTCCCCCTCGCTTCTACCATGGTTTCTTCCGTCATGGACGGCCCAAAGAATGTCATGCAGCTGCGTCTCGGGCCTGCCCAGGACGAAAAGCCCATTTTATGTCATGAATTTTTGTCATAGAAGTAGGAGCCCAGCACATCTATGATGATACCGGGTTTTGTCACAATTATCATCATAGAAGTGTCATATGTATGACAGAAAAAAAATCCGTTCAACCCAAAATGTCACGGATGTGTCTTTTTTTTGTAGTGCTACTAGCAACCTACTAGCACCAATCCCAGACTTGGAGACAAGAATTGGATACAAGAGATGAACTAGGGTTTTGAGATGAGATGGTGCTGATGAAGATGTTGATGGAGATTGCCCTCTCTCTATGAGAGGAGCGTTGGTGATGACGATGGCGATGATTTCCCCCTCCGGGAAGGAAGTTTCCCCGGCAGAACAGCCCTGCCAGAACCCTAGATTGGTTCCGCCAAGGTTCCGCCTCGTGGCGGCGGAGTTTCATCCGAGAAGATGGATTATGATCAGAGGGGTATTAATATGCATATAGGATCTAAACATATGATCTTCCACCAATTAAACTAACTAGCATCAACTACAAAGAGTAATTAACACTACTAGCAACCTACTAGCACCAATCCCGGACTTGGAGACAAGAATTGGATACAAGAGATGAACTAGGGTTTTGAGAGGAGATGGTGCTGATGAAGATGTTGATGGAGATTGCCCTCTCCCGGTGAGAGGAGCGTTGGTGATGACGATGGCGATGATTTTCCCCTCCGGGAGGGAAGTTTCCCTGGCAGAACAGCTCCGCCAGAGCCCTAGATTGGTTCCGCCTCGTGGCGGCGGAGTTTCGTCTGAGAAGATGGCTTATCATTTTTACCATCGAAAGACTTCATATAGCAGAAGATGGCCACCGGAGGGCCACTAGGGGGCCCACGAGGTAGGGGGCGCGCCCAGGGGGTAGGGCGCGCCCCCCACCCTCGTGGGCAGGGTGTGGCCCCCTGGTGAAGTTCTTGCGCTCAATGTTTTTTATATATTTGGAAAACATCATCAGTGAAGTTTCAGGACTTTTGGAGCTATGCAGAATAGGTCTCTAATATTTGCTCCTTTTCCAACTAGAATCCCAGCTGCCGGCATTCTCCCTCTTTATGTAAACCTTGTAAAATAAGAGAGAATAGGCATAAGTATTGTGACATAATGTGTAATAACAGCCCATAATGCAATAAATACTGATATGAAAGCATGATGCAAAATGGACGTATCAAGGTTCAGCTACCACTGCAAGTTGTATGATGTTATTTCTAATAGTACATGCCATGTAGTTGCGTCAGTTCAAACTAGTGAAAGAATGTTGTTGAAAAAATATACACATGTTACACAGTAAGTTCAATGATACATAAACTAGGAGTACTTCTAGTGTAGTTGGATAAGTTATAGATGAACAAAAGAGAAGACATGCATCAGTTATATATATATATATATATATATATATATATATATATGCATATCCATACATCTCTGAAGTTCAATGTTCAATTTGCAAGCAGTGCACCAAAATGTTTATGCATCAGTTATAGGGAAAAAAGATAAAAAAAACTTTCTGTACCAGCTGAAGTTCAATGCTCAGTTTACAAGCAGTGCTAAAAAACAGTACATCAGTACATCAGTGTTGAATATGTACTTTCATCAGTTCGACTGAAAACGAAACCAGATACAAAATAGAGAACAAAGTTCAAATAACAGCCAGCGATGCAAGTTCAACTTGTACATTGCCTTCAGTGCATGACATGTTACCCATAACATGTATACGAGAAAAATGCAGAAAAGATTAATCCCAAAACTGTTGAATGTCATTGCAGAAGCATGCAAGGCGGCACACACAGCGAGCGTTTGATGAGCCAAGCAGATATGGGGCACCGCCTGGTTGGGTAGCACCAGAAATAGCATCCGGATACTTCAACAATACAGGCAGATTTCAGGACACACCGGAATCATCAGAAGCACGGACAGGTTCTTCTATGCAGCAAACACCAATATCTGGGAATACAAGCTTTGCCACTGCTAGGTTGCAACAAGGCCAACAATTTCCCCAACAACAAATGTTTTCCTTCCCTAGCGCATGCAGAAAGGCAAGGACAGGGAGCCGTGGATGTGTTGCAACAAGGCTTCCACCAGTCGCTCCGTCAACATCAATCATCCGTGCTGCAAAAGCGGTTGCGACGGGAAGACTAGGCCAAAGAGACAGAAATTTTGGCCACTCTAGCAGGTTCCAAAGTACAAGATATGAGCGATATAGACAGGAGCAACCTCACAATGAATCTGAGGGGAGACGGCCGTACAATGAGAGATGGACATCTTCGTCAACATTGCTCCCTCCAAGAGATGCATTGTTGCATGTGCGAAGGGTGACACCTGATACGTCTCCAACGTATCATAATTTTTGATTGCTCCATGCTATTATATTATCTATTTTGGATGTCAATGGGCTTTATTTTACACTTTTATATCATTTTTGGGACTAACCTACTAACCGGAGGCCCAGCCCAAATTGTTGTTTTTTGCCTATTTTAGGGTTTCGAAGAAAAGGAATATCAAACGGAGTCCAAACGGAATGAAACCTTTGGGAACGTGATTTTCTCAGCAAATGTGATCCAGGAGACTTGGAGTGTGCATCAAGAAACAAGGGAGGAAGGGACGGTGCAGGGGGCACGCCTACCCCCTGGGCGCGCCCTCCTCCCTCGTGGGCCCTCCGTTGCTCCACTGACGTACTTCTTCCTCCTATATATATCCACGTACCCCCAAACATCCAGGAGCACCACGAAAACCTAATTCCACTGCCACAACCTTCTGTACCCGAGAGATACCATCTTGGGGCCTTTTCCGGAGCTCCACCGGAGGGGGCATTAATCACGGAGGGCCTCTACATCAACTCCATGGCCTCGCCGGTGATGTGTGAGTAGTTTACTTCAGACCTACGGGTCCATAGTTATTAGCTAGATGGCTTCTTCTCTCTCTTTGGATCTGAATACAAAGTTCTCTTCGATCTTCTTGGAGATCTATTTGATGTAATCTTCTTTTGCGGTGTGTTTGTCGAGATCCGATGAATTGTGGGTTTATGATCCAGATTATCTATGAACAATATTTGATTCTCCTATGAATTATTTTATGTATGATTGGTTCATCTTTGCAAGTCTCTTCGAATTATCACTTTGGTTTGGCCCACTAGATTGATCTTTCTTGCAATGGGAGATGTGCTCAGCTTTGGGTTCAATCTTGCGGTGCTCGATCCCAGTGACAGAAAGGGAACCGACACGTATTGTATTGTTGCCATTGAGGATAAAAAGATGGGATTTATATCATATTGCATGAGTTTATCCCTCTACATCATGTCATCTTCCTTAACGCATTACTCTGTTCTTATGAACTTAATACTCTAGATGCATGCTGGATAGCGGTCGATGTGTGGAGTAATAGTAGTAGATGCAAAATCGTTTCAGTCTACTTGTCGCGGACGTGATGCCTATATACATGATCATACCTAGATATTCTCATAACTATGCTCAATTCTATCAATTGCTTGACAGTAATTCGTTTACCCACCGTAATATTTATGCTCTTGAGAGAAGCCACTGGTGAAACCTATGGCCCCGGGGTCTATCTTCCATCATATTAATCTTCCAGCACTTAGTTATTTCCTTTGCCGTCTATTTTACTTTGCATCTTTATTTCTCTTTATCATAAAAATACCAAAAATATTATCTTATCATATCTATCAGATCTCACTCTCGTAAGTGACCGTGAAGGGCTTGACAACCCCTTTATCACGTTGGTTGCAAGGTTCTTATTTGTTTGTGTAGGTGCCTCGGACTTGAGCATGATCTCCTACTGGATTGATACCTTGGTTCTCAAAAACTAAGGGAAATACTTACGCCATTTTGCTGCATCACCCTTTCCTCTTCAAGGGAAAACCAACGCAGTGCTCAAGAGGTAGCAAGAAGGATTTTTGGCGCCATTGCCGGGGAGATTCGCGCGAAGTCATGTCAAGATTTGACTCCCAACAACGAGTCATTTCTGGCGCTATTACCAAGTCAAAACATACCAAGTACCCATCACAAACTCTTATCCCTCGAATTACATTATTTTCCATTTGCCTCTCGTTTTCCTCTCCCCCACTTCACCCTTGCTGTTTTATTCGACCTTCTTCTGTTCGTCTTTCCATTTGCTGTGATGTCTTACTTGGCTCATTTGGTTGGAATAGTTGTTTATTTATTGCTAAACAGAGAACCTAAGATCTATGGACCCTCATCCGCTTGCTAATCTTTTTAAGAGATCTAATTTTGATGAACCAATTGCTAGTGAGTTTTGTGCACTAGATTATCTTTATGAAGTTTTGCTTGAAATTCGTGAATCTGAAAAATTGTGATGAAGTACTTTATGGAGTGATTCACGATGGATCTTTGAATAGAAAGCATGATTGCAATAATGATAGTATAAATTCTATTAATGTCAATTGTGCTTATAATATGCAAAACCCTAAGCTTGGGGATGCTAGTTTTGCTATGTCTACTACTTGTTGCAATGATCATGATTGGGGTGATTCTTCTTATGATCTTGGAAATTGATTTAACCCCATGATGAATATGAGATTTATTATAATGTTTGCAATAATATTGAAAGTGGGTTCGGAAGAGTGTCAACTTTAGATCCCACATATTTGGAGAATGTTCAATCTTATGAAATTTTCGATAAAAGTGGGTTTGGTGAGGTCATGACTTTAGTTAATGTTAACCCCACTATTTTGGAAGAGTGTCAACTTTGCATACATGTGGATCGTGTTAAGAATATGTTTTGTGATAGCTATATTGTTGAATTTGATTATGATCCTACATGTAATTATTATGAGAGAGGAAAATATCATGGTAGAAATTTTCATGTTGCTAAATTACCTCTCGTTATGTTGAGATTGCTATTGTTTCTTTCCGCTTCCTTGCATATGCTAGTTTTTGCTTGCCTTGATAATTTGTTTGCCTATAAGATGCCTATGCATAGGAATTATGTTACCCTTAGATGTGTTTGTCATGTCTTTTATGATGCTCTCTCTGTGCTTCAATTCTTGTCTTTTATGTGAGGATCGTTGAAATCTTATGCCTACCTATAAGGCTTTAAAGAAAAGCGCTTGTTGGGAGACAACCCAATATTTTTCCTTGCTATTATTCAATAAATAATTTATCTAGCCTCTGTTTTGGTTGTGTTTTTTGTGTTTAATTAGTGTTTGTGCCAAGTAGAACCATTGGGAAGACTTGGGGAAAGTCTTTTTGATCTTGCTGTAAAAAACAGAAACTTTAGCGCTCACGAGAATCGCTGTCATCTTTATTTGGAAGGTGCTATTTAGTTAATTCTTTTTGCAGATGATTAATAGATAAATTCCTCACTTCTAGAAATTTATTTTAGAATTTTTGGGTTCCAGAACTTGCGTTAGCTACAGATTACTATAGACTATTCTGTTTTTGACAGATTCTGTTTTTGACAGATTCTGTTTTTCTTGTGTTGTTTGCTTATTTTCATGAATCTATGGCTAGTAAAAGAGTTTATAAACCATAGAGAAGTTGGAATACAGTAGGTTTAACACCAATATAAATAAAGAATGAGTTCATTACAGTACCTTGAAGTGGTGTTTTGTTTTCTTTCACTAACGGAGCTCACGAGATTTTCTAATTTGAGTTTTGTGTTGTGAAGTTTTCAAGTTTTGGGTAAAGATTTGATGGATTATGGAACAAAGAGTGGCAAGAGCCTTAGCTCGCGGATGCCCATGGCACCCCAAGGTAAAATTCAAGGACACCAAAAAGCCTAAGCTTGGGGATGCCCATGGCACCCCAAAGTAAAATTCAAGGATACCAAAAAGCCTATGCTTGGGGATGCCCCGGAAGGCATCCCCTCTTTCGTCTTTGTCTATCGGTAACTTTACTTGGAGCTATATTTTTATTCACCACATGATATGTGTTTTGCTTGGAGCGTCTTGCATGATTTTAGTCTTTGATTTTTAGTTTACCACAATCATCCTTGCTGTACACACCTTTTGAGAGAGAGACACATGATTTGAAATTTATTAGAATACTCTATGTGCTTCACTTATATCTTTTGAGCTATATAGTTTTTGGTCTAGTGCTTCACTTATATCTTTAAGAGCATGGTGGTGGTTTTGTTTTATAGAAACTATTGTTCTCTTATGATTCACTTATATTATTTTGATAGTCCTTTAGAACAACATGGCAATAATAAAAACTTTCATATAAGTGCATTGAATACTATGAGAAGTTTGATACTTGTTAATTGTTGTGAGATATGGAGATGGTGATATTAGAGTCACGCTAGTTGATTAGTTGTGAATTTGAGAAATACTTGTGTTAAAGTTTGTGATTCCCGTAGCATGCACGTATGGTGAACCATTATGTGATGAAGTCGGAGCATGATTTATTTATTGATTGTCTTCCTTATGAGTGGCGGTCGGGGACGAGCGATGGTCTTTTCCTACCAATCTATCCCCCTAGGAGCATGCACGTAATACTTTGTTTCGATAACTAATAGATTTTTGCAATAGGTATGCGAGTTCTTTATGACTAATGTTGAGTCCATGGATTATACGCACTCTCACCCTTCCACCATTGCTAGCCTCTCTAGTATCGCGCAACTTTCGCCGGTACCATAAACCCACCATATACCTTCCTCAAAACAGCCACCATACCTACCTATTATGGCATTTCCATAGCCATCCCGAGATATATTGCCATGAAACTTTCCACCGTTCCGTTATTATGACATGCTTCATCATTGTCATATTTCTTGCATGATCATGTAGTTGACATCGTATTTGTGGCAAAGCCACCGTTCATAATTCTTCATACATGTCACTCATGCATCATTGCACATCCCGGTACACCGCCGGAGGCATTCACATAGAGTCATATTTTGTTATAAGTATTGACTTGTAAGTAAATAAAGTGGGATGATCATCATTATTAGAGCATTGTCCCAAGTGAGGAAAGGATGATGGAGACTATGATTCCCCCACAAGTCGGGATGAGACTCTGGACGAGAAATGAAAAAAAGAGGCAAAAAATAAGGCCCAAATAAAAAATGAGAGAAAAAGAGAGAAGGGACAATGCTACTATCCTTTTCCACACTTGTGCTTCAAAGTAGCACCATGTTCTTCATGATAGAGAGCCTCCAATGATATCACTTTCATATACTAGTGGGAATTTTTCATTATAGAACTTGGCTTGTATATTCCAATGATGCGCTTCCTCAAAATGCCCTAGGTCTTCGCGAGCAAGCAAGTTGGATGCACACCCACTTAGTTTCTTTTGTTGAGCTTTCATATACTTATAGCTCTAGTGCATCTGTTGCATGGCAATCCCTACTCACTCACATTGATATCTATTAATGGGCATCTCCATAGCCCGTTGATACGCCTAGTTGATGTGAGACTATCTTCTCCTTTTTTGTCTTCTCCACAACCACCATCCTATTCCACCATAGTGTTGTATCCATGGCTCACGCTCATATATTGCGTGGAGATTGAAAAAGTTTGAGAACATCAAATGTATGAAACAATTGCTTGGCTTGCCATCGGGGTTGTGCATGATTTAAATATTTTGTGTGGTGAAGATAGAGCATAGCCAGACTATACAATTTTGTAGGGATAACTTTCTTTGGCCATGTTATTTTGAGAAGACATGATTGCTTAGTTAGTATGCTTGAAGTATTATTATTTTTATGTCAATATTAAACTTTTATCTTGAATCTTTCGGATCTGAACATTCATGCCACAATAAAGAAAAATTACATTGAGAGATATGTTAGAAAGCATTCCACATCAAAAATTCTTCTTTTATCATTTACCTACTCGAGGACGAGCAGGAATTAAGCTTGGGGATGCTTGATACGTCTCCAACGTATCTATAATTTTTGATTGCTCCATGCTATTATATTATCTATTTTGGATGTCAATGGGCTTTATTTTACACTTTTATATCATTTTTGGGACTAACCTACTAATCGGAGGCCCAGCCCAAATTGCTTTTTTTTGCCTATTTTGGGGTTTCGAAGAAAAGGAATATCAAACGGAGTCCAAACGGAATGAAACCTCCGGCAAAGTGATTTTCTCAACAAATGTGATCCAGGAGACTTGGAGTGTGCGTCAAGAAACAAGGGAGGAAGGCACGAGGCAGGGGGCGTGCCTACCCCCCTGGGCGCGCCCTCCACCCTCGTGGGCCCTCCGTTGCTCCACCGACGTACTTCTTCTTCCTATATATATCCACATACCCCCAAACATCCAGGAGCACCATGAAAACCTAATTCCACCGCCGCAACCTTCTGTACCCGAGAGATCCCATCTTGGGGCCTATTTCGGAGCTCCGCGGGAGGGGGCATTGATCACGGAGGGCCTCTACATGAACTCCATGGCCTCTCCGGTGATGTGTGAGTAGTTTACTTCAGACCTACGGGTTCATAGTTATTAGCTAGATGGCTTCTTCTCTCTCTTTGGATCTCAATACAAAGTTCTCCTTGATCTTCTTGGAGATCTATTTGATGTAATCTTCTTTTGCGGTGTGTTTGTCGAGATCAGATGAATTGTGGGTTTATGATCCAGATTATCTATGAACAATATTTGATTCTCCTATGAATTATTTTATGTATGATTGGTTCATCTTTGCAAGTCTCTTCGAATTATCAGTTTGGTTTGGCCCACTAGATTGATCTTTCTTGCAATGGGAGAAGTTCTTAGCTTTGGGTTCAATCTTGCGGTGCTCGATCCCAGTGACAGAAAGGGAACCGACACGTATTGTATTGTTGCCATCGAGGATAAAAATATGGGGTTTATATCATATTGCATGGGTTTATCCCTGTACATCATGTCATCTTCCTTAAAGCATTACTCTATTCTTATGAACTTATACTCTAGATGCATGCTGGATAGCGGTCGATGTGTGGAGTAATAGTAGTAGATGCAGAATCGTTTGGTTCTACTTGTCGCGGACGTGATGCCTATATACATGATCATACCTAGATATCTCATAACTATGCTCAATTCTATCAATTGCTCGACAGTAATTCGTTTACCCACTATAATACTTATGCTCTTGAGAGAAGCCACTAGTGAAACCTATGGCCCCCGGGTCTATCTTCCATCATATTAATCTTCCAGCACTTAGTTATTTCCTTTGCTGTTTATTTTACTTTGCATCTTTATTTCTCTTTATCATAAAAATACCAAAAATATTATCTTATCATATCTATAAGATCTCACTCTCGTAAGTGATCATGAAGGACTTGGCAACCCCTTTATCGCGTTGGTTGCGAGGTTCTTATTTGTTCGTGTAGGTGCGTGGGACTTGAGCGTGATCTCCTACTGGATTGATACCTTGGTCCTCAAAAACTGAGGGAAATACTACGCTACTTTGCTGCATCACCCTTTCCTCTTCAAGGGAAAACCAACGCAGTGCTCAAGAGGTAGCAACACCACCCGCGCCCATACAGCAGGGTGAACAGCAAACACGGGAGGCAGCACAGAGCTATACACATGTAAGTATCCATATAGAAAAAAACATACAAGCACAGTCCATACCATGGTACTGTGACCACCCCATCTAACATTTTCATAACTGTGTTTTTGTTTGCTCACTGTTGCGTGCAGCCACCTAACAGTGAAGCTTACGTTCTGCCAAGGCTAGAGATGTGCTTTGAAACTTTCGAAGAAGCAAAGAACTTCTACAACGTCTATGCGAAGCACGTGGGGTTTGCTGTCAAGGAAGGCCCCAAGTTTAAGACCAGAGCCTACCTTTATTGCACGTGCTATGGAGTCTATGAATCGAAGGTGGCTGAAGTAAATAGACAGCGGAACAAGACGACAGCCAGGACTAACTGCGGGGCTAAAATGAGGATGAAGAAGGAAAAGGATGGAACATTTGTCGTAAAAGAGATACTCTGGGAACACAACCACAGGCTAAAGCTCACTCCGCAAATGCTTGTCTTCTTGCACTCCCACAAAAACTTTGACAAAACAATCTTGGAGTATGTCAAGTACCTGGAGTTGAAAGGCATTGAACACGCGCAAATCGTGAGCATACTAGGCGGTGATGACCCTGGTAGCTACTTCCTCGAAATGAATGCCAAAGACCTGATTAACCTATAAGTACAAACTTGTTCTCCTCCTTAAACTACCTCTGTCTTTTTTCCTCTGCCAGTACAAACATATTACGCAATGCATGACCTGATGCCAGTTCAACATGCATTTTTTAATGAACTTTTAATATCCAAGAAAGCAAAGAATTCAAGGATGGATGATGTGGACGATGTCCTAAAGACTTTCAACTTCTTTAGGGAGTTGAAAGCTATAAACAGGGAATTCTTTTGTGACATGAAACTCGATGAGTCCGACAGAGTTAAGAACATATTCTGGGCGAACGCAAGCTGCCGAGGGGCATATTAGGACTTTGGTGACTGCATAACATTTGACACCACATATAAGACCAACAAGTACCATATGCCACTTGGGGTGTTTGTCGGTACTAACAACCACTTACAGACTACATTCTTTGGTTTCGCCCTGATAAGAGATGAGGATGCAGATTCATTCAGATGGCTGTTCAAGTGATTTTTAAGGTGCATGAGAGGGAAGGCTCCTACATGCATCCTCACAGGTACAACCGCCAAAACCACCCCCAACCACCCCAACCACCCCCCTTGTTGGGGAACGTAGTAATTTCAAAAAAATTCCTACGCACACGCAAGATCATGGTGATGCATAGCAACGAGAGGGGAGAGTGTAGTCTACGTACCCTCGTAGACCGACAGCGGAAGCGTTATGACAACGCGGTTGATGTAGTCGTACGTCTTCACGGCACGACCGATCAAGCACCGAAACTACGGCACCACCGAGTTCTAGCACACGTTCAGATCGATGACGATCCCCAGACTCCGATCCAGCAAAGTGTCGGGGATGAGTTCCGCCAGCACGACGCCATGGTGGTGATCTTGATGTTCTACTGTCACAGGGCTTCGCCTAAGCACCACTACAATGTTATCGAGGACTATGGTGGAGGGGGCACCGCACACGGCTAAGAGAACGATCTTGAAGATCAACTTGTGTGTCTAGAGGTGCCCCCCTGCCCCCATATATAAAGGAGCAAGGGGGGAGGCCGGCCGGCCCTTGGGCGCGCCAAGGAGGAGGAGTCCTCCTCCTAGTAGGAGTAGGACTCCCCTCTTTCCTACTCCTACTAGGATGGGGAAATGAAGGGGGAGAGGGAGAAGGAAAGGGGGGTGCCGCCCCCCTCTCCTAGTCCAATTCGGACCAGAGGGGGAGGGGGCACGCGGCCCACCCTAGCTGCCCCTCTCTCTCTCCACTAGGGCCCATAAGGCCCATTACTTCTCCCGGGGGGGTTCCGGTAACCATCCGGCACTTCGGTTTTCTCTGAAATCACCCGGAACACTTCCGGTGCCCGAATATAGCCGTCCAATATATCAATCTTTATGTCTCGACCATTCCAAGACTCCTCGTCATGTCCGTGATCACATCCTGGACTCCGAACAAACTTCGGTACATCAAAATGTATAAACTCATAATGAAACTGTCATCGTAACGTTAAGCCTGCGGACCCTACGGGTTCGAGAATAATGTAGACATGACCGAGACATGTCTCTGGTCAATAACCAATAGCGGAACCTGGATGCTCATATTGGCTCCCACATATTCTACGAAGATCTTTATCGGTCAAACCGCATAACAACATACTTTGTTCCCTTTGTCATCGGTATGTTACTTGCCCGAGATTCGATCGTCGGTATCTCAATACCTAGTTTCAATCTTGTTACCGGCAAGTCTCTTTACTCGTTTCGTAATACATCATCTCGCAACTAACTCATTAGTTGCAATGCTTGCAAGGCTTATGTGATGTGCATTACCGAGAGGGCCCAGAGATACCTCTCCGACAATCAGAGTGACAAATCCTAATCTCGAAATACGCCAACCCAACATGTACCTTTGGAGACACCTGTAGAGCTCCTTTATAATCACCCAGTTACGTTGTGACGTTTGGTAGCACACAAAGTGTTCCTCCGGCAAACGGGAGTTGCATAATCTCATAGTCATAGGAACATGTATAAGTCATGAAGAAAGCAATAGCAACATACTAAACGATCGGGTGCTAAGCTAATGGAATGGGTCATGTCAATCACATCATTCTCCTAATGATGTGATCCCGTTAATCAAATGACAACATATGTCTATGGTTAGGAATAACCATCTTCGATTAACGAGCTAGGCAAGTAGAGGCACACTAGTGACGTTTAGTTTGTCTATGTATTCACACAAGTATTATGTTTCCGGATAATACAATTCTAGCATGAATAATAAACATTTATAATGATATAAGGAAATAAATAATAACTTTATTATTGCCTCTCGGGCATATTTCCTTCACCCTTCCCAAAAAAATAAAAGGAAAATAACACAGTAAAAATGTCGTGTCAGTTCTATTTGTATATATGCACCACCATATGTTGACCACTCCACGTCCATTTTCTCATTACCAGACTAGTGCCCGGCAATGGGTCTGGCGATCCTAGATGCTTTCAAGAACACAGTACACAAGCTGTGCCACTGGCACATTATGAAGAAGTACAGGGAACACCTCGCATACCTATACTACATGCACAAAGACTTTAAGGATGAATTCACATCAATCCTCAACTGGACCCTCATGCCAACTGAGTTTGAGGCTGCCTGGAAAGGACTCATGGATAGGTACAACCTCCATGATGATACCACGATGGTGGCCATGTGGAACGAGCGTGAGAAATGGATATCAGCCTACTTCAAAGAAATTTTTTGCGCCAAAATGACATCGACACAATGAAGTGAGAGCATGAACTATGTTTTCAAGAGGAACTTTGTAAGTGAGAGACAAAACCTACACCGGTTTGTCAGCCAGGTAAACTCCTGCGTCAAAACCAGGAGGCAGACAGAGAACCAAGAGACAATGGGTAATAGGGTATAGCTCTATCACCTGTCGTGAGACAAAAAAACATGCTTACTAAAGTAAAACTATATTAGTTATACAAAGTTTTTGTTGTGAGAAAACTAATAATTTGGTTATTATTCTTTGCATGTGCAGAAGGAACAAAACACGCTGACCTTCTATGGGTTTGACACCCAGATGGCAAAGGTTTACTCATGAGCTATGTACAGCAAGATCAGAAAAAGGCTAAAACTGAGCACACTCTTCATGGCGACAGAGACGGAACAGCCCACAAAGTACCTCGTGCGCTACAACAACCCGCAAAAACTGTCTGCGTGGTCTCAGCACGCATTCCAGGTGGTTGCAGACCCCGTGGGAGAAACATATGAGTGCGAGTGCAGGCTATGGGACCACACAGGTGAGGACTAAAAAAAGATGTTACATATTCTACTACTTTTTTTGCAAAGTTTTTCTTCGAATGAAATGACAAAAAACATGCACCTCTTCCAAAAAATACAGGTCTTTTCTGCATGCGTGTCCTGTGCATGATGCGGAAAATTAAGGCTGCCGGCGTTCCAGAGAAATACATCCTCAGGAGATACACCAAATGCCCGAACATCCATCCAACATTCAACAGAAATGACTTGCGGACAGTAGCGTCAAACAAGGCATCCCAATACTGCAGACGCTGAACATGAGGGTGCACAGAAAAAGCTTGAAAGCCAAGAGCAAATGGCGAGGTCACGGGTCGTCATGGAAAAACTTGAACAAGAACTCGACGCCGTGCATTCTGCTGAAAATGGAGGTGTCGCGGACAATGAAGTCATTGAGCAGGATATTGTTACAATGTTATCTGAGATGAACCATCTGGGAGCTATTGACCCGTTCGACAACGAGGAAGATGAGCAACAGCAACCAGAGCTTGCCCATGTGCACACTCAAGAGCAGCAACATGCTCACATGCAAGATCATGAGCTTGACGGTGATGCAGGTGAATGACATGACAACAGTACATCCTACCGGCAGCAGCAGGAAAGGGTGATCAAACCACCCATATTCTCAAACACAAAGGGGAGGAAGAGTAAGACGCAATCAACAAAAGCAGCGACAGCAGCAGCCAAAAAGCCGCCACACCCCATCAAGCGCGTGGAATTTGGCCCGGATGGCAAACCTCTCGGGATAAGGGCATGCGGATTCTGCAATGCCGTCAGCAACCATAACTACCGCACATGCCCACTCTGCGCAGATGCCACTATCAACAAGAAAACGCTACACAAACAGATTGGAGCCGCCCAAATTTCTACCAATGGAGACAACACACATAACAACTACACTTACCGCAAGTGTGGGGGAACTGACAGACATAATGCCCGCAAGTGCAAAGTGGGCAAGGAGGTATGTGGCGCTGAAGAGAAACAGGGCAAGGTACAGAGTTCCAAAAAATCAAATGAAGACGATGAAGAATAAGAGTTTGACGAGAATGACGACCAATCAGACAAAGACAATGAAGATGACAGTATCGGGGACAAGGAAACTGAAACTGACGATGAAGCTGCCAAGGCTCAACCAGAAAAGGGCGCCAACAAGTCACAACATTCAGGGCCAGTTAAGAGAAGCTCAAGACTGAACAATCCATAGTGGTTATGCTGCTGCGTCAACTAAAAAATAAGCTCGTAGTCTCACTTGCCTCGGTACACAATGAGGAAACATTTCAGAAACACTGTCGCTACCAAAAGTTATCTAGCTTTATCGTCGACTTCTCGATCAGTACTATAGTTAAGATATAATTTGTGATTTGTGCCCGCTGGACCAGTGACATTATTATGTAAACCATTTGATAATACTTTTGAATGCAGTCACAAATACATTTGAAAAAACTTATCTGGATTTATCTGACGCAAACACTACTGTCGACCAGTAACTCAGCAAAAAAATGTTAAGGAAAATTTAAACTCTTATAGTACATCAGTATTGATAATTCTCAGTCGTCAGTACAAAGGCATAGTAAAACAAACACACCTGTGAACACCTCAAAAAACATCATTTGAAAAACAAGATATGTCTTTTTCTGCCAGTCCCAGTTCAGAAAGACCATTAGTACATAAAAATAATTACCTCAACCAAAATCTGAATATAATACATCATGTACTGATGAAAATCTAATTTATCTGTAAAAATACTCAGAGAATATCTTGATATAAACAATCCTTTAAAAATACAAAAATTGTTTTAAAAAACATTAGCATTACGCATAGTCTCAGTGGTATTTGGTAAGTTCAATTACACTTCAATCACCAGTCCAAGTACCACTGCAGAGGAGTACAGACCTCCATCATCACCAACCCTGACACGTGCAAGTGGGATAAGGAGCTGATAATTATAGCTTGACAAGACGGATCAGTGCGACAGTAAAATGCCATCATCACCACCCCTGAGACGTGCAAGTGGGATTTAGCAGATCATAAGTACAGCTTGGCAAGACTAGTCAGTGCAGCAGTAAAAACCCTTTGGCTTGGGCGGTTACTTCTTCCAGGCCACCACCCGTGCCACCCACTGAGCGGTTGCCACAAGGGACTGCAAACGGGGAACCCCACGACCACCACACCCACGCCCCCGATGAACCACCTCCCACACATCCCCGTCGACGCACTACAAAATACCCCTTTCTCTTCCATCTCTGCCTCATTGCCAGAAACCACCATTGCCCCTTCCATGTCCACTGCACAGAAACCAAAAACTTCTCTCTCACAAGCCCACAGCCGCCGGAGGAGGGCGATGGCAGAGGAACCGTCCGCCAAGCGTCACATGGCGAGTCATCGGACAAGAGCAGCAGCCTCGTCGACGTTCACGTCCCCGGCGAGAAGCGCGAGTACACCAAAACCCTCACTGGGGTTGAGCTCCACCGCAAGGAGACGCTGGAGATTGTCTGCACCAGTGAACCAGACAAGGCCGACGAGGTGATATCCATGCTCTGGAGGAAGGCTTGCGGCCAGCGTCGTAGGATCGTCGGCGTTGGTGTGCACTACACCACCGAAGATGAACCTCCCCAGATGGCAGCAGTCCTGCAGTTGTGCGTCGACGAGCTCTGCTTGGTGTACCACATTGTAGAGGCCACAAAATGATGAGCCATCCTACTCATTTGCTCTATTTGGTTTATCTGTTTTATTAGTATTGTATCCTAAAAATTTCATCAGATTTGTTTCCCAACTAGATGTACTAGTGTGGTTTGTAAAAAGTGGATGCACTACTGTATTTTCTCAAGTAGATACACTATAAATGTATTTTTGAACCTAATGCACTAGATTACTATTTGGAAAATCTTGCGGAAGATTAATTTCTGAAGTTGATCGACTAGTGTAGTTTCTGAACTTGATCCAATAGTGTAGTTTATGTACTCAATGTATTACAAAGATGTTTCTGAACTTGATGTAGTGAAGTATTTTATGAATTTGATCTAATGTTATTTTCATAAGAAAATAAACTAAGGACTTGGTGAAGCACTGGTTATGTGTTATCCTATTCAACAAAAGTAAACTAAACTAGTACCAAAGCAGAACATACAACATTGACTAAAACTATGTATAATCCAAAAAGAAAAATAACATGATGTACTTGAATTTAATTTCAGAACTCTGTTTACTAGTTTCTGAAGTACATTCATCCATTAATTATGCTATATAAGCATCTACTTCATGGATTCATGTTTCTAAACTTGATGTAGTGAAGTATTTTCTGAATTTGGTCTAATGTTATTTTCGTAAGCAAAAAAACTAAGAACTTTGTAAAGCACTGGTTATGTGTTGTGCAATTGAACAAAAGTAAAGTAAACTAGTACTAAAGCAGCACATACAACATTGACTCGAACTATGTATAATCCAAAAAGAAAAAATAACATGATGTACTTGAATTTAATTTCAGAACTTTGTTTACTAATTTTTGAAGTACATTCATCCATTATTTATGCTACATAAACAACTACTTCATGGATTCATCGCTTGTAAAACAAAACAAAAATGAATAATTCAAATATCAAAGTAATGCTAATTTTCAAAATACCTCTCCCCTTGCAGGTCCAAGCGCCTGAACGACATGTTGCAGCATGAGAGGTTGTTCACATTTGCCGGTTTCAGCATTTAAAGCGACAAAGAGAAGCTGAAGTTGTCCGGTTTGGAGATCAACCCCAACAAGTTCATCAACATTCACCGCAGGTGGAGAGTTCCATACACCGGAAAAGATTACGACTCCTTGACTGATGTTGCAGCCAGTGTCATCCACCCATTCTACAAAGGCATGAGGAAGAACATCAACACGCAGGAAGACCACAAACTGTGGGGGACTAGCCGCTACCAGATAACCTCATCGAGTACGCAGGACTAGATGCGTACGCCACGTACAAGTCATGGATCATAATCGACTACATCACAGATGGTTCAGAATTTGCAAAAGAGCGGGAGGCTGAGAAATTCTACGACCACCCTATTGCCCCTTTTAGGGATGAAGATACATCAGAGCATGCCTTCGTTTTCCTTCCTCTTGTGCTTGCCTTTTATCTTGTTGTTTCCAATTAGTAGTTTGCTCTTGTTGGGTTGAACTAGTATGATTATGTCGTGCTTGTCATGGTTGAACAAGTTTACTTATGTCATCAAGTACAATGTTTTTCTTATCTCATTATATAAGTTTGGTTGCTTCGTATGTTGTTAATCCATCATTTCAAATTCAAAAGTAGCTTCTGAATGGAACTTTGTGGCTGCTCTAAAGTACTAGTTATGAAGCAACTAATCACACAACGTTGTTCCATGTCTAGTTTCGATTCAGTATTGTATAGAAAACATAACGTTGAAAACAATCAGCAAAATTTGAGTTGCTTAACAACGCTTCAAAAGTTGAAGCAAAAATTCTTAGTACTTCATGTAGTGTTCTCATTCATATGTAGCTGCTAGAAAATTAACAAGTACTACAAATAGAAAAAGTTAAGAAGCATCAGCACACACTTATGTTGGTCGCTTGCAGATTAAGAATGACAGTAATAGTACACTTGATCGGACAATACATACTTACTACAATAAAAATTACAAAGAAGCAGCAGTCCGTAAGCGCTACTATGAATGGACTATCAGTACAACTTAGTCTACATGCAAGTACCATAGTTCTGAAAATGACACTAGAAGACCCTTGAGAATAATCACAAAAACAAACACCAAAAAGAAGGCAAGAAACTCAAATGAAAAAGATTACACTTACACAAAACTGACAAGAACTATAACAAAAAGTATCAGTCCAAGTTACTGGTGGAGTCAAGTACTAGATTCAAACAAACAAAAAAAGAAAAAATGGACCGCCCAAGGTCAGGCACAGGCCCTGACGCTGCTAGATACTTGAACTCCAGCCCATGGGCACATCCCTAGTAATCCGCACAACGCAGGGCCAACAGGTCATGAGAGAGAGAGTGTCGTGTATAAGCGCTCAGGTAAGTATTCAGAGGAGTTCGACCAGTGAGCCTCGACTCGCTTATAAACAGGTCCGGATACCTCTTGACTAGCAAAGTGGGACTAAAAACAGAGCGCATGCGCATGTTGCACTGCACAGTCGCGTGGACGAGCTATCTGGGCCGGAAAACGGCCCAATAGCCTCCATCATTTACAAACACCCCACCAATAAGCCCAGTTAAACCAACCAGACGGCGAGGCAAAGAAATATAAACTACAAGAAAAATGTTTGAAACTGAAAATATATAAATTCAAATACTAGTTCGCAGGCAATAAATTTAAATACGAAAAATAAAAATAAAAATAATTTTAGCTCTGCACCACAGATGATAAAAAAGGAGAAAATATGATACAAAAACAATGAACCTCTAAAAAGAAGAGAACTTAATAGCCCATCTGTTAAATGTACATAATTTAAAAAACAGAATTAAATATTACTTTCAAGTTCATCTACTAAAATGCAAAAAGTTCAAACATATATTGTTTGTCAATTATGCTAAATTTCTTATTTATATAAAATCTGACAAGTTCAACTACTAAAATGCAAAAAGTTCAAACATATAATGTTTGTCAATTATGCTAAATTTCTTATTTATATAAATTCTGACAAGTTCAACTACTAAAATAAAAGAAGTTCAAACATATTATGTTTGTCAATTATGCTAAATTTCTTATTTATATAAATTTTGACTACTTCAACTACTAAAATGCAAGAAGTTCAAATAGAATTTATTTGTCCATTCTGCTAAATTTCTTATTTATATCAAATCTGTCCACACCTCAATGAACGATCTGGTCATAAAATAATCTCAATCCCCCAACCCACCCAAAAAAACAAAAAGACTCAGTTCAAACATACATATGACATCATTACTAAAAAAGCAGGATCAGTCAGGCAACTCACACCACTGTGACACCAAATTTCAAAACCGCACACTGTATGAAATTACATTTCAGTTCACACAGCACTAAACCATAAGTGCACTAAAATGAGAATACAAAAACTATAAAGGCCTAACTTAGGTTAATACAGATGAAAATGAAATAAGTACCAGTTTTGAGCAACAACTCCCAAGGCACTGAAAAATGTTTTGAGATAAACTAGTCTATAAGACTTCAGTGGAAAAACAATACTTAACATCCACACGGAAAAACATCACAAAACATACGTCACCTAAACAGAGCAAAATGCCATCATCACCAGCCCTGAGACGTGCAAGTGGGATTTAGCAGATCATAAGTACAGCTTGACAAGACTAGTCAGTGCAGCAGTAAAAACCCTTTAACTTGGACGGTTGCTTCTTCCAGGCCACCACCCGTGCCACCCACTGAGCGGTTGCCACAAGAGACTGCAAACGGGGACCCCCACGACCACCACACCCACGCCCCCGACGAATCGCCTCCCACACATCCCCGTCGACGCACTGCAAAATAACCCATTGTCTTCCATCTCTGCTTCATTCACAGAACCACCATTGCCGCTTCAATCTCCACTGCACACAAACCAAAAACTTCTCTCTCCCAAGCCCATAGTCGCCAAAGGAAGGCGATGGCGGAGGAACCGTCCGCCAAGCGTCATCATGGTGAGCCGTCGGACAAGAGAAGCAACCTCGTCGACGTTCACGTCCCCGGCGAGAAGCGCAAGTACACGAGAACCCTCACAGAGGTTGAGATCCACGGCAAGGAGACGCTGGAGATCGTCTACACCAGCGAACCAGACAAGGCCGACGAGGTGATGAGCAGGCTCAGGATGAAGGGCGCCGGCTTGTATCCGAGCTTCATTGGAGTTGATGTGGAGTACACCAGCGACGATGAACCTCCACAGATGAAGGCAGTCCTGCAGTTGTGCGTCGAGGAACTCTGCTTGCTGTACCACATCGCAGTAGCCACAAAATGGTAACCCATACTACTGCTCATTCATCTGTTGTACTAGTACTACTCACTAAAAACTTCATTAAACTTGTTTCCCAACTAGATGAACTACTATAGTTTGTGAAGTGGATGCACGAGTACATGTTTCTCAAGTTACATGCATTTCTGAAACTGTGAAGTGGATTGTTTCACTAGATTAGCATCTGAAAAAATGTTTATAGAATTCTGAACTTGATGCACCAAATTAATTTCTGAACTTGATGTACTAGCATAGATTCTCATCTTGATGCACTAGTATAGTTTATAGAATTGATGTATTAAAAGATGTTTGGTGAAGTGGTATAGGTCCATATCTTGATGCACATGTTTCTCAAATTAATTTCTGAACTTGATATAGAATTGATGCACAAAGATGTATCAAGCACTGGTATAGGTCTTTTATTCAACAACAAAAACTAAACTTGAATCAAGCAGCACATATATCATTGAATCTGGTAAAATGATTCTTGAATTTGGTGAAGCATTTGGTGAAGCACTGAAGATAGCAAAAAAGAAAAATAACATGGTGTAGTTGAATTTAATTTCAGGACTTTGTGTACTAGTTTCTGAACTACATTCATCCATGACTTATACTATATAAGCATCTACCTCATGGATTATCACTTGTAAAACCAAAAAGCAGAAGAATTAAGTCTTCAAAAAAGAAGACTTGTATTTAAATGTGTGGCTCCCCCCTTGCAGGCCCAAGCGCCTCAAAGACTTCCTGCGGGAGGAGAAATTGTACACATTCCCCAACAACTTTATCGACATGCGGTGCAAGTGGAAAGACCCAAAGACCGACAAATACTACGACTCCTTGGCCGATGTTGTAGGCGGCGTAATCCACCCATTCTATAGCGGCATGAAGAAGAAGATGGACAAGCAGACTACAAACCGTGGGGGACCGGCCCGCTGCCAGACAACCTCATCACGTACGCAGGAATAGATGCATACACCACGTACAAGTCATGGAAGACAATCGACAACATCGTGACAGGTTGGAATATTTCAAAAGAGCAGGAGGCTGACCCCTACTACCACTGCAACTTCGCGGGATGAAGATGCAAGAAAGTCTACATTCATGTTGCTCGCACTTCTGCCTGTCCTTAGTCTTGTTGTTTCAGATTTATAGTTTGCTTTCGTTATGTTGAACCAGCTACCTTATGTTATGTGTGTCAGGGTTTGAACAAGTTTTCCTATGTCTATCAAGTACATCGTTTGCTTATGCCGTTCAACAAGTTCGCTAGCTTCCTATTTTGTTGATCCATCATTTGATGTTGAAGTAGGTTGAAGTTGAAACTTGATGGCTACCACGCAACACCTGTCATGGAGAAACAAAAATCACACATGGATATTTTCACAAAAAAACAAAAACAGTGGCAGACTAACTAAGGACAACAGCAAATAGTAGACTTGGACGCTTAGTACAGCTTATACATGTACGGTAGTACTATCACACTAAGAAATCAGTTTTTAGTTTCAGAAGAACACTAAAAAACTAAGTTTTAGCCGAGGACAACATTCAGTACTAACAGCATCGTGCTAATAGTAGTTAGAAATTTACTAAGTACTGCATAAGGAAAAGCAAAGAACCATCAATACGTATTTCCTAGTCACTAGCATGCTAGGACTGACAGTTTTGGTACACTTGAACAAACGGTACATTCATTACACAAAAATATAAAAAGGAATGGGAAGCTTCAGTTTGCATTCCATAAAACATCGACACACTAAGAATAACAGTAATAGTACAACTAAAATCTCAGTACAACTTAGTCTATAAGGCAAGTACTATGATCATACCAAACATTGCCTTGAGAAGAACCACAGCCTAGAAAAAAGAAGGCCAAAACTAAATCAAAAGGATATCAGGTCGACCAAGGAGAAAAATCACAAGAAAACAAAACAGAAGCATCAGCCCACATTGACCAGTGAGGCACTAGTTTCAAACAACACAAGAAAATATAATGATCAAAGTACTAGCATAATTGAAATCTCAGTACAACTTAATTTATTTGGTAAGTGCTATGATGATACCAATTAATGCCTTGAGAAAGAAGGCCAAGACTCAACAAAATAGATTACAGTGCAACCAAGGAAAAAAATTAACAAAAAACAAACAACAGAAGCACCAGCCCACATTGACTAGTGAAGTAATTATGAACTTTATACGGCTATTTGTTAAATGTAGCTAATTTAAACCAGTGCTTTAACTTTTACTATGAAGTTCAACTACTAAAATTCAAGAAGTTCAAACAAAAATTTGGCTCTCAAATTTTGCTAAATTTCTTATACTCAAATAAAATCTAGCTAGAGATCACGTGGCAACTTGCTCGTAAATAATTTCAATCCCAAAAAAAACTTCAGTTCTAATATATTATAAGAAATCAGTTCTACATAACAAGGAAGCGTCACTCCACTCACGCTAGATCCACAAGTGCCATCGTGACACCAAATTTTAAAAGCCTTACACTGAATGACATTACAATTCAGTACTAACAGAACTATACTATAAGTACAAGAAAAGAGGGTACAGAAACTATAAAGGTCAAACCTAGGTTGGGACAGATGAAAATAAAACAAATCTCACTTTTCCAGCAACAACTCGTAATGAACTTGGAAAAAGGTGTTTTCAGTTCAACTAGTTTACGAGACTTCGGTACAAAAAATAGAACTTAACCAAAACGAATTCCTAATGAAAAATACACAAGTGAAAACAGCTATTCAACCACACTATCATCATGGAAAAAGAGATTGTTAAATATAGTGCCACACTTAAACACAACACAAAATATACCAGTTATTACATAGTACTTGACAGGACATCCAAACACTACAATCAAAGCCTACAATGCTTCCAAGAGATATATCACACAACTATCCATTTCACTACGCAAATGATGACCATTTCTTCTATGCACCAGGAGCCAAAGCCTGAAACTCCTTGGGAAGCTCCGTCACCAAAAGCTGGTTATTCTGGTTGAACACAACTCTATATAGATCCTCAGCATTCCAATCAACAATACGAGGCTGCAAAACAATAAAACAAATTATCAAAAATCAAGACACATTAAAAAGAAGAATACACAATCAGCCAAACACGGAAAAGTGAAAAGCTCAACTAGAACCCACATCATTATCTTGAATGTTCCCAACGATCTTTTCACCATCATAGGATCCCGCATACTTCACAGTACAATGGCCACATTCATTCGCCCCTTGAAGTGGAACCTTCACAAACATTGGTTTCTTTGCAAAATGCTCCCATTTGGGCTGCTTGCTCGCATTGTACTGAGCATCACCATACACAACCTTCATTACTTGGACCATCCTGGAGATTTGTAAAGAAAAGAAAAGAAACCACACATTTTCACGTATCAGAAAAGCAGAAAAAAAGATGCAGAAAAATTCAAAATAAAAAACCAGCATGACCAAAAAATGACCAAAAAACATTGCTTGAATAGAGGCATCATGATCTAAAAACAAATGACCAAAAAAGAGATATTAAATATTCAAAATAAAAAACCAGCATGACAACAAACAAATAAAACCAAAAATAAGCTAGTAGAACTCACAAGGTCGGCAGTGAGCAAGTCTTCCTCTTTTTTAACATAGCTCCTGAAATCTCTCACTGCACTCTCCACATTAAACTCTTTATCTTCACCACCGTAAAATGTACAGTCAAGCACAACCTGCAAAAAGCCCAGAAAGAAATAGACAAGGGGAAAGGATCAACAAGCAAAGTATTATCAAAACTCGTAAAACAATAGGCAGTCTTGTTTAAGAGAAACAAACGATCTGATTGATTACCGTGATGAAATATGGACTCACCAATACCCTTTTCCCAGATGCAAAATCAACATTTCTATCGGGATCTTTCTTCCAATCATCAATGAGGAAGTCCATTACATCACCCTCCATCATTTGCCCAGGTGCAAAAACTTCCCAGATGCGTTTCCCAGTGAAGCTGGTTACACTACCATCGGGCTGAGGTATCATTGAGAATGTATTCCTGCAGCACAGACAAGAACAAAAAGCAGGGGAAGAAAGATAAGGCATTCATAGCAGTTCAAGTTGTATAAAAAGTAACAGTTCAGGTCATATTTATCTAGCAGTTACAAACAACAGAGGAAAAGAGGAGGAAACGTAATGAGAGATACTCACTCGGCATACTTCTCACATGCTTCATCACTAAGCAACAGATTATACAACTTGCGTGCCTTGTCCAGGTGAGGGAATTTATGAGGGTGAAGCTGCTGCACAGGGGAGAAAAACTTTATAGGAGCTCTGGGTGCACGCTTCGTGCTTGTAACATTGCCAAAATCCAAAGCAGGATCCTTCCTAGCACCACCAGCTCTATGGGCCACTATTCCAGCAAGTGAGGATAAACCCTTGGCAGCAGCAGCACTCCCGGTGACTCTTCCCATGCCAGCAATCTTGTCAAACGCATCATCATCGCTGTCTATCAATTCCACAATGGGATTCTTGGGTGTAGAGGGGCTCTCTTCACAAGCAGCCATAGAACCTTTCAGATCTCCCAACCGCCCCTTAATAACACCATATCTTGTCTTTTCTGGAGAACGCCCCTGGCTAATATCAATAGATATGCGCTCGAGCTCCGAGAACTAGCTGCCAAAGATCCTGTAGTCATGCTCATCAAGATCCAGCCACTCACCTGCAAAAATAAAAAAAATAAAAGACCGCATCAAGGGTAAAGTTCAAATACATAATTCATGACAGTACCAATCAAGAAGTACAAGCTGCAAAAAATTACAAAAGGTCATGCATTACGTATAGGGTTCGATGCCAAACAAACCACAGAAGTAAACATCAAACACATCGCTAGTTGCGCAGGTATACAGAAAAGTCTTCCTAATGTCAAGAATGTCTTCGTGGCTGTAATCCAACATTTCAATCACACCATCCTCCCGGCAATGATAGGTCATGCAGCTTTGTAGCATAAAGAATCCACAATCATGCATGTTAACAAAAGAAAAAACAAATGGGTACATCACAAATCCGAAAATACAGGAACACCACCCTCCCAGCAACAAAAACAACTAACAAAAAATCATTAAAACAGATACTCGTGTGTTTTTCTGCTGCGGCACCCGCACAAACTCGCAAGGCAAACCATCAATATGCACCGGCGAGAACGGTTTGGCCCTGTCTATGTTGGACTCCCTCCAAAGCTTCTTTATGTTATCTATCATAGTCCTTAAGAATCTAACTGCATCACTCCAAGTTTCATCGCACAGTGAATCAAGACACTCAAAAGGACGGAACCTCAAATTCAGAACAATCAAGCACCAATGCCTAGATACGTTGCTAGGCTTCATGGTAGCCGCAAATGACGGCGGATCAAAAGTAGGGAAAAGAAGCTGACAAAAAATCGCAAAGGAAAAATGAATTTAACAAATCATAATGAAACAAAAAATTTAGCCTCCAAACAATAAAATAAAAGAAGGAAATTGAAATTCAGATGTACAAACAAAAATCAGATAATCATAAGTTCTAATTGAGTAAGCAAAACACTACAAAAAATAAATGCTACTCCCTCCTTCCATCTGTATAGGGCCTAATGCATTTTTCGAGGCTAACTTTGACCAAATATTAGAGCAATAATATATGACATGCAACTTACACAAAGCACACCGGTAAATTCGTGTGTGAAAGGAGCTTTCAATGATATAATTTTCACATTGTGCATATCATGTACTATTAATCTTGTCAATAGTCAAAGGCGGTCTTAAAAAACGCATTAGGCCCTATATAGATGGAAGGAGGGAGTACTCAAGTTTATATTGCAACAAATATATTAGTTCAATTTCCTTGCGATAATAAGTTCAGCTTTAAAAAAAGAAGCACACATCATTCATAAGTGCAGGGGTAAAAGCAGGCTACTCAAGTTCACTCCCCCATCTCCCAAACTTGCAAGAAAACATGACAGTTCTAGTTCATGAGTACAAAAAGTTCAAGTTCACCTACATGGTCAAAACCATCAGCCCCTGATCTTGTGAACCAATTTAGCACATTGGAATCAATATTTCCATCACGGATCTTGGTCTGTTGTACAAAAAGAACAACAACAGTTAGAAAATTGGCAAAACAAGGTAGCATCCTATCTAAAAAGCAAAATAATGACCGTCACCCATCTGGGAACTATCAACTTGTCAGTGTCTCGGTACTTCTGACGTAGAGAATATAAAACAACGTCAGCACTGTCTGAGTTGAGCATGCTAGTGGGGACAAACGCTTTAGCAATAAAACCAACACTGGCATCACATTCTTTAATTTGAAACATCGGCTTGTGACTAGGAAAACACAAAATATTAGATGAGTTAAAACTACTGCAATAACAATAATAATCATATGAGAGAAAGAAAAAGAGACAAAAATGGTACGGGCAAAATCCTAGACTAACCATTTCGTACGGTTCGTGCGCAACCTCGTAACAGCGAAGAAAAACATATCAACCTTAACAACATTACCACTTTCTGCTTGCAGAAAAAGAAGAAAAATAATAAGCTCAAGCACTACAAGTGAACATGTCCAAAATGCAAAAAATGAGAAGTACGCCTCATTTACAAGTCCTTACCTGCACTATCAGTGTTTGACGACGATGGTAGTTCCTATGATGAGACCAATATGCCTCCAGTTTCAGGGTTTGATGATGGGAGATCTTGAGAGGACACCAATATCACTGCGCTTTCAGGGTCTGTAGAAAGAAAATCCTGGGACGACACGAGCGCCTCTTGCATCAAGGGGCCAGAAGAAATCGACAGAAGTAAATCATGATCCTTGGATGGCACCTCCTCCACGCTAGAGGCATCTTGCAATGCATCACCGTAATCAAAACCTCCAGGCGGGAAATTCTCCAGCGGCAAATATTCACAATCATAAACATTTTCATTCCTAGCAATACCAACACCAGACGATTTGGCATCAAGTATGCTGGCAGCACCAACATCCTCATCAGCAACTTTGGTACCAACATCGCGCCCACTACTCAATGGGACACACGAGCATCATCTCCATGACTAACGACAGCCTCACGCTCAACATCAGTCATCTGAAGAAATAAAAAAATCAAAAAAAAAGTGAATAATATGAGCAAAACTAACAATCTAAAATAAGCTAGCAAGAGGTACACAGAAAAACAAACCTTAGAAGCATTCACAGCAACATCTCGATCTTGCTGCTGCTAACATTCAAAGGAACATCACCAACGGGCGAACAAGGATCGTCGCTGACAACAGGACCATGATTCATATGTAATGAAGCAAAAAAACAATGCTATTATTAGCAACAATAAACACAAGGAATTAAACCATAGTAACAAAAAAGGTAGGTATCACCTGCAAACTCTTAACAATGGGGGATAGAAAAATGAACAAGCAAGGCACATTGGTTCGCATGAAAATTAGAGAAATATGTATAAACACAATAAAAATAAAAATAACCTTTCACTTATTAGTAGATGGATCATTAACTCCACGGTCAACAGCAGCCTCAACATTATGACTGGTCTCCTGCATGAAAAGAAAAATTAATAAACAAATGAAGATGAGGAAGTTCAACTACAATACTGACAGCAGAACAACATAGTAAAAACATACAAACACCGAGGACTGACTCACATGAACAACAGGGTGCTCAAAGCCAACATCGTTCGTATGGTGATCAGAAACATTAGCCTCAATACCATCATCAGCCCTGCTGTCGGTGGCAGTAGCCTCATCCTACTCAATCTACATGGAAGAAAAATTAATAAACAGATGAAGATGAGAAAGTTCAACTACAATACTGACAGCAAAACAACATAGTAAAAATTGCAAACACCGAGGACTGACTCACATCAACAACAGGGCACTCCAAGCCAACATCATTCGTTTCGTGATCAAAAACATTAGCCTCAGTACCATCACCAGCCCTGCTGTCAGTGGCAGCAGCCTCATCCTGCTCAATCTGCTTGATAACAACATTTGCACTTTCTTCATATGGCTTGCAGCGAGAGTCCTGCATAGTTTTGAAACGCTTCATGTTGTTCAACAGACGAACCGAGCTCTGAACTAGATCAGCAGCACCGTCACGCATATCACCAATAAAAATTCTCTCCATCTCAATATAGTCCACTACTTCCTCAATGTTAAATTGATGACCTTCAGGAAGGATACCATTGATATAGCTCAGATGCTCAACTGTCATCGGGACCTTTTGCAGCTCAGAACACACATTACTTAAAATATGCTCAGCGCGCTCCAACGTAGAAACAACAACTTCAATACCAAAATCTTGCCTCTGTGAAGTACTAGCATTACTAGGGCCAGGGGGAACATAACCAGCACCCTCAACACCACGGCCATCTCTCAACTCATCGTGTAGAGATGAAAACTTGGAAACCTGAGACAACGGCATCTCCAGGACAGGCCGTTTATACACTCAGAAAAAAACAACCTCCTCTTGAGTTTTCCACTACAAACAAGGGGAAAAGGAGTTAATTAATCAATGCAACACACAGGGAAAAATAAAACATGATATTAACAGATTTAAATCAACAGCACTATCAATCTTTAAATGTCATTGCCAATTTGTTAGTATTTACCAACAGGCCAGTTGAACAAAGATATTCAGTTCAACCACACATGAGACAACAGTACTAAAAATCGTACCTAAACCTCACAAAGCTTAAGAAATGACAAAATCTAAACATGTAACTCTGCGGGACACATGTTCACTCCAGCAAAAATAGCTATACCTAAAAAAAGGTCTGCAAGACACGAAAGAAATAAAACTCACCGGAAGCTTCCCAAACACCCAAGTCTTTGGATCTGAATTGCCTTTTTTTATCAAATCTGCATCAACCAGATCAGAAAGCTTGACAGGATCCATGAAACATATGCGTGGGACTCTCATGTAAGACTCTGCAGTCTTGCCACGGATAAGGCAGTCAAGGTACATTAGTACAGGCCCTATAGCACAGGCTGTGATTGCCTTCCCCATGGTAACACCATCTTGGTACTTGACAACAGCCCTTCTAAGCTCATCAACCATCAGCTGACAATAATTCATATTAGCCATGTCCTCAAACACAAGACCCTCAAACATTGCTGCCTCTTTGGAAACACGCGGGGCGGCACCAGGCAACACAACGTTCATAAACACAATAATGAAGAACACTTTCAGAGCAAGGTCATCTTTGCTAGGATCCTTGATGAGCACCTTGAGCTTATTCCTCAAATCCTTTGTCTCGATATCTTTGTTCCTGCTAATGTCAAGCTCCGATCTTAACTTCACCAGAGCATCGTCATATCCGTCCTCTGACGGCCTTGGCGCAGAACGACCACCATGAGGGAACCCAAATAATTGTTGTATACCATCGCCAGTGATGCGAAGCTTCTTATTAGCCTCACCCATGTCAAGAGTCATCGTATCAGGATCTATCCTCATGTACAAAGCTCCCATCAGAGGGAGGGAAATGTTAGACTTCACCCTCCACTTGAATATAGAACCAAAACCAGCTGCATGAACCCTAGACACATGCCGACTCTCAAGCAATTTAACACAAGCTTCAACCTCTCCCAATGAACATCGCACAGTTAAGTTCAATTTCCGTTGGTCACCTTCATCCAAGGAAACTTTTCCGTTATTGCCTCCCACCGGCTTGATCGGACTCAAAACGCTAACAGGCTGTAAATGAAAATAAAGAAGCCACACCTTAAATTAATGAATATAGAAAACAAAACAAGCATATGAAGGCAAGTAGAAAAAAGAAAAGATTGCACAAGTTCAACTCTTGAAACAACATCAGTACCACCCTCGATTGATGCAAACAATGACCAGCCTTGCCTGGCCAGCATACCAGCCCAGACACAATTAAATCATTGCAAGTACAACTAGTTAGTCACATACAGTACAAAACACGTACCACTTCAAATTCATCTTCAGAGTCAACTTCGATATCATCTTCTTCAGATACAACATCTTCATCTTCGACACGAGCATGCTTCTTCACACCTTTGTTCACCTTCGCAGGATGAACTTTACGCTTATTATTTTCTTTCAACAAAGAGCGCTCTGGAACAGGAGACGAAGAAGGCTTCTTATTTGTCAAAACCCGTGGACTCCCACGAACAGGGGAGCCACGAAGTTTGCTTGGACCAATCTTCACAACAACACTATTCCCATCAGCTTTGCTATTACCAGGTTGGGAACCAGCTTTCACACGTGGGTTACGCCTCGGTGTGCCATCAGGATTTTGATCTGACATCTTCCTCTTCAAAACAACTTTCTTCTCCTTAACTGCATCACGAGTAAACACTTGCGTCAAACGAGTATGCATCAGGTTTGTCTTCACAAGCATGTCACTTCCATGAGATCCAGCATCAACAGTTGAAAAGGTCGCGTCACCACCTTCATCACCTACACCTTCAGGAGCTTGAGCAACATCTCGATCACTTCCTTGAACACAGGAAACCTTTTGACGCCGTTCCAACTCCTTTCTCCTCTAGAAATCATACTTCTTCTTTCTTATCCTTTCATCCTCGAGCTGTAACTGCATAGGAACATCCTCGGCCTGAGTAACAAGCTCAGTGCCATCAACACTCTGTGACTGAGTAACAGACAACTACAAGCTGCCATCAACATCATCAACGTTAAGAGAATACACTCCATCATTAATATCTTTGTCAACATCAGCAATGTCCTCAGGAGCACCATGTCTATCATTAACTGCATAAACCAACAACATAAGCACGCACATATAAAATGAAAACACAATTAACATTGCAGAGACAAGATAAATAAAGCGCATAGCATCAGACACAAACAAAAGGAACAACTGATGTAGCTAAGCATATTTATGTATTCAAGGCTGATAAAAAAAGAGCAAATATAAGGGAAACACCAGCAACATTCGCAAGTTCTTCTAGAGGATTTGGTGTCTCAAAAATAACATTCACAAGATCTTGAAAGCGTTCTGATTTTTCAGAATCGGGAGGCACCGTCACTCCAACATCTGCAATAACATCATAATTAGCAAAAAAGTACATGAAAAAGCAATCAGTTCAACTATATGAACACTACAAGTGCACCCAATAAAACAATATGAACCCAGCATTGGCACAACAAACTTCAGAATGACAACTCTTTCAACATTATACTACTTCTTCACTAACTACTGCAACCTATTCAAATGCCAGGACAACAGTTCAAACTACAGATAGTGATCAGTACTACAACCTGTCTGCAGGTCACATCAACCGCCAAAACTATACACACCACAAATTCCAGGGAAAAATTAATAGCTATCAAAATACATACAACTTATAAAGTCGATACGACAACACCTATACAACCTAAAAACCAGATCTATTAAAACATCATCCAAATTACAAGGAAAATCACCTGCATTCAACTTGTCCGGACTGGATAATGTACCCTTGAGATCTACAGACCTAAAATATGTCGAAACCAGATCTGCAAGACACATGAACAAAAATTAGGGCTATGACCTATTTCAAAAACGAAGCACGCCATACAAAGAAAAACTCTTACCAGCAAACACAAAATCCGCCACGGAATCGAGTATCACCATCGCCAACCGTTCATTCAAGAGCAAAGGAACCCTAGCGAATCCAGCCTGAGACAACAAGAGAGCAATAGCTTAGAAATACAGGGGAAATCTGTACATAAGAGGACGCAAGGGAAGTCAATCGCAGAGCAAAAGGAGCAAACAAAGCACCCAGACCTCCCCCCTGCGGTTCAACCCGCCGGCCGACGCTCCCACGGCGAAATAGGAGAAGCAACTTCTCTGCGAGAAGAGGGGAACGAAGAAGGAATTGATTTTGAGAGGGGAGCGGAGCGGAACGGGGGAGAGCGGAGGTTAAAAGGTAAGTGGGAGAAAACCGACGGCTCAAGCCCAAAACCGTGGCAAAGCCCACTATCTCTAGGTAGTTACCAAAGATAATAGCAAAAATTAAATAACATAAAAAATTAATATAGAGGGAGAAAACAAACAGCTAAAGTACAAATAATAACTCACAACAGTACAACAAAAATTATCAAAAAGTACAAATGAAATAATAATTCATAACGGTGTTGGTTTTTCCCCTAAAAATAAAGATAAGATAACGGGGGCAAGTCATGTTACGGACTCGCCTCCGCATGCGACGCGGCGGCACGCCGCGTCGTCGCCTGCTACGGCTCGTTCCTGGCTCGGCCTCGCGCTAACGTAGCGGTGCGCTTGTTTGACAGGTGCAGTGCGGTTATTCTGTCCCCCCCCCACACACACACGCACCCACACACCCCTAAAATATAGATAATGGGGGCAAGTCCATACAAGGAAGATGTGTCAGTACAACTATGCCCCTCGGTGCGGTGCGGTCCGGTGCGGGGTCAAGTCATGTTACGGACTCGCCTCCGCATGCGACGCCGCGTCGTCGCCTGCTACAGCTCGTTCCAGGCTCGGCCTCGCCGGGACGGGGGAGGGGGGGTCCTGATCCCCCCTCCCCCCTGGCTCGGCCTCGCACTAACGCGGCAGTGCACTCATTTGATAGGCGCAGTGCGGTTATTCTGCCCCCCCCACACGCACCCACACATCCCTAAAGATAGATAATGGGGGCAAGTCCATGAAAGGAAGATGTGTCAGTACAACTATGCCCCTCGGTGCGGTGCGGGGGCAAGTCATGTTACGGACTCGCCTCCGCATGTGACGCCGCGGCACGCTGCGTCGTCGCCTGCTACGGCTCATTCCTGGCTTGGCCTCGCCGGGATGGGAGAGGGGGTCCCGACCCCCTCCCCCCCGGCTCAGCCTCGCGCTTACGCGGCAGTGCACTCGTTTGACACACGTCGTGCGGTTATTGTGCCCCCCCCCCACGCACCCACACACACCCCTAAAGATAGATAATGGGGGCAAGTTCATACAAGGAAGATGTGTCAGTACAACTATGCCCCTCGGTGCGGTTCAGGGGCAAGTCATGTTACGGACTCGCCTCCGCATGCGACGCCGCGACACACCGCGTCGTCGCCTGCAACGGCTCGTTCCTGGCTCGGCCTCGCTAGGATGGGGAAGGGGGATCCCGACCCCCCCTCCCCCCGCATCGGCCTCGCGCTAACGCGGCAGTGCGCTCGTTTGACAGGCGTAGTGCGGTTATTCTGTCCCCCCACACGCACCCACACACCCCTAAAGATAGATAATAGGGGCAAGTCCATACAAGGAAGATGTGTCAGTACAACTATGGCCCTCGGTGCGGTGCGGCGCGGGGTCAAGTCATGTTACGGACTCGCCTACGCATGCGATGCCGCGACATGCCGCGTCGTCCCCTGCTACGGCTCGTTCCTAGCTCGGCCTCCCGGGAGGGGGAGGGGGTCCCGACCCCACCTCTCCCCCGGCTCGGCCTCGCGCTAATGCGGCAGTGCGCTCATTTGACAGGCGCATTGCGGTTATTCTGTCCCCCCCCCCACACACACGCACCCGCACACCCCTAAAGATAGATAATGGGGGCAAGTCTATACAAGGAAGATGTGTCAGTACAACTATGCCCCTCGGTGCGGTGCGGTGCGCTACGGGGGCAAGTCATGTTACCGACTCGCCTCCGCATGTGACGTCGCGGCACGCCGCGTCGTCGCCTGCTACGGCTCGTTCCTGGCTCGGCCTCGCCGGGATGGGGGAGGGGGAACCCGACCCCCCTCCCCCCGGCTCGGCCTCATGCTAACGCGGCAGTGCGCTCGTTTGACAGGCGTAGTGCGGTTATTTTGTCCCCCCCACGCGCACCCACACACCCCTAAAGATAGATAATGGGGGCAAGTCCATACAAGGAAGATGTGTCAGTACAACTATGCCCCTCGATGCGGTGTAGGGGCAAATCATGTTACGGACTCGCCTCCGCATGCGACGCCGTGGCAGGCCGCGGCACGCCGCATTGTCGCTTGCTACGGCTCGTTCCTGGCTCGGCCTCGCCGGGATGGGGAAGGGGGTCCCGACCCCCCTCCCCCCTGGCTCGGCCTTGCGCTAACGCGGCAGTGCGCTCGTTTGACAAGCGTAGTGCGGTTATTCTGTCCCCCCCACACGCACCCACACACCCCTAAAGATAGATAATGGGGGCAAGTTCATACAAGGAAGACTTGTCGGTACAACTATGCCCCTCGGTGCGGTGCGGTGCGGTGCGGTGCGGTGCTGTAACACCCACAATGCGGCTATATCTCCCACGTGTCGGGGCACGACTTAGAGGAATAGCCTTATGGTAGGCTTGTCGCAAGAGGGGTAATCTTCACACATCCCATTTACTGAATAAGAAAGGGATAAAGAGTTGGCTTACAATCGCCACTTCACACAAAACAAGTTAAACATACATCATCCAGTGTACAATCAAGGTCCGACTACGGAACCAAAATAAAAGAAGACAACCCAAAATGCTAGATCCTGGATAGTCCCAACTGGGCTCCACTACTGATCAACTGGAAACGAAACAACACAACGAACACGATCTTCATCGAGCTCCCACTTGAGCTCAGTTGCATCATCTGCACTGGTATCATCGGCACCTACAACTGTTTGGAAGTATTTGTGAGTCACGAGGACTCAGCAATCTCACACCCACGAGATCAAGACTATTTAAGCTTATGGGTAGGAAAGGGTAGTGAGGTGGAGCTGCAGCAAGCACTAAGCATATATGGTGGCTAACTTACGCATAAAAGAGCGAGAAGAGAAGGAACGCAACGGTCGTGAACTAGAAATGATCAAGAAGTGATCCTGAATCTACTTACGTTCAAGCATAACACAAGAACCGTGTTCACTTCCCGGACTCCGCCGAGAAGAGACCATCACGGCTACACACGTGGTTGATTCATTTTAATTAAGTTAAGTGTCAAGTTTTCTACAACCGGATATTAAGAAATTCCCATCTGCCACATAACCGCGGGCACGGCTTTCGAAAGTTCAAAACCCTGCAGGGGTGTCCCAACTTAGCCCATCACAAGCTCTCGTGGTCAACGAAGGATATTCCTTCTCCCAGGAAGACCCGATCAGACTCGGAATCTCGGTTACAAGACATTTCGACAATGGTAAAACAAGACCAGCAAAGCCGCCCGATGTGCCGGCATCCCGATAGGAGCTGCACATATCTCGTTCTCAGGGCAACATCGGATGCGCAATCCATACAACTAAAACCATCCCTCAAGTTTCCCCGAGGTGGCGCTACAAGGGGCTCTAGTTCGAACCAACACTTAGAGAAGCATTGGCCCGGGGGGGTTAAAATAAAGATGACCCTCAGGTTAATTACTCCCAAGGGAAAGGTATAGGTTGTTAGGAAAATGTAAAACCAAGGTTGGGCCTTGCTGGAGTAGTTTTATTCAAAGCGAACTGTCAAGGGGTTCCCATAACACCCAACCGCGTAAGGGACACAAGATCAAGCAACATAACACCGGTATGACGGAAACTAGGGCGGCAAGAGTGGAACAAAACACCAGGCATAAGGCCGAGCCTTCCACCCTTTACCAAGTACATAGATGCATTAATCAAGAATAAGAGATAGTAATGATATCCCAACAATATCCATGTTCCAACATGGAACAAACTTTCAACTACACCTGCAACTAGCAACGCTATAAGAGGGGCTGAGCAAAGCGATAACGTAGCCAAACAACGGTTTGCTAGGAAAGGTGGGTTAGAGGCTTGACATGGCAATATGGGAGGCATGATATAGCAAGTGGTAGGTAGGGCGACATAGCAATAGAGTGAACAACTAGCAAGCAAAGATAGAAGTGATTTCGAGGGTATGGTCATCTTGCCTGAAATCCCGCAAGGAAGAAGAACGAGTCCATGAAGAAGACAAACGGATGAATTCGAACGGATCCTCAAAAACGCGACGTTATTGGAACTAACCCGAAGAAGAAACACCGGAAAGGAGCAAACAACATAGTAAACAACCATCACATCAACTTGGCATGATGCACAACCAAGTATGATGCATGTCCGGTTTAAATATGCATGGCATGGCAAAATGCACAGACAAAACTACAAGTTAAGTGGAGCTCAATATGCAACGAGTTGTATATTGACGAAACACCACATTCGATTATTTAGTTCTCTCCCATTTATGTACCCAACAATATTAAATGTTGATTAACATGGCAAGAGGTGAATCATGAGTAAAATACACAGTTAGGCATTTTAAATGAGGCCGGAAACATCAAACAACAATTCCAGAAAAACCTCATATGCATTAAGAAATTTTAATGCAAACAACAATTTTAACCATTTTAAATGTTGTTATCATGATGAGGATGATATATACAAGTTTTATGCAAGTTTTGTGAAAATGTTGACATGATAAGACATGAGGCATTTGTCTCCATGGCGGAAGGAAAAGGGGTGTCACGGCGGCGAAACGGAAATGTTACCACGGCAACATTCCGGTGATCTGGCAACTCAATTGAGATCCTGGTGCAAAAGAAGGTGGATGTGCGAAACATGCAAGAGTGGCGGGGAGTGATCCCGGACACCGGGTGTCCCACATGTCGGTGACAAGGCAAAAGAGGGGCAACATGCACCGACAATTCGGACTCGAGGCGAACAAGGGTGCATCTCATACAACATGCATTCATTCATTCATGGGCGTCGTCTCGGGGTTATACCTTCGAAGCATGCAAATCCGGAGCGGAACGAGTTCGTAGTGGAAGTGGTGGAAGTAGACGTTCTCACGACGGTAGTTGAAGTAGTGGTACTGTTGGTCCTCGACGGTAGTTGTACACATTTTCTTGTAGATGTTCGGGTTAACGAGGGGGTACTTGACGCAACATAGGACTTCGGGGTCGTCGGGTACACGTTCACAAAGTAGTCGTACATGTTGACGGTAGTTGTTCACTCGACGGCCTTCATCGAGGGTAGTTGTTCTCGTATTGTCGTGGAAGTAGTGGTACTTTTTCGAAGAGGAACTTGATGAACCCAACATCTCCGAGGCGACGGTAGTCGTACATGGCAACTATAGTTGAACTTTTAGGGTCATCCATTTCGTGGTACTTAGGTGAATCCACGGGAAACGGTAGTTGTACACGGTTCATCGAGGAACTTGACGTTTCGGCCTGTAGTCGTTTGAGCGTCCGACGGTAATGGTACTCAGTCGGTCCGGATCCACGGTGACGATAATCGTACACGTATCGGAGAGGAACTTGGCGCATCCTAGGGTCTTCGAGTACTGGTTTTGATGGAGTTCCGGTCTTCAGTATCGTGGTACTTGGTGATCTTCCCTCTTCGATGGTCTTGTAACAGCAGCTAGGGCGTCGGGGAGGAGATGGTCGTGTTCAGCGGCAGGAAGCAGGGAGCTCCAGCGCGAAGCGGGCGACTGGGCAGACGATGCAGGGACGGACGTGTGAGAGGCGAGGCAGAGCGGTGAGTCCTGGTGTCCCGACATGAGAGGTTCGAGACGGCAGAGGCGATGCAGGCAGTGCTCCCGCGTCGCGCTCGTCGGGTGCGGCGGAGGAGACCAGGACGGAGAGGAAGCAGGGGCCCTGGGCGGTGGAGATCGCTGTGCTCGAGAACAGGGGCGCCATGGGAGGCGCTCGGGGTAGGAGGCACGGCGATGCAGGGACTTGGTGCGGCGGCTCCTCAACGCAGGAAGCAGCGGGCGATGGCAGGGTGGCCTGGACGAGGCCGGAGGCCGGGGAGGGAGCGACCGGCCGAGGCCGGAGCCAGGAGTCGAGGCGGCGGAGCTCCTCCTCGGCGACAGGCGAGGCAGCAAGGAGGAGACGCTCGGGGAAGCTCAGCTCTAAGAGTTTTGGCGCGGGAGGCCGTGCGCTGGGAGCTGCGGCCCTGTGCACAAGCGAGGAGAAGGAGAGAGATGGGGATCGAGCAAGAGGAGGGTTCAGGTGCGGGCGCGGGCGCTCCTTCCTCGCGGAGCGAGTAGGGGGACAAGGAGGAGGGTATCGAGAGGGAGAGAGGTTCGGTCGGGGGAGAAGGTTAGGTTTAGGTTAGGTGGGCCTGCGGGGAAGGATGGGCCTAGTAAGGCCGGCCTGGGCTGGGCTCTCCTCTCCCTCTCCCCTATTTCCTTTTCTTTTAATTTTGCCCATAAATAGACAGCCGTCAAAAGGGAAAAGGTCAGGGATGTTGGGGATGGATTTGAAAGAAGTGAGAATATTTCTAGACTCGTGGAATTATGAAGGATTTGAATAAACTTGTTTGGGCATTTTTCAGGAGAGAAAAATAATTCAAGTTTAAATTAGATTCAAACTTGAGCCATTTTTAATCCAACCAAAACAAGTCCAAAGGATCTGAAATTAGGCAGAGATAGTGTAGGAATGGTTTAAGATTAATAGAAAAAGAATGAAAATTTTACGGAACAAAAATAATGCCACTTGCAATAAGTGGGTGAAATTTGAAAGAAGGAAGAAGTGAAATGGTTTGCACTTGGAGAAATGCCTCGGAGGAAAGATCATGGATGCAAAAAATAGTTTAGAAATGAGAGGGATTTATAAAGCAAGTTTGTTGCGGTTAATTCCAAACTAATGGAATATTTTATATAGCTCCCTAAATATTAGGAGGATATGTTATAAAGAGAAGTCACTCTTCCCTCAATTTAAATGGATCGAAGATCCACACAATTTATTTAGTTGAGATGCAAAAGATTTATAACATGATGGCATGATGACATAATGCAATGCAAAAATAAATGGAGCAAGCAAAAATGAAACACACGGTGAAACCCGGAACATATGGAAGTCTTCTCGAGCATCGGTCTTGGGGCGTCACAGGTGTGGGGGCAAGTCATGTTACGGACTCGCCTCCGCATGCGACGCCGCGGCATGCCACGTCGTCGCCTGCTGCGGCTCGTTCCTGGCTCGGCCTCGCCGGGACGGGGGAGACCCCCCTCCCCCCGGTTCGGCCTCGCGCTATCGCGGCAGTGCGCTTGTTTGACAGGTGCAGTGCGGTTATTCTGTCCCCCCCACACGCACCGACACACCCCTAAAGATAGATAATGGGGGCAAGTCCAGACAAGGAAGATGTGTCAGTATAACAATGCCCCTCGGTACGGTGCGGGGGCAAGTCATGTTATGGACTCGCCTCCGCATGCGATGCTGCGGCATGCCATGTCGTTGCCTGCTACGGCTCATTCCTGCCTCAGCCTCGCCGAGATGGGGGAGGGGGTCTCGACCCCCCCCCCCCCCGGCTCGGCCTCGCGCTAATGCGGCAGTGTGCTCGTGTGATAGGAGCAGTGTGGTTATTCTGTCCCCCCCACACACGCACCCACACACCCCTAAATATAGATAATGGGGGCAAGTCCATACAAGGAAGATGTGTTAGTACAACTATGCCCCTTGGTGCGGTGCGGGGGCAAGTCATGTTACGAACCCGCCTCCGCATGCAACGCCGCGGCACGCTGCGTCGTCGCATGCTACAGCTCGTTCCTGGCTCAACCTCGTCGGGATGGGGGAGGGTGGGTCCCGACCCCCCCCCCCGGATCGGTCTCGCGCTAAAGCAGCAGAGCGCTCGTTTGATAGGCGCAGCGCGGTTATTCTGTTTCTCCCACACACGCACTCACTTACCCCTAAAGATAGATAGTGGGGGAAAGTCCATACAAGGAAGATGTGTGAGTACAACTATGCCCCTCAGTGCGGTGCAGGGGCAAGTCATGTTACGGACTCGCCTCCGCGTGCGGCGCCGCGGCACGCCACGTCGTCGCCTGCTACGGCTCATTCCTAGCTCGGCCTCGCCTGGATGGGGAAGGGGGGTCCCTGCCCCCCTCCCCCCCCCCGGCTCGGCCTCGCGCTAACGCGGCAATGCGCTTGTTTGATAGGCACAATGTGGTTATTCTGTCCCCCCCCACACACACACGCACCCACACACCCCTAAAACATAGGTAATGGGGGCAAGTCCATACAAGGAAGATGTGTCCGTACAACTATGCCCCATGGTGCGGTGCGGGGGCAAGTCATGTTACGGACTCGCCTCCGCATGCGACGCCGCGGCACGCCGCGTCGTCGTCTGCTACGGCTCGTTCCTGGCTCGGCCTCGACGGCATGGGGGAGGGGGTCCCGACCCCCCTCCCCCCCGGCTCGGCCTCACGATAACGCGGCAGTGCGCTCGTTTGACAGGCGCAGCCCGTTTATTCTGTTTCCTCCTCCCACACGCACCCACACACCCCTAAAGATAGATAATGTGGGCAAGTCCATACAAGGAAGATTTGTCAGTACAACTTTGCCCCTCGTTGCGGTGCAGTGCGGGGGCAAGTCATGTTACGGACTCGCCTCCGCATGCGACGCCGCGGCACGCCGCATCGTCGCCTGCTACGGCTCGTTCCTGGCTCGGCCTCGCCGGGATGGAGGAGGGGGTCCCGACCCCCCTCCCCCCCCGCTCCGGCTCGGCCTCGCGCTAACGCGGTAGTGCGCTCATTTGACAGGCGCAGTGCGGTTATTCTGTTTCCCGCCACACACGCACCCACACACCCCTAAAGATAGATAATGGGGGCAAGTCCATACAAGGAAGATGTGTCAGTACAACTATGCCCCTCGGTGCGGTGCGGGGGCAAGTCATGTTATGGACTCGCCTCCGCATGCGACGCCGCGGCACGCCGCGTCGTCGCCTGCTATGGCTCGTTCTAGGCTAAGCCTCGCCAGGATGGGGGAGGGGGACCCCCCCTCCCCCTGGCTCGGCCTCGCGCTAACGCGGCAGTGCGCTCATTTGACAGGCGCAGTGCGGTTATTCTGTCCCCCCCTCCCACACAGACACGCACCCACACACCCCTAAAAGATATATAATGGGGGCAAGTCCATACAAGGAAGACGTGTCAGTACAACTATGCCCCTCGGTGCAGTGCGGGGGCAAGTCATGTTACGGACTCGCCTCTGCATGCGACGCCGCAGCACGCCGCGTCATCGCCTGCTATGGCTCGTTCCTGGCCAGCCTCGCCGGGATGGGGGAGGGTGGGTCCCGACCCCCCCCCCCCCGGCTCAGTCTCGCGCTAAAGCGTCAGTGCGCTCATTTGACAGGTGCAGTGCGGTTATTCTGTTCCCTCCCCCAACACGCACCCACACACCCCTAAAGATACATAATGGGGGCAAGTCCATACAAATAAGATGTGTCAGTAAAAGTATGCCCCTCGGTGCGGTGCAGGGGCAAGTCATGTTATGGACTCGCCTCCGCATGCGATGTCGTGGCACGCCGCGTCGTCGTCTGCTACGGCTCGTTCCTGGCTCGGCCTCGCCGGGATGGGGGAGGGGGGTCCCGACCCCCCTCCTCCCCTAGCTCGGCCTCGTGCCAACGTGGCAGTGCACTCGTTTGACAGGCGCAGTGCGGTTATTCTGTTCCCCCCACACGCACCCACACGCCCCTAAAGATAGATAATGGGGGCAAGTCCATACAGGGAAGATGTGTCAGTACAACTATGCCCCTCGGTGCGGTGCAGGGGCAAGTCATGTTACGGACTCGCCTCCGCATGCGACGATGCGGCACGCCGCATCGTCGCCTGCTACGGCTCATTCCTGGCTCGGCCTCGCCGGGATGGGGGAGGGGGGTCCCGACCCCCCTTCCCCCGGCTCGGCCTCACTCTAACGCGGCAGTGTGCTCGTTTGACAGGCGCAATGAAGTTATTCTGCCCCCCCCCACATGCACCCACACACCCCTAAAGATACATAATGGGGGCAAGTCCATACAAGGAAGCTGTGTCAGTACAACTATGCCCCTCGGTGCGGTGCGGGGGCAAGTCATGTTACGGACTCGCCTCCGCATGCGACGGCGCGGCACGCCGCGTCGTCGCTTGTTACGTCTCGTTCTTGGCTCGGCCTCGCCGGGATGGGGGAGGGGGTCCCGACCCCCCTCCCCCCTGCTCGGCCTCGCGCTAATGCAGTAGTGCGATCGTTTGACAGGCGCAGTGCGGTTATTCTGTCCCCCCCACACGCACCCACACACCCCTAAAAGATAGATAATGGGGGCAAGTACTAGTTTCAAACAAACAAAAAGAAAAAAAGTACCAGTCCAAGTTACTGGTGGAGTCAAGTATTAGATTCAAACAAACAAAAAAAGTTAAAAAATTGACCGCCCAAGGACCGGCGTTGGCCCTGACGATGCTAGATAGTTGAACTCGAGCCACGTGGGCGAATCCCTAGTAATCCGCACAACGCAGTGGCTGCCGTCGAGGGGCCACAGGTCATGAGAGAGAGAGAGAGCGCCGTGTATAAGCGCTCAGGTAAGTATTCTGAGGAGTTCGACCGGTGAGCCTCGGCTGCGCTTATAAACACGTCTAGAGCCCCCTCGACTAGCAAGGTGGGACTAAACCCATAGCACACGCGAACGCCGCGCTGCACTGCCGCGCGGACGAGCTATCTGGGCCGGAAAAAATGACTCAAGTGGATGGCCCAACACAGTACTTCGCCCCATTACAAAATTCCAGCCGATCACACATGACAAAACAATGCAGATAATTATAAAAAAACCTCACAAGAAATCAGTTCAAAAACAAATAATGTAAAAAGTTCAAACACATCTTAATTGTAAGAACTAAAAAAATAAAAATAAAATATATTTTTTGGAAAATTAAACGTAGAAGATTGTAAATAAAAATTTTAGAATTTTTTTTTAAAAAAGTTCAACTACTACAATTCATACGGTTCAAGTAAAAAATAGTACTGTGCAGCAAAGATTAAAATCTTTTAATTTTAAAAAATACTAGAACTATCATTATTCAACTGTAAAAAGAAAAAATGTGCTCCAAAATTCATGTGAAAAAGTAAAAAATGTTATACAACAAACAAATTTGATTGGTAATTGACACCCTAAAATAGCTCAGTACTATCATTAACAGAATGTAAGTTCAGCAAACTCAAAACCCAAAAAGGGGTTCTACAAAAATCGTCAGCGTATAGTCCCGTCTGCGAGCTATATATGTACATGAATATATCCCAGTCAAAACAAAGGATGCCCATCAGTTCAACTATAGAATTGTTCCAGTACTAATATAAAGAATATATAAATAAAACTATTATACTTGAGCAAAACAATAGGAAAAGCATTACATAAGTTGTTCCAAACCATCTGATAATACCATAGAATTCAACCATCTCACATGCAAATGTTTTAAAGAAAAAATACTGCAACATAATCAAACACACACAAATCTCACAACCGGCATCATTTGCCACATTCAAACCTACAACACATATATTCTGAATGTCAGAGAGTCATCTTCCCTGGAGAACATAACCATAACCACATCACCATCCTCAAATCCAGACTCCACCACAAACTCCTTCCACCCAGTAGTTAGGTTGACGCAACCATCAAATTCGATGTGGTAGGCAACTTCCATCAACTGGTACCCATTTTTGTCTGAAGTCTCCATCTTCAGTACACCAGAACTAGGAGCAACAATCCTAATCCTGGGTGACATTTTTTGCAAATGGGCATGGGAGTACAAAACAAAGTGAACACATGACATAACTGAATTTTTACACAGATAGAGGAACGGTTTGCACAAAAACTGAAAAGAAAAAATATGAACCAAAACAATAACACAAAACTAACTAGTCATGTGAACTGACTAAACTGAAGAAATATACATATCAATACACCTATAGTAAAAACATCTGGAAAAAAACAGACCAAGGATTATACAAAAATGGATAAAATACTGTTAAGTAATGAACAAATACACCCGGAAATCCCTACTATTAAATTCTGACAAAACCAAATAAAAAATATAGACAAACTATTCATAAAACTAAACCACAGATTCAGTCCATGGGATTCAAAAAAGAGACCTACAAAAAAGTAGAAAACAAAACAAATAGAAACACATACCCATGATTCCTTCAAGTCACCAACCGTTAACTGACAAACATAGGGTGCATGAAACCCATGGTTGTTGTACAGCAGACAAGAAAGTTTCCCACGGCGCCGAGTGTGTGTGAGATCCAAACCAGATTCGTACACACAGCCGTCAGCTATGCGAGCCATCTTTGCCAAGCATCCGCATGAACAATCCTCCATGGAACACATAGGAACAGGGAAGAAAACAACAGAGAGAAGAGGGAGGAACCTAGATCTGATTCTGGAAGAAGGAAGAAAAAGGAGGGGGAGACTGAGCCACACACCACACATAGATGGATAGAATTTATAGCCAGGGAGACTCGCAGATTATAAAAATAATAAATAGGCAGGTGGGCAGCCAGCTGGTAGGAAATAGTTATTATGCAAGCCATGCAACATTTGACCGCAAATCAGTTCAACTTCAGATAAACAAGTAGTTCAAAAGTGCACATGTCAAACATATGCAGATAAAACAACACATTCAGAGATAAAACAGTTGAATTCATTTAGTCATTCAAACATCTGCTCCCTCACAACAAAAATCTTAAAAAGATAATCTTCACTACTTCAGTCATAACGATCAAAGAAACGACGCCATTTAGCCCTGGTGGATGCATGTGGAGCCATGGCTGCTCTCGCCCTAGCCCAACTTGTCAGGACCCCGATTCCAAGTCACATCGACCTAGCCGGTAACACCTCATATCACTTTGCATCCTCACGAACGGTATCCCACGGGTGTCGCCTTACCATGGCCCGGGTCCGTTTGCGCCTTTTGGCTCACGTATATCATAGTGTTGCTAGCATCCATATGACAGAGAACCCGGGCCGACTTGGCTAGTCGTGAACCCAAAGCGGCACAGACCTATGGAGACAGGCATACATGAATCACATCGAGCATGTCGGTCATCAGCGAGTGATTCCGGGCTGTAGCACTGGGCTAACAGGACTCCGGGGGACCCGGGCTGTAGCAGGCTAGGAAGGACTCCGAAAGTCACCGCGTGACATTTCCTCGAAGGGACAGACGAAGGAACGAAGTGAAACACATGCCGGCCAGTCAAGTGTCCTGAACAGTAGTGCTGGGCCAGCAGGACTCCGGTGAACCGGGCTGTAGCGGACTACTATGGCTCGAGGAACACTAGACTACATTTCCCCATAAGAAAGGCTGCCAAGGATAAACAACTAGATTGTCGGATCCCACTCATACCAAGCATTTCAATCATACACACAATATGCCCGATATGAGTACATACAACATGGCATCACAACAAAACTTTACAACTCAAGTACTTTATTTAAAAGGCTCCAGGGAGCCATACATAACATGTTCATACAGATAGGGGTCACATGACCCGACACTCAAGTCATACAATCATACAAGCACATGCGGAAGCAACTAGTCTGAGTACAGACTCTAGAAAGAAAGAAGGCTTCTTGAAGCCTGTCTATCTACATAGGGCCCTCCATGGCCAGGATCACCACCTGGGTGGCTAGTCACTCGTCGATGTCAAGGTCTACGTAAAACCCATCGGAGGGGGCAGTGTTGTTGTCTGAAAATAATAAATAAGCAAAGATGAGTACAAGGTACTCAGCAAGTCTTACATCAGAACCTAATATACATGCTCATTCTCAAGAAGGTGGTGGGGTTATTGCAGCAAGCCAGCTTTGACTCTTGGCTAAGCTATCCTACGGAACTTCACCAGTAAAATAGTTTTTGCACACGAGTCCACTACTCACCAACACAATACTCCACCGTGGATCCTCCCTCGTCATCCTACGAGTGGGCCATCCTCGGTACTCACACTTATCTGGAGTCTTTTAGTAGTATCCATTAACTTGTCTATGAACTGTATAGGCAACCAAGTAATCCTTTACCGCGGACGCGGCTATTCGAATAGTTTTATACCCTGCAGGGATGTACTTCGTCATACACGCTTTCACCACTTACCGCCGTTTACACGACATGTACTCGGCAACCTTCAAGCGGAAGCCCAGCGAGGGTGTCGGCCACGGCCTACCTAAACACTTAAGTCTCTAGTCTAGGTTTATCGCCTATCCAGGTTCCATCCGCAGGGAGTTCGGCCGAGGTTTCCACATACGGCCCCGAACGATGTGAACAGGATTCCCGAGACACCAAACGGGTGACTCGGTACACCGTGCCACGGTGTATCTACCGCAACATAGCCCACCCCTAGGGTCAGCGCTACGCACGGCCGCCAACACATAACCTACAAACACCAGAAACTATTTGCAACTCCTGGACAGAGTACTAGGGTGATTAAGAAGCCGAGAGGGTCAATTAAGGATCCCAATGCATGGTAGTAGCTGAATCTTAAATCACACATACAGATCTCAGTTCTTAGGGACGATCTCAATGAAACAACCCACCATGTACTCCTACATGGCCTCTCATCAATACCTTTACCAAAACATGTTCAACACATCCCTCATATTACCGACATAAGCATTTCACTCTAGCCCATCACCCAGATGAACCAGACCTGACATAACTCTAAGCATAGCAGGCATAGCAAGGTAGGAATCACATACATGGCTCAATCAACTCCTACACATGCTAGTGGGTTTCATCTAGTTACTGTGGCAATGACAGGTCATGCAGAGGATAAAGGTTCAACTACCATAGCACACAGCAGTTTGAATCGCGTTGTCTTAATGCAGTAAACAAGAGCAGAAGCGAGAACATGGGTTTGTATCGGAATGATCAATGGGTTGCTTGCCTGATGGAGTGGTAGTGGGATACTGCCCTTCAGTTGGATACTCGTGAATATCCTCGGAGGCAGAGCCTACCACGAAGAACACATCGAAACACAATCAACACATGACGATATGAAACTATATGATGCGTGCTATGACATGGCAATATGAATGTGTCTTGGCCTAATGCAAGCTATAACAGAAAGGAATGTGCTTATTTGAATCAAATATTCAATTATTAGCTTATTAAACATGGCTTTAATAGTGCATTTCCTTATTCTGCTTAAACAGCAAGGTAAACTGGTTTTGTCATGCATGAAACCATTACATATGGATAGATTGAATTTTTCTGTTCATTTTTCATATATAAATCTTTGCATTTGGAGCTATGGTTGATTTTCTATGATTTTTAGAAGTTTTGACTATTTTCTGGAATTTCCTGAATAAAAATAAATCCAGAAAATGCATTACTGCATCAGCATTGCGTCATGCTGACCTCAGCAGGTCAAAGGCGCCAACCCAGGTCAAACCTGACTGGTGGGCATCTTCTGTCAGCCTCTCAGCTAATTAACAGGATTAGATTAACACAAATTAGCTGTCAGTGGGGCCTGGGCCCACATGTCAGTGACTGATTTAATTAAAATTAGTTAAAACTAATCCTAGATTAGTTAGCAGACCGGCCCCACTTGTCATAGACTCAGGGGGGTCTACCTGGGCCCACCCAGGAGTCAAACTGGGTCAAACTCGCCGGCGACTCGGCGCCGGCAAGGCCCGAGACGGTGGTGCGGCTCGGAAAATGCCCACAGGGCACGGGCGAGGCTGTTCTTGGGCTCGTTGGAGAGCTCTTGCAGTCGCGCGTCTAGTGGTGGTGGAGGCCGGGCCTACGGTGGCCGGAGACAACGACGGCGAGCTCCAAGGCGGCGGCCGGAGTTCGGCCATCTGCGGGGTTTGGGTTGCAGCGTGCAAACATGGAAACTGAGACGCTAGCGAGGCACTACGAGATGCGGCAAGCATGTTGCGTAGCACGGGAGGACCAAAGGGTCGCCGGAGCGATGCCAGCGACAAGCTCGAGCGGAGACGAGCTTCGGCCATGGTGGAACTATGGCCTAGAGGGTGCAAATGCGTGGGAAAGAAGAGGGAAAAGGCGGCGGAGCTCACAGGGAGGTCGATGAGCAGCTCAGTGGGCTCGGGGGCGACCGGAGCGAGGCGAATCGATGAAAGGCGTCCGGCGGGTACCGAGGTTGAAGACGGCCCGATGGCGGCGATGCAGGGCCTCCGGCGAAGCGTGGCTCGGTGGGGAGGGCGAGGGCATCGCGGCGGAGCTTCTGGACATGTCAGAGAGGCGAGGGGGTGACGGAGGGCACAACTACGGTGGTGAGACGGCGACAGGTGTGTCGGCCATGGTGCGGGAGAGGGTGAGGGAGACGAGGGGAGAGTGAGCGAGGATGAGAGGGGGACGTGGGGGTCGCGTGGCATCCCTGGACGTCTCCGGGACGTCGGCAGAAGCAGGAGGTGGCCGGCGTGTGGCCGCGGACGCCGGCCACGTGCTCCGCGTCCTCCTGGCGGGAGGTGGATGACGACTGGCAAGCCAGTCGGCTGGGCCGAGCCAGGTGGCTGGGCCAGCACATGTAAGGCCCAAGTAGCTTCCCTCTCTCTCTCTCTCTTTTCTAATTGTTTCTGTTTTTCTATTTAACTACAACTGTTGGGCTTTAATTAAAATACTAAAACGTTTCCAAAAATCCTGAAAATAATTGTGGGCTCTGTTTAGATTATTTCCAACAGCAAACATTTATTTCCAGAATTATTTGAGCATTTAAATTATTTTATAGCATTTAAATGCCCAAATTCAAATACTTATGATTTAATTCAATGACCCTCTGTTGACCTAGAAAATTGTGCACCAATTTTGCCAGAGGTTCTAACCCAAGACAAAGAGGGTGAACTTTTTAGAAGGGCATTTCAGGTTCATTGAAAATAATTTTAGTAAACCCTAGTTGTTTCCAGGGGGGTGTTGGGGGTTTCTGCCTTCCCCATTTCAAATTTAAGAGAAATTTAAACATGATGCACACTCTAATGCTTGAACTAGCTAGGGTGTGACAACTCACCCCCACTCAAAAGAATCTCGTCCCGAGATTTAGGATCCTCTGGAAAGAAGGTGGGGTACTCGAGTCGAAGACGATCCTCCCTTTCCCAAGTGGCTTCTTTCTCGGAATGGTGTGACCATTGAACCTTGAGAAACTTGATATTATGACGTCGAGTGGTACGCTCGGCTTGATCAAGGATACGAACGGGATATTCCCGATATGAGAGGTTATCTTGTAGATCAAGCGTTTCGTGGTCCACTCCACGGATAGGATCCGCGAAGCAACGCCTGAGTTGTGAAACGCGGAAGACATCGTGAACTTTGGAAAGATGCGGAGGTAGTTCCAATTGGTAGGCAACTTCTCCTCGTTTGGCAAGAATGCGAAAGGGTCCAATGTAACGAGGAGCCAATTTGCCTTTGATACCGAAACGATGGGTTCCCTTTAACGGGGTAACCCGAAGGTAAGCCTTCTCGTCGACTTCATAAGTAATAGGCTTATGTTTACGATCATATTGACTCTTTTGACGAGATTGGGCTGTTTTCAATTTCTCACGAATAATGCGAACCTGCTCTTCTGCTTCCTGAATCATATCCGGGCCAAAGAGTTGTCTTTCCCCGGTTTCTGACCAGTTAAGAGGCGTTCGACATTTTCGTCCATAGAGAACTTCGAAAGGAGCCTTGCCCAAGCTGGCTTGATAACTATTGTTATAAGCAAACTCCGTGAATGGAAGACATTTCTCCCAACTCATTCCGAACGAGATGACAGAAGCTCGGAGCATATCTTCCAGAATTTGATTGACTCGCTCTACCTGACCACTTGATTGAGGATGGAAGGCGGTACTAAAAGAGAGACGAGTTCCCATAGCATTTTGAAACTTTCCCAAAATCGAGAGGTGAAGAGACTCCCACGGTCTAAGTTAATTTCCAATGGAACACCATGAAGAGACACTATTCGGGAGATGTATAAATCGGCTAGCTGGCTAGCGGTGATACTCTCACGAACAGGTAGGAAATGGGCTACTTTGGAAAGTCGGTCGATCACGACGAAGATGGCATTATTCCCTCTCTTGGTCCTGGGAAACCCAGTGATGAAATCCATAATGATTTTATCCCATTTCCACTCAGGAATAGCCAAAGGTTGAAGGGTGCCAGCAGGGCGTTGATGCTCTGCATTAACACGACGACAAACGTCGCAATTAGCAATGTATTGAGCGATTTCTCTCTTCATCCTAGTCCACCAAAACCTCTGGCGTAGGTCTTGATACATTTTAGTACTACCGGGATGAATGGTGAGAGGGGATTCATGAGCTTTCTTAAGGATCAACTGGCGTAGATGTTGTTTCTTGGGAACCACCAAACGGTTCTCGAAGAAGACAACACCTCGCTCATCCATGGAGAAACATTTAGCAACTCCGCTAGCAATGTTTTCCTTAATTCGGTATATGCCCTTATCATACCGCTGGGCGGTTATGATTTGATCCATAAGGTTAGGTTTCGCTACCAGGGTGGATAGAAAACCTCGAGGAACAATGTGAAGATTAAGCTTACGAAATTCCTCATGGAGAAGTGGTTGACTTTGTTGTAACATCAGGTTGTTACAATAGGACTTACAGCTTAGCACATCAGCCATGACATTGGCTTTGCCCAGGGTGTAAGTTATTCCTAAATCGTAATCCGAGATCAAATCAACCCAACGTCTTTGCCTGAGATTCAAATCTGGTTGGGTGAAGATATATTTCAAACTTTGGTGATCGGTGAAGATCTCGCAACGATTACCGAGAAGGTAATGTCGCCAAGTTTTAAGTGCATGGACTACAGCTGCAAGCTCTAGATCATGTGTAGGATAATTTTCCTCATGTGGGTGTAATTGCCGTGAAGCATAGGCAATTACCTGACGATCTTGCATGAGTATGCAACCTAGTCCTTGTCACGAGGCGTCGCAATAGATAATAAAGTCCTTGGAGAAATCTAGTGGTACCAGTATGGGAGTAGATGTCAGGCGTCTTTTCAGTTCCTGAAAACTGAACTCGCACTGTGGAGTCCACTCGAACTTTTATCTTTCTTGAGGAGTTCAGTTAGAGGCTTAGCAACCTTGGAGAAATTCTCAACGAAGCGGCGGCAATAGCTCGCTAAGCCAAGGAAGCTCCGAACTTGCTTAACCGTCTCAGGTGGAGTCCAATCAAGGACGGCTTGAACTCGCTCGAGATTGACAGCAATACCCTTACCAGAGATTACATGGCCTAGATAGGTCACTTCTGGCAACCAAAATTCATACTTGGAGAATTTGGCATAAAGGCGATGCTCTCGGAGTTTCATCAATACCAGCCTTAGATGTTCGGCATGTTCCTCTTCATTCTTGGAGTAGATGAGTATGTCATCGAGGTATACTACGACGAATTTATCCAAATACTCCATGAAGACCGAGTTCATTAACCGGGAGAAGGTGGCTGGGGCATTGGTTAAACCGAAGGACATAACGGTGTACTCGTATTGGCCATAACGAGTAACAAAGGCCGTTTTGGGAATGTCCCCGTTTCTGATTTTGATTTGATGGTAGCCCAACCTCAAATCCATCTTGGAGAAGACTGAGGATCCAGCGAGCTGATCATACAGATCGCTGATCCTGGGAAGCGGGTATTTGTTCTTGATGGTGACCAAATTGACAGGTCGATAATCCACAACCATTCGATCCATTCCATCCTTCTTCTTAACGAAGAGGACGGGGCAAGCCCAAGGAGAGGAACTAGGACGCATGAAACCCTTTTTCAAGGACTCATCGAGTTGGTTCTTAAGCTCGGCTAGTTCTAAGGGTGCCATCTTGTAGGGTCTTCTAGAAATTGGAACGGTTCCTGGAACAAGGTCTATCACAAACTCAACATCCCTGTCAGGTGGAACACCTGGCAGTTCTTCTGGAAAGACATCCGGAAAGTCTCGGACTACCAGAACATCCTCAAGGTCTGGAAGAGGGTTGGCATTTAAGGAGTAAAGCTGGCGCTTGGCCACTCGAGTTAAGACATTGACTGTCTTGCCCGATGGGTGAGTAAGTTGAACGGTTCTAGTGGCACAATCAATCTTAGCATAATGAGCTGACATCCAGTCCATACCCAAGATGATGTTTATGTCCGAGGACTTGAGAGCTATTAAGGATGCAAGGAAGACAAGTCTATCGACAAGAATTTCATTCCCATGGCTTACTCTAGAAGTTTGCCATTTGGAACCCGGAGTTTGAATTACCATGGAAGTGGGCATGTCACAGAATGTCGTGTTATGAAACCGAGCATAGTTCTCGGATATGAATGAATGAGATGCTCCAGTATCGAAAAGAACAGATGCCGGATGGCAGTTAACAAGGAGCGTACCAAGGACGACATTAGGATCCTCATGAGCCTCCTCAGTTGAAACATAGTTGACATGGCCACGGGCAGTGGTGACCGGCTTGGCGTAGAATGTTTTTCCCACGGGCTTACCACGGCCAACAGACTTTCCAGTTTGGATGGGGTTGTTGTTCTGGGGACACTCTCGGCTATAGTGACCCGGCTCTCCACACTTAAAGCATGTCACCACATTGGGGCATGGAGCAGCATTAGCAGCGGGGCCACCATAGGGCTTGGGCGGTGCAAATTGCTGGTTGGGACGAGGCGCCTCAAAGGATGGCCTCGGGATGAACCTGGGTGGCAGTGCCATGCTCGGAATCCACACCCGGCGCTTCTGAGCTCCAGAGCCGGATGAAGAGCCAAAATCACGGGAGTGCTTACCTGAGGCGTCATAATTAGTCTGGCCTGTCTCAGCACTGATGGCTTTATTGACCAACTTCTGAAAGGATGTGCACTCATGCAGACGGAGATCGCGGCGAAGCTCAGGGCTAAGTCCCTTGCGGAACCTTGCCTGCTTCTTAGCGTCAGTAGATACCTCTTCAGGGGCATAACATGCCAGATTCCCAAATTCACGACTATAAGCATCCACAGTCAGTCTTCCTTGGGTGAAGTTGCAGAACTCCTCCCTCTTGCGGTCCATGAGACCTTCCGGAATGTGATCTCACGGAAAGCCTCACTGAATTCAGCCCAAGTAGTGATTTGGCCGACCGGGTGCATAGCTTCAAAATTCACCCACCAGAGGCTAGCAGGGCCTTCGAGATGATAGGCAGCATCCTGCACAGCCATCTCAACAGTAACCCCGAGTCCATAGGAACAGTGAAGGGGCTCGGTGGATCCAGGATAAGAAGGAAATATCCTGACGGTGCAGAAATATTGGCTTTGATTAAAGTCTCGGAATTGCTCTTCGACGGTGTATTCGGGATACCAATGGTAACCCGTCTCGATCATTACCCGGACTAACATAGCAGTATGACCGGGCACGTCGAGGCACCGGGTCAGGCGAACCACTTGGTTTTGAACACGGTTGGCCATCTGAAAGCACAACCACAATGCAAAGACATCAGAATTTTTAGGGAAAATTGGACAGCATAACAACTGTAAATGCTCAGAAAAAGATTTGAGACATCCACAACAGTTCGCAATACCACTCAACATCATCATATCAAGGTTCTGATCCAATTAGCAACATACTAAGAATAGTAGAAACTGAACTGGGACTTGTAACAACAATCCTATAAGCTACTACGGATTAGTAAAACGTGAACCTGATAGAAGAAGAGAGCCTAGTCCTTAACCCACGTTGAATGAGAAGAGAATGACTCAGATCAGAGACATAGGGTAAAGGAATAAAAGAGCCTTACGTTCCCTCCCACAATCAATTCCCCTACATATAACTAAAGCATTTCTAGACTCGACATCGACCAGTTTGGCTCAACGAACCTACAGGCAGTCCGGCTCTGATGCCAATGCTGTCAGGACCCCGATTCCAAGTCACATCGACCTAGTCGGTAACACCTCATATCACTTTGCGGCCTCACGCACGGTATCCCACGGGTGTCGCCTTACCATGGCCCGGGTCCGTTTGCGCCTTTTGGCTCACGTATATGATAGTGTCGCTAGCATCCATATGACAGAGAACTCGGGTCGACATGGCTAGTCGTGAACCCAAAGCGGCACAGACCTATGGAGACAGGCATACATGAATCACATCGAGCATGTCGGTCATCAGCGAGTGATTCCGGGCTGTAGCACTGGGCTAACAGGACTCCGGGGGACCCGGGCTATAGCAGGCTAGGAAGGACTCCGGAAGTCACCACATGACATTTCCCCGAAGGGACAGACATAGGAACGAAGTGAAACACATGCCGGCCAGTCAAGTGTCTTGAACAGTAGTGCTGGGCTAGCAGGACTGCGGTGAACCAGGCTGTAGCGGACTACTATGGCTCGAGGAACACTAGACTACATTTCCCCATAAGAAAGGCTGCCAAGGATAAACAACTAGATTGTCGGATCCCACTCATACCAAGCATTTCAATCATACACACAATATGCCCGATATGAGTACATACAACATGGCATCACAACAAAACTCTACAACTCAAGTACTTTATTTAAAAGGCTCCAGGGAGCCATACATAACATGTTCATACAGATAGGGGTCACATGACCCGACACTCAAGTCATACAATCATACAAGCACATGCGGAAGCAACTAGTCTGAGTACAGACTCTAGAAAGAAAGAAGGCTTCTCGAAGCCTGTCTATCTACCTAGGGCCCTCCATGGCCAGGATCACCACCTGGGTGGCTAGTCACTCGTCGACGTCAAGGTCTACGTAAAACCCATCGGAGGGGGCAGTGTTGTTGTCTGAAAATAATAAATAAGCAAAGATGAGTACAAGGTACTCAGCAAGTCTTACATCAGAACCTAATATACATGCTCATTCTCAAGAAGGTGGTGGGGTTATTGCAGCAAGCCAGCTTTGACTCTTGGCTAAGCTATCCTACGGAACTTCACCAGTAAAATAGTTTTCGCACACGAGTCCACTACTCACCAACACAATACTCCACCGTGGACCCTCCCTCGTCATCCTACGAGAGGCCCATCCTCGGTACTCACACTTATCTTTAGTTTTTTAGTAGTATCCATTAACTTGTCTATGAACTGTATAGGCAACCAAGTAGTCCTTTACCACGGGCGCGGCTATTCGAATAGTTTTATACCCTGCAGGGGTGTACTTCGTCATACACGCTTTCACCACTTACCGCCGTTTACACGACATGCACTCGGCAACCTTCAAGCGGAAGCCCAGTGAGGGTGTCGGCCATGGCCTACCTAAACACTTAAGTCTCTAGTCCAGGTTTCTCACCTATCCAGGTTCCATCCACAGGGAGTCCGGCCGAGGTTTCCACATACGGCCCCGAACGATTTGAACAGGGTTCCCGAGACACCAAACGGGTGACTCGGTACACCGTGCCACGGTGTATCTACCGCAACATAGCCCACCCCTAGGGTCAGCGCTACGCACGGCCGCCAACACATAACCTACAAACACCAGAAACTATTTGCAACTCCTGGACAAAGTACTAGGGTGATTAAGAAGCCGAGAGGGTCAATTAAGGATCCCAATGCATGGTAGTAGCTAAATCTTAAATCACACATACAGATCTCAGTTCTTAGGGACGATCTCAATGAAACAACCCACCATGTACTTCTACATGGCCTCTCATCGATACCTTTACCAAAACATGTTCAACACATCCCTCATATTACCGACATAAGCATTTCACTCTAGCCCATCACCCAGATGAAGCAAACCTGACACAACTCTAAGCATAGCAGGCATAGCAAGGTAGGAATCGCATACATGGCTCAATCAACTCCTACACTTGCTAGTGGGTTTCATCTAGTTACTGTGGCAATGACAGGTCATGCAGAGGATAAGGGTTCAACTACCGTAGCACACAGCAGTTTGAATCGTGTTGTCTTAATGCAGTAAACAAGAGCAGAAGCGAGAACATGGGTTTGTATCGGAATGATCAATGGGTTGCTTGCCTGATGGAGTGGTAGTGGGATACTGCCCTTCAGTTGGATACTCGTGAATATCCTCGGAGGCAGAGCCTACCACGAAGAACACATCGGAACACAATCAACACATGACGATATGCAACAATATGATGCATGCTATGACATGGCAATATGAATGTGTCTTGGCCTAATGCAAGCTATAACAGAAATGAATGTGCTTATTTGAATCAAAGATTCAATTATTAGCTTATTAAACATGGCTTTAATAGTGCATTTCCTTATTCTGCTTAAACAGCAAGGTAAACTGGTTTTGTCATGCATGAAACCATTACAGATGGATAGATTGAATTTTTCTGATCATTTTTCATATATAAATCTTTGCATTTGGAGCTATGGTTGATTTTCTATGATTTTTAGAAGTTTTAACTATTTTCTGGAATTTCCTGAATAAAAATAAATCCAGAAAATGCATTACTGCGTCAGCATTGCGTCATGCTGACCTCAGCAGGTCAAAGGCGCCAGCCCAGGTCAAACCTGACTGGTGGGCCCCTTCTGTCAGCCTCTCAGCTAATTAACAGGATTAGATTAACACTAATTAGCTGTCAGTAGGGCCTGGGCCCACATGTCAGTGACTGATTTAATTAGAATTAGTTAAAACTAATCCTAGATTAGTTAGCAGACCGGCCCCACCTGTCATAGACTCAGGGGGTCTACCTGGGCCCACCCAGGAGTCAAACTGGGTCAAACTCGCCGACGACTCGACGCCGGCGAGGCCCGAGTAGTGCGGCTCGGAAAACGCCCACAGGGCACGGGCGAGGCCGTTCTTGGGCTCGTTAGAGAGCTCTTGCAGTTGCGCATCTAGTGGTGGTGGAGGCCGGGCCTACGGTGGCCGGAGACGACGACGGCGAGCTCCAAGGCGGCGGCCGGAGTTCGGCCATGTGCGGGGTGTGGGCTGCGGCGTGCAAACGCGAAAACTAAGGCACTAGCGAGGCACTACACGATGCGGCAAGCATGTTGGATAGCACGGGAGGACCAAATGGTCGCCGGAGCGACGCCGGCGACAAGCTCGAGCGGAGACGAGCTTCGGCCATGGTGGAACTATGGCCTAGAGGGTGCAAATGCATGGGAAAGAAGAGGGAAAAGGCGGAGGAGCTCACAGGATGGTCGATGAGCAGCTCAGTGGGCTCGGGGGCGACCGGAGCGAGGCGAATCGATGAACGGCGTCCGCCGGGTACCGAGGTTGAAGACGTCCCGATGGCGGCGATGAAGGGCCTCCAGCGAAGCGTGGCTCGGTGGGGAGGGCGAGGGCATCACGGCGGAGCTTCTGGACATGTCAGAGAGGCGAGGGGGTGACGGAGGGCGCGACTACGGGGGTGAGACGGCGACAGGTGCGTCGGCCATGGTGCGGGAGAGGGTGAGGGAGACGAGGGGAGAGTGAGCGAGGATGAGAGGGGGACTTGGGGGTCGCGTGGCATCCCTGGACGTCTCCGGGACGTCAGCAGAAGCAGGAGGTGGCCGGCGTGTGGCTGCGGGCGCCGGCCACGCGCTCCGCGTCCTCCTGGCAGGAGGTGGACGACGACTGGCAAGCCAAGTCGGCTGGGCCGACCAGGTGGCTGGGCCAGCACAGGTAAGGCCCAGGTAGCTTCCCTCTCTCTCTTTTTTTTCTAATTGTTTCTGTTTTTCTATTAAACTGCAACTGTTGGGCTTTAATTAAAATACTAAAACGTTTCCAAAAATCCTGAAAATAATTGTGGGCTCTGTTTAGAATATTTCCAACAGCAAACATTTATTTCCATAATTATTTGAGCATTTAAATTATTTTATAGCATTTAAATGCCCAAAGTCAAATACTTATGATTTAATTCAATGACCTTCTGTTGACATAGAAAATTGTGCACCAATTTTGCCAAAGATTCTAACCCAAGACAAAGAGGGTGAACTTTTTAGAAGGGCATTTCAGGTTCATTGAAAATAATTTTAGTAAACCCTAGTTGTTTCCAGGGGGGTGTTGGGGGTTTCTGCCTTCCCCATTTCAAATTTAAGAGAAATTTAAACATGATGCACACTCTAATGCTTGAACTAGCTAGGGTGTGACAACTGATGATCTGAATATGGTTCCTTCCCCTGCCCTCTGGGAAAAGAAGCTCCAATTCATTGGAGTTGCAAGTATCCATCACCTCGCGCACAAGGCGTCTATTGAACTCTGCCTCTAGTTCATCCTCGGCAGCACGTCGTGCCATCTGCCTGCGCCTGCGCCTCCTCCTCCTCTGCTCCGCTACTGCAGCCCTCACATCGACGGCATCCCCCTCCTCCTATGTGACCTCTCCCAGCTCAGGATCCATCTCGCTTTTCTTTGGTTGCAGCTGGTAGAATGAAAGTGACAAAGGGCTCGGGTTTTATAATCACAGTGCAGAGGTATTGGTAGGCAGCCAGTTCCGATGTCAACGCACAGTAAGACAACTTTGACGTGCAACAGTCCAACTACACATACGGCAGCAATTCAAACAACACTAAAAAACACGCAACTTAATTACATAGTTTGACCAGATTACAAGAAATCCTAGGCTACAGTCAGCTGCCATACACCACCTCCGCCAACGACAAAATAACATGGGAATCCGGGGTAGAAACAACTCAAAGAAGCAAAATTGACAACGCAAATCTTTTCATACAATCCTCATATCTCTCCCTGCAACGCCAATTCGAAAGTAAAACAATAGAAAAAGAAGAACACATTTGCATGGCGGGCATAGAAAACGACCAAGAACACCAAAACTTGTAATCAGAAATTACAGATGAAATTAATCTACAAAAACTCTAACATACCGATAATTCTCACATCCAAAACAACAAACAGGGCGTAAATTGAGGCCTATGAGCACCACGGTAAACACCAATTCCCAAAACACGTCCGGCGCCAATTGCCCACGTCGTCACCTTCGGTGACTAAGATCGCAAAACACGACCAGGTGAGCGCTCGCACGTGCGGAACCCCTTACATGTCTCCTCTAGCAACGAATGGTCCGCAGCATCGCGCCGGAAAACGCCCGGAAGCTCCACGTTGCATCCCCTGTTTCCGCCCGTCATACACGCAGGAAGATCAGTTCAAGTAGAAAACCGCGTCAGTCCAACCTGTGAACTACGTCAGTTCAAGAAGGGTAATAGAATAGCCCAGATGTGTATATATATATATGCTAGGGAGTAGGAGAGGGCATCCAAAAACCTCCTAGGACTGGCCACATTGGAGTAATCCCTTTAAACTTGGAGATAACATCTTATCTCTAGATTCAACCCTTTAAGTTTAGAGATAAGACCTTATCTCTAGATTTAAACAACATGTGTCTTGGGGAATGGTGCAGACAGCCCATGTGGGCTGTAGCCCCACCCCTCGGTCCATGTGGGACCTTCCTGGTCATTGGGCCCCATGGTGGAACCCCCGAAACCTTCTAGAACCTTCCCGATACAATACCAAAAATGCGAACTTTTTCCGAACCCAAAACATGACTTCCCATATATGAATCTTTCCCTCCGGACCATTCCAGAGCTCCTCGTGATATTCCAGATCCCATACGGGACTCCGAACAACCTTCGTACTTTCCACTATTAATATCTCATTACTAACCTAACACTATCGAATGTTAAGCGTGCGACCCTACGGGTTCGGGAACATGTAGACATGACTGAGACTCATCTCCAATCAATAACCGATAGTAGGACCTGGATGCCCATATTAGTTCATACATAGTCAACGAAGATCTTTATTTATTTAACCACGATGTCGAGGATTCAGTTAATCATGTATGCAATCCCTTTGTCCGGCGATATGTTACTTGCCCTAGATTCGACCGTCGTTATCACCATACCTAGTTCAATATCATTACTGGCAAGTCCATTTACTCATTCCATAATACAAGATACCATGACTAAACTCATTAGGGACATGAAGCTTCTTATGATTTTGTATTACCGAGAGGGCCCAGAGATATCTCCCCGTCACATGGAGTGACAAATCCCAGTCTCGATACCCAACAGACGCCTTCGGAGATACCTGTAGAGCACGGTTATGATCACCCAGTTACGAAGTGACATTTTATAGCACACCAAGTATTCCTCCGTTGTCCGGGAGTGGCATGATCTCACGGTCTAAGGAACTGATACTTGACATGAAGAAAGTTGTAGATAACTAAACGATCTAATGCTAAGCTTATGGTTGGGTCTATCCATCACATCATTCTCCTAATGATGTGATCCCATTATCAAATGACAATTCATGTCTATGGGTAGGAAACCTTAACCATATTTCATCAACGAGCTAGTCTAATAGAGGCTTACTAGGGACACCGTGTAGTTTATGTATTCACACATGTATTTAAGTTTCAAGTCAATACAATTCTAGCATGAATAATAAACATTTAGCATGAATGGGAAATATGATAATAACCAATTTATCATTGCCTCTAGGGCATATTTCCAACAGATACAACAAAAAATCACATCTTTCTTTGTCTTGTGATTCTTCTGACTGCCTCTTCTTCTCTATAGCTTTCCTTTTTCTTCAGCCGTCATAAACATATTTTGTTCTTCTACTTCTTTCTTTCTAGTATCCATAATCTTCCTCTTGGCTTCAGCAACGGCAAGCTTGGCTTCTTTTAGCTCCTTCTTTTCTTCTCATTTGCTTTATTCCTTCCCCCCTTCAACTATGTTTCTTTCTTCTTCTATTTGCTTCTTTCTCTCCTCATTTGCTTACTTCCTTTGTTCAGCCTCTTCATGCCTCTGCTAACTTAGTTATAGAATCTTTTGTTCCTCCTCTAGTATCTTGCCCATTGCAGCATCATGCTTGAGCTTGTCTGCCACACCTCTCTTTGCTCTGCTTGATCTCTTAGGTTTGCCAATGCTATGATCTCTCTTTTCCTGATAGGATTGAAATTCCTAATTAATGACTATTGAGGGATTCCTAGACTAAGGGGTCATCGGGGGGACGACCCATTGAGTATGGACCGGACTAGTGGAGTGATAACCCACAAGTATAGGGGATCGCAACAGCTTTCGAGGGTAGAGTATTCAACCCAAAGTTATTGATTCGACACAAGGGGAGCCAAAGAATATTCTCAAGTATTAGCAGCTGAGTTGTCAATTCAACCACACCTGGAAACTTAGTATCTGCAACAGAGTGTTTAGTAGCAAAGTAATATGATAGTGATGGTAACGGTAACAAAAGAGTAATGAAATCAAAGTAATGTTTTGGTATTTTGTAGTGATTGTAACAATAGCAACAGGAAAGTAAATAAGCATAAACCAGTATATGGAAAGCTCGTAGGCATAGGATCAATGATGGATAATTATGCCGGATGTGGTTCATCATGTAACATAGGGTGACACAGAACTAGCTCCAATTCGTCAATGTAATGTAGGCATGTATTCCGAATATAGTCATATGTGCTTATGGAAAAGAACTTGCATGACATCTTTTGTCCTACCCTCCCGTGGCAGCGAGGTCCTAATGGAAACTAAGGAATATTAAGGCCTCCCTTTAATAGAGAACCAGAACAAAGCATTAGCACATAGTGAATACATGAACTCCTCAAACTACGGTCATCACCGGTAAGTATCCTGATTATTGTCACTTCGAGGTTAACGGATCATAACACATAATAGGTAGACTTGCAAGATAGGATCTAGAACTTTCATATATTGATGAAAACATAATAGGTTCAGATCTGAAATCATGGCACTCGGGCCCTAGTGACAAGCATTAAGCATAGCAAAGTCATAGCAACGTCAATCTCAGAACATAGTGGATACTAGGGATCAAACCCTAACAAAACTAACTCGATTACATGGTGAATCCCATCCAACCCATCACGGTCCAGCAAGCCTACGATGGAATTACTCACGCACGGCGGTGAGCATCATGAAATTGGTGGTGGAGGATGGTTGATGATGACGACGGCGACGAATCCCCCTCTCCGGAGCCCTGAACGGACTCCAGATCAGCCCTCCCGAAAGGTTTTAGGGCTTGGCGGCGGCTCCGTATTGTAAAACGCGATGATTTCTTCTCTCTTATTTTTTTCTCCCCAAAAGCAGTTATATAGAGTTGGAGTTGGAGTCGGAGGGTCTCCAGGGGGCCCACGAGGTAGGGGGCGCGCCCTGGGGGGGCACCCCCCACCCTCGTGAGAAGGGTGTGGGCCCCATGGTCTTCATCTTTGGCGAGGATTTTTTTATTATTTATTGTAAGATATCCCGTGGAGTTTCAGGTCATTCTGAGAACTTTTGTTTTCTCCACATAAAACAACATCATGGCAATTCTGCTAAAAACAGCGTCAGTCCAGGTTAGTTCCATTCAAATCATACAAGTTAGAGTCCAAAACAAGGGCAAAAGTGTTTGGAAAGGTAGATACGACGGAGACGTATCAACTCCCCCAAGCTTAAACCCTTGCTTGTCCACAAGCAATTCAGTTGACAAACTGAAAGAAATAAAGAAAAACTTTTACAAACTCTGTTTGCTCTTGTGGTTGTAAATATGTCAAGCTAGCATTCAAGTTTTCAGCAAAGATTATAACTAACCACATTTGCAATAATTCTCAGGTCTCATGATTACCCATATCAATAGCATAATCAACTAGCAAGCCATAATAATAAATCTCGACTGACAACACTTTCTCAAAACAATCATAATATGAGATAACAAGATGGTATCTCGCTAGCCCTTTCTGAGACCGCAAAACATAAATGCAGAGCACCTTTAAAGATCAAGGACTGACTAGACATTGTAATTCATGGTAAAAGAGATCCAATCATAGTCACACCCAATATAAATTAACAGTAATGAATCCAAATGACAGCTGCGCTCTCCAACTAGTGCTTTTTAATAAGAGGGTGATGACTCAACATAAAAGTAAATAGATAGGCCCTTCACAGAGGGAAGCAGCGATTTGTAGAGGTGCCAGAGCTCGGTTTTGAAATAGAGGTGAATAACATTTTGAGCGGTATACTTTCATTGTCAACATAACAACCAAGAGATGGCGATATCTTCCATGCTACGCACATTATAGGCGGTTCCCAAACAGAATGGTAAAGTTTATACTCCCCCTCCACCAACAAACATCAATCCATGGCTTGCTCAAAACAACGAGTGCCTCCAACATACATCAGGTCCCAGGGGGAGTTTTGTTTGCAATTATTTTGATTTAGTTTGCATAAAGCATGGGACTGGGCATCCCGGTGACCAGCCATTTATCTCGTGAGTGAGGAGCGGAGTCCACTCCTCTTGAGAATAACCCGCCTAACATGGAAGATATAGACAGCCCTAGTTGATACATGAGCTATTCGAGCATACAAAATAGGATGATTATTTGAAGGTTTAGAGTTTGGCACATACAAATTTACTTGGAACGGCAGGTAGATACCGCATATAGGAAGGTATAGTGGACTCATGTGGAATAACTTTGGGGTTTAAGGAGTTTGAATGCACAAGCAGTATTCCCGCTTAGTACAGGTGAAGGCTAGCAAAAGACTGGGAAGCGACCAACTAGAGAGCGACAACAGTCATGTACATGCATTAAAATTAATAAACATTGGATGCAAGCATGAGTAGGATATAATCCACCATGAACATAAATATCGGGAAGGCTATGTTGATTTGTTTCAACTACATGCGTGAACATGTGCCAAGTCAAGTCACTTAAATCATTCAGAGGAGGATACCACCCTATCATACCACATCATAACCACTTTAATAGCATGTTGGCACGCAAGGTAAACCATTATAACTCATAGCTACTCAAGCATGGCACAAGCAACTATGATCTCTAATTGTCATTGCAAACATGTTTATTCATAACAAGCTGAATCAAGAACGATGAACTCATCATATTTACAAAAACAAAAGAGTTTGAGTTCGTACCAGCTTGTCTCATCTCAGTCAGTCCATCATATATCATCATAATTGCCTTTCACTTGCATGACTGAACGATGTGAATAATAATAAGAGTGCACGTGCATTGGACTAAGCTGGAATCTGCGAGCATTCAATAAACAGGAGAAGACAAATCAATATGGGCTCTTGGTTAAATCAACAATAAAGCATATAAGAGCCACTTCAACAATTTAATCATGGTCTTCTCCTACTGACCCCCAAAGAAAAGAAAAGAAATAAAACTATTTACACGGGAAAGCTCCCAACAAGCAAAAGAAGAACAGGAAATATTTTTGGGTTTTCTTTTTAATTATTACTACAAGCATGGAAAGTAAATTAATTAAAAGCTACAACTAATTTTTTTTTGTTTTCTTAAGGTTTATTAAACACACAAGAAGAAAGCATAAAAGAAAATAAACTAGCATGGATGATACAATGAAAAAGTATGAGCACCGACATCTAGCAATGAGTGTGTGTGAACATAAATGTAATGTCGGTGAGAAATACGTACTCCCCCAAGCTTAGGCTTTTGGCCTAAGTTGGTCTATGGCCACGGCTGGCCTGGCTGATATCCATAATAATAGTTGTTGGGGTCATACTGTGTTGAGGAAGAAGAAGGCTCCGATTGCCACTGGCTGGCAATCATCTCCGGATCCCACTGATAGTTAGACTGTCGTGAAGGATCAAATTGTGGTTCTGGTTCTGGCTCCTTGGCTGGTGCAGGGTTCCGCTAGGCGTGGATAGCCGTCAACGGAACAAGGTACTTGCCTACAATCAAATCATACAAAGCAGGAGCAGGCAAGGTAATGGTCTTAGGATGATGTTTATTAAAGAACAATTGATATTTAAGCTCTCCTGCCCTATTCTTAACAATGAAATCATGTGCCACCATACTTTTATAATCTAAATAAACACGAGGCAGCACTTTTTCTTCCTTCTCAGCATGCCTAATAGGTATGTTAAAATGTGCAGCTAGGCGTGTAGCATAGATGCCTCCAAAGATGGGACCCTTAGTACGGTTCATACTTAACCGTCTAGAAATAATGCCGCCCATACTAAAAGTGTTATCATTGTATAAACCTTGGAGCGGAATAATTATATCAGGGATACTAAGGTTTCCATAGTTTCCGCATCCAATTAAGCAACGACTAGCAAATAATGCAAAGTAACGTAAAACAGGAAAATGTATGCTAGTGATTCGTGCATCGGAAACCTTCCTAGTTTCCCCTAAAGTGATAGTATTAATAAATCCCTCCACATCATCATGATGTGGTTCTTCTGTCTTGCCCCCAAAAGGGACTAAACAAATCCGACAGAAATCATAAAGTGACATCTCCTTCTGCTCATCATATAAATGAAACTCCACCGTAGGTGGTGAGTTCCTAGAATGAAAATGAAAGTTTTGCACAAAGGTATTTGTGAGTAAGAGATACTGATCGCATTGGTCGTGGAGGAAAGTGGTGAGGCCTGCATTATGAGTCAACTCATGAAAATCTTCATAAATCTCGACTGCTCTCAAGAAATCCTCGGAGGGCCATTCACACGCCCGAACCTCCGCGGTGCGCGGCAAATTATACTTAGGCTTCGGTGCCTTTTCCTTCGAGCTTTGGCATTGATGAGCCCCTCAATAATCTCCTCATCATTTTCTGAAAAATTCTGAAATTTTTAGTAACTTCAAAAATAAAAGTAAACCAAACTCAATAATATTGATAGCAACTACTCCTACAAGTGCCTAGGGCCTATATCATGCATCAAAACTACTTTTGACCATATAAATTTGACATGCAAGCTCAAGAACAGGGTCACCTAAGCAGCAAAAATTTGCAATGAATAAAGCACTAGAACAAAAACTAATTGGACCAATGGAGGAGTCACATACCAAGGAACAATCTCCCCAAGCAGTTTTGTGAGAGGTGCTTTAAGAAAGGAGATCGAAAATGGCAGCAAAACGAGCTTGGACTCGGGTTTGAGCTGGTTTTTTGTGTTTGGGGGAGGAAGATGAAGTGTGTGGCTAAAAGAATAAGTGGAGGAGGCCACCGTGGGCCCACGAGGCAGGGGCGCGCCCTAGGGGGTGGGCGCGCCCTCCACCCTCGTGGCAAGGTGGTTGGCCCCCCTGGTGTGTTCTTTGATCCATAAATCCTCAAATGTTCTATAAAAATCATATTTAATTTTCAGGGAATTTGGAGAACTTTTATTTTCGAGGTATTTTTATATTGCACGGACAATCAGATAACAGACAGGAAATTATTTATTTTTATTTTATTTCAAATAAATAACAGAAAGTAAAAGTGGGGTACAGAAGGTTGTGCTTCTAGTTTCGTCCATCTCATGCTCGTCAAAAAGGAATCCACTAACAAGGTTGATCAAGTCTTGTTAACAAACTCATTCCGATTAACATGAAACCGGAGAAATTTCAAATAACACTAGGTTACCTCAACGGGGATATGCACATCCCCAATAATAATTATATCATATTTCTTCTTGACAGTAGGAAGAGGAAATTCAAAACCTCCAAATATAATCGATGGATTTTTTCCCGATAGAATTGATACTATGAACTTGAGGTTGTTTCCTCGGAAAGTGTACCGTATGCTCATTACCATTAACATGAAAAGTGACATTGCCTTTAGTGCAATCAATAACAGCCCCTGCAGTATTCAAAAAGGGTCTTCCAAGAATAACAGACATACTATCGTCCTCGGGAATATCAAGAATAACAAAGTCCGTTAAAATAGTAAGGTTTGCAACTAAAACAGGCACATCCTCACAAATACCGACAGGTATAGCAGTTGATTTATCAGCCATTTGCAAAGATATTTCAGTAGGTGTCAACTTATTCAAGTCAAGTCTACGATATAAAGAGAGAGGCATAACACTAACACCAGCTCCAAGATCACATAAAGCAGTTTTAACATAGTTTCTTTTAATGGAGCATGGTATAGTAGGTACTCCTGGATCTCCAAGTTTCTTTGGTATTCCACCCTTAAAAGTATAATTAGCAAGCATGGTGGAAATTTCATCTTCTGGCATCTTTCTTTCATTTGTAATAATATCTTTCATGTACTTAGCATAAGGATTGGTTTTGAGTATATCAGTTAATCGCATACGCAAAAATATAGGCCTAATCATTTCAGGAAAGCGCTGAAAATCCTCATCATCCTTTTTCTTGGATGGTTTGGGAGGAAAAGGTATGGGTTTCTGAACCCAAGGCTCTCTTTCTTTACCATGTTTCCTAGCAACAAAGTCTTTCTTATCATAACGTTCATTCTTTGATTGTGGGTTATCAAGATCAACAGCAGGTTCAATTTCTACATCATTATCATTACTAGGTTGAGCATCATTATGAACATCATCATTAACATTTTCATTAGGTTCATGTTCATTGCCAGATTGAGTTTCGGCATTAGAAATAGAAATATCATTTGGATTATCAGGTGGTTCAGCAATAGGTTCACTAGAAGTTTGCACGGTTCTATCATTTTTCTTCTTCTTTTTAGAAGAACTAGGTGCATCAATATTATTTCTCTGAGAATCTTGCTCGATTCTCTTAGGGTGGCCTTTAGGATCCAAAGGTTCCTGAGTCATTCTACCAGTTCTAGTAGCCACTTTAACAGCATAATCATTTTTCTTACTATTCATCTCATTGAGCAATTCTTTTTGAGCTTTAAGTAGTTGTTCTACTTGAGTGGTAACCATAGAAGCATGTTTGCTAACAAGTTTAAGTTCACCTCTAATATTAGCCATATAATCACCCAAGTATTTAATCATATCAGCATCTTGTTTTAATTGCCTACCAAAATAAGCATTGAAGTCTTCTTGTTTAAACATAAAATTATCAAACTCATCCAAGCATTGACTAGCAATTTTAGTAGGAGAGATTTCAGCTTTATCATATCTATAGAGAGAATTTACCTTTACTACCTGTGTCGGGTTATCGAGGTCTGGAGGTTCTTCAATAAATAAAGGATTAGGATCATATGTTTCTTCGGCAGGCGGTAAATTAAGACCATGTATTTCTTCAATAGGAGGTAAATTCTTAACATCTTCAGCTTTAATGCCTTTTTCTTTCATAGATTTCTTTGCCTCTTGCATATCTTCAGGACAGAGAAATAGAATACCCCTCTTCTTTGGAGTTGGTTTAGGAATAGGATCATTAATTGGAGCAGGAGCTGGCTCAGGAGCTGACTTAGGAGGTGCCCAATTATTTTCATTTGTCAACATATTATTCAATAAGATTTCAGCTTCATCCGGTGTTCTTTCCCTGAAAAGAGAACCAGCACAACTATCCAGGTAATCTCTGGAAGCATCGGTTAGTCCATTATAAAAGATATCAAGTATTTCATTTTTCTTAAGAGGATGATCAGGCAAAGCATTAAGTAACTTGAGAAGCCTCCCCCAAGCTTGTGGAAGACTCTCTTCTTTAATTTGCACAAAGTTGTACATTTCCTTTAAAGCAGCTTGTTTCTTATGAGCAGGGAAATATTTAGCAGAGAAGTAGTAAATCATGACCTGGGGACTACGCACACAACCAGGATCAAGAGAATTAAACCATATCTTAGCATCACCCTTTAATGAGAACGGAAATATTTTGAGGATGTAAAAGTAGCAGGATCTCTCATCATTAGTGAACAGGGTAGCTATATCATTTAATTTAGTAAGATGTGCCACAATAGTTTCAGATTCATAGCCATGAAAAGGATCAGATTCAACCAAAGTAATTATATCAGGATCAACAGAGAATTCATAATCCTTATCAGCAACACAGATAGGTGAAGTAGAAAAAGCAGGGTCAGGTCTCATCCTAGCATTTAGAGATTTCTTATTCCATTTAGCTAATAACCTTTGGAGTTCATATATATCTTTGCAAGCTAAAATAGCTAAAGAAGCATCTTGATCAAATAAATAACCCTCAATAATAACAAGTGATTCTTCATCATCACTTTCATCTTCATAATCATATTCAATATTTTCAATCTCTCTAGCCCTAGCAAGTCGTTCCTCGATAAAATCACTAAGTGGCATAGTAGTATCAAGCATAGAGGTAGTTTCATCATAAGTATCATGTATAGCAGAAGTAGCATCATCAATATCATGCGACATATCAGAACGAAGAGCAGAAGCAGGTGTAGGTGTCGCAAGCTTACTCATAACAGAAGGTGAATCAAGTGCAGAGCTAGATGGCAGTTCCTTACCTCCCCTCGTAGTTGAGGGATAGATCTTGGTTTTTGGATCTCTCAAGTTCTTCATAGTGTCCAGCAGATATAAATCCCAAGTGACTCAAATAATAGAGCTATGCTCCCCAGCAACGGTGCCAGAAATTAGTCTTGATAACCCACAAGTATAGGGGATCCCAATAGCTTTCGAGGGTCGAGTATTCAACCCAAATTTATTGATTCGACACAAGGGGAGCCAAAGAATGTTCTCAAGTATTAGCAGCTGAGTTTTCAATTCAACCACACCTGGAAACTTAGTATCTGCAGCAGAGTGTTTAGTAACAAAGTAATATGATAGTGATGGTAATGGTAACAAAATAGTAATGAAAGCAAAGTAATGTTTTTTGTATTTTGTAGTGATTGTAACAATAGCAACGGGAAAGTAAATAAGCGTAAACCAGTATATGGAAAGCTCGTGTGCATTGGATCAATGATGGATAATTATGTCGGATGTGGTTCATCATGTAACAGTCATAACATAGGGTGACACAGAACTAGCTCCAATTCGTCAATGTAATGTAGGCATGTATTCCGAATATAGTCATACATGCTTATGGAAAAGAACTTGCATGACATCTTTTGTCCTACCCTCCCGTGGCGGCGGGGTCCTAATGGAAACTAAGGGATATTAAGGCCTCCATTTAATAGAAAACCGGAACAAAGCATTAGTAAATAGTGAATACATGAACTCCTCAAACTATGGTCATCACCGGTAAGTATCTCGATTATTGTCACTTCGGGGTTAATGGATCATAACACATAATAGGTGACTATAGACTTGCAAGATAGGATCTAGAACTTTCATATATTTATGAAAACATAATAGGTTCAGATCTGAAATCATGTCACTCGGGCCCTGGTGACAAGCATTAAGCATAGCAAAGTCATAGCAACATCAATCTCAGAACAGAGTGGATACTAGGGATCAAACCCTAACAAAACTAACTCGATTACATGGTGAATCCCATCCAACCCATCACCGTCCAGCAAGCCTACGATGGAATTACACACGCACAGCGGTGAGTATCATGAAATTGGTGATGGAGGATGGTTGATGATGACGACGACGACGAATCCCCCTCCGGAGCCCTGAACGGACTCCAGATCAGCCCTCTCGAAAGGTTTTAGGGCTTGGCGGCAGTTCCGTATCGTAAAACGCGATGATTTCTTCTCTCTTATTTTTTCCTCCCCGAAAGCAGTTATATAGAGTTGGAGTTGGAGTCGGGGGGTCTCCAGGGGGCCCACGAGGTAGGGGGCGCCCCCCCCCCACCCTCGTGAGAAGGGTGTGGGCCCCCTGGTCTTCATCTTTGGCGAGGATTTTTTATTATTTATTGTAAGATATCCCTTGGAGTTTCAGGTCATTCCGAGAACTTTTGTTTTCTGCACATAAAACAACATCATGGCAATTCTGCTGAAAACAGCGTCAGTCCGGGTTAGTTCCATTCAAATCATACAAGTTAGAGTCCAAAACAAGGGCAAAAGTGTTTGGAAAAGTATATGCGACGGAGACGTATCATGGAGCCATATAGTGACAGGAGATCTATGAAGCCGTGGTGTGCCCTCCAAGTCAAGAAGGTGCAGAATATCTTTAATCCCTTATTGGAATCTATCTTCGGTAACCCTAACCCTACAGGTGTCTATATAAATTAATGGTTGTAGTCTTTAGGGCTAGAGCTACATTCATCACCTCACCTCTTTAGGGCTTAGCTCATGCCGATCTCGAGGTATATCTACTTTGTAAACCATACTATACATCTAATATAATCAAGCAGGACGTAGGGCATTACCTCTTCGAGAGGACCCGGACCTGGGTAAACACTGTGTTCATCGTCCCTTATTCGCTATTTATCCTAGATCCACAGCTCGGGACCCCCTACCCCGAGGTCTGCCGGTTTTGACACTGGCAACTGTGGTATGCACAATAGGTGGCTACAATGAATCCAAGTTTAGGAAAATCTTGTGTTGGAGCCCCTTCTTCTGGTACTTCAGACTCGCTATTCATGCTCTTTAGAGAAATACTTTTGGCTCATTTCACTGAACTAAATAGAAATGGCTAACATATAATTGAACATTTCTAATACCTCTTGGATTAATGTAGAAATGCCCTTTGCTTCATAGGTTACTTTTTAGGTGAACAAGCCCATGGTTGTCAAGTTCGCATCCTCTAAAGAAGATGAAACTTCAGGATCTGCCCTAACTTTCTCTTCTTGGATTTATTTTTTTTGGTTGCAGCGCAAGCTTGAAGTCATTTCACCCCCCTATGTTATGCCATGGTTGCCCACAATAGCTATAATGGATAACTGTTCCATCTCTCTCTAGCTTTCTGCCCACTCTACCATCTTTCTCTTCTGGTTGTTGCCTCCTGTTTGTTTGCTTCCTTCCCTTCTTCTTCTTCTTCTTAATAGGAGGAGGTTTGATGGGGGTCCATTTGTCTTGTTCCACTAACTAACATATTTGCAAGGCATGATACTATGCTCATATGCCCTGGTGAGTGTTGAAACTGAGTTGCAAGGTGCACCATAGACTCAGGTGGGATCTGATCATGTCTAAATGCTACAACATCATGACAACAAGGCACACCAGACAGATTCCATCTATAGCAACTGCATTTCTTAGCAATGATGTATGTCTTAAACTGCAACTTCCTATCCTGAACTTCAAACACTCCATGTCCAACCCGCTCTACAGTACAAGTGTTTGCTGCTTCCACATGCCTCATCAATCTTTTTCTCGCTTTTGGACATATGGTACCTGTCCACTTCTTGCACTCTTGTTGTCTAGAGTAGTGTCTTCCCATGCACTGTCCTTTTATCCTATGTATCATGCGCACTAGTGGGAGCTCTCTTGCATCCAAGATCCATTTGTTGAACACTTTATAATTGTTGTTCAACAGTACATCACATTTGGGAAATGACTTCATATAGGCCCTAACCCATGTTTTAGGATTAAGATCCTCTAACCAATCTTAAGAAGCTTTATTCAAAACTAGCATGATGTCCAATGTTTTCCCTCCATTGAGCTTTAGATGTGCTTCTAGCACATCTCCATAGCTGATTTTTTAGTATTTCCCCCTTGAAAATTTTAGCAAAGTTTTGTTGCATGTGTCTTACATAAAATCTATGTTCAAAGTCAAGAAATAGTGTATTCACTGCCTTAATTAGACCCTGGTTGAGAAAACTCAAGTTAGTGACTTTCTATTTGAAAGGAAAAAAGACAGTGCTAAAAAATAATGTGGACAAAACAAATAAGCTTACTTTCTGCTTGTCAGACATTATGGACCAATCACTGGTGTTGATAATACGAAGGTCTTTTTTGAGAGCTTGCAAGAACCACTTTCATCCATTAGTGTTCTCTATATGAACCACAACAAATGCTATTGGATATATGCAGTCATTAGGGTCCATCCCAATTGTAGTTAGCAAAACCCCTCCAAATTTAGTCTTCAAGTGACATCCATCCAAGAAAAGCATAGGCCTGTAGACTGATAGAAACACTCTCTTGCAGGCATCAAATGAGAAATAACACTTGTTGAATTGGCCATGATGATCAATATCCAGCAAAAAAGTGCTCCCAGGGTTTGATCTCCTCAATTCTACAACATAGTCCCATAACTTGTTGTACTGTACAATTTCATCTCCATATATAATGTTTAATGCATGCCCAGTGGCGGAGACAAGGGGGGCGAGCAGGGGCCTGGCCCCCCCTAACGATGGAAGGAACGCTTAATAGGTAGTGATTAATTAGCAAAAACTCGTATAATTGCACGTACTCGGCCCCTCCCATCACAAGCGTAAAATGAGAAAAGAAGAAAAAGCCCATGAGACAGCCCACGATTGGACAGATGGCTTCCAGGCCCTTACGTAATTAGCCTCTTCTGTGTGATTAGCATTGCGCCGCTGCCGCTCCTAACCCTACGCTCCAAATGCCGCCTCCGCTCCCCCCTCGCCCTTGCTACCGCCGCCCCTCACTGCCTCTGTGATTAGATTGAAACCGCATGTGTGCCGCGATGGGAAGAAGAGCTATGCCTCAGGCTGCCGTCCGCAATTCTTCAGTCCGGAAGGAATTACCCAAGGTTAGCAATAGCATTGGAGATTACTGTATTGATCTCTCTCAATTCTTCTGTTGTGATGCTAATGGATTTTAGTTCTTATACATTTCGAAATTATAAATCAGATTTTAGTTCTTGTACATGTTGAAATTATACATCAGATTTTAGTTCTTGATGTGTCAAAATTATACATCAGATTTGGTTCTTTTGTTTGTGTTATGTGGCTATTTCTGAAACTTGCGCTCGGGGCCTTGGGCAGTTGTGAGTATATATCAGAAAGCGCTCTCAAACACTCTAAAGCTTGGTTAGTTTTTTAAGAGTCGTCAAATAGGAGACGATTTCTTCGGTATTGTATGAAAATCTACGTTGGAAAAAAAATTACTAGTTAAGTTCGCTTTGGATGAAATTGTTAATTTATTTCATCTTATTGATAATGGTAGAGCCAAATTTAAACTAATACAAATGTATACATGTTTTAATGGCCTCAAAGTGACAAATTATTATAGTATTATGGTAGCTATTTTTTCGCTCTAGATAATTCTTTTATCAACTCAACTTGGCCCCCCTATATCAAAATCCTGGCTCCGCCCCTGTGCATGCCTCCATGCTCTACAAAGCTTTTGCTTCCCCACTTCCATGTTCCACTCTTCCTGAATAAGTGCTCCTAAATTATTTAATGACATCTTGCCATTTGCTCTTAACTTCTCCAAATACTCTCACCTATGAATTTGGAAGTGAATGGTTTCACTGACCACTGCCTGGCACATGTCTGCACATCATTGAAGGTCTTCACTTGGATTTCTTGTCTCATGTTATTATATTATGCATAGATATTCCGAAGGGCATCCACCAATGCAGCAAAGCAAACCCTAGCCATACAAGCTCTAATCGGCCATGCATGTTGATAAAAACTAAACTAAGGAAGGCCAAGTGCTCTACATTGAGTCCAAGTGAACGAAATCGACGGATTTTGAGCTGCATTGGAGCTCACTGTACTGTGGGAGGGGTCCATCGCCAGGCCACTGTATCCAAATCGCACGAATTGAGTCGGCGGGCGGCGAGAATGCAGCCCAAGACACGCTAGATGGCCCGCGCGCGAGCCTATCCGCTCCAAGTAGCAGCGGTGATCATCTTGCACCATCGCTCGACACTGTCATCTTCGAGCAAGATGAACTCATCAGCTAGGTGGGGCTGGGGGACAAAATGTGCACGGTCAGAAAGGACCAAGCCGCAAAATGATATCGTTGACGGAGGGGTGGAGCGCGAGTTATTATTCAAAAATGGCAGGGGTGTGACCGCAAGAAGATTCTGACACACAGGGGGTGCGTGGCGGCACTAGGGCACTCGACCATCAAGGGGACCATAGAGTGTTACGTATTCACTATTCACATGTATAAGGATTATACTGTAGCGTTTCTTGAGTTGCAGGACCAAATCGTAGTGAGTCGGAGAGTTCAGGACGAAACGCGTAATTTTCTCCATTTCAAGCGTGCACCGATTTGCAGCCAGAATGGGCGGCAGTGATCAACGTTGGGCCGTACTACCTCTGTCCTGGTTTATTGGTCCCCATCGTGTTTTGTGTTAAATTTTGACCTTAGGTTTAACTAACTTGAATGCATATCATCAAAAAAATCTTTTTTATTTTTACCTTCTTTATCTTTAGTTTTATCTAGTTAATCAATAGTATCTACCGGCTCGAACTCAAATTTGATCGCCTTCCGTACTTCACAAGCTGCGGCTAGTTCAGGACTCCATTTGCAAGTTGCTCGGATAATTTCATTACCTTCGCGAGCAAGATCGCGCCCTTCGTTACGAGCTTGTACACAGGCTTCTAAAGCCACTCTATTAGCTATTGGAAACTATCTTCAAATGTGAATCCAACGATACATTTCTATGACACGCGCTTAATATTTTATTAGTTAGAGCAACTCCAATGGGGCGACCCATTTCGTCCGCTGGCGTCTGTTTGGGTCGGCGCAGACACAAAAGTCGGCCCAACACACCGACCCAAACGGACGCGCGTCCGCTTGGCGTCCACCTGCCGACCCATTCCCGGCCCGTTTTGAGCCGGATTTGCGTCAGCGCGGACACAAGACGGACGCGTGCGCGCACCTACTCCTTTCCCCGGGCCCGGCGGTCGGTGGTAGCCACCACCATTTCCCCCCATTTTCCCCCAAAACCCCTCCTGCCCGCGCGCTCCGCCATGGAGGACACCACCGACCTCGACGCCGCCACCGGCCTCGCCTCCCTCGCCTCGTCCGGTGCCCCCGCCCTGCCGGGAAAGGCAAGCCTCGTGCCCCGTGCAAGACCGCTGCTGTGGCCAAGCCAAAGAAGCCACTGACGCCCGCACTATGGGTAAGGGAGTCGGCCAACAGGAAGGACCGGAGGCACGCTGCGGACGCGAGAGATGAGGCCGCCGCGCAGGCCCCCGTCGCAGGCGCCGCGCAGCAGGAGGTCACCAATGCCTGCGTCGCGACAACAACGAGGGAGGCGCTCTACATGCTAGGGTTAAACCGTGGCCAGCACGGCCTCCTCAACGCCGATGTCGCCACGCCCAGCACCGGCTCATCGACGTTTCCTCGAATGATGCTGCCCGACTCGCCCTGCGCGTCGGCTTGCAACCCGGTGCCCGGCTTCCATGTGTACCGACAGGCCTCCCGCCTCTCCGGGGAGTGCTCGCCCGACGTGAGCGTGGTCGCGCCTTCCATGCCCGCGCCCGCGCCCATCGACCTCAACGCCACCCCGGCGGCCGGTAGCGCGAGGAAACGCGCGCGACAGATGCCGGCCGATGTGCTACCAGAGGCCCGCAACCTGTTAGAGGAAATGTCATCTGCCGTCGACGAGGACAACATGCAGAACCTCATCTTCGAGGGCGGTGCGCCGGCCGCTGGCTACGATCCTGACGAGACACACAGCCAGGACGGTCCCGGGGCGTTCACGCCGGCTGCTGGCTATGATCCCGATCAGAGGGCCTTCATGCGTGATCAGGTCGGTGATACGTCTCCAACGTATCTAGTTTTCCAAACACCTTTGACCTTGTTTTGGACTCTAACTTGCATGATTTGAATGGAACTAACCTAGGACTGACGTTGTTTTCAGCAGAATTGCCATGGTGTTATTTTTGTGCAGAAATAGAAGTTCTTGGAATGACCTGAAAATCAACAAAGAATATTTTTGGAATATATAAAAAATACTGGCGAAAGAATCAAGGCCAGTGGGCCCACACCCTGTCCACAAGGGTGGGAGTGCTCCCCTACCTCGTGGGCCCCCTGTTTCTCCACCGACCTCAACTCCAACTCCATATATTCACATTCAGGGAGAAAAAAATCAGAGAGAAGGATTCATCGCGTTTTACAATACGAAGCCGCCGCCAAGCCCTAATCTCTCTCGGGAGGGCTGATCTGGAGTCCGTTCGGGGCTCCGGAGAGGGGAATCCATCGCCATCGCCATTATCAACCTTCCTCCATCACCGATTTCATGATGCTCACCGTCGTGCGTGAATAATTCCATCGTAGGCTTGCTGGACGATCATGGGTTGGATGACATTTATCATGTAATCGAGTTAGTTTTGTTAGGGTTTGATCCCTAGTATCCATTATGTTCTGAGATTGATGTTTCTATGACTTTGCTATGCTTAATGCTTGTCACTAGGGCCCGAGTGCCATGATTTCAGATCTGAACCTATTATGTTTCTATGAATATTTGTGAGTTCTTGATCCTATCTTGCAAGTCAATAGTCACCTACTATGTGTTATGATCCGGTAACCCCGAAGTGACAATAATCGGGACCACTCCCGGTGATGACCGTAGTTTGAGGAGTTCATGTATTCATTATGTGTTAATGCTTTGGTCTGGTACTCTATTAAAAGGAGGCCTTAATATCCCTTAGTTTCCAATAGGACCCTGCTGCCACGGGAGGGTAGGACAAAAGATGTCATGGAAGTTCTTTTCCATAAGCACGTATGACTATATTCGGAATACATGCCTACATTACATTGATGAACTGGAGCTAGTTCTGTGTCACCCTTTGTTATAACTATTTCATGAGGAATCACATCCGACATAATTATCCATCATTGATCCATTGCCTACAAGCTTTTCTTATATTGATCTTTGCTTAGTTACTTTTCCATTGCCACTGTTACAATCACTACAAAATTGCTACTGTTACTTTTGCCACCGTTACCACTACTACCATATATATTACTTTGCTACTAAATACTTTGCTGCATATATTAAGTTTTCCAGGTGTGGCTGGATTGACAACTCAGCTGCTAATACTTGAGAATATTCTTTGGCTCCCCTTGTGTCAAATCAATAAATTTGGGTTGAATACTCTACCCTCGAAAACTGTTGCGATCCCCTATACTTGTGGGTTATCAAGAGTATTTTCCGGCGCCGTTGCCGGGGAGCATAGTTCTATTCTTTGAGTCACTTGGGATTTATATCTGCTCATCACTATGAAGAACTTGAAAGATAAAAGAACCAAGATTTTTCCCTCAACTACGAGGGGAGGTAAGGAACTGCCATCTCGCTCTGTACTTGATTCACCTTCTATTTTAAGTAAACCTGCGACACCTACTCCTACTATTCATTCTGATATGTCGCATGTTATTGATGATGCCACTTCTGCTTTGCATGATACTTATGATGAAACTACTTCTATGCTTGATAATACTGTGCTACTTGGTGAATTTCTTGATGAACAACTTGCTAGGGTTAGAGAGAATGAAATTATTGAAACTGATAAATTGATGAAAGTGATGATGAAGATTCTCCCCCTAGATATGAATTGCCTGTTGTGCCTAAGGGTTATGTTATTGATGAAGAAACTACTAGAGACTTTTTAGCTTGCAATGATAGACCTGATCTTAAGAAATTATTAGCTAAGCTTAAAGAAAAATCTTTGAATGCTAGAATGAAATATGACCCTGCTTTTGCTACTTCACCTATATTAATTTCCGATAAGTATTATGATTTCTCTGTCGATCCTGAGTTACTTTCTTTGGTTGAATCTGATCCTTTTTATGGCTATGAATCTGAAACTGTTGTGGCACATCTTACTAAATTAAATGATATAGCCACCCTGTTCACTAATGATGAGAAAACTCGCTATTACTTTATTCTTAACACTACAAAAAAACACTTCCGTGATGATACGTGTTTGTCACAGTAGGTCGCGTTTTTTGTCATGCATGTACATCCATGACGATTTTATGACAGAATGAAGATAGTCATACATGTGCTATCGTATAAGTGTTCCATGACATTACCAAAATTATCATCACGGAAGTGTCCACTTCCATGACGATAAATCGCGCGTCACAGAAGTGCTTTCGTCAAGGGTGACCGACACGTGGCATCCACCGTAACGGAACGTCGTTAAGCTATCGGGTCGGGTTTTGGATCCGATAACCCGTTAACAGCCCCGACCAATGGGGATTTTCCACGTGTAAAATCATCATTGGCTGGAGGAGACATGTGTCAGGTCCGCGTTGGCACAGGTGTCACTCATCCAATGGGCGAGACGCGCCTATGATATGTTGACACGTGGACCGCCCATCAAGTTTAAATGAGCCGGCCCAACTGAAGGCCCACAAGATTTTGCGGACCATAATGGGCCGGCCCAGCTAAAGGCCCATGAGATTTTGCGGACCATAATGGGCTGGCCCAGCTAAAGGCCCACAAGATTTTGCGGGCCATAATGGGCCGGCCCAGGTAAAGGCCCACAAGATTTTTCTGTGCCATAATGGGCCGGCCCAGGTAAAGGCCCATGATATTTCACCGACATTAATGGGTCGGCCCAGCTGTAGGCCCACAAGATTTTGAGGACCCTAGTAGGCCGGCCCATTAACTGGCTGCCATGTTTTGGGCCAAATGTCGGCCCATATTTGATCCGGTCCATTAATGGCTTGCCACGCTCCGGGCCTAATAGTGGCCCATATGAGATCCGGCCCGTTAAAAGCCTACCACGTTCTGGGACAAATTACGGCCCAGATTAGGTCCGGCCCTTTAAGAGGCTTTGGGCTCAATTATGGCCCATATCAGATTCAGCCCGTCAACTGGACACTATGCTTTTGGGCCCACTTGCTAAAGGCCCACTTAGTAATTCGGCCTGATATTAGTTTTGACCTGTTAAGGGCCCGTTTAACATTTCAGCCCTATAATAATTTCGGCCTATTAAAAGCCCGTTATATAGTTGGGCCTAACTACGGCCCGGTTTGCATCCGGCCTGCTCGCAGCCGATATCTGATTGGGCCAAACAAGGACCGAGACAATTTTGGCCTGTTAAAAGCCCGTGATTTGATTCGCACAATCATGGGCCGGGGTTCATTTCGGGCTGCTGCCGGCCTGTGAGCTGTTCGGCACGTTTTAGGCCCAACCTACATCGTGATTGCATGACGGCCCGATTATGTATCGTAATTTTACGATTTGGCCGGTTTACTGCGAAGGCGGGATATATATACAGTAAAATAACTGCAGGATCGTGAATAAGAAAAAACCTAGAGTATACAATAAAGAAATTACGGCATATTACATCCACTGGGCATCAAAGTTTGCCACTATGATAATAAAGCACAAGCAGACAGCAGATTACATACACTAGGCATCAAAGATCGCCACCAGTGCAAATAAACACACCGACAAAATAATATACAAAACCGACAGCACTTCAATAGAGTTCAAGAAAGGTTAGCCCTGCTGGGGAGCTGCAGCGCAAGCAGTTGAGCAAGATGATGAGATTGTGCTTGTTCAACACTTATATCTTCCTCACTCTGAAAGATAAACAAGCAGACAGATGATAGGTTTTGCACATAAAAGTATCAGTGCTGACAATTCATCACATTTCTTACTGACGGATAAAGTGACACAAAATGGTATTGTTCAGGTCAAGACATGGCAGGAAATGACATTGTGAAGGAGTTGGCAGCTTCACGACACCACTGGATTACAGATCAAGAACTCATAAGTGTGCTGTCAATTTATACCATTTCAGATTGGCAAATAAAGAGACGATTTAAATAATAGTAGAATGATATGACATTGTTCATAGTTAAGACATTGCAGAATATGACATTGTGCTGTAGTGGGTAGGTTCACCACACCACTGGATTACGGATGAAGAACAGAAGCATACATGCAGTGCAAAAGAAGATCACTAGCTCTGTATAGTTTAATTTACATGGTATGAAGAAGGAACTTGGTTGTACAACTGAAAACTTAAATTGATAAAGGACAAACTTTTGTTTATGAACTACATAATAAACTTTAAACAAGAAATTTGATGCAAACACCAAAAATAAACAGCTGTTGCAGTCATGCCTAACCAAATATATAAAACAAAGTTTGAAGGCTTGAGATGGACAAACTTACATTATTGGTGAAGACAGGCTCTATAAAGGCCTTGTCCATGCTAATGGGGGGGCAATTCAAGAAGTTTACCACAGAATCTTCTTCAAAAGCATTGCCTTTATTCTACATTTTGTTAAGAGTAAATATAGATGAGATAATATACGAAAAAATGGAGAATATTTAAGATAAGATGAAGAGTAATCCTACATAACCAAGTAGCTATAAATGTAAGTGCAGCGATACAGGCAAAAGGTACAGCCAAGAGCAATGCATAGCTAAACTTCTACAGTACCAACCTTATGGTAAGAGTAAATATAGATCTGATGTGTAGAAAATGGAGGGCAAAGGAAAATAAGCTGCAGAGTGATGGTACATGAACAACTACCTGTCGTTATAAGTACACTGATAAAGGACATCATGTACTTACAAGAACAATGCAGAGCTAAAAAAACATTGGCATTGGATATATTCTACACTAATGTAACCATTCATACAGATCAGATAATTTGGAGCGAACAATTGATAAGCAAGCTATCATGCATACTGCTGTCACATAATGAACCAGGTATGTATGCAAGTACAGTGATACAGGACAACAGGTACTAACAAGAGCAAAGTAGTGGGCAACATATTTGCGATATCCTGTCGTTCTTGTCAAACCAGAATTCTTCTTCGAGCAGATTTCCTGCAAAAAAGATCCGTAAGGCACATGCGGAAAAGTAGAATTTCAAATTGTCATGTGATTTCATAGACAGTACCTCATCCTGGGAACAAGACCAGTGCATAACAAGGTTTTTCCATTCAATGTCTTCTAAATTTAGCACAGGAGAATTCACCGGAAATTCGTTTATAGACTTGCCATCAAAGTGTGATTTCCTCAGGTAACACCGATACTGCTGCAATGCTTCCTTGAAAAGTACAAGCAAGCTTTGCTCGTCATGACTATCCAGATTGACCCTCGCCTAGTTACAACAATGTAATGTAAATCATTGATGTGTTCAATCAGCAGAAAACAGGAAAATAATAACCATGAATAATAGCACTTACACGTAAGTTGGACAGGAAGATGTGAAAATGGTGTTTGTCTTCACAATAATCTTCCCATGATGGGAATATATGCACATAGTCCCTAACAACATTGAAAGCATTGTCTTTTAAATTGGGAATAAATGGAATGGGGTTCCAATCTGCAGGAATTGGCCGTCTCTGCAGTTGGGATAGGTCTTCGGCCGGTGGACTTGATGTACTTTTTGCTGGAGTGGGATCTTTCTGTGGTACAGCTGGTGCTATGGCAAATGAAATCGGTATACCTTTCGCTGGAGTGCAGGTCCTGTGTGGTGGGGCTAGTGGTGTGGCCAGGGAAGTATGGGTATAGTCTGCTGGAGACGGTCCTACGTTTTGTGTCACTACTTGTACAACCAATATAAGTGAGGTGTTGTCTGATTTCTCCGGCACCATCACGTTTTTCAAGGACTTTGCTGGTGCTCCTTCAGGTTCGGCAATCACCCTCTTCCTTTTTGATGTCTGATGCACAAGAACAGCATTTGAGTGGAAAAACATGGTATGATGACAGATGGAATATGTATTGATAATGGATGGCCATGGCATCTCGACATATATGATGACTAAACTAAGCAGATGGCGGTGCAACAAAGTAGAAGAAATGCAAGACAACATATGCAAGATACCCGCAATCAATAAAACATTGCCAAATTAGAATAGGCACCTTGATGGGTGAACAGGACAGGCCATCTGCCTTTGACTCCTCGAGGTTAGAATAGTCATTAGGATCATATTATGAACAAGAATCAACAGGCAGGGAGCGTATGAGTTTCATTGCATCCAGAATGGCACTCAATGCCTTGGTGCCAATTTTGTAAGTCATTGCAGTGTTTAGCTTCAAGAGTGGACTGCTGCTAGTGCGACACAAAGCAGCTACGCATATCATAGTGTAGATATAACAGGAAAACCTTAAGCATCAGAGTAAAATCAGCAAAGTGGAACTTGCTAGAATATATGTGCTAGTATTGCCGGTACGACTAGAAAGGCTTCGGATACCAGCTCTCTTCAAGTGAAGGTGCGGTACTATTAATATCAGTGTAACTCTCAAAGGCGACATAGCTCCCTGCATTTCCTTGCTATTCTTATAGGATTCAAGTGTGCAGGCCACTACAAATCCTATTCCTATGTTTACAAGATCCTACGAATCAAAGAGGCTCAAAGTGTCCATCACAACCGACCATATAGACCTCTACACTGCAAATGTCCCTGCTCATCTTCAGTACAAGGAACATACTGTACTACAATCATACTCCCTCCATTCCAAAATATAAGTCTTGGTAGAGATTTCCACTATGGATCACATACAGATGTATCCAGATACATTTTAGAGTGTAGATTCACTCATTTTGCTCCATATGTAGTCCATGGTGGAATCTATACAAAGACTTGTATTAAGGAACGGAGAGAGTACATGTTAAAGAAGAACGGAAGAGGAACATGGTAAAGAAGAAGAAGAAGATTTTGGATAATAAAATGTTGGTTGCGCAGTGCCCACACATGATGAACCAGAGCGCATTAAGAATGCAACTCCCAGCTGTCTCTCGACCATTTCAGGCGGTTGGATGAATATCCTACGTCTCCTAACCCTTCTTCTTCCTCGTCTCTGATTCTTCCCATACAGAACACCGCACGGGCCGCCAGCCGGACCACCGGCCCCCACCTCCTCTGTTCCTCCGCCACACCCACCCCCACCCCCGCCCCAACCCCCACCCGCGTTGAGTTTTCTTTGTTCGGCGAGGCCCCACAACCACCCAAGCCCCTTCGATTGCACCGGTGAACTCTGGCGAGCTCTGAAAAATTGACTGACCCAATTTTGAAATTTAGTCTACTGTGATTTAGCTAGTGTGGAATATAAAAGGGAAAAACCATAAGCATTGGGAGAATAGTGTTGAGCGTGCCATGGCGGATCTGAAGGTGCAAACCGGACAAAGGCAACTTCGCAACCAAGATAAGAAATTAGAGTAAAGCAGTGGCGATCTATTTTCTTGTTGCGATAAATAAGTTGAGCAGATACGAAAGAGTACCGCCTCTGGTGTGGCACCGTGTACGCATCTGCTGAGAATTTGACAGTGCCGCGGTAGCGATGGCTGTCGGTAGCGTGGAAGCAGATCTAGGAGGGTAGACGGTGGCAGCGGGGCGCGGTGGACGAGACGGTCGTAGGAGCGGCGCCGGCAAGGTGGACGACGACGGGGATAAAGCGAGAGGACGGGATGCAAGGATCCCGGTCCGAAGCCGTGGATGAGAGAGGTCGATCTCTTGTAATGGACGGCGGCGTCGGGGTATCATCTCCGGCATGGTGGAGGAGGACGGCGGTGGATGGGGCGGCGGACGGCGGCGGACGGAGGAGGGTGTTTTGGCGCCCACGGAGTATGAATGGGGAAAAGGGAGGTAGAGAGGAAGGGGGAACCATGTATTCAGGGCCCGCTTGTCTCAAATGCGAGGAAATTTACAAACTTAGCCCCCGTTTCAAATTTCTACTACATCACAGCAACATTAGTCGGTTGGGGATAGGACGGTAATCTCGCATACACCGAATATTTGCCGATGAGAGTTTGTTTTTGGCGCCCACCGTGTATGAATATGAATCGGGGAGGGAGTCGATTTCGGCCGAGGACACATTGTGTTTTGGCGCCCACCATGTATGAATCCGGGTGAGAGGCGATTACGTCACATTTGGGTGAAATAACAAACCTACCCCTATCGAAACCTATAGAAATCCAGCAGATAGGCTTTGCGTGGCAGGGATAGGCAGTAGTGATTTCCATCTCGCAGATTTTGGTTTCGGGCGGTTACTGCGACTTTCCCCGCTTCGTTCAAAATTTGCAGAGTGCACGTTTACCGTGCCAACTCAATTTGAATCCCGTTTGTATTCTATTTTTTTCGGGCAGGACCCATTTTCAATTGGAATTACATTCTATATACATCATTTTTTATATATACTTTCAAAAGCACAACAAAGAATTCTGCTCCTTTATATGTATAATATGATTTACAAATACGACGATCTCGAAATCTTAAGGTTGAATTCGAAAAATTTTAACCAAATTATGTTCTACTAAAATGTATGGATCAGTAATATCTACATATTAAATAACATAGATGTGCATGAATTCATATGAGTATGCATGTTTGATAGATCAATTTTGGTTCGACTATGGATTACATGTATCTGATACGTCTCCAACGTATCTACTTCTCCAAACACTTTTGCCCTTGTTTTGGACTCTAACTTGCATGATTTGAATGGAACTAACCCGGACTGATGTTGTTTTCAGCAGAATTACCATGGTGTTACTTATGTGCAGGAGCAAACGTTCTCGAAATGACCTGAAACTTCACGGAGACACTTTTCGGAAAATAAGAAAAATATCTGCCAAAGATGAAGGCCAGGGGGCCCACCCTCTTGCCACGAGGGTGGGGGTGCGCCTGCCCCTCTAGGGCGCGCACCCCTACCTCATGGGCCCCCTGTTGCCTCTCTGACTCCAACTCCACCTCCATATATTGAGTTTCGGGGAGAAAAAATCAGGGAGAAGAAATCATCGTGTTTTATGATACTGAGCTGCCGCCAAGCCCTAAAACCTCTCGGGAGGGCTGATCTGGAGTCTGTTTGGGGCTCCGGAGAGGGGAATCCGTCGCCATCGTCATCATCAACCATCCTCCATCACCAATTTCATGATGCTCACCGCCATGCGTGAGTAATTACATCGTAGGCTTGCTAGACGGTGATGGGTTGGATGAGATCTATCATGTAATCGAGTTAGTTTTGTTAGGGTTTGATCCCTAGTGTCCACTATGTTCTGAGATTGATGTTGCTATGACTTTTCTATGCTTAATTCTTGTCACTAGGGCCCGAGTGCCATGATTCCAGATCTGAACCTATTATGTTTACATCAATATATGAGTGTTCTTGATCGTATCTTGCAAGTCTATAGTCACCTATTATGTGTTATGATCTGTTAACCCCGAAGTGACAATAATCGGGATACTTACCGGTGATGACCGTAGTTTGAGGAGTCCATGTATTCACTATGTGTTAATGCTTTGTTCCGGTTCTCTATTAAAAGGAGGCCTTAATATCCCTTAGTTTCCTTAAGGACCCCACTGCCACGGGAGGGTAGGACAAAAGATGTCATCCAAGTTCTTTTCCATAAGTACGTATGACTATATTCGGAATACATGCCTACATTATATCAATGAACTAGAGCTAGTTCTGTGTCACCTAGGTTATGACTATTACATGATCAACCGCATCCGGCATAATTCTCCATCACCGATCCATTGCCTACGAGCTTTCCATATATTGTTCTTCGCTTATTTACTTTTCCGTTCCTATTGCTATCATCACTACAAAATACCAAAAATATTACTTTTACTACTGTTACCTTTTGCTATCGTTATCACCACTATCATATTACTTTGCTACTAAACACTTTGCTGTAGATATTAAGTTTCCAGGTGTGGTTGAATTGACAACTCAGCTACTAATACTTGAGAATATTATTTGGCTCCCCTTGTGTCAAATCAATAAATTTGGGTTGAATACTCTACCCTCGAAAACTGTTGCGGTCCCCTATACTTGTGGGTTATCAAGACTATTTTCTGGCGCCGTTGCCGGGGAGCATAGCTCTATTCTTTGAGTCACTTCGGATATATATCTTCTTATCATTATGAAGAACTTGAGAGATCCAAAAACCAAGATCTATCCCTCAACTACGAGGGGAGGTAAGGAACTGCCATCTAGCTCTGCACTTGATTCACCTTCTGTTTTGAGTAAGCTTGCGACACCTACACCTGCTTTTGCTATTCGTTCTAATATGTCGCATGTTATTGATGATGCCACTTCTGCTATGCATGATACTTATGATGAAACTACCTCTATGCCTGATACTACTATGCCACTTAGTGCTTTTCTTGATGAACAACTTGCTAGGGCTAGAGAGATAGAAAATATTGAACCTGATGATACTGATGAAGTGATGATGAAGAACCACTTGCCATTCCTAAGGGTTATGTTTTTGATCAAGATGCTTCTTTATCTATTTTAGCTTGCAGAAATAAAACTGAACTTAAAAAATTATTAGATAAATGGAGTAAGCAATCTCTAAATGCTAGAATGAAACCTGACCCTGCTTTTGCTACTTCACCTATCTTTGTTACTGATAAGGATTATGAATTCTCTGTTGATCCTGATATAATTACTTTGGTTGAATCTGATCCTTTTCATGGTTATGAATCTGAAACAGTTGCGGCACATCTTACTAAACTGAATGATATAGCTACCATGTTCACTAAAGATGAGAGAACTCGCTACTTTTATATCCTTAAAATATTTCCGTTCTCATTAAAGGGTGATGCTAAGATATGGTTTAATTCTCTTGATCCTGGTTGTGTGCGTAGTCCCCAGGATATGATTTATTACTTCTTTGCTAAATATTTCCCTGCTCATAAGAAACAAGCTGCTTTAAGGGATATATATATAACTTTGTGCAAATTGAAGAAGAGAGTCTCCCACAAGCTTGGGGGAGGCTTCTCCAATTACTTAATGCTTTGCCTGATCATCCTCTTAAGAAAAATAAAATACTTGATATCTTTTATAATGGACTAACTGATGCCTCCAGAGATTACCTGTATAGTTGTGCTGGTTCTATTTTCAGGGAAAGAACACCGGATGAAGCTGAAATTCTATTGAATAATATGTTGACAAATGAAAATAATTGGACACCTCCAGAGCCAATTCCTGAGCCTATTCCTAAACCAACTCCGAAGAAGAGGGGTATTCTATTTCTCAGTCCTGAAGATATGCAAGAGGCAAAGAAATCTATGAAAGAAAAAGGTATTAAAGCTGAAGATGCTAAGGCCCTGTTTGGTTCGGCTGTGGATTTCTAAAAGTAGCTGTGAAAAATCTGCTATGGAAAAACAGATGTGGAAAATCTGATGTGAAAAAGATGTAGGTCATTTGGCAAACCAGCTGATACAGCTTTTTCAGATTTTGGCCCGCAGCGGAATCAGATTTTGTAAAGCACTTCCTAGGCTGCTTCCGCTTTTGGTTCAGATTTTGGCAGCAGATTTCTGGAATCGGATTCTGCTGGGTTCGCCCTTTGGTCTAGATTCGGCTGCGCGGCAGCGGAATCCATCGATAAAAGCTGAACCAAACATGGCCTAAGAATTTACCTCCTATTGAAGAAATACATGGTCTTAATTTACCGCCTATTGAAGAAACATATGATCTTAATCCATTACCTATTGAAGAAACTCATGGTCTTGATAACCCGACACAGGTAGTAAAGGTAAATTATGTCTATAGATATGATAAAGCTATAATCCCATTTACTAAAATTGCTAGCCCATGCTTAGATGAGTTTGATAAATTTATGGCTAAACAAGAAGACTTTAATGCTTATTTTGGTAGACAATTAAAATACAATTCAAATATGCTTGGACACTTGGGTGATTATATGGCTAATGTCAAAGGTGAACTTAAACTTATTAGTAAACATGCTTCGATGGTTACCACTCAAGTAGAACAAGTACTTAAAGCTCAAAATGATTTGCTCAATGAATTGAATAGTAAAGATAATGATTATGTTGGTAGAGTGGCTACTAGAACTGGTAGAATGACTCAGGAACCTTTGTATCCTAAAGGCCACCCTAAGAGAATTGAGCAAGATTCTCAGAGAAATAATGTAGATGCACCTAGTCCTTCTAAAAGGAAGAAGAAGAAAAATGATAGGACTTTGCATGCTCCTAGTGATCCTATTGTTGAAACACCTGAGAATCCAAATGATATTTCTATTTCTGATGCTGAAACACAACCTGGTAATGAAACTGAAACTAGTGATAATGTTAATAATGATGTTCATGATGATGCTCCACCTAGTAATGGTAATGATATAGAAATTGAACCTGTTGTTGATCTTGATAACCCACAATCAAAGAATCAACGTTATGATAAGAAAGACTTCGTTGCTAGGAAACATGGTAAAGAAAGAGAACCATGGGTTCAGAAACCCATGCCTTTTCCTCCCAAACCATCCAAGAAAAAAGATGATGAGGATTTTGAGCGCTTTGCTGAAATGATTAGCCTATCTTTTTGCGTATGCTATTAACTAATATGCTCAAAACCAATCCTTATGTGAAGTACATGAAAGATATTATTACAAATAAAAGAAAGATACTGAAAGCTGAAATTTCCACCATGCTTGCTAATTATACTTTTAAGGGTGGAATACCAAAGAAACTTGGAGATCCAGGAGTACCCACTATACCATGCTCCATTAAAAGAAACTATGTGAAAACTGCTTTATGTGATCTTGGAGCCGGTGTTAGTGTTATGCCTCTCTCTTTATATCGTAGACTTGATTTGAATAAGTTGACACCTACTGAAATATCTTTGCAAATGGCTGATGAATCAACTGTTATACCTGTCGGTATTTGTGAGGATGTGCCTGTTGTAGTTGCAAATGTTACTATTTTAACGGACTTTGTTATTCTTGATATTCCCGAGGACGATAGTATGTCTATTATTCTTGGAAGACCCTTTTTGAATACTGCAGGGGCTGTTATTAATTGCACTAAAGGCAATGTCACTTTTCATGTTAATGGTAATGAGCATACGGTACACTTTCCGAGGAAACAACCTCAAGTTCATAGTATCAACTTTATTGGAAAAATTCCATCGATTATATTTGGAGGTTTTGAATTTCCTCTTCATACTGTCAAGAAGTAATATGATATTCTTATTACTGGGGGGTGTGCATATCCCCGTTGAGGTAACATAGTGTTATTCGAAATTTCTCCGGTTCCATGTTATTCGGAATGAGTTCGTTAACAAGACTTGATCAACCTTGTTAGTGGATTCCTTTTGATGATCATGAGATGGATGACACTAGAAGGCACAACCTTCTGTACCCCACTTTTACTTTCTGTTATTTATATTAAATAAAATAGAAATAAATATTTTTTTTGTCTGTTATCGGATTATCCGTGCAATATAAAAATACCTCGAAAATAAAAGTTCTCCAAATGCCCTGAAAATTAAATATGATTTTTTCTAGAATATTTGAGGGTTTATGGAACAAAGACCACACCAGGGGGCAACCACCTTGCCACAAGGGTGGAGGGCGCGCCCACCCCTCTAGGGTGCGCCCCCTGCCTCGTGGGCCCACGGTGGCCCTCCTCCACTTATTCCTGCACCCACACACTTCATATTCCTCCCACAAACACGAATATCCAGCTCAAGCACGAGTTCTAGCTCATCTTGCTGCCATTTTCGATCTCCTTGCTCAAAGCACCTCTCACAAACTGCTAGGGGAGATTGTTCCTTGGTACGTGACTCCTCCATTGGTCCAATTAGTTTTTGTTCTAGTGCTTTATTCATTGCAAATTTGTGTTGCTTAGGTGACCCTGTTCTTGAGCTTGCATGTCAAATTTATATGGTCAAAAGTAGCTTTGATGCATGATATAGGCCCTAGGCACTTGTAGGAGTAGTTGCTATTAATATTATTGAGTTTGGTTTACTTTTATTTTGAAGTTACTAAAAATTTCAGAATTTTTCAGAAAATGATGAGGAGACTATTAAGGGGCTCATCGAGCCAAAGCTCGAAGGAAAAGGCACCAAAGCCAAAGTATAATCTGCCTCGCACCACAGAGGTTCGGGCGTGTGAATGGCCTTTCGAGGATTTCTTAAGAGCAGCCGGGATTTATGAAGATTTTCATGAATTGGCTCAGACTGCAGGCCTTACCGTGTTCCTCCACGACCAATGCGATCAGTATCTCTTGCTCACAAATACCTTTGTGCAAAACTTTCATTTTCATTCTAGGAACTCACCACCTACGGTGGAGTTTCATTTATATGATGAGCACAAGGAGATGTCACTTTATGATTTTTGTCGGATTTGTTTAGTCCCTTTTGAGGGCAATACAGAAGAACCACATCGTGATGATGTGGAGAGATTTATTGACACTATCACTGTAGGGGAAACAAGGAAGGTTTCCGATGCACGAATCACTAGCATTCACTTTCCTGTTTTGCGTTATTTTGCATTATTTGCTAGTCGTTGCTTAATTGGTCATGGAAACTATGGAAACCTAAGTATCCCGGATATTATTATTTTGCACCACGGTTTATACGGTGATAACTCTTTTAGTATGGGCGACATTATTGCCAAACGGTTAAGTCTGAACCGTACCAAGGGCCCCATCTTTGGAGGCATCTATGCTACACGCCTAGCTGCACATTTTAACATACCTATTAGGCATGCTAAGAAGGAAGAAAAAGTGCTGCCTCGTGTTTATCTAGATTATAAAAGTATGGTGGTGCATGATTTTATTGTTAAGAATAGGGAAGGAGAGCTTAAATATCAATTGTTCTTTAATAAACATCATCCTGAGACTATTGCCTTGTCTGCTCCTTCTTTGTTTGATTTGACTGTAGGCACGTACCTTGTTCCGTTGATGGCTAACCACGCCTATCGGAACCCTGCACCAGCCGAGGAGCCAGAGCCGGAACCACAATTTGATCCTTCACGACAGTCTAATTACCAGTGGGATCCGGAGATGATTGTCAGCCAGTGGCAATCGGAGCCTTCTTCTTCCTCATCGCAGTACGACCCCAACTATTATTATGGATATCTGCTAGGCCAGCCGTGGCCATAGACCAACTTAGGCCAAAAGCCTAAGCTTGGGGGAGTACGTATTTCCCACCGACATTACATTTATGTTCACACACTCATTGCTAGATGTCAGTGCTCATACTTTTTCTTTGTATCATCCATGCTAGTTTATTTTCCTTTTTATGCTTTCTTCTTGTGTGTTTAATAAACCTTATGAAAAACCAAAAAAATTAGTTGTAGCTTTTAATTAGTTTACTTTCCATGCTTGTAGTAGTAATTAAAAAGAAAACCCAAAAATATTTCATGTTCTTCTTTTGCTTGTTGGGAGCTTTCCTGTGTAAATAGTTTTATTTCTTTTCTTTGGGGGTCGATAGGAGAAGACCATGATTAAATTGTTGAAGTGGCTCTTATATGCATTATTATTGATCTGACAAAAGAGCCCATATTGCCTTGTCTTCTCCTGTTTATTAAATGCCTGCAGATTCCAGCTTAGTCCAATGCACATGCACTATTATTATTCACACTATTCGGTCGTGCAAGTGAAGGGCAATTATGATGATATATGATGGACTGGCTGAGATGAGAAAAGATGGTATGAACTCGACCTCTTTTGTTTTTGTAAATATGATTAGTTCATCGTTCCTGATTCAGCCTATTATGAATAAACATGTTTGCAATGACAACTAGAGATCATAGTTTCTTGTGTCATGCTTGATTAGCTATGAGTTATAATGGTTTACCTTGCGTACCAACATGCTATTAAAATGGTTATGATGTGGTATGATAGGGTGGTATCCTCCTCTGAATGATTTAAGTTTCTTGACTTGGCACATGTTTACGCATGTAGTTGAAACAAAATCAACATAGCCTTCACGATATTTATGTTCATGGTGGATTATATACTCATGCTTGCATTCGGTGTTGATTAATTTTAATGCATGTTCATGACTGTTGTCGCTCTCTAGCTGGTCGCTTCCCAGTATTTTGCTAGCCTTCACCTGTACTAAGCGGGAATACTGCTTGTGATCCAATCCCTTATACCCCAAAGTTATTCCACATGAGTCCACTATACCTACCTATATACGGTACCTACCTGCCGTTCCAAGTAAATTTGTATGTGCCAAACTCTAAACCTTCAAATAAATATCCTGTTTTGTATGCTCGAATAGCTCATGTATCAACTAGGGCTGTCCGTATCTTCCATGTTAGGCGGGTTATTCTCAAGAGGAGTGGACTCCGCTCCTCACTCACGAGACAAATGGCTGGTCACCGGGATGCCCAGTCCCATGCTTTATGCAAACTAAATCAAAATAATTGCAAACAAAACTCCCCCTGGGACTCTTGTTAGTTGGAGGCACTCATTGTTTCGAGCAAGCCATGGATTGATGCTTGTGGTGGAAGGGGGAGTATAAACTTTACCATTCTGTTTGGGAACCGCCTATAATGTGTGTAGCATGGAAGATATCGCCATCTCTTGGTTGTTATGTTGACAATGAAAGTATACCGCCCAAAATATTATTCACCTCTGTTTCAAAACCAAGCTCTGGCACCTCTACAAATCCCTACTTCCCTCTGCGAAGGGCCTATCTATTTACTTTTATGCTGAGTCATCATCCTCTTATTAAAAAGCACCAGTTGGAGAGCACCGCTGTCATTTGCATTCATTACTGTTAGTTTACATTGAGTATGACCTGACTGGATCTCTTTTACCATGAATTACAATGTCTAGTCAGTCCTTGGTCTTTAAAGGTGCTCTGCATTTATGTTTTGCGGTCTCAGAAAGGGCTAGCGAGATACCATCCTATTATATCATATTGTGATTGTTTTGAGAAAGTGTTGTCATCCGAGTTTTATTATTATTGCTCGCTAGTTGATTATGCTATTGATATGAGTATACTTGATACCTATGCATTATTGCGAATGTGGTTAGTTATAATCTTTGCTGAAAACTTGAATGCTGGCTTTACATATTTACAACAATAAGAGCAAATTTGTAAAAGTTTTTCTTTATCACTTTCAGTTTGTCAACTGAATTGCTTGAGGACAAGCAAAGGTTTAAGCTTGGGGGAGTTGATACATCTCCAACATATCTACTTTTCCAAACACTTTTGCCCTTGTTTTGGACTCTAACTTGCATGATTTGAATGGAACTAACCCGGACTGACGCTGTTTTCAGCAGAATTACCATGGTGTTATTTATGTGCAGGAGCAAACGTTCTCGGAATGACCTAAAACTTCACGGAGACACTTTTCAGAAAATAAGATAAATACCTGCCAAAGATGAAGGCCAGGGGCCCACCGTCTTGCCATGAGGGTGGGGGGCGCGCCTGCCCCCCTAGGGCGGGCCCCCTGTTGCCTCTCCGACTCCAACTCCACCTCCATATATTGAGTTTCAGGGAGAAAAAAATCAGGGAGAAGAAATCATCGCGTTTTACGATAGAGAGCCGCCGCCAAGCCCTAAAACCTCTCGGGAGGGCTGATCTGGAGTCCGTTCGGGGCTCCGGAGAGGGGAATCCGTTGCCATCGTCATCATCAACCATCCTCCATCACCAATTTCATGATGCTCACCACCGTGCGTGAGTAATTCCATCGTAGGCTTACTGGATGGTGATGGGTTGGATGAGATCTACCATGTAATCGAGGTAGTTTTGTTAGGGTTTGATCCCTAGTGTCCACTATGTTCTGAGATTGATGTTGCTATGACTTTGCTATGCTTAATGCTTGTCACTAGGGCCCGAGTGCCATGATTCCAGATCTGAACCTATTATGTTTTCATCAATATATGAGTGTTCTTGAACCTATCTTGCAAGTCTATAGTCACCTATTATGTGTTATGATCCGTTAACCCCGAAGTGACAATAATCGGGATACTTACCGGTGATGACCGTAGTTTGAGGAGTTCATGTATTCACTATGTGTTAATGCTTTGTTCCAGTTCTCTATTAAAAGGAGGCCTTAATATCCCTTAGTTTCCGTAAGGACCCCGCTGCCACGGGAGGGTAGGACAAAAGATGTCATGCAAGTTCTTTTCCATAAGCACGTATGACTATATTCGGAATACATGTCTACATTATATCAATGAACTGGAGCTAGTTCTGTGTCACCCTAGGTTATGACTGTTACATGATCAACCGCATCCGGCATAATTCTCCATCACCGATCCATTGCCTACGAGCTTTCCATATATTGTTCTTCGCTTATTTACTTTTCCATTGCTATTGCTATCATCACTACAAAATACCAAAAATATTACTTTTACTACTGTTACCTTTTGCTACCGTTATCACCACTATCACATTACTTTGCTACTAAACACTTTGTTGCAGATATTAAATTTCCAGGTGTGGTTGAATTGACAACTCAGCTGCTAATACTTGAGAATATTCTTTGGCTCCCCTTGTGTTGAATCAATAAATTTGGGTTGAATACTCTACCCTCGAAAACTGTTGCGATCCCCTATACTTGTGGGTTATCAGTATCATCATCTCAAATTCAAATATTTGAATCCCTTTTTTGTTCACTCCTTTCACGCCCATCTCTCTCGCATGCATGCTCCTTCAGGTAGCTATCACTCTCTTTTCTCCAGCTCACCCGCACGCTCACTTCATGTTTCTCCTATCCTCGCAAACATTGTCTCTCGACGTCTCCCTTGAGAAGTGTCACACTCTCCCTATCATTATACATTACATGGTTTTCATTATCTCTCACGTCTCTACTGTTCTCTGGTATCACTCGGTACCTAAGCTTTCTTTTTCACAGCCACACACACAGTCTCCACTCGTCTTTCATTTTGTCTTTCTCTCTATGGGATTCTCTCACAAACCCTATATGTCTCTACATATGACTCATACCACTAAAATTACTCTCTCTCTCTCTCCTGTAGACACAACATTTGTTGTGGTCTCCTTTTCGTCTCCATCCCAGACTGACATTATTCATTTGTTTACCGATCAGACAACCCCGAATACCGTCTCCTCTCTCTCTCTCTCTCTCTCAGACACACACACACACAACTCCTGCTTCCACTCCCCTTCCCGACTACCGTCTCTCTCTCACACACACAAAACTCTTGCTTTCGCACCCCGAATCGTATTTCTCTCACAAACATTTATCGACTAGCTAGCCTCTATATAGGTTTATACACCCGCACACTCGTGCTTCCACCATCGCATACATGTCTCTCTCCCGCTCCTTGTATCTATGTAGATTTTTCTTCCCTTCTTGAGACACGCCCTCTTGATCATGCACACACACACTATCGCCTCATTTTAAGCTGATACCTATCGCACACACACTCCTTGTGTCTTTGTCACGCATGCACTCCGTCCTCCTCCACTCTCCCTCTCTCACACACATGGGCTTTTTGCAACAACTAGCAAGATGCCCATGTGTTGCACGGAACATCAAGATGCATTTGTATCAGTAGTTTATCTTGTGGGGGAAAAGGATGAACGAGGGAAGGCCTTATTTGCAAATGTGGAGAGCGGTGTGGGTATCTTTTTGCAAAATTGCCATAGTTTCCTTCCTATCCGCCAGATATAGATCGGGCGGCCTATATTGCAGGATGGCAGGCACATGATCATCACCGACAATGCTTTTTATAAGAGTAGGGATAAAAATAGAGTTGGTGATGATGGTGGGCCTGCCATCCTGCAATGTAGGTCGTCCGATTTATATCTGACTGATAGGAAGGAAAATATGGCAATTTACACGCACTCTTCACCACATTTGCAGATAAGGCCTTCCCTCGTTCATCCTTTTCTCCCACAAGATCTTGATGTTCCGTGCAATGCACGGGCATCTTGCTAGTAAGAGTAGAAATTAGACATATACCACTTCTCGAATCTTGAAACCAACAACATTCCTCCCTTATCTCATCAAAACCGCCAAAGGAATATATTTTGAGTGAAACATAACATATTTTTAGTGATATACGTATTTCAAAACTAGACTTTTTTTCTATCAAATCGGTGAATATGTATTAATCTACTTTGATCGTGTGGCAACGCACTGGCACATTGCTAGTAGTTATTATAATTTTTTGGACATGAGACAAATGGTGGAGTACATATACGAAGAGAAGAGGCGCACACACGCAGTCGGCCTCTCGCTATCTCGCACACCTGAGTGTTACGTAAAGGCGACGTTAACAAATAAACCCTAAAACCCTAGGTGCACGATTGCTGCATTCGCGGGTATCGGGTGCGTGGTAGAGCACCTTTGTAGGAATAGTCAGCTTGCGTGATAATTTGATCCATAGGAGTTGATGGTCAGGACCACAGGTGAACGACTTGGAGCAGCAGTGGCTCGCCAGTTGCCACAGATCGAGTAGCCACGTTTAAAATATCATTTTTAGCGGGGTTAAGAGTTCCGATTTTCAATGGCGCGTTATAAGTAGTAAGTAGTTTTTAGAACGATTGGTATGGAGCGAAAATGGAATTCATAGTACTACGTACCTCCTTGGCGTATGGTTTTTTTGCGATGGAGGTTGTATGGGTTTATGTTGCGAGATGTTGAACTTGGTAGTTCTAGGGCAAATACTATGGTTTAGATTTAGATGCTGGTTTTTAGTAATGAAAATTGGAAGGGGAAACCCTTCTTTGATTTAAAAAACTACTACCTCCATTCTGGTTTACTAGTCCCCATCGTACTTTGGGTCAAAGTTTGTCCATGAATTTTACTTGTAAAATGTGAATGGAAAACGAGATGCATGATACTTAATAAAACACACCCTTCCAAGTGCCAGATACAACCGGTGGTCGCTCTCTCACAGGGCGACGAGGGGAGGATCATCGGTTAGGTTTATGCTATACGATGCTGCTTGGAGGACTTCAGTCTACTCTCTTCTACATGCTGCAAGACGGAGGCTGCCAGAAGCGTAGTCTTCGAAAGGACTAGCTATCCCCCTCTTATTCCGGCTTTCTGCAGTCCAGCCCACATATAATAGCCTTATTCCAGTTGATACCAATGCATACATATGTAGTGTAGCTCCTTGCTTGCGAGTACTTTGGATGAGTACTCACGGTTGCTTCCTCCCCCTTTTTCCCCCTTTCCTTTCTTCCTGGTTGTCGCAACCAGATGTTGGAGCCCAGGAGCCAGACGCCACCGTCGACGACGACTCCTACTACACCGGAGGTGCCTACTACTACGTGATGCCCGCTGACGACGACCAGGAGTAGTTAGGAGGATCCCAGGCAGGAGGCCTGCGCCTCTTTCGATCTGTATCCCAGTTTGTGCTAGCCTTCTTAAGGCAAACATGTTTAACTTATGTCTGTACTCAGATATTGTTGCTTCCGCTGACTCGTCTATGATCGAGCTCTTGTATTCGAGCCCTCGAGGCCCCTGGCTTGTAATATGATGCTTGTATGACTTATTTTATTTGTAGAGTTGTGTTGTGATATCTTCCCGTGAGTCCTTGATCTTGATCGTACACATTTGCGAGCATGATTAGTGTACGGTCAAATCGGGGGCGTCACAATTAGTCCCCATTGAATTTGACTGAAGATTTAACTGACAAAATGTTAGTGCATGTCAACAAAAACTATATCGTTGGATTCGTATTTGAACATAGTTTTGAATGATATAATTTTAGGTGACATGCATCAGCATTTATCGTACTATATATAATGTTAGTTCAATTTTTGGTCGTACTAATCTATAGTAGTAAGGTGCCCGTGCGTTGCACCGAAGAGTGAAATGCATTGATCGGGGAGTTGTTTATTTTGACAAAGGATGTGGGGGTCATCTCATGTGTAACGGGTATTGATAGGTTTCTTCGGATATTATTTCATCTCTAGAGCTCACAAACATCCGGGTGAAATAGATAAAAAGGTATCTTTTGCAAACAAAAGCGTTCAACTATTCAACCTGCATCCAAAACTTGTGAAGAAATAACACTTATTGTGCTTGGCAAGAAATGATCTTTTCTATACTATCTATACTACTACTACTATATAGTATACGAGTCTTGGATTGCACCTAGAGCATCAATCCTAGCCACTCATCTGCTAAATCTAACGGCTGATATTGGAGGGATTCGCAGTGAACAGTGCCTGTAGCTGAATCTACTTGGTTTTGGAACCATCGCTGCACCGTGTCATACCTTCCTGAAAAGAAGACCTATGCCTCCTCTACTATGCTGCAATTGTCAGGTTGTGATGAGTAAAAAAAGAGTTGGTTGTGAGTCGATGTGAGATGGTCTGGAGGAGAAACTAAAGTTGAAGTAAACAATTTGTGGGTTCCACCACGTACTTTTTTTATATTCTTCGAAAATTTCTGGATGACCGCAGGCAGTAGTTGCATTTTGTACTACCAATTAGTAAATTTCCAAACTCTATTTCGTGTGCATCAACAATATTTTTTTTGCTCGGAATTCATTTTTCAAAGTATTTTTTTGGTGGAATCACACCATACTGTTAAGACGTGCATTGCACGTGCATACACACTAGTAAGAATTAGTTTTTGAGTATCGGTTGTTATACATGTTGGCTACAGATGACATGGCACTTTCTTATAGTCAACAGTTGGCTATACTATTAAGTAATATTAACCATGCCCTTATACACCTAGACGGAGGGATTAAATCAGGATGACTTGCAAGCGGTCAGAGGAGATGTAAGAAATGGTTCATCATAAGTCTTTCACCAGTACTGTAGTAAAAATTCATACATGGAAGATTCTAGAATAAACCATAAACGGATACACTTTTATTCATGCGCGATACTCCAATAGAGCAAGATCCTGCATGGAAGTCTCCACATGCTTAGACAGCGGATTACATTGAGCGAAGACTAATGATCAACATTTAACTTGATAATGCGTATGTCCAGGTGAACCTCCTTGGAGTCCCCGTGCACCGCATCGGCGGGTAAAGGATGCCATGGGTTTTCCAAGTCCACATTGGCGGGATAGTCCCAGCTCCCCAGAGTCCAAGTCCGTTCGATGAGGCCGGTGTCGCCGCCCACGCGACCCGGAGGGGTAGTAACACTGACCACGCACCCATACATCGGCCTCGTGTCAGTGTCAGCGTCAGCGGCGTCGCCCCTGACGCACATTACAGAGACGGGGCGGCGGCCTGCGCGGGCCTCGCCAGTGCCCACGATCAAGAGGAAGACGCTGCCATCCTCCTCCGAGACTAGCATGCGGCGGTGATCCTCCAGCGACTCTGGCATGGTGAACGGGTAGCACGTCTCGTACCTGATGTTCTCCGCCAAGGGCCAGCAGTGACCGTTGCACGCATCCGTGAGGTGATGCACCATGTCCGCCGGCGAGCCACAAAACGGCATCGGGCACTCATAGAAGTGGACGAAGGGCTCCTTGGAGGCATCGACCAGGCCGTCCATGAAACGGGAGTGGCTGTAGGGGACATTGCGCCAGTTGAATATATGAGCTAGTTACTACGAGACTTAATCCGAATAAGCACAAAATAAATCATGACGGCTATAACAGAGATGAAACTAATCATGTGTACTAGCATAGTAGTAGGATACAGAGTAGAAACATGAATTCTACCATGATTTCGAACTAGAAGGACAGAAACACATACGGTGCAACGGGAGCAGCACCGTTGGCGTTGAGGTTGTCGCCCATGTCCAAATACCACATAGACACGGGCACTGTTTGGATACTCTAACTCAGTTAGAGGTTAGAGTTAGATTCTAACCTTGAACTAGCTCTGAACTAACTCTAACCAAAATGATGTTTGGATGGCAGGGTTAGATGGAGCGTAGATACGGCGAGGCGCCTTCATGGGCGGTGCGAGAGGGAGGGAGGAAGAGGACGAGACGCCTTCATGGTCTTTGAGCACGGTTCGTAGTCGTTCCACGCTCGGGCATTGAAGTTTGTAACCATTTTAGATTAGAATATACTACTCCTCCGGTGCTAGTAGTAGAGCAGAGTCCTACTCTACTACTCTACTGAAGCAAGTTAGGGCATAGCACTGTAGGGAGTACCAGTACTGTGATCACTCAAGCAAGTTGTCTGGCATCGACATGACCCTACGCTGCTGGTATGTGTCTCGTAAGTCAAGCGGCGTGCTGTAGTCATCATCACCTGTCCACTTCCCACAGCACATATTCGCTTCTCCATCTTTGTCCGCACATAATCTCGTCCAATCTTCCATCCCCGCTAAGGCGCCTCCCCCCTCGTCCGAAACCCAAGCACTAACAATGGCAGAACCGAGCAGCGTCCGCTAAAAGAGTGGCTGGAATTCGCTCCCCACAGAGGTAATCAAGCTCATTGTTTCACGTGTGGACAATCGCAAGGATCATGATGGCAGCATGGTTTCGTTCATCAGGCAAAACTGTGTGTACACAGCGTACCATGCGTCTCTGCATGCACCATACCTTGATATGTGCTGCCACGCTCTGCAGCCCAAAGTAGGAGAGAGGGTCGCAAGTATCAGACTTCGACCTGCTGGCTGGAGTTTCCCCCGTCAGGCACCCATCTGGTTCAAGCCGTCAGCCAATCTCCACAGCTTAATAAATAGTAACGTCTAACTGAGTCAGTTAGTTAGATGCGTACACTTGGTGTAGTAGGATCTTTATTTAGTTTGATGCATACACTTGTTCTTTTTTGTAGCCCTTTTGTAATGATGGCTGATGTTTGGTTTGGAAGAGAGAGCTGCGTCTTCACTCTTCTGGCCTGCTTACTGCTTCTGTTGCACCCCCCAGCCCTGGTTGTTGCTGCTGCTGTTTTCAATGTACAATCAGTAGTATATTTCATCTGTTGGTTGAATAAATGTGTTGTTAGAATGACAAACACAATGTTTTGGAAGTCATTGCATGGTTCGATCCTTTAGTGCCTCGTACCGTACGTAGCGCATACTATTTTTCATACGGAACACATTTTCCACTTGTTGATAACATGCAACCCACTGATGAAGGCCCAATAGAGAAGCCCATAATGAACTGGATGGGAGGATCTCACATGAATCTGGCCCGGGTACATGCTCATGGTCCCCTAAACATAAATAAGTAAATACATAAAGCTAAATGCTCATGCACCAGTTCTTTAGAAAAATAGGTAGCCCAGTATTTCTTTTTGAAGAATACCCAAGCTAGGCCTATTTGTTTTCTCTGAATTACTGGGCTGCAAATCTTTCAAGACGAGGAGGGATGCATTCCGGCCTGGCTTAAGAGTATGGTCAATGTCTGTTAAAAGTAATATCAAAAGGGGTTGAAAATTCCAAAAAAATTATAGCAAATGGGATATAAGTTTCTTTTTTTGTTTTTGTTCTTCACTGATATCTTATACGTATTTCATTGGATTTAACATGACATAGTACTAATTTATTTTTAAATTTGTTTTAGTATGGCTATTAATTTTTGGATTAAGAATATTTCGTTCCCCAGCAAAAATTTGCGAATTTTCAAAATTTCCCACATAAGGGCTGCAATAAATTCCATATGAATTAGAAAATGACTAAAAATTATAAAATTAATAGTAAATGGGCTGTACACGCCACAGATTTCGAGGCTGACTTGTTTACGCAAGGCTTTATCAGTGAACACACGATTCTAGCAGCAGTGACTGTTGGATGTCCATCCAACGGCCGACGTGCTTCTTCAATCTCTGATATTCCTGCTCCAGTCGCCTAAACTAGCGCCTGCGGGACTACCTGCTCCCTCCTCTTGTGGCCCGGTGTGATGCTGCGCAGGCTTCCCCGGCCCACCCTACTCCCTCCGCTGGCCTGGCCGCACACAATCAACTGCCTCCTTATTACGCGAAAAAAAATATTCCTCCCACTGACATCTGGGGCGCACCGGTTGGGACGCTGACCTGTGGGCCTACTAAGTTGGCGCGTACGCATGGCTTGTCAACTTAGTCAACAAACGATTCTAGCAGCAGTAACCGTTGGATTTGAATCGAACGGTCCTGCTGCTTCTTCAATCGCTGCTCTTCTTGCACCAGCCGTCCAAACCAGCGCCGGGGAGACCGCCTGCTCCTGCCTCCAGTGGACGGATGTGCTGCCGTTGAGGCCTCATCACCCCCTACTACTCCCACCGCTAGCCAGGCCCTGCGGCGATGGCAGCCTCACACCGCAGCCGAACCAGTGAACCCTCATACTCCTCTCCGCGTGGGCATCCACGGCCGCGTCTTCCCCGGCTCCGCGTCATCCCCTTCCTAGGCCTCGCCGTCGTCCACCGCCTTGGTGGTCTCGGCGTGGCGTGGTCAACGTGGTCAACGACATTCCATCGGAACAGTACTGTATGTGGAGAGGCTGACAGCTGGGTCCACGGCCACAGCCCAGTTTTTTTGTGATTTGCCAAGTAAGTCGCTTTGTCAGGCCTGTTGGGCTGCAAATCTTTCAAGACGAGGAGAGCTTTCATTCGGCTGGCCGAGAAAATGGCCCATCAGTAATAAGAAATGGGTTGTACATTTTTAAAACACATCAAACTGGCAATTAGTTTCAAATATCTTTTTTTTCATTTCGAGATTTTAAATTACATTAATTTTTATGCGTGGAGAATTTGTTGGATTTTATATTGATATACATTTATTTTTAAAATCAGTTTGAATGTGAGTCGAAATTTCGGGATGAAAAACATTTCGGACCGCACCGAAATATGCAAAATTTCGTATAATGTTTTAACCGTGGCCACAATATGGGCTGTAATGCTAACAAAAAGAATATGGGCTCCAAAAAAACCTTAATAATTAGCAAATGGGCTATAAATTATTAGAAATAATGGCAGATGGGTTGTATGCTGTTTTCCACAGATTTGAGGCTTTCCTAAAAAAAAGGTTGACGCACAAGTAGTGACTGTTGGATGGCCATCCAACGGCCGTTGTGCTTCTTCAATCTCTGCTCTTCCTGCTCCAGCCGCTCAAACAAGCGCCGGTGGGACTGCCTGCTCCCTCCTCCCTGCGGCCGGCTCTGCTGCCGCACAGGCCTCACCGCCCCACCATACTCTCATCGCTGGCCTAGCCATCCCTCTACTCACCCACACCTGCTGTTATTCTCCGGCGACGGCAGACGAACCAGTAAACCCTCGTACAGCCGTACTCCCCTCCGCGTGGGAAACAACTGCCGAGTCTTCCCTGCCTCCGTGTCGTTCCCTTCCTAGGCCTCGCCGTCGTCCACCGCCCTGGTGCTCTCGGCGTGGCCTGGTCAACGTGGTCAACGACCGACATGCATCTGAAGTGGACTGTACGTGGAGAGGCCGACAGCTGGGTCCACGGCCGTATGCAAGGAAATGCCTCCTTATTACGCGCAAAATAATGATTCCTCCACCTGACATCAGGGACCCACCGAAAGGGCCTCTGTATTTCGCGAAAAAAACGTTACCGCCGCTGACAGCTCAAACCAACCAGCTATATCTTCGCACGCAAGGAAGTGCCTCCTTATTACGCACAAAAAAATGAATACTCCCCCTATTAGCTTGGACCCAGTATAGTGGCAGACTGACTTGTGGGCCTACTAAGTTGACGGGGATGGAGGGCTTTGTCAACTTAGTCAATATGCACGATTCTAGCTCCGGTGACCGTACGATGTCCATCCAACGGCCGTAGTGCTTCTTCAACCTCTGGTCTTCTTGCTCCAGCCGCCCAAACCAGCGCTGGTCGTGCCTCGTGCTCCTGCCTCCCGTGGCCGGCTGCGATGCGGCGTAGGCCTCACTGCCCCCTACTACTCCCACCGCTGGCCAGACCATCCCTCTACTCACCCACACCCCCTGTTATTCTGCGGCGACGGCATCCTCACACCGCAGTGAACCAGTGAACTCTCGTACTCCTCTATGCGTGGGCATCCACTGCCGCGTCTTCCCCGGCTCCGCGTCGTCCCCTTCCTAGGCCTTGCCGTCGTCCACCACCCTGGTGCTCTCGACGCGGCATGGTCAACATGGTCAAGGAACGGCTTCCATCGGACGTGGACTGTACGTGGAGAGGCTGACAGCTGGGTCCATCGGCCGCAGCAAGGAAGTGCCTCCTTATTACGTGCAAAATAGTTATTCCTCCACCTGACTGTGGGGACCCACCGGACGGGCCACTGTATTTCGTGAAACAAAAACGTTTGCCCCTGAATGCTGGGACCCACCAGCTATATCTTCGCACGCAAGGAAGTGCGTCCGGGCAAAAAAATGATTCGCCCCCCTGACTGCTGGGACCCACCTGCTACATCTTTGCAGGCAAGGAAGTGCCTGACAGTCGGGACCCACCTGGTCAAAGCGTACGTAGCGTTGTCATTCTGGTCGTGAACGTGTACGTACATATATACTGGTGGATGTAGAGGCGCGCACGTGTTGTAGTAGAGGCACGTACGTGTCGTAGTAGAGGCGCGCACATAGCATGTACGCGTACGTACAGCGGCCAGGGTGCAAGAAAGAAAATACGGCCATGTATGTGTACATGGTTGGGTCGGAACAGAGAAACATCGTCGTCGTCATGTTCATGGGGAGGCAACGGAATGCGTCGTGTTCATGGGGAGGCAACAGAATGCTCGTGTTCATCGGGAGGCAACGTAACGCGTGGGAGCCAACCGCCTGGGTCAGAACGGAATGCGTGGTCGTGTTCATCGGGAGGGCTTGGACGGAATAGGCGATGGAAACGAGGCCTGGCGTACCGCAGAACGGAGGAAACGGCCTTGTGTTCGACCGGCCACGTTCGAAACGGGATCCTGTTCATCGGGAGGGGTGTGGCATACCGCAAAACAGACAAAACGGACCTCATATGGTCGAAACGGGGGTCCTGTTGATCGGGAGGGGTGTGGCGTACCGCAAAACGGACGAAACGGACTTGTGTTGGAGCGCTACGGTCGAAACGGGGGTCCTGTTCATCGGGAGGGGTGTGGCGTACCGCAAAACAGGACTCCACGGGATATTGTTCATCTCCACCGTCGACCTCCTCCAGCCTCCATGGGCTCCTGTTCATCCAGCCTCCACCGCGCTAGTCCACCGGCTACTGTTCAACCACCCCTCCACCATCTACTATTCATCCAGCCCTCCACATCACGGGGTCCTATTCAACCACCCCTCCACGGGCACCCCTCCACCGTCTACTGTTCATCCAGCCCTCCACCACACCACGGGGTCCTGTTCATCCAGAGGCAACGCCACCGCTCACTGTTCATCCAAACCCCCTGCAACGCTCACTGTTCATCCCAGAGGCAGCATCGATTAGCTTCAGTTAGCAACAGTAGTGAAGGAATCGCTCGATCGGGTTCAGTTAACAGCCATCGATCGATCGCTCGGGTTCAGTAACGCGTATCCTACAGTGCAATCGCTCGGGTTCAGTTAGAGCCCAACGCCTCGCTCGGGTTCAGTTAGAGCCAACGCCTCGCACACACGCGCGTACGTGTACGAGAGAAACGTGCATCGCTCCGCCCCTGACCTCCCACCGTAACCGGGAACTCCCTGATATTTTCCTCGCCCTCGCTTCTACCATGGTTTTTTCCATCATGGACGGCCCAAAGAATGTCATGCAGCCGCGTCTCCAGCCCGCCCAGGACGAAAAGCCCATTTTCTGTCATGATTTTTTGTCATAGAAGTAGGAGCCCAGCACATCTATGATGATACCGGGTTTTGTCACAATTATCGCCATAGAAGTGTCATATGTATGACAGAAAAAAAATCCGTTCGGCCCAAAATGTCACAGATGTGTCTTTTTTTGTAGTGTAAGCTGTTCCCATTCTCATTAAAGGGTGATGCTAAAACATGGTTTAATTCTCTTGATCCTGGTTGTGTGCGTAGTCCCCAGGATATGATTTATTACTTCTCTGCTAAATATTTCCCCGCTCACAAGAAACAAGCTGCCTTAAGGGAAATATATAATTTTGTGCAAATTGAAGAAGAGAGTCTCCAACAAGCTTGGGGGAGGCTTCTCCAATTACTTAATGCTTTTCCTGATCATCCTCTTAAGAAATATGAAATACTTGATATCTTTTATAATGGACTAACTGATGCTTCTAGAGACCACCTGGATAGTTGTGCTGGTTGTGTTTTCAGGGAAAGAACTGTTGATCAAGTTTAATTGCTATTGAATAATATGTTGAGTAATGAAAATGATTGGACACTTCCTAAACCAACTTCTAAGCCAACTCCGAAGAAAAGGGGTGTTCTATTCTCAGTCCTGAAGATATGCAAGAGGCAAAGAAATCTATGAAAGAAAAAGGTATTAAAGCTAAAGATGTTAAGAATTTACCACCTATTGAAGAAATACATGGTCTTGATAACCCGACACAGGTGGTAAAGGTAAATTCTCTCTATAGATTTGATGAAGGTGATATTTCTCGTTGTAAGTCTGCTAGCCAATGCTTAGATGAGTTCGATAATTTTATTGTTAAACAAGAAAACTGCAATGCTTATGTTGGTAGACAATTGAAACGTAATGCTTATATGATTGAACACTTGAGTGACTATATGTCTAGAGTTAAAGGTGAACTTAAACTTATTAGTAAACATGCTTCTATGGTTACCACTCAAGTAGAACAAGTACTTAAGGATCAGAATGATTTGCTCAATGAACTAAATAATAAGAAAAATGATAATGTTGTTAGAGTTATGACTACAGGGGGTAAAATGACTCATGAACCTTTGTATCCCGAGGGCCACCCTAAGAGAATTGAGCAAGATTCTCAGAGAACTAATATTGATGCACCTAGTTCTTCTAAGAAGAAGAAAAAGAAAAATGATAGGACTTTGCATGCTTCTAGTGAACTTGTTGCTGACACACTTGAGAATCCCAATGATATTTCTATTTCTGATGCTGAAACACAATCTAGTAATGAACATGAACCTAGTGATAATGTTAATGATGATGTTCATGTTGATGCTCAACCTAGCAATAATAATGATGTAGAGATTGAACCTGCTATTGATCTTGATAACCCACAATCAAAGAATCAACGTTATGATAAGAGAGACTTTGTTGCTAGGAAGCACGGTAAAGAAAGAGAACCATGGGATCAGAACCCATGCCTTTTCCTCCTAAACCATCCAAGAAAAAGGATGATGAGGATTTTGAGCGCTTTGCTGAAATGATTAGACCTATCTTTTTGCGTATGCGTTTGACTGATATGCTTAAAATGAATCCTTATGCTAAGTACATGAAGGATATTGTTACTAATAAAAGAAAGATACTGATACATCCATTTTGCATCATGCTTTTATATCGATATTTATTGCATTATGGGCTGTTATTACACATTATGCCACAATACTTATGCCTATTGTCTCTTATTTTACAAGGTTCACATAAAGAGGGAGAATGCTGGCAGCTAGGATTCTGGGCTGGAAAAGGAGCAAATATTGGAGACCTATTCTGCACAGCTCCAAAAGTCCTGAAACTTCACGGAAGACGTTTTCAGAATATATAAAAAATACTGAGCGCAAGAAGTTCACCAGGGGGGCCACACCCTGCCCACGAGGGTGGGGGGCGCGCCCTACCCCCCTGGGCGCGCCCCCTACCTCGTGGGCCCCCTGGTGGCCCTCCGATGGCCATCTTCTGCTATATGGAGTCTCTCGATGAGGAAAAAATCATAAGCCATCTTTCCGGACGAGACTCCGCCGCCACGAGGCGGAACCTTGGCGGAACCAATCTAGGGCTCTGGCAGAGCTGTTCTACCGGGGAAACTTCCCTCCGGGAGGGGGAAATCATCGCCATCGTCATCACCAACGCTCCTCTCATCGGGAGAGGGCAATCTCCATCAACATGTTCACCAGCACCATCTCCTCTCAAAACCCTAGTTCATCTCTTGTATCCAATTCTTGTCTCCAAGTCCGGGATTGGTACTTGTGGGTTGCTAGTAGTGTTAATTACTCCTTGTAGTTGATGCTAGTTGGTTTATTTGGTGGAAGATCATATGTTCCGATCCTATATGCATATTAATACCCCTCTGACTATGAACATGAATATGCTTTGTGAGTAGTTACATTTGTTCCTGAGGACATGGGAGAAGTCTTGCTATTAGTAGTCATGTGAATTTGGTATTCGTTCGATATTTTGATGAGATGTATGTTGTCTCTCCTCTAGTGGTGTTATGTGAACATCGACTACATGACACTTCACCAATTTTTTGGGCCTAGAGGAAGGCATTGGGAAGTAATAAGTAGATGATGGGTTGCTAGAGTGACAGAAGCATAAACCCTAGTTTATGCGTTGCTTCGTAAGGGGCTGATTTGGATCCATATGTTTCATGCTATGGTTAGGTTTACCTTAATACTTTTGTTGTAGTTGTGGATGCTTGCAATAGAGGTTAATCATAAGTGGGATGTTTGTCCAAGTAAGGGCAGCACCCAAGCACCGGTCCACCCACATACCAAATTATCAAAGTACCGAACGCGAATCATATGAATGTGATGAAAAGTAGCTTGACGATATTCCCATGTGTCCTCGGGAGCGCTTTACATCATATAAGAGTTTGTCCAGGCTTGTCCTTTGCTACAAAAAGGATTGGGCCACCTTGTTGCACTTTATTTACTTTTGTTACTTATTGCTCGTTACCAGTTATCTTATCACAAAACTATCTGTTACCTATTATTTCAGTGCTTGCAGAGAATACCTTGCTGAAAACCGCTTATCATTTCCTTCTGCTCCTCGTTGGGTCCGACACTCTTACTTATCGAAAGTACTACGATAGATCCCCTATACTTGTGGGTCATCAAGAATCTTTTCTGGCGCCGTTGCCAGGGAGTGAAGCGCCTTTGGTAGGTGGAATTTGGTAAGGAAAAAGTTATATGGTGTGCTGAAATTTACTGTCACTTGTTACTATGGAAAGTAATCCTCTGAGGGGCTTGTTCGGGGTATCCTCACCCCCGACCAGTAGAGCAAAGATTTGCTCCTCAACCTACTGAACCTACTGAAAATGAAAATGTCTGCTTTGAAATTCCTTCGGGTATGATAGAAAAACTGCTAGCTAATCCTAAGCAAATTAAAGTTGAACCTAATACTGCTATTGTTAAAGATCTCTTGTCTGATAATATTGATGGGCATGTTATTCAGTTCGAAGGTGAAACTGCTAGAATTGCTAAACCTTGTGCAAAAGATAAAAACAGACCTGTGGTAGGCATGCCTGTTATTTCTGTTAAAATAGGAGAGCATTGTTATCATGGCTTATGTGATATGGGTGCCAGTACTAGTGCTATACCTCATGACTTATACAAAGAAATTATGCATGATATTGCACCTGCTGAGATAGAAGATATTGATGTCACAATTAAACTTGCCAATAGATATACTATTTCACCAATGGGAGTTGTTAGAGATGTTGAAGTCTTGTGTGGGAAAACTAAATATCCTGCTGATTTTCTTGTTCTTGGCTCCCCACAAGATAGCTTTTGTCCCATTATTTTTGGTAGACCCTTCTTGAACATAGTTAATGCTAAGATAGATTGCAAAAAGGATGTTGTCACTATTGGTTTAGGTGATATGTCTCATGAATTTAATTTCTCTAAATTTCGTAGACAACACTGTGAAGAGGAATTGCCTAGTAAAGATGAAATTATTGGTCTTGCTTCTATTGCCGTACCTCCTAGTGATCCTTTAGAACAATATTTGATAGACCATGAAAATGATATGTTTATGAATGAAAGAAGGGAAATAGATTAAGTATTCTTTATACAGGAACCCATCCTGAAACACAATTTGCCTGTTGAAATCCTAGGGGATCCTCCTCCACCCAAGGGTGATCCCGTGTTTGAGCTTAAACCGTTACCTAATAATCTTAAATATGCTTATCTTGATGATAAAAAGATATATCCTGTTATTATTAGCGCTAACCTTTCAGAGCATGAAGAAGAGAGATTATTGAAAATTCTGAAGAAGCACCATGCTGCTATTGGATATACTCTTGATGATCTAAAGGGCATTAGTCCCACTCTGTGTCAACACAAAATAAATTTGGAGGAAGATGCCAAACCAGTTCGTGATCATCAACGATGGCTGAATCCTAAGATGAAGGAAGTGGTAAGAAAGGAAATACTAAAGCTTCTTGAGGCAGGTATAATTTATCCCGTTGCTGATAGTCAGTGGGTAAGTCATGTCCATTGCGTCCCTAAGAAGGGAGGTATTACTATTGTTCCTAATGATAAAGATGAATTGATTCCGCAAAGAATTATTACAGGTTATAGGATGGTAATTGATTTCCAGAAATTAAATAAAGCTACTAAAAAGATCATTACCCTTTGCCTTTTATCGATCAAATGCTAGAAAGATTATCCAAACATACACATTTTTGCTTTCTAGATGGCTATTCTGGTTTCTCTCAAATACCTATGTCAGCCAATGATCAATCAAAGACTACTTTTACTTGCCGTTTTGGTACTTTTGCTTATAGACATATGCCTTTTGGTTTATGTAATGCACCTGCTACCTTTCAAAGATGCATGATGGCTATATTCTCTGACTTTTGTGAAAAGATTTGTGAGGTTTTCATGGATGATTTTTCCGTCTATGGATCCTCTTTTGATGATTGCTTGAGCAACCTTGACCGAGTTTTGCAGAGATGTGAAGAAATTAATCTTGTCTTGAATTGGGAAAAGTGCCACTTTATGGTTAATGAAGGTATTGTCTTGGGGCATAAAGTTTATGAAAGAGGTATTGAGGTTGATAAAGCCAAGGTTGATGCTATTGAAAAGATGCCATGTCCCAAGGACATCAAAGGTATAAGAAGTTTCCTTGGTCATGCCGGTTTCTATAGGAGGTTCATTAAGGACTTCTCAAAAATTTCTCGGCCTCTGACTAATTTATTACAAAAAGATATACCATTTGTTTTTTATGATGATTGTGTAGAAGCATTTGAAATACTTAAGAAATCATTGAACTCTGCACCTATTGTTCAGCCACCTGATTGGAATTTACCTTTTGGAATTATGTGTGATGCTAGTGATTATGCTGTAGGTGTTGTTCTAGGGCAAAGAGTTGATAAGAAATTAAATGTTATTCAATATGCTAGTAAAACTCTAGACAATGCTCAAAGAAATTATGCTAATACTGAAAAAGAATTCTTAGAAGTTGTATTTGCTTGTGATAAGTTCAAAACTTATATTTTTGATTCTAAAGTAACTATTCACACGGATCATGCTGCTATTAAATATCTTATGGAAAATAAAGATGCTAAACCTAGACTTATTAGATGGGTTCTCTTGCTACAAGAATTTGATTTGCATATTATTGATAGGAAGGGAGATGCTCCACCCAGGCCTATTGGTAGACCGCTTGTCAATGCGGGTCCACGTCCTACCTCAGGGATTTGCTTCACATGTGGAGAGCCAGGACACTATGCACGTGACTGCTCTCAAGCCAACTATGCTCCACCCCAGCCCGAGGAGTCTGTTCTTCATGGTAAGCCATCACACAAGATGATCAGTGTCAAGTCAGCTTCCACTGAACGTGGACATGTGCATCACGTCTCAGCTAAAGACGCTCATGATGATCCGGATGTCGTTCTTGGTACACTCCTTGTCAATTGCCATCTAGCATCAGTTCTGTTCGACACTGGAGCATCTCACTCCTTCATTTATGAAAGCTATGCTAGCTTGCACAACATATCATTTTGTGATATGCCCTCTCCACTAGTCATTCAAACTCCTGGATCCAAATGGCAAACTTCTAATGTAAGCCATGGTAATGAAATCCTTGTTGACAGACTTGTATTCCTTGCATCACTTATAGCCCTCAAGTCTACAGATATTAACATCATCTTGGGTATGGATTGGATGAAAACTCATTATGCCAAGATTGATTGTTTCACCAGGTCTGTTCAGCTTACACACCCATCTGGCAAGATAGTCACTGTCTCCACCAGAGTTGCAAGGCGTCAACTCTATTCTCTTAATGCCAGCCCTCTTCCTGACCTTGAAGATATCCCGATAGTCCGTGACTTTCTGGATGTCTTTCCAGAGGAACTGCCAGGTATTCCACCTGACAGAGATGTAGAGTTTGTCATAGATCTTATCCCCGAAACTGCCCCAATTTCTAGGAGACCTTACAAGATGGCACCCTTAGATCTAGTTGAGCTTAAGAAACAGCTTGATGAATCCTTGCAAAAGGGTTTCATCCGTCCTAGTTCTTCTCCTTGGGCTTGCCCCGTCCTCTTCGTCAAGAAGAAGGATGGTACGGACCGAATGGTTGTAATTATCGTCCCATTAACTTGGTCATGATAAAGAACAAGTATCCGCTCCCCAGGATCAACGAACTGTATGATCAGCTCGCTGGATCCTCGGTCTTTTCCAAAATGGATTTGAGGTTAGGCTACCACCAAATCAAGATCAAAAATGGGGACATTCCTAAGACGGCTTTTGTCACTCGTTATGGCCAGTATGAGTACACCGTCATGTCCTTTGGTCTAACCAATGCTCTAGCTACATTCTCCCGCTTGATGAACTCAATCTTCATGGAGTACTTAGACAAGTTCGTCGTGGTTTACCTCGATGATATCCTTATTTACTCGAAGAACGAGGAAGAGAATGTCGAACATCTTAGACTTGTGTTAGAAAATCTCAGAGAGCACTGTCTTTATGCCAAGTTCTCCAAGTGCGAATTTTGGTTGCCAGAAGTGACCTATCTCGGCCACGTAATCTCTGGTAAGGGCATTGCTGTCAATCCCGAGAGAGTTCAGGCAGTTCTTGATTGGAGTCCGCCTGAAACGGTTAAGCAAGTTTGAAGTTTCCTTGGCCTAGCTAGTTACTGTCGACGCTTTGTTGAAAACTTCTCCAAAGTGGCCAAACCTCTCACGGAACTTCTCAAGAAAGATAAAAAGTTTGAGTGGTCCCCACAATGTGAGTACAACTTTTAGGAACTGAAAAGACGCCTGACTTCTGCTCCCATACTTGTGCCACTGGATTTCACTAAGGACTTTATTATCTATTGTGATGCCTCACGACAGGGACTAGGTTGCATTCTTATGCAGGATCATCATGTGATTGCTTATGCATCTTGACAGTTGCATCCACATGAGGAGAATTATCCTACACATGATCTAGAGCTTGCAGCCATAGTCTATGCACTTAAGACATGGCGACATTACCTTCTTGGTAAGCATTGCGAGATTTACACCGATTACCAGAGTCTCAAGTATATCTTCACCCAACCAGATTTGAACCTTAGGCAAAGACGTTGGTTGGAGTTGATCTCAGATTACGACTTAGGGATTACCTACACCCCAGGCAAAGCCAATGTCATGGCTGATGCACTAAGTCGTAAGTCCTATTGCAACAATCTCATGTTGCAGCAGGGCCAACCATTTCTCCTTGAGGAATTCTGTAAGCTTAACCTTCACATTGCTCCTCATGGATTCCTTTTTACCTTGGCGGCGAAACCTACCCTTGAGGATCAGATCATTACTATTTACTGACCAGAAGTTCGATAAGGGTGTTATCCGCATCAAGAGAAACATCAATAAGGGGGTTGTTGGTCGTTTCTCTATGGATAATCGAGGTGTTTTTTCTTTGAGAACCGCTTGGTAGTTCCTAAGAATCAGCATCTAAGACAACTAATACTTAAGGAGGCTCATGAATCTCCTCTCATGATTCATCCCGGTAGTACTAAGATGTATCAGGACCTATGCTAGAGGTTCTGGTGGACTAGGATGAAGAGAGAAATCGCCGAGTTCATTGCTAACTGTGACGTTTGTCGTTGCGTTACGGCAGAACATCAAAGACCTGCTGGCACCCTTCATCCTTTAGCTATTCCTGAGTGGAAATGGGATAAAGTTGGTATGGACTTCATCACCGGTTTTCCCAGGACCAAGAGAGGGAATAATGCTATCTTCGTAGTCATTGATCGTCTTTACAAAGTGGCTCACTACCTGTTCGAGAGAATATCACAGCTAGTCAGCTTGCTGACTTATATATTTCTCAAATAGTTTCACTTCATGGTGTTCCACTAGAGATCAATTCAGACCGTGGTAGTCTTTTCACTTCTCATTTCTAGGAGAGTTTCCAAACTGCCATGGGCACCCATCTTTCCTTCAGTACCGCTTTCCACCCTCAATCAAGTGGTCAGGTGGAAAGGGTCAACCAAATTCTCGAAGACATGCTTAGAGCTTGCGTTATCTCATTCGGTATGGATTGGGAGAAGTGTCTTCCTTTCGCCAATTTTGCTTATAATAATAGCTACCAATCCAGTCTCAAGAAAGCTCCTTTTGAGATTCTGTATGGACGAAGATGTCGAACACCTTTGAACTGGTCAGAAACCGGTGAAAGACAATTCTTTGGACCGGACATGATTCAGGAGTGAAAGTGCAACTATCCCTAGGTGGTTTTGGTAATTCCTAACAACATATAGCTCATTGAGCTAATGCTATTTCAAGATTAATATCTCAGGAAAGCTCAATGATTGGCATGGCATGGATGAGAAAAGTAGACCCCTCAAAATGCTATGGACAAAAGGATTGGCTCAAGCTCAAAGCTCAAGACTCTACATTTTTCTATTTTAGTGATCCAAGATCACATTGAGTCTATAGGAAAAGCCAATAATATTAAGGAGGGATGAGGTGTTGCTTAATGAGGCTCTTGCTCAAAATGCTTAGTGATATGCTCCAAAACCCTCAACTACTTTCTCACATCCACATATGACCTAAACCAAAAGTCAAACTCGGCCCCACCGATTCTTTCTATCCGGCGCCACCGAGTTCAAATGGCATAGCCACTGCCACAAACCCTAGGTAAATCAGTCTCACCGAGATGGGATTGTAATCTCTCTGTTTCCCTTCGTAACGTTTCGGTCCCACCGAGATGAGCGATCGGTCCCACTGAGATTGCAATGTAAACTCTCTGTTTATCTTTCGTAACATTTCGGTCTCACCGAAATGAGCGATCGGTCCCACCGAGTTTACCTGAACAACTCTCTGGTTAGCTTATTACCAAAATCGGTCTCACCGAGTTTGTGTAATCGGTCTCACCGAGATTACGTTATGCCCTAACCCTAACCATATTGGTCCTACCGAGTTGCATGTCGGTCCCACCAAATCTCCTAACGGTCACTAGCTTTGCTGAATCGGTCCGACCGAGTTTATCGATTCGGTCCCACCGAGATTGGAAAGTTGTGTGTAATGGTTAGAAATTGTGTGGAGGCTATATATACCCCTCCACCTCCTCTTCATTCATGGAGAGAGCCATCAGAACAAACCTACACTTCCAACTTGCTTTTTCTGAGAGAGAACTACCTACACTTGTGTTGAGGCCAAGATATTCCATTCTTACCATATAAATCTTGATCTCTAGCCTTCCCCAATTTGCTTTCCACTCAAATCTTCTTTCCACCAAATCCATATCCTGTGAGAGAGAGTTGAGTGTTGGGGAGACTATCATTTGAAGCACAAGAGCAAGGAGTTCATCATCAACACACCATTTGTTACTTCTTGGAGAGTGGTGTCTCCTAGATTGGCTAGGTGTCACTTGGGAGCCTCCGACAAGATTGTGGAGTTGAACCAAGGAGTTTGTAAGGGCAAGGAGATCGCCTACTTCGTGAAGATCTACCGCTAGTGAGGCAAGTCCTTCGTGGGCGATGGCCGTGGTGGGATAGACAAGGTTGCTTCTTCGTGGACCCTTCATGGGTGGAGCCTTCCGTGGACTCGCGCAGCCATTACCCTTCGTGGGTTGAAGTCTCCATCAACGTGGATGTACGATAGCACCACCTATCAGAACCACGACAAAAACATCTGTGTCTCCTATTGCGTTTGAATCCTCCAAACCCTTCCCTTTACATTCTTGCAAGTTGCATGCTTTACTTTCCACTGCTCGTATACTCTTTGCATGCTTGCTTGAATTGTGTTAAGATTGCTTGACTTGTCCAAAGTTGCTAAAATCTGTCAAGAACTAAAATTGGGAAAATGATAAGTTTTTATTTGGTCAAGTAGTCTAATCACCCCCCCCCTCTAGACATACTTTCGATCCTACAAGTGGTATGAGAGCTTTGGTCTCCATTTGCCTTGATTTTCATAGCTTTTGGAAGTCATAGCCTTGGTTTCACAACCTAGGAGAGTATGGCGTCTAGCGAGGGAAACTACCACCGTAGAGGTCCTTACTTTGATGGTACTAATTTTGCTAGTTGGAAGCATAAGATGAAAATGCATATACTTGGACATAACCCCGCCGTATGGGCTATTGTGTGTATTGGCTTGCAAGGTGAATTCTTTGATGGGAGAGAACCGAACCGTGAAGCTACCGCGGAAGAGTTGAAGATGCTGCAATACAATGCTCAAGCTTGTGATATCCTCTTCAACGGATTGTGCCTCGAAGAATTCAACAAAATCAGCCGTCTTGCGAATGCAAAGGAAATTTGGGATACTTTGATTGATATGCACGAAGGTACCGACTCCGTCAAGGAATCCAAGTTCGATGTGCTTCAAAGTCATCTTGACAATTTCAAAATGAAGGATGGTGAAGGTGTCGCTGAAATGTACTCTAGGCTTGCTCTTATCACAAATGAGATCGCCGGCTTAGGAAGTGAAGAGATGACCGACAAATTCATCATCAAAAAGATCCTAAGAGCTTTGGACGGAAAATATGATACCGTATGCACATTGATCCAAATGATGCCCAATTACAAAGATCTCAAGCCAACGGAAGTCATTGGAAGAATCGTTGCTCATGAGATGTCACTCAAGGATAAGGAGGCGCTCCATAACAAGTCAAGTGGTGCTTACAAAGCCTCATGTGAAGCTCCCACATCATCAAGTGAGAAACAAACCTTCAATGAAGAATTGAGCCTAATGGTGAAGAACTTCAACAAGTTCTACAAGAGTAGAAGCAAAGAGAGAAGTTCCAAGTCAAGGTCCTACAATGACAAAAGATCTTCTAGTCGAGAGCGAAATTGCTACAATTGTGGAAGACCCGGACACTATTCCAATGAGTGTACGACACCCTACAAAAGAAGAGAAGATTCTCCAAAAAGAATAAGTAGAAGAGAAGAATCACCATCAAGAGAGAGAAGGAGTAGAGATGATCGTTATGAACGAAGAACATCCTGGAGAAGCAAGGATTCGGAAAGGAAGTACAAGTCATCAAGGAGCTACACAAAACGAAGACATCAAGCTCATGTTGGTGAATGGGTATCCGGTTCTGACTCCGACAATCACTCCGAGAGAAGCTATCACTCTGACTCCGAATATACTCAAGATGAAGGTGTTGCCGGTCTAGCACTTGTGTCAACCAACTCCTACGACATATTTGATTCACCAAATGAAGGACTTGGAAGATGCTTCATGGCTAAAGGCCCAAAGGTATCACACCCCGAGTATGTTGATTTCAATAGTGATGAAGATGACTTGTTAGGTGATGATGATTTAATTGTTGACAACTCTAGTGATGAATACTATGATGAAATGTCAATTAATCATGCTAATCAAGATAAAACGAATGACAATGATAAGGAGAAGATTGAGTTTCTAACTAAAGAACTAAACACTCTTAAGTTAGCTCATGAAACTATCTTAGGAGATCATCGAGAACTTTTAAGGACTCATGAGAAATTACGTTTTGAAAAGCTCAACCTTGAGCAAGAGCATGAGTTCTTACAGGCAATCAATAATGATATTCGCAAGAAAAATTCTTCTTACATTGCCAAGCATTTACTCTTATCCACTTACATGCCTCAAGTCAAGTCTAGTAACAAGAACAAGAAAGATTCTTCCTCTAGTAGTGACAATAATCATGTTAAATCTAATGTTGTTGCTTCTAGTAGTTCTCTTGATTCCACTAATGATTCTCTTAGCCAAGTTACACTTGAGCAAGAAAATAGCTTATTGAAGGGAATTATATAGAAAGTTGTTTGCAAGAGCCTTGCCGGGAGTAAGCAATTCGAGGAAATTGTACGCAAGTAAGGAAGGCACCGGAAGAACCAAGGTGTTGGTTTTGAACGAAAGTTCAATGCCAATGGAGTTGAGTGGGAAGAAGATAAATACCCCAAGATGAAGTTTGTTCCTCAACAAGAGAAGTATGATCCTACTTCCTTCAAAGGGACACAAGCTCAAGATGATCTTCCACCACAAGACCACAAGCAAAAAGGCAAGGATAAGCTTCAAGGGGAAATTGATGCATTTGAAGAAGCACCCAAGGCCTTGGTCAAGTGGGTTCCCAAGACTACATCAAGTTCTACTTCATCAAGTACGACTGCAACTCCAAGGATTCCCATCAAGATGATGTGGATCCCAAAGAAGAAGAACTAGAGAGTTCTTGAGAGTGACTCTGCCAACATACTTCACTCTTATCATTTTGGCAAAAACAAGTGCAATCAACTTCCACATCTTGCACTAGTTCAAGGAGTCACAAACCCTCTTGTTGGTAAGACAAGGGACAAGGTAACCTAATGCTTTCATAGACATCATCTTGTGTGTGCATCACTCTATGTCTATGGGTATCCTTATTTGTTCCTTGTGGGACTAACCCGTGTAGGTATTGAAAGTGCAACTCACTCCCAAGGATTGCTCCAAATGATATACATCAACATTGAGCATCCACATCTTCAACATCTACATGAAGTCATCATCAACAAAAACCAAGGTTAGTTCATCCCTCTTAGGGGGGATCTCACATCTAGGGGAGCTTTACTCTAAGAATTGAGCTAAAGCAACTCTAATGGTGTGAACACAACAACGCTTCATGTAAAAGTGGTAACCCCACTTGTGCTTAAACGATGAGTATGACCTATGATCAAATGTTCTCATTTGACTCCTAAGTCAATATACTCATATATAGATGACCTAGTCATCGCCAATTGCTTGATAGATGCTAGAATTGGTTGTGCATGCTTTGCCACATATTTCATTTGCCATTTTATTGTGTGAGCATGTTGGTTGCATGATTTACTCATTCAAGGACATCCACTTGTTGTTTTGATTGTTTGGCTCCTTTTTCTTTTGCCAAGTGGATGGACAAGAATGCCTAAGAACCTTCTCTAGCTATCTATGCTTTTCTCGTCTCAAACTCTATTCATGCTACATCACAAAGTTTGATCAAGTCAGATTCGAACCACTCTGTGTGAGGAGCACTCGGAGTCCCTGATTCATCATAGACTTAAACTTCCAAAACTTCTTTGTGCGTTTCGGTCTGACCGATTCATCCATTTCGGTCACACCTAGATCACTAAGTCGATCTAGGTTTTCAATCTCGGTGCAACCGGTTTGAAGTTTTCGGTCACACCGAGTTTCAGTAACTACTTGCAGTTATGAATCTCGGTGCCACCGAGTTGTTCCACTCGGTCACACCAACAAGGTCAGGCTATATATATCCCCAGGCAAAATTTTGAAAAAATTTCCGAACCCCTTCACCCGCACTCAGCCTGCTCTTCCTCCCTGGGTCTCCAGATCGTCCTCCTCATCGCCAGCTGCCTCCCGCCGCAGGTCCATCGCCACACTTAGGGTATGGACTTGATCCTTGTGCTAATCCCTCTCCGATTCTTAGCACATAGTTTTGCCATGTATCTTGCCACGATTGAGATCACTCTATCCAGCGAAATCACTCCGTAATCTAGTTGTGTATTGGAAATTTAGGGTTACGTTTCCGCCGAAATCATCTCGGACCAACCGAGTTGTTGAAATCGGTTCCACCGATTTGGCTAAGGCCATTGCACATGTGATTCTCGGTCTGACCAAGAATTGCAAATCGGTGTGACCGAGTTCAATACTTTGTGAAACCCTAGCAGTCTCGGTGCCACTGAACTGTGACTCGGTCTGACCGAGTTCACTAGTTTAGGTTCCAAAAGCTGCTTCGGTATCACCGAGTTTTCAAATCGGTAGATCCGAAATGCTTTCTGTGGAAAACTAAAAGTAAGTTTTTAACTCATTCTTTTGCAAAAACCTCTGTACTTTGTGATGCTTATCCAATCTACCTCATCTATAATCTATTCACAGGGTCTGCTGTCAGCGTTTGCATCATGTCAGATCAGAGTGACAGTCAGAACAAGTCTGAGGAGCAAGTGAACATGAGTGAGGGCACTAGTCCCTCTAGCAGCTTTGATGAGGGAAGCAGGAGTACACCCAGCAACTTGCCTAAGGCAGCCACCAGGACCAGAAAGAAGAGAACCTCAGATTCTGAGGATGAGGACTATGTGGCTGTTGAGGAAGAGGCCACCTCAAAAAGGAAAGTCCTGAAAAAGGAATATGGCACAGCTGCTGCCACTAAACCAGGAATGAAGCAAAAGGTTCCTGCCAAGAGAGTTCCCATGTCAAAGGCCAGAACATCCACTCAAGAGACTTTGGGATCTGCACCCAAAGAACAGGTTGTGGCAGAAAAGAAAAGGAAGGAAAGGGTCAAGAAGACCACTTCCAGAGTGCTTGGCGGATCTTGAATAATGAAAGATCCTGAAGAAGAGGAAGAGGAAGAGGATGCAGCACTGACACCCAAAGCTCAAAAGCTTATGGGAGATGCTATAAGGGCAGGGGCTGCTCCATCTAAGCCTAATACTGCTCCTAAGACTGCTGCTCTAGCTCCAAAGCCAAAACCCAAGAGGAGCACCAGGAACATCCCTGCTGAGGAGAAGAACAAGGCCCCAGTGCCTCAAGCTACTGAAGAAGAAGATGATTCTGTTGTGTTGAGAAAGTTGAAGCCCAAAATTCCAGATCACAATGATGCTCACCCAGTTGCAGAGAACATGAAAATCAGGAAGGATTCAGGTTTAAGGCTATGGAGAGAGTCTGATCCATATGCCACTAGGAGAAGGACTGTTGTGGACTACAGGTTCCATACAAAGGAACAGCAGGACTTCTATGAGACAATTTTACTTGACAAGAAGCCCATAGTGTGTGACATGAGATGGGTTGATTGGAATTCATTGAGGAAAATGAAGATCACTTCCCTGGTGTATATGACAGCTTCAAGGCATGTGGAGTCGATGAGTTTGTGGCTCAGAAGCTCACAAAGTGGAATGATGAGCTTATTATGCAGTTCTATTCCACAGCTCATTTCTACCCAGATGGAAGGATTGTCTGGATGTCTGAAGGTACTAGGTACCAGTCAACGGTTGAAGAATGGGAAAAATTGATCAATGCTCCTGAGGAGAATGAAGATGACTTGGATGTCTATGCCAAGAAGAAGAACGATCACAACACCATGGCACATATGTACAAAGAGATCCCAGATGCTGCTCTTGAGACACACAAGTTTGGATCAGTGCATTATCTTCTGTCAGGTTTGCCAACAATCAACTGGATCCTCAGGCACACTCTTCTGCTAAAGTCACGTGATCACAAGATGATCAGAGGCCATGCAATTAACCTGCTTCACATATTTGATGTGCCTCAAAAGTTCAAAAACATGAGCCTAATTGTGGAAACCATAAACAGAACATTTGTAGATCAAAAGAGAAGTTGTGGGTATGCCCCACAGATCCAGGAGCTAATCAACTCCAAGATGGGCACTGGCACATATCTCTTGGACAAGGAACACATGCCCATCTACCCAGACTTTGAGGACAACACTGTGGTGATGGATGAAAATGAACCATCTTCTGTGCACGCACAAGCAAAGAGGGAGAAGGCAAGGACTGAAAAGGCTGCAAAGATGCCAACCATTGATGTGGCATCTCAGTATCTTCTGAAGAGCAAGCAAGATCAGCTTGGCTACTTGATTGCCTCCACTCTGAGGATTGATAAGGGATTGGCCACCCTGACTCAAAACCAGGAGAGCTTGGAGAGGATCATGGAGCAGAAGTTCTATGATTTAGATGTGAAGGTCACTGAGATCCAGTCAGTTGTTGAGCAACTTCAGGATGAAGTGCAGGAGAAGAAGGGCAAGTCTACCACTGATGCTTTTGCTAGAGTGTCCAGAGGACAGAGATCTGCTGCAGTGCCTATTATAGACACCAGAGAAACTTCATCTGCACCAGCTACAGCTTCAGTGCCACCAGCTCCAACACCCACTCCACCAGCTCCATCTACATCAACTGATGTCTTCATCCTTGGCGTCTTATCTACACCACCACCTAAAGACCAAGCATGAGAGTCGATCTAGAACTATGCATTTTTATGAACTTTTTGGTAACTTGTTGCCAAAGGGGGAGAAAATGTATAGATCATAGGCTTCGAGAGAGAGTGTTGCTTTTTGTTCTCTCTTATTGTTTGGTGGTTAAACTTTGTTTATTTGCTTGTTTGAGATACTTTATGCTTTTGTGTGATACTTGGATGATCATGTGTTTGATCATATGCTACCTTCATGCTTGTTGGATGACATTATCTTTTTATATCCCCATATGATCATCCACTTTACTTGGTGATGAGTGCATGTATTTAATTATTATCATTTTGAGCGCTCCACCAAGATGTATGTGACATGGAAGAGTAACCCATGATCCTAACTCAATGTGCATTTGCAGTCCAAAGCAAATCTTAAACTATGCACAAATTTAGGGGGAGCTCTTGCTTTTCACATACTTCTCAAAGCGACAATGTTTTCACTCTTATTATCATTTGTCGAAGCTTTGTTCTATATGTTGTCATCAATTACCAAAAAGGGGGAGATTGAAAGTGCAACTATCCCTAGGTGGTTTTGGTAATTCCTAACAACATATAGCTCATTGAGCTAATGCTATTTCAAGATTAATATCTCAGGAAAGCTCAATGATTGGCATGGCATGGATGAGAAAAGTGGACCCCTCAAAATGCTAAGGACAAAAGGATTGGCTCAAGATCAAAGCTCAAGACTCTACATTTTCTATTTTAGTGATCCAAGATCACATTGAGTCTATAGGAAAAGCCAATACTATTAAGGAGGGATGAGGTGTTGCTTAATGAGGCTCTTGCTCAAAATGCTTAGTGATATGCTCCAAAACCCTCAACTACTTTCTCACATCCACATATGACCTAAACCAAAAGTCAAACTCGGCCCCACCGATTCTTTCTATCTGGCGCCACCGAGTTCAAATGTCATAGCCACTGCCACAAACCCTAGGCAAATCGGTCTCACCGATAGGGATCTCGGTCTCAACGAGATGGGATTGTAATCTCTCTGTTTCCCTTCATAATGTTTTGGTCCCACCGAGATGAGCGATCGGTCCCACCGAGATTGCAATGTAAACTCTCTATTTCTCTTTCATAACATTTCGGTCTCATCGAAATGAGCAATCAGTCCCGCCGAGTTTACCCGACCAACTCTCTGGTTAGCTTATTACCAAAATCGGTCTCATCGAGTTTGTGTAATCGGTCTCACCGAGATTACATTATGCCCTAACTCTAACCATATCGGTCCTACCGAGTTGCATGTCGGTCCCACCGAATCTCCTAACAGTCACTAGCTTTGCTGAATCGGTCCGACCGAGTTTATCGATTCGGTCCCACTGAGATTGGCAAGTTGTGTGTAACGGTTAGAATCTGTGTGGAGGCTATATATACCCCTCCACCCCCTCTTCATTCGTGGAGAGAGCCATCAGAACAAACCTACACTTCCAACTTGCTTTTTCTGAGAGAGAACTACCTACACTTGTGTTGAGGCCAAGATATTCCATTCTTACCATATGAATCTTGATCTCTAGCCTTCCCCAAGTTGCTTTCCACTCAAATCTTCTTTCCACCAAATCCATATCCTGTGAGAGAGAGTTGAGTGTTGGGGAGACTATCATTTGAAGCACAAGAGCAAGGAGTTCATCATCAACACACCATTTGTTACTTCTTGGAGAGTGGTGTCTCCTAGATTGGCTAGGTGTCACTTGGGAGCCTCCGACAAGATTGTGGAGTTGAACCAAGGAGTTTGTAAGCGCAAGGAGATCGCCTACTTCATGAAGATCTACCGCTAGTGAGGCAAGTCCTTCGTGGGTGACGGCCATGGTGGGATAGACAAGGTTTCTTCTTTGTGGACCCTTCGTGGGTGGAGCCCTCCGTGGACTCGCGCAGCCGTTACCCTTCGTGGGTTGAAGTCTCCATCAACGTGGATGTACGATAGCACCACCTATCAGAACCACGACAAAAACAGCCGTGTCTCCTATTGCGTTTGAATCCTCCAAACCCTTCCCTTTACATTCTTGCAAGTTGCATGCTTTACTTTCCGCTGCTCATATACTCTTTGCATGCTTGCTTGAATTGTGTTAAGATTGCTTGACTTGTCCAAAGTTGCTAAAATCTGTCAAGAACTAAAATTGGGAAAAGGATAAGTTTTTATTTGGTCAACTAGTCTAATCACCCCCCTCTAGACATACTTTCGATCCTACAAGGAGGCAGAAGAGCAAGTTCGCATCATTCGTGAGAATTTGAAAACAGCCCAATCTCGTCAAAAGAGCCAGTATGACCGTCGTCATAAGGAAGTGGCTTATGAAGTAGGCGAAAAGGCTTACCTTCGGGTTACTTCTTTGAAGGGCACCCATCGTTTCGGTATCAAGGGCAAGTTGGCTCCTTGTTACATTGGTCCTTTTCGCATTCTCGCTAAACGAGGAGAGGTTGCCTACCAGTTGGAACTACCCCCACATCATTCTCGAGTTCATGATGTCTTCCATGTCTCTCAACTCAGGCGTTGCTTCTCGGATCCCATCCGCGGAGTGGACCACGAAATGCTTGATCTCCAAAATAACCTCACATATCGAGAGTACCCTATTCGCATTCTTGATCAAGCAGAGCGTGTCACTCGACGTCATAACATCAAGTTTCTCAAGGTTCAGTGGTCTCATCATTCCGAGAGAGAAGCTACTTGGGAGCGAGAATATCATCTTCGACTTGAGTACCCCACTTTCTTTCCGCCAACTCCTGAATCTCGGGATGAGATTCTTCTGAGTGGGGGCGAGTTGTCACATCCCTAGTTCTCGTATGACCTAGACTAGCCAGTCATGTGTTCATCATGTTTAAATTTCATTTAAATTTGAAATGAAGATTTGTGAAACCCTCAGAAATCATTTCTGGAAATGACCCAAATAAAAATTGCTCCAAAAAGGTCCAAGAAAATGTTCATGTTGCTCTCTGTAAATATTGGTCAGAGGTAAATTTCAAACCAATATTTTTAGGAGCTCATAAATATTTATTTTGGCCGTTTGGAATTAATGCAATAATTATTTGCATTGGATATATATGTTATATATTTTATATATGTCCAAAAATTCTGAATTTTGGTGAGGGGCTTTGGATTAATCCCTTAGGTCCCTACAAAAAATGTCAGAAGAAAATAAAATAATTTAGTATTGTTATTAAGTTAAAACAAATGTCAGAAAATAGAAAAGAAAACAAAAGTGGAAAAAAATGCTTACCTGTGCTTACCTGCGGCCTGGCACTGTGCAGCCCAGCCGGCCCACTGGCACAGTGCCAGTCGTCCTTGTCCTCGCGCTAGTCGGCCGGGCGCGTGGCCGACGCGCGCGCACCGCCGTGCCGCCATGCCACCTGCCTGCCTGGCCTCCCCCTCGTCGCCCTGGATGTCCTGCACGACGCCACACGCCGCCTCGGACCTCTCTCACTCTCTCTCTCGCTCTCCCTCCTCCCCTGGATCTCTCCCTCTTCCTGCGACCGAGCGCTGCCATCGCCGCAGCTCGTCGCTGTCGTAGCTACCGCCTCCCCCTCACCATCTCTCCGTGTCTGCAAGCTCCGCACCATCGTATGCTACCTCTCCGTCGAGCCACGCGACGCGGGAAGCCCTGGAGAGCCACTGTCGTCGTCGTCGTCTTCATCTCCGGCCACCGAAGATCTCCTTCGCCGCCCTGCACACTCCGGGCCTCCCCCGAGCTCGCTAACGCCTCCGCAGGATCCACTGTGAGCCCCGCCGTCGAACCCCCCCTCTCCCCTGCTCTTCTGGCGCCCTCTAGCCCCGTCTGCCACCACGACCATAGCTCCTCGCGGCCGTTCATGTCGCCGTCGTCGTCCTAGACACCGCAGCTTGCGGTCGCGCACGCCAACACGCTCAGCAGCCCCCCAGCAAGCCCACGCCGCCAACCGCAGCCCCTGTCGTGCACCGCAGCGCTGCGCGTGCACCCGGCCGAACTCCGGCCGCCGCCTCGAGCTCGTTTCCAGTGAGCTCCGGCACCCCCGCAACCTCCCGTTTGCTCCAAACGACGCGGACGAGCTCCAGCTCCTCGTCAGTGGTCTCCGCCGCCCGAATGGTCGCCGGAGCGACGATCCCGAGCCCTCCGCCGCGTTCGGCCTCGCCGGCGGCTAAACGCCGGCGGGTTGACTGGGTTTGAACCCCCCAGTTGACCAAATTTGACCCGTATGGGTCAATGACAGGTGGGGCCCGTCTCTGACTAAATCTGTAGTTAGGTTAGTGTTAGTGCTAATTAACCTTTGTTAATTAACTGTGACACTGACGTGTGGACCCCACTCGTCAGGTTTGACCTGGTCAGCCCCATTTGACTCGTTGACGTCATACCACTGTCATGCTAACGCAATTAATCATTTTCTGGTTTAAAAATAAATTAGGAAAATCCAAAAAATGATATAAACTTCTAAAATTCATAGAAATTCAACCGTAGCTCAGATTGAAATAATTTATATATGAAAAATTATCAGAAAAATGCAATCTATCCATCTGTGCCATTTTCATGCATGACAAACCAACTCATACCTACTGTATAGGTGAAAACACATGAATGGCATTTATAAGAGCTTATTTTGGAGATGCATTTGAACCTTTGGTTCACATGGACTTCAACCAAATGAATGCTAGTTGCATTAGCTCAAACAACATCACACATTAATGCCATGTTCATGCATCATATTGTTGCATATGCTTGTGTATTGATTGCCGACACCGTTCGTTCTCGATAGGTCCTACTCCGGAGACCGATCCAGAGTACCTGTCAAAGGAGCAGTGCCCCCCTATTGATCTACCAGGCAAGCAAACCCCCTTGTTCATTCCGATACAATCCTACCCTCTCGCTCCTGCTCTCTTTTATTGAATTAGGACAACAACGATTCAACTCCTACTTTATGCTGCGGTAGTTGAACCCATTCCTCTGCATGACCTGTCGTTGCCAGAGTAAATAGTCGAAACCCACTAGCATGTGTAGGAGTTGATTGAGCCATGTTGTGTTCCTACCATGCATTGCTTGCTATTTCTTAGAGTATGTCAGGTCTGATTCATTGGGAATGAATTGGAGTGCAGTGCTATGTTCTGATGTTGAGAGTTAAGTGTGTGAACACGATTTGGTAAAGGTGGCGGTGAGAGGCCATGTAGGAGTACATGGTGGGTTGTCTCACTGAAACCGTCCTTAAGCACTGCGTTCTGTGTATGTCGTCCAATGACTAGCTACTACCACACATTGGAATGCTTAAGTGCCCCTCTCGACTTATTAACCAACTTGATCTCTGTCCAGGAGTTGCAATTAGTTTCTGGTGTTGGTAGGTAGTGTTAGTAGTCTACCAAGTGGCACCCGGCCAGGTGGGCTTGGGACAGACTACGCACAGTGGCACGGTGTACCAAGTGGCACCCGGATGGTGGGCTTGGGAACCCTGCTCACATTGTTTGGAGTCGTGAGCGATACCCCGGCCGAATCTCCTTGCGGATGGAACCCGAATAGGCGATAAACCTGGACTAGAGTCTTGTGTGGTTAGTCAGGTCGTGGCCGACACCCTCGCCAGGCTTCCGCTTGAAGGTTGCCGAGATACATGACATGTACATGGCGGTAAGTGGCGAGAGCGTGTGTGACGAAGTACACCCCTGCAGGGTTATCATGATCTATTCGAATAGCCGGGTCCGCGGTTATGGACTTCTTGGATGTTTACGTGGTACATAGACAAATTGAAATGGATACTCTAAACTGCTCAAGAAAAGTGTGAGTGCTATGGATGGCCTTCTCGTAAGGAGACGGGAATGAATCCATAGTAGTGTATTGATGTGGTGATTAGTGGACTCATGTGCGCTTTCCCACCTCAAAGGACTTACTCGTAGTCGTAGAACAGGATAGCCACTGAGTCAAAGCCGGCTTGCTGCAACTAAACCCCACCTTGCCTTTTGATACTAATGCATGTATGATATGATCTGATGTAAGTCTTGCTGAGTACCTTTGTACTCACGTTTGCTTTATTTATGTTTTGTTTTACAGATGAGACATCTGTCTCACTAATAGTTCCGCTTGGACTTCGACGAGTAGCCTGTTACCTCAGCTACAATCTTGTACCATGGGAGGGACTTGTAGATAGTCAGGCTTCTCAGCCTTTTTCATTTGTAGATGTCTATACTCATACATGTAATGCTTCCGTTGCTTGTATGCTCTGAATGATGGGTCATGAGACCCCTGTTTGTATTGTGCTATGTGGCTCTTCTGGGCCTTTATCTATATGAGTTTGAGTTATGTTGTGATGCCATGTTGTACAACATATACTTGCATGTTATGCGTACGTGTGACGTGTATTGCTATGTGTGGGATCCGACAACCTAGTTGTCTATTCTTGGTAGCCTCTCTTATGGGGAAATGTAGTCGTGCTTCCACTAAGCCATGGTAGTCCGCTACAGCCCGGTTCACTGGAGTCCTGATAGCCCAACACTACTGCTCCGGAACACTTAGACTGGCCGGCATGTGATTCACATCGTTCCTGTGTCTGTCCCTTCGGGGAAATGTCACGCAGTGATCTCCGGAGTCCTGCTAGCCTGCTACAGCCCGGATTCCCGGAGTCCTGTTAGCCTAGTTGCTACAGCCCGGATTCACACGCTGATGACCGACATGCTCGATGTTGTTTCATGTATGCCTGTCCCCGTAAGTTAGTGCCACTTTGGGTTCACGACTAGTCATGTCGGCCCGAATTCTCTGTCATATGGATGCTAGCGACACTATCATATATGTGAGCCAAAAGGCGCAAACGGTCCCGGGCCAGGTAAGGAGACACCCGTGGGAATACCGTGCGTGAGGCCGCAAAGTGATATGACGTGTTACATGCTAGATCGGTGTGACTTAGAATCGGGGTCCCGACAGCTACATATATTAAGTTTTCCAGGTGTGGTTGAATTGACAACTCAGCTGCTAATACTTGAGAATATTCTTTGGCTCCCCTTGTGTTGAATCAATAAATTTGGGTTGAATACTCTACCCTCGAAAATTGTTGCGATCCCCTATACTTGTGGGTTATCAATCGGCATCGACCTGGACGGCTTCCCACTCGACCATGAGTTCCCGGATGACTACGGGTTAGAGAAAGAGGACGAGTGCAACACCGAAGTGGAGCCCTTGTTCGAGGACAAGCTCGCCAACCAAGCCGCTGGTCCTAAGCCGAAGCGCAAGAGCAAGCGCACGAAGGCATACACAGTGGCCGAGGACAAACTTCTTTGCGAGTGTTGGTGAGACATTGGACAAGACCCCAAGGCAGGCGCCGAACAAAAGCATTCAACCTTTTGGATGCGTGTCCACCGAGAGTTTCATGAGCGCAAGAAGTTTCCGCCTTACCAACTTGTGAGTACGCGCGGGTGGGTGCCCATTTCCAAGCGATGGAGGGTGATCCAACAAGAGTGCAACAAGTTTTGCGCCATTCTTGAGAGCATCAAGGCCCGCCCCGTGAGCGGCATTGGCATGTAAGACATGGTATGCTAACAAGCGCCCTCTTTTGTGTCATCAAGTTCATGCTTGCGTGTTCATTTGCATATCATTTGCCCATATGCTTGCATGGAAACATTTTGTAGGCATTTCAAACTCTGGAGGCATTCAAGGTTCAACACAATGGCAAGTGCTTCAACCTCTCCCATTGCTTTCGGGTCATCAAGGATGAGGAGAAGTTCAAGGCGCAATATGCCGCCCTCAAGTCGCATGGGGGGAAGCAAACCGTGGAGGAGGTTGGGGAGGGCGAGCCGACATGGCCGCGGGGGAAGACCAACTCCAAGAAGAAGGACAAGCGGGGTGCGGCATCCAACGCCTTGATCGCAAGCGTGGAGGGCATGATGAACAAAAAGGACCCAAGGGAGGAGGAGCGCTGGCGTTTCAATGCAGAGCAAATGGACGCTTTCATGAAGATCCAAAGGAAGAGGCTTGAGATGGACGTGGAGAAGCAAGCCAAGATGTTCGAGCTCGAGGTGGAGAAGCAAGCCAAGATGCTAGAGATCGAGGCCGTCAACGCCAAGACCAAGGCCAAAGAAGTGGCTCTCGCGAGTATGATGACCGGAGTGGAGATCATGAAGGTGGATCTCAACACCGTGTCGCCAAGAAAGAGGTCGTGGTTCGAGAAGATGCAGGCCGACATGCTCAAATTCGACGACGAGTGATCTATGACGGCGAGCGCCGTCTTTTTTGTATGTTGGCAGGTGTGCTCGCATGACCACGGGGCCACGATGGTGTGGTCGAACTCAAGTTCCACCCTTTTTTGTGTGCTGGCATGTGTGTCTGCCGGCTGACGAGTGCGCCAGCATGAACTGTGATGATATTTCCTGAAGCCGACATTGTATGCCGTCGCTGACATGGTGCCGGCATGATGAGACATGGTCGTTGGCATGATCGGCCGCAGGCCTTTTTTTAAAGTTAATGTGGACATGAAATGGGTCGGCGCATTGGGCGCACTGCCGACCCGAATGTAAAACTGAGCGGACGTCGGGTGTACGACTGATCTGAACGGACAAAAAACAGACTCCGTTGGAGTTGCTCTTAAATCTATGGTTATGATTAAAGTTTAGCGCAAAATAAAAAACGGCAAGGTTGGGCATGAATGGTTTGCACGTGACCGGAAAGAATCGGGAAGAAAACGAAGAGAAAACTCGGCAAAAGATAAGCTCGGATGGCAAAGCGGTGGATGGTCCCACGTTGACACGTCCCCACACAGGTGCGGCATCCGATGCAGCCCGAGTGCCCGAATACCAGCCGTATGCTTTTCACACGGAGGCAAAAGAAAAACCCTAGCCGCCGCCGACACATCCCGAGGGAATAAAGCCCTAACCTCAAGGCCGAGGCTGACATCCCTCCCCACCTTACACCTAGCCGCCGCCGCCGACGAAATCCACCCAAGCCGCCGAGCTCGTCTCGCCGTCGTCGCGCTCTAGGCTTTTGGGATGGAGGCCGAGACGGCGGCGAAGAGGGCGCGGGAGGGCGAGGGCGCTGCGGCGGCGGACGGAGCCGGGGAGCAGGCGGGGATCTCCGCCGTCATCCCCGGGTGGTTCTCCGAGATCAGCCCCATGTGGCCCGGTGAGGCGCACTCGCTCAAGGTGGAGAAGGTCCTGTTTCAAGGCAAGTCGGACTACCAAAACGTGCTGGTTTTCCAGTCCTCCACCTACGGGAAGGTGCTCGTCCTGGATGGGGTGATCCAGGTGACGGAGAGGGACGAGTGCGCCTACCAGGAGATGATCACCCACCTCCCTCTCTGCTCAATCAAAGACCCCAAGAAGGTCCTGGTCATCGGGGGTGGAGACGGCGGCGTTCTGCGGGAGGTCTCGCGGCACTCCTCGGTGGAGCAGATCGACATCTGCGAGATCGACAAGATGGTGGTCGATGTGTCCAAGCAGTTCTTCCCTCATCTGGCCCTCGGGTTCGAGGACCCTCGCGTGTCCCTGCACATCGGCGACGGCGTCGCCTTCCTGAAGAATGCTCCAGAGGGCACCTATGATGCAGTGATCGTCGATTCCTCCGACCCGGTAGGCCCTGCCCAGGAGCTGTTCGAGAAGCCGTTCTTCGAGTCCGTCTCCAGGGCTCTGCGTCCGGGCGGGGTCGTCTGCACCCAGGCGGAGAGCATATGGCTGCACATGCACATCATAGAGGACATTGTCACCAACTGTCGCCAGGTTTTCAAAGGCTCGGTGAACTACGCATGGACTACGGTGCCCACATACCCTAGGTATGCGCAACTGATCCTGTCTTCTATGTGATCGAACTGGGTTCTCCTTTCTTTAGCCACCGAGTTTATGATTCTCGGTTGTTGTTGCAGCGGAGTGATAGGTTTCATGCTCTGCTCCACGGAGGGACCTAGTGTTGATTTCCAGCATCCCGTCTTCAGCATCGAGGAGGACGAATACTCCACAAAATCAAAGGGGCCGCTCAAGTTCTACAATTCCGAGTTCCACACCGCATCGTTTTGTTTGCCATCATTTGCGAGGAGGGTCATTGAGGCCAAGGCTAACTAGATTCTTAGGAAGATGGTCACTGAAACCAAGGCCAATTTCAACACCGGGAGAAATCTGTCTTAGCGTAGACAGAGGAAAAGCCCCCTTTTTTATTAACTTGCAATAAGCCCACATGGAAATTATTGGTACCTGTGATTCTGTCTGCTGTATGTCTCAGGTTGTATTTCCTGGCTACCTGGTGGTATGAGAACCTTCTGAATTTAGTTTTTTGCCCTGCAGTTTTCTTATCTTATCTTATGCTTCCTCCATATCAAAATATAAGACATTTTTTGACATTATGATAATGTAAAAAACGTCTTATATTTTGATATGGAGGGGGTATTAAAGAAAGGACGAACGAAGCGAGCGGTTTTTACTGCGTTTAGGGGGGCAGGGGTGACAGTTTCTGTCATGGCAGTTCGTTTGGATTTTTGGAATAAGACCCTGCCTTGTGGACAGAACACGGTTGGATTAAATTGGTTACATTTTTGGAATAATACCCTGCCTTGTGGACACAACAAGGTTGGATTTTTGTATCAGAGGAAGACTATTTGTTAATTATATATGCTTGTGTGATGTCTTAATAAGATATCCCCAACTAACATCAAAAAACATAAATAAGAGTGCTACAGGAGTGCATGTTTAACGGAGTAACATGGTTGTTATGATTGGGGTGGGGTGGGGAGAAGCATTTCCTAACATATCATGAACAACTTGAAATGACATTTTTGCAGTTCAATAGAGGTAGTATAAGTTACAGGACAACTTAAGTAAATAGTGATAACTGTGGCACACACAAACGTACGCAGCCGACAACATATGAACTAACAACAGGTAGTCCATATCACTAGCAGTACAACACATTCTAAACCAAGATATATCCAGTGAAACCATCCGGTCCATCAATCCGTGTTTTTTTTGCGGGGGCCATCATCCGTGTTCATCATGCCTATATTGCTAATCAGTTGATCTACTAATACCATCTAAATTCAGCCAAAAAAGCGAATATGTTCTACCATTTGTCGTACTTTTTCTTCTTCCTTCTGAGCTATGCCACTCCGAGTTAGGGTTAGAGATCGACCCAAGGTTAAGGGGGTGTGTGTGAGGTAAGTGCCTGCCCTTTCAAATGAAAAAGAACTACCAATGCAAAAAAATGAAATGAAATGAATAATTGCTATTTCTTTATTAAATTATACATAAAAAGAAAGTTCTGAATGTATTAGGCAGAGCCCTTGTTTGCTATTAAAAAACATTTCCAACAAGGACTTTGAGCCTGATTGTGAAGGATCATACGTCTGGTCTCCTAAATCGGCCAAATAGGCTAACTTTGTTTAGTGAAATAGCCTTTTCCCTTAAGGATTATCATTTGTATGCCGCTCAATCTTTTTCTTCTTAGTGAACTTGTTGTCCATACCAAACTCTTCTGCAAACGTCTCGATGTCAAATGCAATTTCAGAGCAACCCTTTCGATCGACAAAATGTGAGGGTTTTGTGCCGCATCGCTCAAACCCCATAGAACTGCCGGACCGAGATCAGGTGACTCGCCTCTTGGCAGTCACCGCGTAACATGCGGGCTTACATCTGGCATGCATTCCTGATCGGAGGGACATTAACAAGTGAAGGCCAAAGCTGCGCACTTAGCAACGCTCGGGTTGACCATGGCGGAAAGACGATTCAGACTTTGCATGAGAAAACTTTTATTGTACTGGAGTATGTGAGAAAATATACTGGAATAAAACAAATATGTAAATTGATCTGTCCAGATTTATTTTACCTTACCCGTTTATGTTATACTTCCTTCATTTCTGAATATAAGTCTTTTACAGATACTAATATGGACTATATACAGAGCAAAATGAGTAGATATATACTTTAAACTATGTTTATATAGATCCATATATAGTCCATATTGAAATCTCTAGAAAGACTTATATTTACAAATGGAGGGAGTATTTTTTTCATTTTTCATTTTATATTTTGAAATAAAATTTATAGTTTGAGAATTGTTCTTCTCACATTGTAAGAGCATCCACAGCCGGACTTTGCAAATCTGGCCCAGCGGCCGCGCCCAGACGTGTCCGTGGACACTGACCGGTCAAGCCTTAAATTTGCGTTCTCACAACCAGACACCTTCAATTATCATATCTCAAATCGGATTCGAGCCGAATCTACTCGTCGCCGGAGCAGTACTCACCGTCGCTGTCCGCCTTCTCCTTCTTCGATGGCAGTCTGGCCATGGCACGGACCACCCGATTATGCTCTCTGGCAAGGGTGTGTGTGTTCCTCCGCTGCCGTTTCTTCACAATGCGGGTGCGGACGGCTTTCTCCAGAACCGCGCCCGCATTGCGAAGAAACGGCAGCGGAGGAACATGCATGCCCTCGCCAGAGAGCAGAATTGTGCGGTCCTGCTGTGGATGCTCTTACAATGTGAGAAGAACAATTCTTAAACTATAAATTTTATTTCAAAATATAAAATGAAAAATGAAAAAATACTCCCTCCGTGCGTAAATACAAATCTTTCTAGGGATTTCAATATGAACTACATATAGATGTATATAGACATAGTTTAAAGTATATATTCACTCATTTTGCTCTGTATATAGTCTATATTAGAATCTATAAAAAGACTTATATTTAGGAACGAAGGGAGTAGAACATAAATGGGTATGCATAAAATAAATCTGAACAGATCAATTTACATATTTGTTTTATTCCAGCATATTTTCTCACATACTTCAATACAACAAAAGTTTTCTCATGCAAAGTCATGAATCGTTTTTCCACCGTGGTCAACCTGTGCGTTGCTAAGTGGGCAGCTTTGGCCTTCACTCGTTGATGTTCCTCTGATCAGGAATGTATGGCAGATGTGAGCCCGCATGTTACACGGTGACTGCCAAGAGGCAAGTCACCTGATCTCGGTCCAAAACTGCAAGTCTGGCTGTGTAAGTCCTCCATATCTTCTGCACCCACAGCTTGCCTCTTCGTGCCCATCTCAAGGTCCATGCTTTGAGGGGTCCACATCCATTAATTCATGCCATACCAATCATTGATCTTTTCTAAAATTTATTATCAATGTTCATTAGATCAATGACATATATGTTGTTATTAATTATCAAAACCACTCGGGGATTAGTTGTTCACAACTCAAACCAATGAAGATCACCAATCAATCCAAAGGACAAAAGAAATCTACTCAAACATCATAAGATGTCAACACATCATTGGATAATAATATTTGGCATAAAGCACCATGTTCAAGTAGGGAATTACAGCGGGGTGCGGGAGAGTGGACCATTGAAAAGATATGAGGGAGGTGATGAAGACAATGATGTTGATGATGACGATCATCGCGACGATGGTTCCCCCGGCGGCACTCCGACGCCACCGATAGATAGGGGAAGAGAGGCTCCTCCTCCGGCTTGATCCTCCATAGCCTCCCCCCTAGATGGGGAGAGGTTCCCCCTCTGGTCCTTGGCCTCCATGGTGCCCCGGAGGGGCGAGAGCCCCTCTGAGATTGGACCTCTTTCTCTGTTTCCTTCTGTTTCTAGGCCCCTGTTTCTGGCCGAAAACCGTTTCTTATATTTCCGAAGATGTGTAACTCAGATAGAGCTGAAATTTTGAGGGAATTTTTATTTGGAAATTATCTTCCTTGCGGCTAAAGAAGAGCATCAACCGACCTACGAGGTGCCCACAAGGCAGGAGGGCGTGTCCAGGGGGTAGGTCGCGCCCTCGTGCCTTGTGGGCCCCTCAAGCACCGTCTTGGGTTGATTCTTCCTCCTAAAATCACATATATTTTAAAATAATTATTCGTAAATTTTTATCGTGTTTGGACTTCGTTTGGTATGGTATTTCTGCAAAACAAGAAACATACAAAAAAACAGGAACTGGCACTGGGCACTAGATTAATAAGTTAGCCCATCAAAATAATATAAAGGTGCACCAAGACCATAAAAAATTATAATAAACATGGCATGAATACTTTATAAATTATAGATACGTTGGATACGTATCAACCACCAAGACGACCGTTGTGGTCGCATCGAAGCCCGTCTTTTGATCTCTTTCTTTTGAAACTTCTTCTTTTCTTTGTTTTCCTATGGTTAGTTCCAACACAAGAGGAGTCAAAGAATATTTGCAAGTATTAGCAGTTGAATTGTCAATTCAACCACACATGAGACTAAATATCTGCAGTAAAATGATCAGTAGCAAAGTAGTATGGTAATATGATGGTAGTAGTAATGATAGCAATAGTAACAATACCAGAAGTAGTGGTAGTTTTGTAGCAGTTGTAACAGTAGCAGCAATAGTAGTAACTTAGTAAGAACAATATGTGAAAAACTCGTAGGCATTGGATCGGTGATTTTGTTGGATAATATTCATCATATAACAGTCATAACCTATCTAGGGCGACACAGAACTAGCTCCAATTCATCAATGGGATGTACGCATGTATTTCGTAAATAATTATATGTGCTTATGGAAAATAACTTGCATGACATATTTTATCCTACCCTCCCATGGAAGCGGGGTCCATAAGGAAACTAAGGGATATTAAGGCCTCTTTTTAATAGAGAACCAAAACAAAGCATTAACACATAGTGAATACATGAACTCCTCAAATTTTGATAATCACCGGAAATAATCCCAATTATTGTCACCTTAGGGTATGCGGATCATAACACGTAATAGGTACATATAACTTGCAAGATCGGATCATGTACACAAATTTATTGGTGAAACATAAACGGTTTAGATCTGAAATTATGGCACTCGGCCCCTAGTGAAAAGCATTAAGCAAAGTCATAGCAACATTAATCTCAGAACATAGTGGATACTAGGGATCAAGACCTAACAAACTAACTCGATTACATGATGAATCTCATCCAACCCATCACCGTCCAGCAAGCCTACGAAGAGATTACTCACTCCTAGCGGTGAGCATCATGAAATTGGTGATGGAGGATGGTTGATGATGACGAAGACGGAAGACCCCCCCTCTCCGGAGCCCCGAATAGACTCCAGATCTGGCCTCCCGATGAAGAACGGGAGATGACGGCGGCTCCATGTCATAAAGCGTGATGAAACTTCTTCCTTGATTTATTCTCGGGAAATAGGAATTTATAGGATCGACATTAGGGTCAGCGGAGCCTCGTGGGCCCCACTACCCACCAAGACGCGACAGAGGGGGTGGCACACCCTGGTGCCTAGTGGGAAGCTGGGCCCCCTCTAGTGGGTCTTGGTTCCAATATTTTTCTTTTATTCCAAAATAAATCTCCAAAAAGCTTCGTCCAATTCCGTGAACTTATATTTCTGCACAAAAAACAACACCATGATTGTTCTGCTGAAAAAAAATCATTCCGGGTTAGTTTCATTCAAATCATGCAAATTAGAGCCTGAACCAAGAGCAAAAGTGTTTGGAAAAGTTGATACGACGGAGACGTATCAACTCCCCCAAGCTTAACTCATTGCTTATTGTCAAGCAATTCAGATGACAAACTAAAAGTGATAAAGAACAACTTTTACGAACTCGTTTGTTCTTGTGTTCATATATATTCTTAAATAATACCTAGGTTTTCAGCAAAGATCATAACTAATCATGCAAACAATAACTCCTAGAAATTATATTCACTCATATCAATGGCATAATCAACTAGCGAGCAATAAAAATATCTCAAATGCCAACACTTGTCAAAACAATCATGATATAATATGGCAATAATGGTATCTCTCTAGCCCTTTCTAAGACCGCAAAACATAAATGCAGAGCACCTCCAAAGTTCAAGCAGCGACTAAACATTGTAATTCATGATAGAAGAGATCCAATCATGATGCACAGAACATTAACTATACACAATGCATGAGGATGACAATAGTGCTCTGAGGACTGGTGCTTATTTGAGAAGGTGATGACTCAACATAAAAGTAAATAGACAGGCCCTTCGTAGAGAGAAGTAGGGATTTGCAGATGTGCCATAGCTCGAAGCGTAAATCAGAGATAAATATAATTCTGGGAGGTATACCTTTCTTGTCAACGTTATGACCAAAAAATTTCAATATCTTCCATGCTAAACACATTAGCGGCAGTCCCAAGTGGTAAAAGTAAAGTTTACCCCCCGTCCAACCAAAAACACAAGCCATGGCTAGCCGTATCCTCGGGTACCCTCCATACCAATAATAGTACGACGAAGTTTTGTTTAATTATTTGCAATTTTGATCATGGGATTGGGCATCCCGATTACCAGCCCCTCTCATGCGAGGATGAGTGAATAGACACTCAACATGAGAATAAACCGCTTAGTATGGAATATACTGACCACCCCCTGTCACTCCATGAGCGGTACGGGCATACAAAACAGTTGTTCATTTGAACTTTTAGAGGTGGCACATGCAAATTTACCTGCAATGGCAGAGTAATACCGCATATAGGTAGATATAATGGACTCATCTGGAATAAATTTGGTTTAAGGGTTTTGATGCACAAGCAGTATTCCTGCTTAGTATAGGCGAAGGCTAGCAAATAGGTTGAGAAGCGACCAGCTAGAAAGCGAAAACGGTTATGAACATGCATTGTGAATAATTAACATTGAATACTAGTATGAGTAGGATATAAAAACCATGAACATAAATATCGTGGAGGCTATGTTGGTTTTGGATCTACTACATATGTGAACATGGGCCAAGTCAAGCCACTTGAAACATTCAGAGGAGGATACCATATCATCATACTACATCACAACCATTTTAATGCATGTTATATCTAAAATAAATCATTATCCACTCCTAGCTACTTAAGCATGAGCAACTATAATCTCCAATTGCCATTGTAACATGTTTGATCATAATATGCTGAATCATGGATATTGAGTTAAACATATTTACAAAAGCAAGAACAAGTTGAGTTCATACCCGCTTTTCCTTGCCATAATCACTTCATCAATTTTTTTCATTATTGCCTTTCACTTGCACGACCGAATGATATGAAAATAATAACAATGCAAGAGTGCCGTGGACTAAGCTGGAATCCGCAACATTTTATTCAAATGAGAAGGCAAAATAATACAGGCTCTTTGTCGGCTCAACAATACTGCATATGAGAGGCACTCAACATTTTCATCGTGGTCTTCTCATACCGACTCAACAAAAGAAAAGAATTTCAGAGAAACATATTGAAATATTTTTGGAGTTTTTGATTTTTGTTGAAGAAAGAAAATTAAAAGAAGAAAAACAAAAAGAGAAAAAGTATTTACACGGGAGAGCTCCGAACAGGCAAAAAATTGAGAAATATTTTTGGGTTTTCTTTTAATACTACAACTGATTTAAACTAGAAAGAAAAATTGAAAATAATTGAGAAATATTTTTGGATTTTTTCAAAGTTTTTCAAACACACAATAAGAAAGCAAATAAATAAATATGACATGGATTATACAATGAAAAAGTATGAACGCCGACAACTGGAATGAAGTGTGTGATCATGAATGTAATGTCGTTTTGAAATACGTAGTCCCCCAAGCTTAGGCTTTTGCCTAGCTTGGTAATCACCATCCGTAGCCTGGGTAATAGTCAGAATGATAGCTCGTGGAGGCTCTCGATGCAGCCTCCTCAGCCTGGCGGGAAGCCTCTACTGCCGCGTTTGTACTCACGCCTCTCTCTCATAGACGTAATATCTTCCTTTACTCTCGTAATCAAAGAGAGTAGGTGCATGCAAAATAATAGGTACAATGGTTTTTTTATCGAACATCAAGTTGTAATTGTGATTTTGAGCTCCATACTTAATGAACTTATGACACTGCATTGCATCAAAGTCTAGGTATTGGGTAGGTAAAATAGGATCATTGGGTATAGGTGTCACACCTAGACTTCTTGCTACATGCGGGGCATAAATTCCTCCATAAAAATGACCACTATAAGCATTGCATTGCAACCTCCGTGCAACGATTGCACCAGGATCATAATGTTTGGTCCCCGTTAGAGCAATGTGTATGAGGCTCAAGTCTGGGGCATTGTAACGCCCTCGATGCGGCTATATCTCCCACGTGTCGAAGCACGACTTAGAGGCATAACCGCATTGAAAGCAATGTCGCAAGTGAGGTAATCTTCACACAACCCATATAATACAATAGGGGAAAAAGATACATAGTTGGCTTACAATCGCCACTTCACACAATTACATGAATAAAGCATTACATCAACCAGATACAATCAAGGTTCGACTACGGAACCAAAATAAAAGAAGAACCCCAAATGCGACAAGGTCCCCGATCGACCCCAACTGGGCTCCACTACTGATCAACTAGAACGAAACAACACAAAGGACAAGATCTTCATCGAGCTCCTCCTGAGCTTGGTTGCGTCAACTGCACGGTCTCGTCGGCACCTGCAAGCTGGTTTTGGAAGTATCTGTGAGTCACGGGGACTCAGCAATCTCACACCCTCGCGATCAAGACTATTTAAGCTTATGGGTAAGGTAAAGGTATGAGGTGGAGCTGCAGCAAGCGACTAGCATATATGGTGGCTAACATATTCGCAAAAGAGAGCGAGAAGAGAAGGCAAACCACGAACGGAGAACTATGATCAAGAAGTGATCCTAGAACAACCTACGTCAAACATAACTCCAACACCGTGTTCACTTCCCGAACACCGCCGGAAAGAGACCATCACGGTTACACACGCAGTTGACTCATTTTAATTAAGTTAATGTTCAGGTTATCTACAACCGAACATTAACAAATTCCCATCTACCCATAACCGCGGGCACGGCTTTCGAAAGTTCAAATCCCTACAGGGGTGTCCCAACTTAGCCCATGACAAGCTCTCACGGTCAACGAAGGAATAGACCTTCTAGCGGGAAGACCCAATCAGACACGGAACCCCGGTTACAAGACATTTCGACAATGGTATAACAAGTCCAGCAAGACCGCCCGATGCGCCGACATCCTGATAGGAGCTGCACATATCTCGTTCTTAGGGCAACACCGGATGAGTGCTCCGTACAACTAAAACCAGCCCTCAAGTTTCCCCGAGGTGGCGCTGCAAAGGACTCTAGTTCAGACTAACACTTAGACAAGCACTGGCCCGGGGGGGGGGGGGGTTAAAATAAAGATGACCCTCGGGATGCGCGACTCCCAAGGGAAAAAGGCTAGGTGGCGAATGGTAAAACCAAGGTTGGGCCTTGCTGGAGGAGTTTTATTCAAGGGGAACTGTCAAGGGGTTCTCATTATTACCCAACCGCATAAGGAACGCAAAATCCGGGAACATAACACCGATATGACGGAAACTAGGGCGGCAAGAGTGGAACAAAACACCAGGCATAAGGCCGAGCCTTCCACCCTTTACCAAGTATATAGATGCATTAATTAAATAAGATATATTGTGATATCCCAACAAGTAAACATGTTCCAACAAGGAACAACATCTCCATGTTCCAACAAGGAAAAAAACTTCAATGTTCACCTGCAACTAACAACGATATAAGAGGGGCTGAGCAAAGCGGTAACATAGCCAAACAATGGTTTGCTAGGACAAGGTGGGTTAGAGGCTTGGTTCAACAATATGGGTGGCATGATAAGCGAGTGGTAGGTATCGCAGCATAGGCATAGCAAAAGAGCGAGCATCTAGCAAGCAAAGATAGAAGTGATTTCGAGGGTATGATCATCTTGCCTGAAATCCCGCAAGGAAGAAGAACGAGTCCATGAAGAAGATAAACGGGCGTAGACGAACGGGTCCTCACAAACGCGACGTTACCGGAACCAACCCGAAGAAGCAAACACCGGAATGAAGCTCACAACATAGTAAACAACCAAGTCATGAACATGGTATGATATGCGGGATGCGGTATGTGATGCATATGCATGATTTGGCAATGAATGCATGAACCTGGTCTCAACATGGAAATCCAAGTGTGCCACTGGAAAGATCAGATGAAATCTCTTGAAAACGATATAAAGATCACCGGAATCGGAGTTACGGTTTGGAAATGGCAAGCGATTCAAATATGGCCACGGTCTGCGATACACAACAAGTAGCCATCTAAATGCAACAAGATGAACATGCTACAGCACTCAAACATGACAACAAAATACATGGCAGGGATCCATTCATGATGCTTGACAAAAGAGGAACACTGAGCTACGGCCAATTCACCCATTAACAGGTTTAAACAAGCATGGCAAAAATGCATTTGGTAAACAGATTTCAGACTTAGTGAAATTAACACTTGTTTGGAATTTCAGATCAGATAGCACTCTTTGGAGCAACAAAACTACATGCTACAGGACCTGCACATGGCAAAGTAAAGCATGTAATGGAGCTACTCAAAGAACTTAACAAAAGTCCCTTAGTGACCTTGAGCCAAAAGGGATCAGAAAATACAATTGCAAGCATGTGAACATGGCAAAAACATAATCAGTTCTCAGACTTAGTGAAAACTGGAGCATGCTGAAACAGATATCAAGTAGGCATGTTTACGAGCTCGATGCACTCACTACAGAGCAAGTCATGACAAGCTAAGCATACACCCATCAATAATACAAAAAATTAAAGCTAGACATGGCAAGAACAATAGCATAGCATGCACAGATCAACTACAACATTCTCGGCAAAATCGCTAACAAGTAGACAATCTGCCCAGATTCACGAAATGACAAAAGTAGAGCTCGATTGACTCAAGCTAGGGTGCTCCATAATTGCAAACAAAGACATGGATGGATAGAGCACTACAAGATTAACAAAATACCCTTACTGATCATCCTCAAAAGAGGCACGGATCACTAGGAAACAACATGAACATATGACCATATGAGATAAACAGCTCAAGGACTTAGTGGAAAAGCTAAGTCCCTGAAATCAGCATTAGCAAATGCCTCACTTTGCAAGCTCGTGCTAGTCACCACACACATCACAAAAATACATGGGTTGCACCTCTGGAAAGATGGCAAAACCCTTAACAAAACATATGTAGAGCTCAAGGGCATATCATACACACAATAATCATGGCAAAAATGACAAATAACTAAATGGAGCAGCAGATCTGACAATTATCTCAAGTAGCACTCTTCTAACAGCATTTCGGGCATCAAGATGAACTCAAATGAAAATGATACAATGAGATGAAATGATGTACTCTCTGAGATGAACATTTTGATATGCTATATGCCAAAAAACGGAGCTACGGATGCGGAGTTATGGCATGTTGAACAGGGCTCCAGAGAGTAAATATTTTTGGGACTTAGGGAAAAACGAGGTCAACCTCTATCAGATCCAGATCTAGCGCGGAGTTCGAGGTTCAACAAAAGTCATCGCCGGAGAGGAGGGAGATGGCCGGAGTGGAGGGGTCCGGCCAGATCCTGGCGCGCGTCGCCGGATCGGCGTCGGCGGCGTGCTGGAGAGGCGCGGGCGACGCGCGGAGAGAGCTCGGGCGGCGCGCTGCGGGTGCCGGCGTGGAGGCGCGGGCGACAGCGGCCGTCGCCGGCGAGGGGCGGCGGCCGGCGCAGGCGAAGAGCGGCGGCGCGCGCGGGATTCGGCGACGGAGCTGCGCGGGTGCTCCAGCGGGGGCGTGGCCCGGGGCGGGCCGGCCTCGGGCCCCGGCGGGCCTGGCGGTTGGCACGGTGAAGTAGGGCGCGGCGCGGGCGACGTGGCGCAGCGGGATTGGAGGAGGGAGTCGGCGGAGCTGATGTGTCGCCTCGCCATTGGCCGGGCGACGTGGCGGCTGGGTGGACGCGTCCGGCCACCGGGCGGACATGTCCGGTGGCGCGGGGAGGAGTGGATCTAGGGTTCATCCGCGATTTTTGGGGAGGGGATCACATATTTATAGGTAGAGGAAGCTAGGAGAGTCCAAATGAGGTGCGGTTTTCGGCCATGCGATCGTGATCGAACGACCGAGATGATGGAGATGTCTTAGGAGGGTTTTGGGCCAAGATGGAGGGGTGTTGGGCTGCAACACACACGAGGCCTTTTCGGTCCCTCGGTTAACCGTTGGAGTATCAAACGAAGTCCAAATGGCACGAAACTTGACAGGCGGTCTACCGGTAGTAAACCAAGGCCGCTTGGCAAGTCTCGGTCCAATCCGAAAATATTTAATCCCCACACACGAAAGAAAGGTAGAAATGACCACCGGAGGAGATAGGAGCGCCGGAATGCAAAACGGACAATGGGGAAAATGCTCGGATGCATGAGACAAACATGTATGCAAATGAAATGCACATGATGACATGAGATGCAAATGCATGACACGCAAGCAATGACAAGGCAAAAACATCAAATAACTGGAGGACACGTGGCACATCGGTCTCGGGGCGTTATAGGCACATAGTGTACTGCAATCTTGTTTACCCACGATCCATTTGCCATTAAAAGTGCAAAGTAACGGATAGATGGAAATTGTATACTTTTTATTCTAGTTTGTGTAACTCCTCTATCCTCACCACAACAGAGGCTAGTTAAGAACATCTCATACTCAGATTTTGATGGTTCGTCTAGCGAACCCCAATATGGAATTTTGCATGTACCACCAAATTCTTATAGAGGCATGGTAAAGGCGCTATCATAAAGGCAAAATGAAACTCTAGAATCACGAGAATGATACTTAAATATCTTGGTGAATGATTGGGTGAGGTGGTGATGCTAGATACACTTATCTGCGATGAAGGGAGCGAGCTCGGTGTTATGACCATACTGATCAAATTCTTCCTTAATACCCGCACCTATCATGAACTCATCACATGGCCAGAGGCATGATTTGGTATGGGCATCCCTTACCGAGCTTGCGCTTGGCTCATTATAGGCCTGTCGTATCGAGCTCTCACTCGATGATGCCTCCGAGGACCACCGCCTCGAAGAACTCCTCCTAAAGAGGTACGCTTTATCTGTGAAGAATTTCTGAAATTTTTGAGCCATAAAATAATGTCAACAAAACTTCACAAAACTGATAGTAACTACTCATATGGATGTTTAGAGGCTATATGAAGCATTCAAACTACTTGGAACTCAAATAATTCAACATGCAAGCTCATTTTCAGTAGCACCAAGAGTAGCTAATTACTCAAAATATAGACCACTAAAGCAAAACTAATTGGAGCAATGAAGGAGTCACATACCAAGTAGCAATCCCCCAAAACAGTTTCAAAAATGGAGTTCCGAGCAAGGAGATTGAAATTTGTGGGTTTGAGAGCAAGAACACGAGAGAGAGAGAGCTACATTGATTTTTTCTGGAGGTAGGTGACGAAGTGAGCTAAAGGAGTGAGTGAGGGGGTTCTTGTGGGGCCCACTACCCACCAGGGCGTGCCAGGTGGGTGTGGCGTGCCCTGGTGCCTAGTGGGCACCTGGGGCACCCCTGTGTTGTTTTCAGTGCCAAAAAATCTCAAATATTTAGAAAAAACCGTGTTAAAATTTTAGGTCATTCTAAGCACTTTTATTTTGGGCCATTTTTTATTACACGGAGAATTCAGAAAATAGGGTATTCATGGCATTTATTGCATTTAACTAAAAATAACAAAAAAATATAAAGTGGGTACAGAAAGTTGTGCCTACTAAATTCATCGACCACATGCCTCTCAAAAATAATCCATTAATAAGGTTGATCAAGTCTTATTAACAACCACTTCCGATTAGTATGAACCCGAAGAACTTTCATAAAACACTAAGTTACCTCAATGGGGATATGCATCTCCCCAACAATAAATGTTTCATATTTCTTTTTGATAGCAGGTAGAGGGAGTTGAAAACTTCCAATAGTAATAGTCGGAGTCTCTTCAATAACGTTAATACCATTCACTTAAAATTGTTTCTACGAAAAGTGCACCGTATGCTCATTACCATTGATATGAAAAGTGACCTTGCTTTTGTTGTAATCAATAACATCCCCTGCAGTATTAAAAAATGGTCTATGAAGGATAATCAACATGTTGTCGTCCTCGGGCATATCAAGTATAACATAGACTGTTAAGATAGTAACATCCGCAACCACAACGAGCACATCCTCCCAAACACTGATGGGTATGGCAGTTGATTTGTCAGCCATTTGCAAAGATATTTCAGTGGGTGTGAGTTTATTCAAATCAAGACTTTTGTATAAAGAGAAAAGCATAACACTAACACTAGCTCCTAAATCACATAAGACAGTTTTGACATAACTTCTTGTAATGGAACATGGTATAGTTGGTATTCCTGGATCTACTAGTTTCTTAGGTACTCCTACTTTAAAATAGTAATTAGGAAGCATGGTGGAGATTTCATCTTCAGGTATTTTTATTTTATTAGTGACAATATCTTTTAGGACAATTAATATTATGTCCCTAGTTGTGTCACACTGGACATGTTTACTCATACTTTCCAAAAATACTCGTTCCTCCCCAGACCACTTTGCTTCTCTTGTATTTTTGCCCTTTCGTCTCAATTCCGCCAGGTCAAAGGTGCTTGACTATTAGAGAGACATTTTTTTGGACCATTTTGCCCCTCCTTACAACTCTAGTTAAAAATCAAAGAAAAAACAATGTTACACTTACATGTGGGACCCAATTTAAATGCAAAAGAAAAAAAATCCTTCCCTCTCTCTTCCCTGTGGGACCCACACCCCCATCCACCTTCCTATCTTCTTCCTCCCGCAGCTCCGGCATGGCTTGCTCGCTCACCCTGCTGCCGATCACCCGCACCAGTACCTCCCCGACCTCGAGCCCCGGGACAAGAAGTTGTTGCCCATCTGCCCGCCGTCGGTCGCCAGTGCCTCCCCAACCTCCATCCCGACCAGATCCGGTCCAGCCCGAGCCTCTTGCGGCTGGATCTTCCGTCTCTGCCGCGCCCACGCCCCGGGCCGATCCTGGCCTCCACTACATCACGTTGCCCCCCTTGCCCAAAGATCCTCGCCACCCATCCCTGGACCTTGTCTTGGTGGCTCTAGCCATCCGCGTCGAATCTCGGGCACTCCACCCAAACCTCGCCGCCACCTACCTCCAGCGACACATCGAATCGAGATCTCCTGCACGCCTTGCGATGGCGCTGCCTCTGCCACACATATCACGGACGAACACCGTGGCCTCGAGGTCCAACCTGTGCTCAGGCGCCCGCTGGCGAGAGGTCGGTTGCCCCCGCCATGCAGTCCATCAGCGGGCCAGTTGACAGAGTTGGGCGGTGCCTGGGGTGGGAGAGGGAGGTGGTAGTGGGGGCGCCGATGGCAGGTCATGCGACACCGGCAGCGCGAGTGCGGCGATACCAGGATGGGGAAAGTGAGGTGTTTCAGGAGGGGGAGGGGAGAGAGTGTATGTTTTTCTATTTTTTCTTTCTTTTGCATTTAGTCGGGTCCCACATGTAAGCATCACATTGTTTTTTTCTTTGATTCTGAACTGAAGTTGGAAGGAGGGGCAAAATGGTCCAGAAAAACATCGCTCTGATGGTCAAACGCCTTTGACTGGACAGAGCTGAGATGGAAGGGCAAAAACACAAGAGAAGCAAGGTGATTTGGACAAGAATGAGTATTTTCAAAAAGTAGGGGTAAACCTGTCGAGTGTGACCCAACTAGGGGCATACTATCAATTATCCCATATCCTTTATATATTTAGCATAAGGGGCCATCTTTAAAATACCAGTCGAATGAGTACGTAAAAAAAACCGGCCTAAGCATTTCAGGAAAGCATTCAAATTCTTCCTCATCCTTTTTCTTAGAAGGTTTAAGTGGAAAGGGCATGGGTTTCTGAACCCATGGTTCCCTTTCTTTACCATGTTTTTCAGAAACAAGATCTCTCTTATCATAATGTTTATTTTTAGAAGGTGGGTTATCAAGATCTACATCATGTTCTATTTCAACATCATTATCTGGTTCTTTATCATTGTCTGGTTGAACATCTATATGAACATTGTCATTCTCATTATCACTAGGTGAATGTCCATTACCAGATTGTGTTTCAGCATCAGAAATAGAAACATCATTATCATCCTCTGAAGGTTTTTCTACCTCAGGTTCACTAGAAGTATGCAAAGTCCTATCATTTTTCTTTTACTTTTTAGACGGACTAGGTGCATCAACATTAATTCTTTGAGAGTCTTGTTCAATTGTTTTAGGGTGTCCCTCAGGATAAAGTGGGTCCTAAGTCATTTTACATCCTCTAGTCATTACTCTAACAACATGATCATTCATATTATTATTCATTTCATTGAGCAACTCACTTTGAGATTTAGCAACTTGTTCTAACCGAGTCTGAACCATAGAAGCATGTTTTCTTACTCCTTTAATATAATTAGTGATTCTAAATACCAAGTCACTCAAGCGAGCAATTGTATCAGCATTTTGCGTTAATTGTTTTATAACATAGTCATTGAAATGATCTTGCTCGATAATGTAATTGTGGAACTCATACAAGCATTGACTAGGATGTTTATTGTAAGGGATATCACCTTCATCAAACTTTATAAAAGATTTTACCTGTACCACCTGTGGTGGTGCGTCGAGACTGTGTATTTCTTCAATAGGTGGTAATTTTTTAACATCCTCAGCTTTAATACCTTTTTCTTTCATACATTTCTTTGCTTCTTGCATATCTTTAGGACTGAGAAATAAAACACCCCTCTTCTTTGGAGTGGGTTTAGGCGGTGGTTCAAGAAGTGTCCAATCATCATAATTCATCAACATATTATTCAATAGTTCCTTGGTTTTTTCAACAGTTTGTTCCCTAAAAACACAACCAGCACAACTATCTAGGTGGTCCCTAGAAGCATCGGTTAGTCCGTTATAGAAGATATCAAGTATTTCATTTTTCTTTAGAGGATGATCATGCAAAGCATTAAGTAATTGGAGAAGCCTCCCCCAAGCTTGTGGGAGACTCTCTTCTTCAATTTTTACAAAGTTAAATATTTCCTGTAATGCAGCTTGTTTCTTATGAGCAGGAAAATATTTTTCCAGAGAAGTAATAAATCATATCCTGGGGACTACGCACACAACCAAGAGCAAGAGTATTATACCATAACTTAGCACCACCCTTTAACGAGAAAGGAAATAACTTGAGAATATAGTAGTAGCGAATTTTTTTCATCATGAGCAAATAGGGTGGCTATATCATTTAATTTAGAAAGATGTGTCACAACAGTTTCAGTTTCATAGCCATGGAAAGGATCAGATTCAACCAAAGTAATTAGCTCTGGGTCGACAGAGAATTCATAATCCTTATCAGTAATAAATATAGGTGAAGTAGCGAACTTAGGATCATATTTAATTCTAGCATTCAAAGATTTTTCTTTCAACTTGCATAGTAATTTCTTAAATCGTCTCTATCCTTACAAGAAAGTCCCTAGCTACCTCTCCATCCATAACATAACCTTCAGGCAATTCATATCTAGGAGAGCTAGTGTGATGCCCGGATGATTAAGCTACAGTAATCCTATGCTAATGAGGCTACGTACCCGTGTTACTGTTGCTAATCTCACTTGATTCAAAAATGATTCAGATTCAAAATTTAAAAATAAAGTCAAACAAATAAAGTTTTCAAATGTCAAAACAAAAATGTTTGTTAGGTTGCAAATATTCACTAGCTAATTATCATGTGGCAATCAACATCAATTGGCTCTCCCTTTAATCCCTAGGAAAATATAAAGTGGCCCAACCGCATATTAATTAGCTTATTGAATTTCCAAAAATGCTTGAACAATTCCGTTGGCTCTCAAACTTTCTATGCAACACCACAATGTTGTTCTCGAATTGTGTGCCAAATTTCAAGTTTGACTAAATTAATATTTGTCACTCAAATAAATACGAACAGTGGCTAACTGAAATACATAAAAGGGAAAATAGAAAATGGCCTAACTAACTGTTGTGCCACTGGGCCTTTGATGACCACAGTACTTTTGGCCCAGCCCACCCCCTTGTCATCCCCAACCCCCTGTAGCTACAGGGAGACATGGGATGGTGGCGCCCATCCGCCGGCCATGCCATGCGTGGCGGCCATCCCCCTGTTGGGGAACACAGTAATTTCAAAAAAAAATCCTACGCACACGCAAGATCTATCATGGTGATGCATAGCAACGAGAGGGGAAGAGTGTTGTCCACGTACCCTCGTAGACCGTAAGCGGAAGCGTTATGACAACGCGGTTGATGTAGTCATACGTCTTCACGATCCGACCGATCCTAGTGCCAAAAGTACGGCACCTCAGCGATCTGCACACGTTCAGCTCGGTGACGTCCCACGAACTCTCGATCCAGCTGAGTGTCGAGGGAGAGCTTCGTTAGCATGATGGCGTGATGACGGTGATGATGATGCTACCGGAACAGGGCTTCGCCTAAGCACCGCTACGATATGATCGAGGTGGATTATGGTGGAGGGGGCACCGCACACGGCTAAGGGATCAACGATCAACTTGTGTGTCTATGGGGTGCCCGCTGGCCACGTATATAAAGGATGGGGGGAGGAGGAGGCCGGCCCTCATAGGGCGCACCCAAAGTGTGGAGTCCTACTAGGACTCCCTAGTCCTAGTAGGATTCCACCTCCCACATGGAATAGGAAAAAGGGAAGGGAGAAGGAGAAGGAAGGAAGGGGCGCCCCCTTTCCCTAGTCCAATTCGGACCAGTCCATGGGTAAGGGGAGCAGCCACCCTTGAGGCCTTCCTCTCCTTTCCCGTATGGCCCATTAAGGCCCAATACGAATTCCCGTAACTCTCCGGTACTCCGAAAAATACCCGAATCACTCGGAACCTTTCCGATATCCGAATATAGCCTTCCAATATATCGATCTTTACATCTCGACCATTTCTAGACTCCTCGTCATGTCCCCGATCTCATCCGGGACTCTGAACAAACTTCGGTCATCAAATCACATAACTCATAATACAAATCGTCACAAAACATTAAGCGTGTGGACCCTACGGGTTCGAGAACTGTGTAGACATGACCGAGACTCATCTCTGGTCAATAACCAATAGCGGAACCTGGATGCTCATATTGGTTCCTACATATTCTACGAAGATCTTTATCGGTCAAACCGCATAACAACATACGTTGTTCCCTTTGTCATCGGTATGTTACTTGCCCGAGATTCGATCGTCGGTATCATCATACCTAGTTCAATCTCGTTACCGACAAGTCTCTTTACTCATTCCGTAATGCATCATACCGCAACTAACTCATTAGTCACATTGCTTGCAAGGCTCATAGTGATGTACATTACCGAGAGGGCCCAGAGATACCTCTCCGATAGATGAAGTGACAAATCCTAATCTCGATCTATGCCAACTCAACAAACACCATCGGAGACACCTGTAGAGCATATTTATAATCACTCAGTTACGTTGTGACATTTGATAGCACACAAGGTGTTCCCCCGGTATTCGGGAGTTGCATAATCTCATAGTCAGAGGAACATGTATAAGTCATGAAGAAAGCAGTAGCAATAAAACTGAATGATCATTATGCTAAGCTAATGGATGGGTCTTGTACATCACATCATTCTCTAATGTGACCCCGTTCATCAAATGACAACACATGTCCATGGCTAGGAAACTTAACCATCTTTGATTAACGAGCTAGTCAAGTAGAGGCATAGTAGGGACACTCTGTTTCTCTATGTATTCACACATGTACTAAGTTTTCGGTTAATACAATTCTAGCATGAATAATAAACATTTATCATGATATAAGGAAATATAAATAACAAATTTATTGTTGCCTCTAGGGCATATTTCCTTCACTCCCGGCTCCCCTATGACTACAAGAGCACCTCCAGCCCCTCCTCTCTCCCCTAGGAACCCTAGCCACTCCTCTTCCCCCCCTTGCCCCTTCCTGGATCTGGATGCCGCAGCCTTCGACGCCGTTGCACGTAGCCGCTCGCCATCACCCATCGCTCGCCATCATCGCCTCGTTCTCGACCTCCTCCCCAACCGTCCTTGTCAAGCCTCGATGCCCTCCTCTCTGCAATAGAAGTGAGAACTCCGTCTCCCTCTTTCCCCTCGGCCGCCGACACCATCCATCGCATCCTTGCCGTGCTCCTCGCCTCTCTTGACACACCAGCATGCGCCCGTGTCCGCGCGTGTGGCTCTGCCTGCGCCCATGCTGCCTGTGTCCGCTGCCCGCGCTCGCACGCCCCCCATGGCCACACACCACGCCCTTCCAAGCGCCGGCTGCGCCCACCGAGGCCCCGTCCCGCCCCTTCTCGCTATCGCCATCGCGACCGCATGCCCCTCCGCGCCCGAGATGCGTTGCTGCCTACCGCTCAGGCCTGCTGCTCGCCCCGTTGCTTCCCCCCATATAGCCGTCGCAGCCCGCGCCCGCCACCGACTGTTGGGGAACGCAGTATTTCGAAAAATTTCCTACGATCACGCAAGATCTATCTAGGAGATGCATAGCAATGAGACGGGAGAGTGTGTCCATGTACCCTCGTAGACCAAAAGAGGATGTGTTTAGTAACGCGGTTGATGTAGTCGAACGTCTTCACGATCCAACCGATCCAAGTACCGAACTTATGTTACCTTCGTGTTCTGCACACGTTCAGCATGATGACATCTCTCGAGCTCTTGATCCAGTTGAGGACGAGGGAGAGTTCCGTCAGCACGACGGCGTGGCGACGGTGATGATGAAGCTACTGGCGCAGGGCTTCGCCTAAGCACTATGACGATATGACTAACGTGGTAAACTGTGGAGGGGGGCACCGCACACGGCTAAGAGATGTCTGTTGTACCTTTGGGGTGCCTCCCGCCTTCATATATAAAGGGGGGAGGAGGAGGTTGAAGGAAATATGCCCTAGAGGCAATAATAAAGTTATTATTTATTTCCTTATATTATGATAAATGTTTATTATTCATGCTAGAATTGTATTAACCGGAAACATAATACATGTGTGAATACATAGACAAACAGAGTGTCACTAGTATGCCTCTACTTGACTAGCTCATTAATCAAAGATGGTTATGTTTCCTAGCCATAGACATGAGTTCTCATTTGATTAATGGGATCACATCATTAGGAGAATGATGTGATTGAATTGATCCATTCTGTTAGCTTAGCACTTGATCGTTTAGTATGTTGCTATTGCTTTCTTCATGACTTATACATGTTCCTATGGCTATGAGATTATGCAACTCCTGTTTACTGGAGGAACACTTTGTGTGCTACCAAATGTCACAACGTAACTGGTGATTATAAAGGTGCTCTACAGGTGTCTCCGAAGGTACTTGTTGAGTTGGCGTATTTCGAGATTAGGATTTGTCACTTCGATTGTCGGAGAGGTATATCTGGGCCCTCTCGGTAATGCACATCACTATAAGCCTTGCAAGCATTGTAACTAATGAGTTAGTTGCGGGATGATTCATTACATAACGAGTAAAGAGACTTGCCGGTAACGAGATTGAACTAGGTATTGAGATACCAACGGCCGAATCTCGGGCAAGTAACATACCGAGGACAAAGGGAACAACGTATGCTGTTATGCGGTTTGATTGATAAAGATCTTCGTAGAATATGCGGGAGCCAATATGAACATCCAGGTTCCGCTATTGGTTATTAACCGGAGATGTGTCTCGGTCATGTCTACATAGTTCTCGAACCCGTAGGGTCCGCACGCTTAAAGTTCGGTGACGATCAGTATTATGAGTTTTTGTGTTTTGATGTACTGAAGGTAGTTTGGAGTCCCGGATATGATCACGGACATGACGAGGAGTCTCGAAATGGTCGAGACGTAAAGATCGATATATTGGATGACTATATTCGGACACCGGAAGTGTTCCGGGTGATTTCAGAGAAAACCGGAGTGCTGGAGGGTTACCGGAACCCCCCGGGAGAAGTAATGGGCCTTATGGGCCTTAGTGGAGAGAGAGAGGGCTGGCCCAAGGCAGGCCACGCGCACTCCCCCTCTGGTCCGAATTGGACTAGGAGAGGGGGGGGGGGGCGGGGGGCGGCGCCCCCCTTTCCTTCTCCCTCTCCCCCTTCCTTTCCCCCACCTAGTAGGAGTAGGAAAGAGGGGAGTCCTACTCCTACAAGGAGGAGGAGGACTCCTCCTCTCACGCCATAGAGGGCCGGTCGGCCTCCCCCCTTGCTCCTTTGTATACGGGGGCAGGGGGCACCTCTAGATACACAAGTTGATCAGTTGATCTATTCCAGCAGTGTGCGGTGCCCCCCTCCACCATATTGCACCTCAGTTATATCGTAGCGGTGCTTAGGCAAAGCCCCACGTTGGTAGCATCATCATCACCGTCACCACGCCGTCATGCTGACGAAACTCACCTGTGAAGCTTTGCTGGATCGGAGCTCGCGGGACGTCATCGAGTTGAACATGTGCAGAACTCGGAGGTGCCGTGCGTTCGGTACTTGGATTGGTCGGATCGTGAAGACGTACGACTACATCAACCGCGTTGTGCTAACGCTTCCCCATTCGGTCTACGAGGGTACGTGGACACACTCTCCCCTCTCGTTGCTATGCATCACCATGATCCTGTGTGTGCGTAGGATTTTTTTTTAAATTACTACATTCCCCAACAGTGGCATCTAAGCCAGGTTTTATGCGTAGATGTTAAATGCACGAGTAGAACAGAAGTGAGTTGTGGGCGATACAAGTCATACTGCTTACCAGCATGTCATACTTTGGTTCGGCGGTATTGTTGGATGAAGCGGCCCAGACCGATATTACGCATACGCTTACGCGAGACTGGTTCTACCGACGTGCTTTGCACATAGGTGGCTGGCGGGTGTCAGTTTCTCCAACTTTAGTTGAACCGAGTGTGGCTACGCCCGGTCCTTGAGAAGGTTAAAACAACACTAACTTGACGAACTATCGTTGTGGTTTTGATGCGTAGGTAAGAATGGTTCTTGCTCAGCCCGTAGCAGCCATGTAAAACTTGCAACAACAAAGTAGAGGACGTCTAACTTGTTTTTGCAGGGCATGTTGTGATGTGATGTGGTCAACACATGATGCTATATTTATTGTATGAGATGATCATGTTTTGTAAAGAAGTTAATGGCAACTGGCTGGAGCCATATGGTTGTCACTTTATTGTATGCAATGCAATTGCCCTGTAATTGCTTTATGTTATCACTAAGCGGTAGCGATAGTCGTAGAAGCAATAGTTGGCGAGACGACAATGATGCTACGATGGAGAACAAGGTGTCGCGCGGGTGACGATGGTGATCATGACGGTGCTTCGGAGATGGAGATCACAAGCAGAAGATGATGATGGCCATATCATATCACTTATATTGATTGCATGTGATGTTTATCTTTTATGCATCTTATTTTGCTTTGATTGACAGTAGCATTATAAGATGATCTCTCACTAAATTTCAAGATAAAAGTGTTCTCCCTGAGTATGCACCGTTGCCAAAGTTCGTCGTGCCGAGACACCACGTGATGATCGGGTGTGATAAGCTCTACGTTCATCCACAACGGGTGCAAGCCAGTTTTTGCACACGTAGAATACTCGGGTTAAACTTGACAAGCCCAGCATATGCAGATATGGCCTCGGAACACTGAGACCGAAAGGTCGAGCGTGAATCATATAGTAGATATGATCAACATAGTGATGTTCACCATTGAAAACTACTCCATCTCACGTGATGATCGGACATGGTTTAGTTGATTGGGATCACGTGATCACTTAAGATGATCAGAGGGATGTCTATCTAAGTGGGCGTTCTTAAGTAATATGATTAATTGAACTTAAATTTATCATGAACTTAGTACTTGATAGTATTTTGCTTGTCTATGTTGACTGTAGATAGATGGCCCGTGCTGTTGTTCCGTTGAATTTTAATGCGTTCCTTGAGAAAGCAAAGTTGAAAGATGATGGTAGCAATTACACGGACTGCGTCCGTAACTTGAGGATTATCCTCATTGCTGCATAGAAGAATTACGTCCTAGAAGCACCGCTGGGTGCCAGGCCTGTTGCAGATGCTACTGATGACATTAAGAATGTCTGGTATAGTAAAGCTGATGACTACTCGATAGTTCAGTGTGCCATGCTTTACGGCTTAGAACTGGGACTTCAACGATGTTTTGAACGTCATGGAGCATATGAGATGTTCCAGGAGTTGAAGTTAATATTTCAAGCAAATGCCCGAATGGAGAGATATGAAGTCTCCAATAAGTTCTACAGCTGCAAGATGGAGGAGAGTAGTTCTGTCAGCGAACATATACTCAAAATGTCTGGGTATCACAATCACTTGACTTAATTGGGAGTTAATCTTCCTATTGATAGTGTCATTGACAGAGTTCTTCAATCACTGCCACCAAGCTACAAAAGCTTGGCGATGAACTATAATATGCAACGGATGAATAAGACAATCCCCGAGCTCTTCGCAATGCTAAAGGCAGCGGAGGTAGAAATCAAGAAGGAGCATCAAGTGTTGATGGTCAACAAGACCACCAGTTTCAAGAAAAAGGGTAAAGGGAAGAAGAATGGGAACTTCAAGAAGAACAACAAATAAGTTGCTGCTCAAGAGAAGAAACCCAAGTCCGGACCTAAGCCTGAGACTGAGTGGTTCTACTACAAACAGACTAGTCACTGGAAGCGAAACTGCCCCAAGTATTTGGCGGATAAGAAGGATGGCAAGGTGAACAAAGGTATATGTGATATACATGTTATTAATGTGTACCTTACCAGAGCTCGCAGTAGCACCTGGGTATTTGATACTGGTTCTATTGCTAATATTTGCAACTCAAAACAGGGACTACGGATTAAGCGAAGACTCGCTAAGGATGAGGTGACGATGCACATGGGAAATGGTTCCAAAGTCGATGTGATCGCCGTTGACATGCTACCTCTATGTCTACCTTCGGGATTAGTTTTAGACCTAAATAATTGTTATTTGGTTCCAGCGTTAAGCATGAACATTATATTTGGATCTTGTTTGATGTGAGACTGTTGTTCATTTAAATCTGAGAATAATGGTAGTTCTATTTATATGAGTAATATCTTTTATGGTCATGCACCCTTGAAGAGTGGTCTATTTTTGTTGAATCTCTATAATAGTGATACACATATTCATAATGTTGAAGCCAAAAGATGCAGAGTTGATAATGATAGTGCAACTTATTTGTGGCACTGCCGTTTGGGTCATATTGGTGTAAAGCGCATGAAGAAACTCCATACTAATGGACTTTTGGAATCACTTGATTATGAATCACTTGGTACTTGCGAACCATGCCTTATGGGCAAGATGACTAAAACGCCGTTCTCCGGAACTATGGAGCGAGCAACAGATTTGTTGGAAATCATACATACTGATGTATGTGGTCCGATGAATATCGAGGCTCACGACGGGTATCGTTATTTTCTCACCTTCACAGATGATTTGAGCAGATATGGGTATATCTACTTAATGAAACATAAGTCTGAAACATTTGAAAAGTTCAAAGAAATTCAGAGTGAAGTGGAAAATCATCGTAACAAGAAAATAAATTTTCTACGATCTGATCGTGGAGGAGAATATTTGAGTTACGAGTTTGATCTACAATTGAAACAATGCGGAATAGTTTCGCAACTCACACCACCCGGAACACCACATCGTAATGGTGTGTCCGAACATCGTAATCGTCCTTTACTAGATATGGTGCGATCTATGATGTCTCTTACTGATTTACCGCTATCGTTTTGGGTTATGCTTTAGATATGGCTGCATTCACGTTAAATAGGGCACCATCAAAATCCGTTGAGACGACGCCTTATGAACTATGGTTTGGCAAGAAACCAAAGTTGTCGTTTCTTAAAGTTTGGGGCTGCGATGCTTATGTGAAAAAGCTTCAACCTGATAAGCTCGAACCCAAATCGGAGAAATGTGTCTTCATAGGATACCCAAAGGAAACTGTTGGGTACAACTTCTATCACAGATCTGAAGGCAAGACATTTGTTGCTAAGAATGGATCCTTTCTAGAGAAGGAGTTTCTCTCGAAAGAAGTGAGTGGGAGGAACGTAGAACTTGATGAGGTAACTGTACCTGCTCCCTTATTGGAAAGTAGTTCATCACAGAAACCGGTTCCGGTGACACCTACACCAATTTGTGAGGAAGCTAATGATGATGATCATGAAACTTCAGATCAAGTTACTACCGAACCTCATAGGTCAACCAGAGTACGATCCGCACCAGAGTGGTACGGTAATCCTGTTCTGGAGGTCATGTTACTTGACCATGACGAACCTACGAACTATGAGGAAGTGATGATGAGCCCAGATTTCGCAAAATGGCTAGAGGCCATGAAATCTGAGATGGAATCCATGTATGAGAACAAAGTTTGGACTTTGGTTGACTTGCTCGATGATCGGCAAGCAATAGAGAATAAATGGATCTTCAAGAAGACAGACGCTGACGGTAATTTACTGTCTACAAAGCTTGACTTGTTGCGAAAGGTTTTTGACAAGTTCAAGGAGTTGACTACGATGAGACCTTTTCACCTGTAGCGATGCTTAAGTCCGTCCGAAGCATGTTAGCTATTGCCGCATTTTATGATTATGAAATTTGGCAAATGGATGTAAAGACTGCATTCCTGGATGGATTTCTAGAAGAAGAGTTGTATATAATGTAACCTGAAGGTTTTATCGATCCAAAAGGTGCTAACAAAGTGTGCATGCTTCAACGATCCATTTATGGACTGGTGCAAGCCTCTCGGAGTTGGAATAAACATTTTGATAGTGTGATCAAAGCATATGGTTTTATACAGACTTTTGGAGAATCCTGTATTTACAAGAAAGTGAGTGGGAGCTCTGTAGCATTTCTAATATTATATGTGGATGACATATTGTTGATTGGAAATGATACAAAATTTTTGGATAGCATAAAAGGATACTTGAATAAGAGTTTTTCAATGAAAGACCTCGGTGAAGCTGCTTACATATTGGGCATCAAGATCTATAGAGATAGATCAAGACGCTTAATTGGACTTTCACAAAGCACATACCTTGACAAAGTTTTGAAGAAGTTCAAAATGGATCAGGCAAAGAAAGGGTTCTTTCCTATGTTATAAGGTGTGAAGTTGAGTAAGACTCAATGCCCAACCACTTCAGAAGATAGAGAGAAAATGAAAGATGTTCCCTATGCTTCAGCCATAGGCTCTATCATGTATGCAATGCTGTGTACCAGACCTGATGTGTGCCTTGCTATTAGTTTAGCAGGGAGGTACCAAAGTAATCCAGGAGTGGATCACTGGACAGCGGATATGTTTCTCGTTTATGGAGGTGACAAAGAATTCATCGTAAATGGTTACGTTGATGCAAGCTTTGACACTGATCCGGACGATTCTAAATTGCAAACCGGATACATGTTTATATTGAACGGTGGAGCTGTCAGTTGGAGCAGTTCTAAACAGAGCGTCGTGGCGGGATCTACATGTGAAGCGGAGTACATTGCTGCTTCGGAAGCAGCGAATGAAGGAGTCTGGATGAAGGAGTTCATATCCGATCTAGGTGTCATACCTAGTGCATCGGGTCCAATGAAAATCTTTTGTGACAATACTAGTGCAATTGCCTTGGCAAAGGAATCCAGATTTCACAAGAGAACCAAGCACATCAAGAGACGCTTCAACTCCATCCGGGATCAAGTCCAGGTGGGAGACATAGAGATTTGCAAGATACATACAGATCTGAATGTTGCAGACCCGTTGATTAAGCCTCTTCCACGAGCAAAACATGATCAGCACCAAGGCTCCATGGGTGTTAGAATCATTACTATGTAATCTAGATTATTAACTCTAGTGCAAGTGGGAGACTGAAGGAAATATGCCCTAGAGGCAATAATAAAGTTATTATTTATTTCCTTATATCATGATAAATGTTTATTGTTCATGCTAGAATTGTATTAACCGGAAACATAATACATGTGTGAATACATAGACAAACAGAGTGTCACTAGTATGCCTCTACTTGACTAGCTCGTTAATCAAAGATGGTTATGTTTCCTAGCCATAGACATGAGTTGTCATTTTATTAACGGGATCACATCATTAGGAGAATGATGTGATTGACTTGACCCATTCCGTTAGCTTAGCACTTGATCGTTTAGTATGTTGCTATTGCTTTCTTCATGACTTCTACATGTTCCTATGACTATGAGATTATGCAACTCCCGTTTACCGGAGGAACACTTTGTGTGCTACCAAATGTCACAATGTAACTGGGTGACTATAAAGGTGCTCTACAGGTGTCTCCGAAGGTACTTGTTGAGTTGGCATATTTCGAGATTAGGATTTGTCACTCCGATTGTCGGAGAGGTATCACTGGGCCCTCTCGGTAATGCACATCACTATAAGCCTTGCAAGCATTATAACTAATGAGTTAGTTGCGGGATGATGCATTACAAAACGAGTAAAGAGACTTTCCGGTAACGAGATTGAACTAGGTATTGAGATACCGACGATCGAATATCGGGCAAGTAACATACCGATGACAATGGGAAAAACGTATGCTGTTATGCGGTTTGACTGATAAAGATCTTCGTAGAATATGTGGGAGCCAATATGAACATCCAGATTCCGCTATTGGTTATTGACCGGAGACGTGTCTCGGTCATGTCTACATAGTTCTCGAACCCGTAGGGTCCGCATGCTTAAAGTTCGGTGACGATCGGTATTATGAGTTTTTGTGTTTTGATGTACCGAAGGTAGTTCGGAGTCCCGGATATGATCACGGACATGATGAGGAGTCTCGAAATGGTCGAGATGTAAAGATCGATATATTGGACGACTATATTCGGACACCGAAAGTGTTCCGGGTGATTTCAGAGAAAACCGGAGTGCCGGAGGGTTACCGGAACCCCCCGGGAGAAGTAATGGGCCTTATGGGCCTTAGTGGAATGAGAGGGCTGGCCTAGGGCAGGCCGTGCGCCCCTCCCCCTCTGGTCCGAATTGTACTAGGAGAGGGGGGGGCGCCCCCCTTTCCTTCTCCCTCTCCCCCTTCCTTTCCCCCTCCTAGTAGGAGTAGGAAAGAGGGGAGTCCTACTCCTACTAGGAGGAGGACTCCTCCTGGCGCGCCATAGAGGGCCGGCCAGCCTCCCCCTTGCTCCTTTATATACAGGGGCAGGGGGGCACCTCTAGACACAAGTTGATCAGTTGATCTATTCCAGCCGTGTGTGGTGCCCCCCTCCATCATATTCCACCTCGGTTACATCGTAGCGGTGCTTAGGCGAAGCCCCGCGTCGGTAGCATCATCATCACCATCACCACGCCGTCGTGCTGATGAAACTGACCTATGAAGCTTTGCTGGATCGGAGCTCGCGGGACGTCATCGAGTTGAACGTGTGCAGAACTCGGAGGTGCCGTGCGTTCGGTACTTGGATCGGTCGGACCGTGAAGACGTACGACTACATCAACTGCGTTGTGCTAACGCTTCTGCATTCGGTCTACAAGGGTACGTGGACACACTCTCCCCTCTTGTTGCTATGCATCACCATGATCCTGTGTGTGCGTAGGTATTTTTTTGAAATTACTATGTTCCCCAACAAAGGTGGCTATCCTAAGGGGGCATGCCATAAGAGGGGAGTCCTACTTGGACTCCTAGTCCAAATAGGATTCGGCCCCCTTCCTTCCTTCCACCAGAGAGGGCAAAGGGGAAGGGAGAGAGAGGGAGAAGGAAAGAGGGGGGGCGGCCCCCTCCCCTAGTCCAATTCGGTTTGGGCAAGGGGAGGGGCGCCCCTCTAAAGTGGCCTTTCTCCTCTCCTCCAATAAGGCCCAATAGGCCCAATACTTCTCCCAGGGGGTTCCGGTAACCTCCCGGTACTCCGGAAAAATGCCCAAACCACTCAGAACCATTCCGATGTCCAAATGCAACCTTCCAATATATGAATCTTTACCCGTCGACCATTTCGAGACTCCTCGTCATGTCTGTGATCTCATCCGGGACTCCGAACAAACTTCGGTCATCAAATCACATAACTCATAATACAAATCATCATCGAACGTTAAGCATGCGGACCCTACGGGTTCGAGAACTATGTATACATGACCGAGACACATCTCCGATCACTAACCAATAGCGGAACCTGGATGCTCATATTGGCTCCTACATATTCTACGAAGATCATTATCGGCCAAACCGCATAACAACATACGTTATTCCCTTTGTCATCGGTATGTTACTTGCCCGAGATTCGATCATTGGTATCATCATACCTAGTTCAATTTCGTTACCGGCAAGTCTCTTTACTCGTTCTGTAATGCATCACCCCATAACTAACTCATTAGTCACATTGCTTGCAAGGCTCATAGTGATGTGCATTACCGAGAGGGCCCGAAGATACCTCTCCGATACATGGAGTGACAAATCCTAATCTCGATCTATGCCAACTCAACAAACACCATCGGAGACACCTTTAGAGCATATTTATAATCACCCAGTTATGTTGTGCCGTTTGATAGCACACAAGGTGTCGTGGAAATATCACGTCAGATGTCCTAGAGAGAGGACTTAGTCATGGAGCCATCGCTTGAGGTTAGCTTAAAGGGGTTAATTAGGACAAAGGACACAAGGAGTTTATACTGGTTTGGCCCCTCACGGTGAAGGTAAAAGCCTAATCCAGTTGTATGTGGAATTGCTAGGGTTTCGATGAGCGAGGAGCAAATACGCTTGACTAGCTCTCGAATCTGTTGTTTCTTATCCTTAGCCACCACTGGGTCGTCCCCTTATATACACGGATCGACGCCCCGTGGCTTACAGAGTCCCGGCCGGCTCATACAACGTGTCCAGCTCGGTGACATATCTTACATGCCTTACTTTACAAGTTTTACATACATGACGGTTTATGCTTATGTTCCTTAAGCCTCCTTCGGGTCTGGGCCCACTACTAAGCCTATCTATGAACCTTCGTGTGACCTTGGGCTTTATAATCGATAACTCTTCAAGGGGATGACCCGGGCCCTCCTGGGCGGGTCATACCTAATAGTTATATCCCCAACATTAGGCCCCAGTTTGATTTGAACTTGTTCATGTCAATCTTCAAGACTTAGAAAAAATCCTTCTTCCTTTTGTCTATGAAAACCTCATAACCCGCCATGACGTTACCTCCCAATGTTTCCAGAATTTGCAATGACATCATCTTCAACGGATCTTTGCCTTAATGTCTTTGCAAAAATCGAGGCGTTCATCTAGCTGGATAACTTTCATTTGCCCTCCTCGTTTTTTGCGCCCGCCTGTTTGCTTGTCTCCTTATAAATAGGCACAGCCAGTCTTCCTCATTCTCCCCTTTACAACATCTTCTTCCTCTCGCAACCTCCTCTACCACTCAAACTCCGCCGCCGTCGTAGAGCACCTTATATTCCTCAAGCTCGGTCGCTGGGCGGTGACCCTCCGTGGTAGATCTATATATACCTGTAAGTTTTGGCTTTTCCATACCTTAGATCCATACTAGGGTTCGCGAGCTCCTCTGTGTTCTTCATATTATGTCGTAGTTCGTCACAGTTCATCTTCCATGCTGTGTTGTGAGCTTCTTGATCTGAAAATGGCGTAAAACCAATGTGGTAGTTGTTTTACTTCCACTTTCAATACCTGTAGATCCCCTTTCATTGGAAGAAAAACTCTTGCGCTAGCTTATGAATTCACCTGTACTGATTTTTAGGTCTAGATTTATTTTCCTTTTCTGAACGGCCGTTGATCCAAAATAATATCCGCCGTCTGTGAAACTTGTTTGCTTTAGTACTTAACCAATTTTTATCGCTGGCAATTTTTGAATCTCCTTAATCATGGCGGCTTAACATGCCGCCTTTTTGTTTTCTTCATATACCATTAGCCCTTATTTAAGCCGCCATTACGCATCTGTATTGCAATCATTAACCTGTAATTCCACGAATTAACTTGAACTGACAAATTACTTCCTTTTTAGCTTGTCCTTTCGCCATGCCGCCAAAGACAATGATAGTTTGCAACTGGGTCCCTTCCACAGTCACTGATGACACTCTAAAGGATTTTGTCACCATTGGGTATTTACCAAAGAAGAGCATTATGTCCTATCGTGCCCTTGACTCGGCCGAAGAAAGACCTCAGCCCAATGATGGTGAAGTCATCGTTTTACTGACCATATGAACCGAGGCTTTTCATCGCCCGACTCAAAATTCTTCAGAGATATTCTACACTTTTTCAAGCTTAATCCACAAGATCTGGGACCCAATTCCATATCAAACATCTGTAATTTCCAAGTTTTCTGCGAGGTTTATCTTCAAGAAGCACCCACTGTTGAACTCTTCCGAGAGTACTTTTACTTGAACCGCCAGAATGGGTATACCAACGGCCCCATTTTAGAACTTGGTGGGATTTGAATTCAGCGCAGACGGGATGCTGTTTTTCCTCTAGTAGTATTGCCAAGCCATCCCAAGGACTGGAATCAAACCTGGTTCTATTGCCAAGATACGTAACCGGCTGATGAAAAACCAATGCTGGGTTATCGTGTTGAGCGTCTTGATGCTAAATACTCGCTCCTGACAAACTCTCTACCACTGAGCGCAAGAAACTTCAACCAACCATGGGTTCAAGCTTTACTAGGGAACGGCTTGACAGGAGTTGACTTGATCCGCTGTTGGATCGCATGGCAGATCATCCCTCTAAGCCGCCGATCTGATTTGATGTGCATCTACACCGGAGGAACGGACGATCCATTACATCATAGTTCCCTTCATCTGACTGAAGAAGCTATTGTTGAGATGTCAACCACTCTTGTCAACAGCAAATATGAAGACTGCAGCAAAGTAGGATTGAATCCTTTCTGCAAACTTAACCCGGCACCAGAGGTAAATCCCCTTGACTCCTTTTTTCTTCAATAGTTAAGTAATTGCATGATTTTCAATCCGTTATTTTCCTATAGGCCAAATCTGACTTTTGGAAAGCCAAATATGATCATGAGGCTGCCAAAAAAGCTAGAGCCGTTGCAATAGCCGCCAAGAAGACAACTAGAAAATCCAAAAAGAAACCAACTGCTTCTGATCTCCTCAAGCTGGATGATGCATCTGAGTCAGAGGTAGCCCTTGACTCTCTTGGCCTGCTTTTTAACAACCTTATTGACACTGACTATTACCAGGATGACACAGGGGCCAGCCAGGCAGTAGAAGAAGAGGTAATTATTTCCTCTGATTTAGAACCTTTGCCAAGGCAGAAACCTCGATGGGTAACCCGGAAAGTAAGGTTTTCACACCCCTTGGCTTATTTAGATCCTCATTTTCTTTTGGAAAAACAGCAACATGAGAGCCGCCGTCAGACCCGGACCAGTGACGACAATGAGCTGCCCTCCGGATTACCGAAAACTCCTCGGAAACGCCAGAATGAGGTTCCTTTCATTTTTGACTTTTGCCTTTATCAATGAATCTATTTCCTTGCTCTTTTAACTGTGATTTCACTTTTGCAGGAGGTCTCCCGTTCTTCTGGTGACTCTTCACAAACTCAACTTCCGGCTTTCAAGACTGCCCCTGGGTAAAGATAGTTATCCTTCTTCTACATCTTTATGTCCGTATCATTATACTGACTCATCAAATTCTTCTTAGTGGTCAAGAAAATTCCAAGAAAGCCAGGGTGGCTAAGCCGACTGAAGACCCGAAAGACGCTGAACCGGCACTGCCGACTCCTGCCCCGGGGCAACCTGAAGCACCAGAAGACCCCACTGTCAATGTTCGATCAAATCCTCCTGAGCCGTGTGTTGATGAAACCGTTATCAATCCATCTACTGTTGAACTATTAAGCTCAGCTAACCCGCCGGAGACTTATGACAATGATGTTTTAATCACTGGTAGTAGATTCGTTGAGCCGGGCAATCCAACTATGCTGGAAAGACACTCCGCCAAGCAAGAGGCTTTGGAGAAGCAAAAAGTGCGGTTTGACATCTCTCACTATGCTCACCTGAGTATTAGTGACGTGCTATCCGGCTACCTTAGTCACGTGCATTCCAGCCGCGACTCTGAAATTGAGATGGTCAAACAGGTGCAACTAAAATATGAGGTATGCTCTCCGGTTTCATTAGTTTATATGCTCTGCCAGCCCCCAAGTCTCCTGATTATGATAAACTTGAATGATCTGTAGACTTGTGATATAGGTTGATGTTCTGACCTAGATTTTCCCCAAGTCTGGTTTAAAATGTTTAACCGGATTTATCTGATTAGCATAATTTCGCACCTGCAGTCCCCAAGGGCCGGCTTAATTCATCATGAATGAGCCGGTACTTAACTTCATAACTTTCATGAACCAGTCAAAACTAATATTGTTATCCAGCCCAAGAGGGAAAACTTTCTGAATACCATGCATTAGCCCCCATGTGCCAAGTGTTGTTACCTGTAAAACACTTGGGACTTTTTTAGAAGAGTCATTTCTGCATTTAAGAATTGCTTTGGCATACATTAGCCCCCAAGTGCCAGTGGTGTTGCTTTGCAAAGTGCTTGGGACTTTAATCATTATGACCTCTATTGGAATAAACTTTGACACATCTGTGCGTGTCTGCAAACCGCCATAACTGACTTGGATTCTCAACTGACCGACGTGAAAACCCGGCTGGCGGCTCAAGAAACTGAGGCAAAGAAGACTGAATCCAAACTCCAGTTGAGCATATCTGAAGCAGAGAAACTAAAGACCAGTTTTAACGCAGAGAAAAAAAATCTTAGGCCGACAAAAAGACTTCACTGACACAACGTGCTGAAACGGCCGAGGCGGCTCTCAAGGAAGTTACCGCTGAACTCATCGGTTTAAAGAACCGTGTGTCTCAGATGGTCTCTGCAATCTTTGGTGAGTCACCGTATTATTTACTTAAATTCTATTTTTTTCACCATAATGTGAGCCGCCTACTTAACCTTTTGGAAATACCTCATAGGTCCACGGAGCAGCAATCTGAGTAAAAACAGCTTAATAAAGCTCAAGGCGGTTTATACACTTGTGGAGCAACTGTATACTGGAGCTCAATGGGCTCTTGCCATTATTTCCCCAGCTAACCAAAGACCAAACCTATTGAGTGATGTCTTGAAGAAGCTATCCATCTTACTCGCCAGGTTTCAAGAAGTCAAGCGTTCCTGTGCGAGAGCCGGAGCCCTAACTGCTCTAAGCCGCTCCAAAGCCTGGGTACCGGAGCTAGACCCGGCGGATGTAGCCAAGGGGTACCCCAGCTTTAAGGAAGATGGGACTCCTTTTGATCAAGAAGATTTTGCTGCTTGCGTGAAGGAAATTCGTCCTCATGCTACCATCCTTGGCGAAGAAACCAATGTTGATAAGTACCAGCCGGGTTTTGATTCTGGAAATAAGAAGATGGCGACTCCCAATTATAAAGTGATGGATTTAATTCCGCCAATTCGGGAGCACACCTTCACCCTTGAGATTAAACCGATTGGTTTATTTCATGAGGAAGCTGAATTTGTCGCCTTTCAAGGCTTTGATTGGTCAAAACCCAATTTTCAAGCTGGGGATGAACCATCAAGGGATGATGTAGAAACGTCGAATCAGCCAAGCCAAGATGCATGATCCGACTCTGGTTTATCATAAACAATTTATCCTTCCCTGGGCTTGATATGCCTTGTAATAGGCTAATACTTAAACTCCTTATTCTGTTATGCCATCGTGCATATTTGTGCTTCTCACCTATCTGATGACATGAATGTATGCGATTCAGCCCTTGTGGGTACTTTCGAATTTTCTCCTGCATATAACATAAAAAATGTGTCCTGGCGGTTTACCGCTGGACGGGTCATAATGCCCAAAGACAAACCTTATCATGAATTTTACCCCAAGCTGGTTAGAATATATACCTGAAAAATATTTCATACCTGTTGATGTCTACTACACAACCTTCTTCTTGTAGACGTTGTTGGGCCTCCAAGTGCAGAGGTTTGTCGGACAGTAGAAAATTTCCCTCAAGTGGATGAACTAAGGTTTATCAATCCGTAGGAGGCGTAGGATGAAGATGGTCTCTCTCAAGCAACCCTGCAACCAAATAACAAAGAGTCTCTTGTGTCCCCAACACATCCAATACAATGGTAAATTGTATAGGTGCACTAGTTCGGCGAAGAGATGGTGATACAAGTGGTATATGGATGGTAGATAAAGGTTTTTGTAATCTGAAAATATAAAAACAACAAGGTAACTAATGATAAAAGTGAGCACAAATGGTATTGCAATGTGTTGAAACAAGGCCTAGGGTTCATACTTTCACTAGTGCAAGTTCTCTCAACAATAATAACATAATTGGATCATATAACTATCTCTCAACATGCAACAAAGAGTCACTCCAAAGTCACTAATAGCGGAGAACAAACGAAGAGATTATGGTAGGGTACGAAACCACCTCAAAGTTATCCTTTCTAATCGATCTATTCAAGAGTCCGTAGTAAAATAACACGAAGCTATTCTTTTCATTCAATCTATCATAGAGTTTGTACTAGAATAACACCTTAAGACACAAATCAACCAAAACCCTAATGTCACCTAGATACTCCAATGCCACCTCAAGTATCCGTGGGTATGATTATACGATATGCATCACACAATCTCAGATTCATCTATTCAACCAGCACAAAGAACTTCAAAGAGTGCCCCAAAGTTTCTACCGGAGAGTCAAGACAAAAACGTGTGCCAACCCCTATGCATAGGTTCATGGGCGGAACCCGCAAGTTGATCACCAAAACATACATCAAGTGGATCAATAGAATACCCCATTGTCACCACGGGTATCCCACGCAAGACATACATTAAGTGTTCTCAAATCCTTAAAGACTCAATCCGATAAGATAACTTCAAAGGGAAAACTCAATCCATTACAAGAGAGTAGAGGGGGAGAAACATCATAAGATCCAACTATAATAGCAAAGCTTGTGATACATCAAGATCGTACCACCTCAAGAACACGAGAGAGGGAGAGATCAAACACATAGCTACTGGTACATACCCTCAGCCCCGAGGGAGAACTACTCCCTCCTCGTCATGGAGAGCACTGAGATGATGAAGATGGCCACCGGAGAGGGATTCCCCCTCCGGCAGGGTGCTGGAACGGGTCTAGATTGGTTTTCGGTGGCTACGGAGGCTTCTGGCGTCGGAACTCCCGATCTATTGTGCTTCCCGATGGTTTTAGGGTATATTGGCATATATAGGAGGAAGAGATACGTCAGGGGAGCCAAGAGGGCCCATGAGGGTGGAGGGCGCGCCCCCTGCCTCGTGCCTTTCTCGCTGCTTCCCTTACGTACACCCCAAGTCTTTTGGAATGCTTCCATTCCAAAAATAACTCTCCCGAAGGTTTCATTCCGTTTGATATTCCTTTTTTGCGAAACACTGAAACAAGTTAGTCCCAAAAATAATATAAAGTGTTTAGTAAAGCCCATAAACATCCAAAACAGATAATATAATAGCATGAATACTTCACAAATTATAGATACGTTGGAGACGTATCACCTGTGATATTTGATCACATGGTTGATTTCATCAAACCAGTGTAGTAAGGGCCATAACCCAAGACTTTGGATACTGGTAGTTATCATACTTTGCCGGTTTACGAACGAATACCGGGCTGGGTTAATAAGCACCGGATATTGACTTTGAGTCTTTACTGGCGACTTGTAGTCGAAAAAATCAGGCCGGGTCAATAAACACCGGATTTTTAACTCATACTGGCGACTTATGGTCAAAACCAGACCGGGTCAATAAACTCCGAATATTTTCATATATGACTCAGAAGGTATTATAATCCTTAATGGCTCTCAACCAGGTATTACTAAGAGAAAAAAATTCAAAAAGATATTCAAATCAAAAACAACGGAAAAAATCCAAGGCTTTCATAGGCCGCCAAGCCAAAATATCTTCGTCAATGAAACTAGTGTTAGCCACTGGAAGGTACACGCTTTCCGTGAGCCGGCACTCACAATACCCAATCGACATTTTAACCCGGACAAGTTCAGTTCTTATTGAAAGATAGACTTGTCAGGAGTACCCGGGGTCAGAGTCGCTATCAGGCATCACAGGCCGATTTATCCAAGTTCCAAGGAAGGCGGCTTTACAGCCTGAGCTTCTCCTTGCTATCTGTAAAACCGTGCTCTCTCATAACATCCATCGTTTTAACCTTAACAAATTCAAATATGACTATTAAGAGTTCGATGGGTCAATCAGGATTACCTGATGGAGAAGCAACTGTCATACATGTAGGATAACCCGGGTTTTTAGGTGAATACACCTGGCTTCCAAGCCTGGCTTTTATAGCCTACCACAAGGTTATGAACTCATTGTTCTTTAGAACAAAAAAACTCCCCTAGTGATATTGTGAGCTGTGCTCAAGGGGTACCCATGTTTGAGCCGTGCTTTTGCCACAGACCCTCTTTGGTCCCAAATTCTTCTTCACATATATATGCGGCTTATAAGCCGGATCAGAGGGTTATTATAATTGTGCTATATAAAGCAAAAGCCACCAAGTCATGGAAGACTTATTAATCAGAGATGAAAAAATGACAGAGGCCCTGCTTGAGCAGGGATGCCAACTTTATTATATTGATCATAGTATATACATTGTCAAAATATGTAGATTGGAAGAGCCGGTGGCTCAGGTATAGTAAGCCCTAAGTTGAGCGATATTCTAGGGCCGGCGGGTCTCCTCCTCCGACGTGCGTGAGTCCTTGTGGTCTCGAACATTGATAAGATAGTATGACCCATTGTTCAGATTCTTGCTGACCACAGAGGGTCCTTCCCAAGGCGGGGATAACTTATGCATATCTGTCTGGTCTTGGATAAGCCCGAGTACTAGGTCACCTTCTTTAAAAGCTCTGATTTTAACCCGGTGGTTGTGATAACCGCGTAAGTCTAGCTAATAAATCGCCGAACGAGCTGCTGCTATATCATGCTCCTCATCCAACAGATCCAGCGCATCTTGACATGCTTTTTCATTGTCAGCTTCCACATAAGCCGCCACACGAGGCGAGTCATGACGGATGTCACTAGGAAGAACTGCCTCTGCTCCATAAACCATGAAAAAAGGTGTGTAGCCCGTAGATCTGTTTGGGGTGGTGTTGATGGTCCATAACACAGAGGGTAACTCCTCTACCCAACAACCCGGCGTCCTCTGCAAGGGAACCATAAACCGGAGCTTGATACCCTTCAAGATCTCCTAATTTGCTCTCTTAGCTTGACCATTGGATTGAGGGTGAGCCACTGATGAGACATCGAGCCGGATATGCTCTCGCTGACAAAATTGCTCCATAGCACCTTTAGAAAGATTAGTGCCATTATCTGTTATAATGCTGTGTGGAAAGCCAAAACGAAAGATCACCTTCTTCATGAATTGAACCGCCGTTGCTGCGTCACACTTACTAGCCGGCTCTGCCTCTACCCATTTAGTGAACTTGTCAACCGCCACTAATAGGTGAGTCTTCTTATCCTTGGATCTTTTGAAAGGTCCAACCATATCAAGCCCCCAGACTGCAAACGGCCAAGTAATTGGAATCATCCTCAATTCTTGAGCCGGCACATGAGCTCGTCTTGCAAAATTTTGACATCTATCACACCTACTGAAAAAGTCCTCCACATCGCCATGAGCTGTTAACCAATAGAGCCCATGAAGGAAAGCTTTAGCCACAAGGGATTTTGAACCGGCATGATGACCACAATCTCCTTCATGGATCTCTCGTAAGATCTCACAGCCCTCTTCTGGAGAAACACAACGTTGAAACGCCCCTGTAACACTGCGGTGATGTAACTCTCCATTAACAATTGTCATTGATTTAGACTGCCGAGCTATCTGCGTGGCTAAAGTTTCATCCTCAGGTAACTCGCCTCGGGTCATGTAAGCCAAATAAGGAACTGTCCAATCCGGGATCATGTGCAGAACCGCCACCAACTGAGCTTCCGGGTCAGGAATAGCTAATTCCTCCTCCGTAGGTAACTTGACCGATGGGTTATGCAAGACATCAAGAAATACATTAGGCGGCACTAGTTTACGTTGAGAACCTAACCGGCTTAAAGCATCTGCCGCTTCATTTTTCCTTTGATCAATGTGATCCACTTGATAACCCTTAAAGTGACCAGCGATGATATCCACCTCTCGCCGATAAGACGCCATGAGTGGATCTTTAGAATCCCAAGTACCAGAAACTTGCTGAGCCACCAAGTCCGAATCACCGAAACATTTAACCCGGCTTAAATTCATCTCCTTAGCCATCCGAAGGCCATGGAGCAAAGCTTCATACTCAGCTGCATTGTTAGTACGAGGAAACATCAAACGGAGAACATAACAAAATTTATCACCTCGAGGGGAAGCAAGAATAACTCCAGCCCCCGAGCCCTCCAATTGCCTGGACCCATCAAAGTGAATTGTCCAATATGTGTTATCCGACTTTTCCTCGGGCATCTGCAGCTCTGTCCAATCATTGATGAAATCCACCAACGCCTGAGATTTTATAGCTGTGCGAGGCACATACTTCAACCCATGAGGTCCAAGCTCAATAGCCCACTTGGCAACCCGGCCAGTTTCTTCTCTGTTTTGGATGATGTCTCCCAAAGGAGCAGAACTGACCACAGTGATGGGATGAGCCAGAAAATAATGCTTAAGCTTCCGGCTTGCCAAGAACACCCCATATACGAGCTTCTGCCAATGTGGATGTCTCTGTTTGGACTCAATAAGAACCTCACTGATATAATAAACCGGCCTTTGAACCGGATGCTCCTTGCCTGCCTCCTTTCGCTCCACTACAATAGCCACGCTGACGGCCCGGGCATTGGCAGCCACATATAACAACAATGGCTCCTTATCAATAGGGGCAACAAGCACGGGCGGCTTAGCCAGCTATTTTTTCAGATCCTCAAAAGCTTGGTTAGCAACGTCACTCCAAACAAAATGATCTGTCTTCTTCATCATCTGATAAAGAGGCAGGGCCTTCTCACCGAGCCGGCTTACGAATCGGCTCAGAGCCGCAATACGCCCCGCCAGTCGCTGAACATCGTTGATACACACCGGTTTAGCCAGAGAGGTAATGGCCTTGATCTTCTCCGGGTTTGCTTCAATGCCTCTGTCTGAAACCAGAAAACCCAAGAGCTGACCTGCTGGCACACCAAAAACACACTTGACCGGGTTAAGCATCATCTTGTAGACCCGGAGGTTGTCAAATGTCTCCTTTAAATCATCAATCAGGGTCTCTTTCTTTCTTGACTTTACTACAATGTCATCTACATAAGCGTGAACATTGCGCCCAATCTGGTTATGTAAACAATTCTGCACATATCTCTGACAAGTCGCCTCGGCACTCTTAAGCCCAAAAGGCATTGATACGTAGCAGAAGGCTCCAAAAGGAGTTATAAATGTTGTCTTCTCTTGGTCCTTAACTGCCATCTTGATCTGATGATAACTAGAATAAGCATCCAAAAAGCTCAAACGCTCACAACCCACCGTAGCATCAATGATCTGATCAATATGAGGGAGAGCAAAAGGATCAGCGGGACAAGCTTTGTTTAAATCCATGTAATCCACACACATACGCCAAGTGCCATTTTTCTTAAGCACCAGCACCGGGTTAGCCAACCACTCAGGATGAAAAACCTCAACAATAAACCCAGCCGCCAGAAGCCGGGCTACCTCTTCTCCAATAGCTTTCCGCCTCTCCTCATTAAACCAGTGAAGAAACTTCCTAACCGGTTTAAATTTCGGATCAATATTAAGAGTGTGCTCATCGAGTTCCCTCGGTACACCTGGCATGTCAGAAGGCTTCCATGCAAAAATGTCCCAGTTCTCACGGATGAACTCGATGAGCACACTTTCCTATTTTGGATCTAGATTGGCACTAATTGTGAACTGCCTGGATGAGTCGCCAGGAACAAAATCAACCATCTTGGTTATCATCTGCCGATTTAAACTTCAAAACCGTGCCATGCTCTGTTGTGGGATTCTTCAGGGATGTCATATCTGCTGGGTCAACATTGTCCTTATAGAACTTTAACTCTTCTGTCGCACAAACTGACTCGGCGTAAGCTGCATCACCCTATTCACACTCCAAAGCTATCTTCCAACTTCCATGTACTGTGATGGTCCGCTTGTGACCCGGCATATTGAGGTATAGATAAACATAGCGGGGCCTAGCCATGAACTTAGCATAAGCCGGTCGTCCAAACAAAGCATGATATGGGATTTTGATTTTCACCACTTCAAAGGTCAATGTCTCCGACCTGGAATCATGGTCATCTCCAAAAGCAACCTCCAGAGCTATCTTACCCACTGGATATGCCGACATACCAGGCACCACACCATGAAAAACGGTGTTTGACGGCTTAAGATTTTTGTCTGTCAACCCAATGCGACGAAAGGTCTCATAATAGAGAATATTAATGCTGCTTCCTCCGTCCATGAGTACCTTGGTGAACTTATACCCCCAACCTGAGGTGCCACCACCAACGCTAAGTGACCCGGATTATCAACTCGGGGTGGATGATCCTCCCGACTCCACACAATGGGTTGCTCGGACCAACGCAAATAACGAGGAATCGCCGGCTCAACAGCATTGACTGCCCTTTTATGAAGCTTCTGGTCACGTTTACATAAGCTAGTGGTAAATACATGATATTGCCCACTATTCAACTGTTTTGGGTTGCTCTGATAGCCAGACTGCTGCTGCTGACCCCCCTGATTACTTTGCTGGTTGTAACCACCCTGGCTGCCATGATTATTCTGATTTCCCTGAAACCCGGAATTAGAGCTGCCACCGCCATGACCCGGGCCATAAGAGCCGCCAGGACCGCCACCAGGCCCGTGACTGTTATGAAAGAAGTTTGAATTCTTGAACTCCCTCATGATGTTACAATCCTTCCACAAGTGCCCAAACGGTCTTTCCTTCGTTCCATGTCGTGGGCAGGGCTCATTCAACATTCGCTCAAGATTGACACTAGACCCGCCAGCTCTTGGCGGCAGTCTGCCCTTACGACGCTGTCCATTATCTTGTGTATTGGTGTTAGCTACAAAGTCGAAACTATTATCAGCCTTGCGCTTACCGTTGCTTCCCGGGTTATACTGCTGACCTTTGACATTGCCGGTCGTCTTTCCCTTCCCTGCTTTTTCGTCATTAGACACGGGATCTTTAGTACTATCAGAGTCAGCGTATTTAACCAAGGCCGCCATGAGCGTCCCCATGTCATTGAAGCGACGCTTGAGCCGTCCTAATTTATGTTTCAGAGGCAGAAAACGGCAATTGTTCTCCAACATCAATACCGCTGAATCGGTGTTAATACGATCTGATGAATGTAAGATTGTCGAGACCCGGCGCACCCAATGGGTTGTTGACTCGCCTTCCTCTTGGACACAGGAGGCCAGATCCATAATGGACATGGGCTGTTTACATGTATCCTTAAAGTTCTGGATGAATCGGGCCTTTAACTCGGCCCATGACCTGATGGGATTAGCTGGGAGCCCCCTTTAACCAAGTACGGGTCGTTCCTTCCAACATCAAAGGAAAGTATTTAGCACATGCTGCTTCACTGACATCTAACAACTCCATAGCCATCTCATAACTCTCAATCTACACTTCAGGACTTAAATCAGCGGTGTAATTGGGCACCTTACGAGGCCCTTTGAAATCCTTGGGCAGACGCTCATTCCACAGATCCGGTGCTAAACACGACGCCCCCAAGTTTCTAAAGGTCAGACCCGGCTCCACCGAGGTGGTTGGACGAATCGAAGTTGGTTGGTGAGCCGCATACTGAGCTGCCAGCTCAGCCTCTCGACGGGCTCTTCCTTGATCCACCACATTCTGAGCATTAGCACCACCGCCCGCCGGGTCATTACCATGCGGCGGGTTATGATTCCGTACACTACTTGACACCGTCGGCTCATCTAAATGCCTGCTGTAGCTTCTGCTCGGGCGAGGTGTGGAATGAATCCTATCACGGCTGTAAGAGTATGCTTGATGCTGCACCAATGTCGTCTGAAGAAACTCTTTAGCCCTCCGTGTCTCAACCGCCGCTGGCGAGTCACCTTCCACAGGGATAGCCGCCAGTCGGGATGCTGTGGCAACCATGTTATCCAAAGGATTGGAGTAATGACCTGGTGGCATCGACATGTGTTGTGGCGAGTTATTGTTCTGTCGAGGTGGATCCATTATACGTGGCTGAGACGGCGTCCCTGTCCTAGGCGCTCCGGCCCGGTTTACGGTTGCCGGGTTACTGGTCCCTGCCCCTAGCGTATCGAAAAGATTCCTTGCTTCAATAGTCACCGGCAGGCGGCTCTGATGCCTTCTCCTCGGCACTTCATTTGAGGCGTTCTGATCTAACATGAGCCAGTAGATTCCGCTTGGACTCGCTATGCCTGTGCATCCAAAGCATCCCGCTCCTCAGCCATCCTGGTATTTTCAGCGTTCAACGCCTCCCTGGCCTATGCTATATCACCACGCACCTTTGTAATCGTCGCATTATGCTGATCTTGATCCGCCGGGTTAACAGCTGTTGTAATCAGCATAGTCAGTTTGTCCAATAAGTCAGTTAAAACTTGAGCCGACGGGCGCTCAGGGCCTCCTGCCCAGGCAGCCGCCGCCGCTCCTGACCCAAAAACTAGCTCCGCCGACGTTGATGAGTGGTGTATAGGCTGTGTACCAGCCATGAAGATCGCAACCTGGTTTGGCGGCTCACAGGGGTCCGGAATACTGTTGCCATCGGAACAGCCCCCAAGCCGGCCGTCTTGCAACTGGTACAATGATTCTGTCTCACCAGTGGATGACCCGCCACCGGAATAGACGACGGTCTCGTCACCAGATGGTGATCTGTCCTCAGATCCCTCTCCATGGATGAATCCCACAAAGGCACGTTTCATGGCGGCCGAATCCGGATGGGTCCCGCGCGCTGAGCCGTCGACAATGTTGGTGCAGATGTCCGGCTCAGGGCCCAGTTCGCCAATCTTGCCGATGAAAACGTGAATTCTGCCAAAGGGGACCCGATACCTGTACTCTATTGAGCCGGCCTCGGGGCCCCAGCCTGCATCATCGATGTAGAGCCTGCCGTGGCGACTCTTGGTCATCTGGCCCATGGCGTATCCCTTGATCCCTTCGAAGTTGCCCTTCAAGAACTCGAAACCATCTTGAGATTGCCCCATGGTGGGCGCCAACTATCATGGAAATATCACATCATATGTACTAGAGAGAGGACTTATTCATGGAGCCATCGCTTGATGTTAGCTTAAAGGGGTTAATCAGGACAAAGGACAAGAGGAGTTTATACTGGTTCGGCCCCTTACGGTGAAGGTAAAAGCCTAATCTAGTTGTATGTGGAATTGCTAGGGTTTCGATGAGCGGGGAGCGAATACGCTTGACCGACTCTCGAATCTGTTGTTTCTTGTCCTAAGCCTCCACCGGGTTGTCCCCTTATATACACGGATCGACGCCCCACGACTTACAGAGTCCCGGCCGGCTCATACAACGTGTCTGGCTCGGTGACGTATCTTACATGCCTTACATTACAAGTTTTACATACATGGCGGTTTATGCTTATGGGCCTTAAGCCGCCTTTGGGTCTGGGCCCACTACTAAGCCTATCTATGAACTGTCGTGCGACCTTGGACTTTACAATCGATAAATCTTTAGGGGGATGACCCGGCCCCTCCTGGGAGGGTCATACCTAATAGTTATATCCCCAACACAAGGTGTTCCTCCGGTATTCGGGAGTTGCATAATCTCATCGTCAGAGGAACATGTATAAGTCATGAAGAAAGCAATAGCAATAAAACTAAATGATCATTATGCTAAGCTAACGGATGGGTCTTGCCCATCACATCATTATCTAATGATGTGATCCCATTCATCAAATGACAACACATGTCTATGGTCAGGAAACTTAACCATCTTTGATTAACGAGCTAGTCAAGTTGAGGCATACCAGGGACACTCTGTTTGTCTATGTATTCACACATGTACTAAGTTTCTGGTTAATACAATTCTAGCATGAATAATAAACATTTATCATGATATAAGAAATATAAATAACAACTTTATTATTGCCTCTAGGGTATATTTCCTTAGGTCTCCCACTTGCACTAGAGTCAATAATCCAGATTACATAGTAATGATTCTAACACCCATGGAGTCTTGGTGCTGATCATGTTTTGCTCGTGAGAGAGGCTTAGTCAACGGGTCTGCAACATTCAGATCCGTATGTATCTTGCAAATCTCTATGTCTCCCTCCTTGACTTGATCGCGGATGGAATTGAAGCATCTCTTGATGTCTTTAGTTCTGTTGTGAAATTTGGATTCCTTCGCCAAGGCAATTGCTCCAGTATTGTCATAAAACATTTTTATTGGACCCTATGCACTAGGTATTACACCTAGATTGGATATGAACTCCTTCATCCAGACTCCTTCATTTGCTACTTCCGAAGCAGCTATGTACTCCACTTCACACATAGATCCTGCCACGACGCTCTTCTTCGAACTGCACCAACTAAAAGCTCCACCATTCAATATAAATACGTATCCGGTTTCTGACCTAGAGTCACCCAGATCAGTGTCAAAGCTTGCATTGACGTAACCATTTTACGACGAGCTCTTTGTCACCTCCATAAACAAGAAACATATCCTTAGTCCTTTTCAGGTATTTCAGGATGTTCTTGACCGCTGTCCAGTGATCCACTCTTGGATTACTTTGGTACCTCCCTGCTAAACTTATAGAAAGGCACACATCAGGTCTGGTACACAACATTGCATACATGATAGAACCTATAGCTGAGGCATAGGGAATGACTTTCATTTTCTCTCTATCTTCTGCAGTGGTCGGGTATTGAGTCTGACTCAACTTCACAGCTTGTAACACAGGCAAGAACCCTTTCTTTGACTGATCCATTTTGAACTTCTTCAAAACTTTATCAAGGTATGTGCTTTGTGAAAGTCCAATTAAGCGTCTTGATCTATCTCTATAGATCTTGATGCCTAATATATAAGCAGCTTCACCGACGTCTTTCATTGAAAAATTCTTATTCAAGTATCCTTTTATGCTATCTAGAAATTCTGTATTATTTCCAATCAACAATATGTCATCCACATATAGTATTAGAAATGCTATAGAGCTCCCACTCACTTTCTTGTAAATACAGGCTTCTCCAAAAGTTTGTATAAAACCGTATGCTTTGATCACACTATCAAAGCGTATATTCTAACTCCGAGAGGCTTGCACGAGTCCACAAATGGATCGATGAAGCTTGCACACTTTGTTAGCACCTTTAGGATCGACAAAACCTTCTGCTTGCATCATATACAACTCTTCTTTAAGATATCCATTAAGGAATGCAGTTTTGACATCCATTTGCCAAATTTCATAATCATAAAATGCGGCAATTGCTAACATGGACAGACTTAAGCATCGCTACAGGTGAAAAGGTCTCATCGTAGTCAACTCCTTGAACTTGTCAAAAATCTTTCGCAACAAGTCAAGCTTTGTAGACAGTAACATTACCGTCAGCGTCTGTCTTCTTGAAGATCCATTTATTCTCTATTGCTTGCCGATCATCGGGCAAGTGAACCAAAGTCCAAACTTTGTTCTCATACATGGATCCCATCTCAGATTTCATGGCCTCTAGCCATTTTGCGAAATCTGGGCTCATCATCACTTCCTCATAGTTCGTAGGTTCATCATGGTCAAGTAACATGACCTCCAGAACAGGATTACCGTACCACTCTGGTGCGGATCGTACTCTGGTTCACCTACGAGGTTCGGTAGTAACTTGATCTGAAGTTTCATGATCATCATCATTAAATTCCTCCCTAATTGGTGTAGGAATCACTGGAACAGATTTCTGTGATGAACTACTTTCCAATTCAGGAGAAGGTACAATTACCTCATCAAGTTCTACTTTCCTCCCACTCACTTCTTTCGAGAGAAACTCCTTCTCTAGAAAGGATCCATTTTTAGCAACGAATATCTTCCCTTCAGATCTGTGATAGAAGGTGTACCCAACTGTCTCCTTTGGATATCCTATGAAGACACATTTCTCTGATTTGGGTTCGAGCTTATCAGGTTCACGCTTTTTCACATAATCATCGCAACCCCAAACTTTAAGAAATGACAGCTTAGGTTTCTTGCGAAACCACAGTTCATATGGTATCGTCTCAACAGATTTAGATGGTGCCCTATTTAACGTGAATGCAACCGTCTCTAAAGCATAACCCCAAAACGATAGTGGTAAATTAGTAAGAGACATCATAGATTGCACCATATCTAATAAAGTACGGTTACGACATTCGGACACACCATTATGCTGTGGTGTTCCAGGTGGCGCGAGTTGCAAAACTATTCCACACTAATTCAAATGAAGACCAAACTCATAACTCAAATATTCACCTCCACAATTAGTTCGTAGAAACTTTATTTTCTTGTTACGATGATTTTCCACTTCACTCTGAAATTCTTTGAACTTTCCAAATGTTTCAATCTTATGTTTCATCAAGTAGATATACCCATATCTGCTCAAATCATCTGTGAAGGTCATAAAATAACAATACCCGTTGCGAGCCTAAACACTCATCAGACCGCATACATCAGTATGTATTATTTCCAATAAGTCAGTTGCTCGCTCCATTGTTCCCGAGAACAGAGCCATAATCATCTTGCCCATGAAGCATGGTTTGCAAGCATCAAGTGATTCATAATCAAGTGATTCCAAAACCCCATCAACATGCAGTTTCTTCATGCACTTTACACCAATATGATCTAAACGGCAGTGCCACAAATAAGTTGCACTATTATTATTAACTTTGCATCTTTTGGCTTCAATATTATGAATATGTGTATCACTACAATCAAGATTCAACAAAAATAGACCACTCCTCAAGGGTGCATGACCATAAACGATATTACTCATATAAATAGAACAACCATTATTCTCTAATTTAAATGAATAACTGTCTTGCATCAAACAAGATCCAAATATAATGTTCATGCTCAATGCTGGCACCAAATAACAATTATTTAGGTCTAAGACTAATCCCGACGGTAGATGTAGAGGTAGCATGCCGACGGCAATCACATCGACTTTGGAACCATTTCCCACGCGCATCGTCACGTCGTTCTTAGCCAATCTTTGTTTAATTCGTAGCCCCTATTCCCTTTGCCCTTTTTCTTGAAACTAGTGGTCTTGTTCACCATCAACACTTGATGCTCCTTCTTGATTTATACCTCCGTAGCCTTTAGCATTGCGAAGAGCTCAGGAATTGTCTTTTCATCCCTTGCATATTATAGTTCATCATGAAGCCTTTATAGCTTGGTGGCAATGATTTATAAACTCTGTCAATGACACTATCATTAGGAAGATTAATTCCTAGCTAGGTCAAGTGATTGTGGTACCCAGACATTCTAAGTATGTGTTCACTGACAGAACTATTCTCCTCCATTTTGCAGCTGTAGAACTTGTTGGAGACTTTATATCTCTCAACTCGGGCATTTGCTTGAAATATTAACTTCAACTCCTAGAACATCACATATGCCCCATGACATTCAAAACGTCTTTGAAGTCCTGATTCTAAGACGTAAAGCATGGCACACTGAACTATCGAGTAGTCATCAGCTTTGCTCTGGTAGACGTTCATAACATTCAGAGTTGATCCTACAGCGGGTCTTGCACCTAGCGGTGCTTCCAGGACGTAATTCTTTTGTGCAGCAATGAGGATAATCCTCATACGGACCTAGCCCGTGTAGTTTCTACCATCATCTTTCAACTTAGCTTTCTCTAGAACGCATTAAAATTAAAGGGAATGGTAGCACGGGCCATTGATCTACAACAACATAGATATGCAAATACTATTAGGTACTAAGTTCATGATAAATTAAAGTTCAATTAATCATATTACTTAAGAACTCCCACTTAGATAGACATCCCTCTAGTAATCTAAATGATCACGTGATCCATATCAACTAAACCATGTCCGATCATCACGTGAGATGGAGTAGTTTTCAATGGTGAACATCACTATGTTGATCATATCTACTATATTATTCATGTTCGACCTTTCGGTCTTAGTGTTCCGAGGCCATATCTGCATATGCTAGGCTCATCAAGTTTAAACCGAGTATTCTGCACATGCAAAACTGACTTGCACCCGTTGTATGTGAATGTAGAGCTTATCACACCCGATCATCATGTGGTGTCTCGGCACGACGAACTGTAGCAATGGTGCATACTCAGAGAAAACACTTGTACCTTGAAATTTAGTGAGGGATCATCTTATAATGCTACCACCTTACTAAGCAAAATAGGATGCATAAAAGATAAACATCACATGCAATCAAAATATGTGACATGATATGGCCATCATCATCTTGTGCCTTTGATCTCCATCTCCAAGCACCGTCATGATCTCCATCATCACTGCCTTGACACCTTGATCTCTATCGTAGCGTCGTTGTCATCTCGCCAACTATTGCTACTACGACTATCGCTACCGCTTAGTGATAAAGTAAGCAATTACATGGAGATTGTATTTCATAGAATAAAGCGACAACCATAAGGCTCCTACCAGTTGCCGATAACTTTTACAAAACATGATCATCTCATACAACAATTTATATATCATCACGTCTTGACCATATCACATCACAACATGCCCTGCAAAAACAAGTTAGACATTCTCTACTTTGTTGTTGCAAGTTTTACGAGGATGCTACGGGCTTCTAGCAAGAACCATTCTTATCTACGCATCAAAACTACAACGATTTTTCGTCAAGTGTGCTGTTTTAACCTTCAACAAGGACCAGGCGTAGTGAAACTCGATTCAACTAAAGTTGGAGAAATAGACACCCGCTAGCCACCTGTGTGCGAAGCATGTCGGTAGAACCAGTCTCATGAACGTGTTCATGTAATGTTGGTTCGGGCCGCTTCATCCAATAATACCTCCAAATCAAAGTAAGACGTTGGTGGTAAGCAGTATGACTATTATCGCCCACAACTCTTTGTGTTCTACTCGTGCATATAACTTCTACGCATAGACCTGGCTCTGATGCCACTGTTGGGAACGCAGTATTTCGAAAAATTTCCTACGATCACGCAAGATCTATCTAGGAGATGCATAGCAACGAGACGAGAGAGTGTGTCCACGTACTCTTGTCGACCGAAAGCGGAAGCGTTTAGTAACGCAGTTGATGTAGTTGAAAGTGCAACTATCCCTAGGTGGTTTTGGTAATTCCTAATAACATATAGTTCATTGAGCTAATGCTATTTCAAGACTAATATTTCAGGAAAGCTCAATGATTGGCATGGCATGGATGAGAAAAGTGGACCCCTCAAAACACTAAGGACAAAAGGATTGGCTCAAGCTCAAAAGTTCAAGACTCTACATTTTCTATTTTAGTGATCCAAGGTCACATTGAGTCTATAGGAAAAGCCAATACTATCAAGGAGGGATGAGGTGTTTCTTAATGAGGTTCTTGCTCAAAATGCTTAGTGATATGCTCCAAAACCCTCAACTACTTTCTCACATCCACATATGACCTAAACCAAAAGTCAAACTCGGCCCCACCGATTCTTCCTATCCGGCGCCACCGAGTTTCAAATGTCATAGCCACTGCCACAAACCCTAGGCAAATCAGTCTCACCGATAGGGATCTCGGTCTCACCGAGATGGGGTTGTAATCTCTGTTTCCCTTCGTAACGTTTTGGTCCCACCGACATTGCAATGTAAACTCTCTGTTTCCCTTCGTAACGTTTCGATCTCACCGAAATGAGCGATCGGTCCCACCGAGTTTACCTGACCAACTCTCTGGTTAGCTTATTACCAAAATTGGTATCACCGAGTTTGTGTAGTCAGTCTCAGTGAGATTATGTTATGCCCTAACCCTAATCATATCAGTCCTACCGAGTTGCATGTCGGTCCCACCGAAAACCCTAACGGTCACTAGCTTTGCTGAATCGGTCCGACCGAGTTTAACTATCCGGTCCCACCGAGTTTGGGAAGTTATGTGTAATGGTTAGATTTTGTGTAGAGGCTATATATACCCCTCCACCACCTCTTCATTCATGGAGAGAGCCATCAGAATGAACCAACACTTCCAACTTGTTTTTTCTGAGAGAACCACCTACACTTGTGTTGAGACCAAGATATTCCATTCCTACCATATGAATCTTGATCTCTAGCCTTCCCCAAGTTGCTTTCCACTCAAATCTTCTTTCCACCAAATCCAAATCCTGTGAGAGAGAGTTGACTGTTGGGGAGACTATCATTTGAAGCACAAGAGCAAGGAGTTCATCATCAACACACCATTTGTTACTTCTTGGAGAGTGGTATCTCCTAGATTGGCTAGGTGTCACTTGGGAACCTCCGACAAGATTGTGGAGTTGAACCAAGGGGTTTGTAAGGGCAAGGAGATCGCCTACTTCATGAAGATCTACCGCTAGTGAGGCAAGTCCTTCATGGGCGATGGCCATGGTGGGATAGACAAGGTTGCTTCTTCGTGGACCCTTCGTGGGTGGAGCCCTCCGTGGACTCACGCAACCGTTACCCTTCGTGGGTTGAAGTCTCCATCAACGTGGATGTACGATAGCACCACCTACCGGAACCACGACAAAAACATCCATGTCTCCAATTGTGTTTCAATCCTCCAAACCCTTCCCTTTACATTCTTGCAAGTTGCATGCTTTACTTTCCGCTGCTCATATACTCTTTGCATGCTTGCTTGAATTGTGTTAAGATTGCTTGACTTGTCCAAAGTTGCTAAAATCTGCCAAGAACTAAAATTGGGAAAAGGCTAGATTTTTATTTGGTCAAGTAGTCTAATCACCCCCCCTCTAGACATACTTTCGATCCTACAAGTGGTATCAGAGCTTTGGTCTCCATTTGCTTTGATTTCCATAGTTTTTGGTGGTCATAGCCTTGGTTTCACAACCTAGGAGAGTATGGCGTCTAGAGAGGGAAATTACCACCATAGAGGTCCTTACTTTGATGGCACTAATTTTGCTAGTTGGAAGCATAAGATGAAAATGCATATTCTTGGACATAACCCCGCCATTTTGGCTATTGTGTGTATTGGCTTGCAAGGTGAATTCTTTGATGGGAGAGAACCGAACCATGAAGCTACCGCGAAAGAATTGAAGATGCTACAATACAATGCTCAAGCTTGTGATATCCTCTTCAACGGATTGTGCCCCGAAGAATTCAACAAAATCAGCCGTCTTGAGAATGCAAAGGAAATTTGGGATACTTTGATTGATATGCACGAAGGTACCGACTCCGTCAAGGAATCCAAGTTGGATGTGCTTCAAAGTCAACTTGACAAGTTCAAAATGAAGGATGGTGAAGGTGTCACTGAAATGTACTCTAGGCTTGCTCTTATCACAAATGAGATTGCCGGCTTAGGAATTGAAGAGATGACCGACAAATTCATCATTAAGAAGATACTAAGAGCCTTGGATGGAAAATATGATACCGTATGCACATTGATCCAAATGATGCCAAATTACAAAGATCTCAAGCCAATAGAAGTCACTGGAAGAATTGTTGCTCATGAGATGTCACTCAAGGATAAGGAGGAGCTTCATAACAAGTCAAGTGGTGCTTACAAAGCCTCATGTGAAGCTCCCACATCATCAAGTGAGAAAAAAACCATCAATGAAGAATTGAGCCTAATGGTGAAAAACTTCAACAAGTTCTACAAGATTAGAAGCAAAGAGAGAAGTTCCAAGTCAAGGTCCTACAATGAAAAAAGATCTTCTAGTCGAGAGCGAAACTTCTACAATTGTGGAAGACCCGGACACTACTCCAATGAGTGTATGGCCCCCTACAAGAGAAGAGAAGATTCTCCCAAAAGAAGAAGTAGAAGAGAAGAATCACCATCGAGGGAGAGAAGGAGTAGGGATGATCATTATGAACGAAGACCCTCTCGGAGAAGCAAGGATTCTGAAAGGAAGGACAAGTCATCAAGGAGCTACACAAAATGAAGACATCAAGCTCATGTTGGTGAATGGGTATCCGGATACGACTCCGAAAATCACTCCGAGAGAAGCTATCACTCCGACTCCGAATATACTCAAGATGAAGGTGTTGCCGGTCTAGCACTTGTGTCAACCAATTCCTACGACATATTTGATTCACCAAATGAAGGAATTGGAAGATGCTTCATGGCCAAAGGTCCAAAGGTATCACACCCCGAGTATGTTGATTTCAATAGTGATGAAGATGACTTGTTAGGTGATGATGATTTACTTGTTGATAACTCTAGTGATGAATACTATGATGAAACATCAACTAATCATGCTAATCAAGATAAAACGAATGACAATGATAAGGAGAAGATTGAGTCTCTAACTAAAGAACTAAACACTCTTAAGTTAGCTCATGAAACTATCTTAGGAGATCATCGAGAACTTTTAAGGGCTCATGAGAAATTACGTTTTGAGAAGCTCAATCTTGAGCAAGAGCATGAGTTCTTAAAGGCAATCAATGATGATATTCGCAAGAAAAGTTCTTCTTACATTGCCAAGCGTTTACTCTTATCCACTTACATGCCTCAAGTCAAGTCTAGTAACAAGAACAAGAAGGATTCTTCCTCTAGTAGTAACAATAATCATGCTAAATCCAATATTGTTGCTTCTAGTATTTCTCTTGATTCCACTAATGATTCTCTTAGCCAAGTTACACTTGAGCAAGAAAATAGATTATTGAAGGGAATCATAGAGAAAGGTGTTTACAAGAGCCTTGCCGGGAGTAAGCAATTCGAGGAAATTGTACGCAAGCAAGGAAGGCAACAAAAAAAATCAAGGTATTGGTTTTGAACGAAAGTTCAATGCCAATGGAGTTGAGTGGGAAGAAGATCAATACCCCAAGACGAAGTTTGTTCCTCAACAAGAGAAGTATGATCCTACTTATTTCAAAGGGACACAAGCTCAAGATGATCTTCCACCACAAGACCACAATGAAAAAGGCAAGGACAAGCTTCAAGAGGAAATTGATGCACTTGAAGAAGCTCCTAAGGCCTTGGTCAAGTCGGTTCCCAAGACTACATCAAGTTCCACTTCATCAAGTACAACTACAACTCCGAGGATTCCCATCAAGATGGTGTGGATCCCGAAGAAGAAGAACTAGAGAGTTCTTGAGGGTGACTCCGCCAACATACTTCACTCTTATCATTTTGGCAAAAATAAGTGCAATCAACTTCCACATCTTGCTCTAGTTCAAGGAGTCACAGACCCTCTTGTTGGTAAGACAAGGGACAAGGTAACCTAATGCTCTCATAGACATCATATTGTGTGTGCATCACTCTATGTCTATGGATATCCTTGTTTGTTCCTTGTGGGACTAACCCGTGTAGGTATTGAAAGTGCAACTCACTCCAAAGGATAGCTCCGAATGATCTACATCAACTTAGAGCTTCCACATCTTCAACACCTACATGAAGTCATCATCGAAAAAACCCAAGGTTAGTTCATCCCTCTTAGGGGGGATCTCACATCTAGGGGGAGCCTTACTCTAAGAATTGAGCTAAAGCAACTCTAATGGTGTGAACACAACAACACTTTATGTAAAAGTGGTAACCCCACTTGTGCTTAAACGATGAGTATGACCTATGATCAAATGTTCTCATTTGACTCCTAAGTCAATATACTCATATATAGATGACCTAGTCATCGCCAATTGCTTGATAGATGCTAGAATTGTTTGTGCATGCTTTGCCACATATTTCATTTGTCATTTTATTGTGTGAGCATGTTGGTTGCATAATTTACTCATTCGAGGACATCCACTTGTTGTTTTGATTGGTTGGTTTCTTTTTCTCTTGCCAAGTGGATGGACAAGAATGCCTAAGAACCTTCTCTAGCTATCTATGCTCTTCTCGTCTCAAACTCTATTCATGCTGCATCACAAAGTTTGATCAAGTCAGATTCGAACCACTCTGTGTGAGGAGCACTCGGAGTCCCCGATTCGTCATAGGCTTAAACTTCCAAAACTTCTTTTTGCGTTTCGGTCTGACCGATTCATCCATTTCGGTCATACCGAGATCACTAAGTCGATCTAGGTCTTTAATCTCGGTGCAACCGATTTGAAGTTTTCGGTCACACCGAGTTGCAGTAACTGCTTGCAGTTATGCATCTCGGTGACACTGAGTTGTTCCACTCGGTCACACCGACAGGGTCAGGCTGTATATACCCACAGGCCAAAATTTGGAAAACTTTCCGAACCTCTTCGCCCGCGCTCAGCTTGCTCTGCCTCCCTGGGTCTCCGGATCATCCTCCTCGTCGCCAGCCGCCTCTAGTCGCTGGTTTCCGCCGCTGCCAACGAGATCGGCTCCGCCGTTGCCTCCGTAGCAAGTCCATCGCCGAACTAGGGTATGGACTTGATCTTTGTGCTTTTCTCACTCCGATTCCCCAGCACATTGTTTTGCCATGTATCTTGCCACGATTGAGATCACTCTATCCAATGAAAACACTCCATAGTTAGTTGTGGATTGAAAATTTAGGGTTAGGTTTACGCCGAAACCATCTCGGACCGACCGAGTTGTTGAAATTAGTTTCACCGATTTGGCTCAGGCCATTGCACATGTGATTCTCGGTCTAACCGAGAATTGCAAATCGGTGTGACTGAGTTCGAGTCTTTGTGAAACCCTAGCAGTCTTGGTGCCACCGAACTATGACTCGGTCTGACCGAGTTCACTAGTTTAGGTTCCAACAGCTGCTTCGGTATCACCGTGATTTCAAATCGGTAGATCCGAAATGCTTTCTGTGGAAAACTAAAACTAAGTTTTTGATTCATTCTTTTGCAAAAACCTCTGCACTTTGTGATGCTCATCCACTCTACCTCATCTATAATCTATTCACAGGGTCTGCTGTCAGTGTTTGCATCATGTCAGATCAGAGTGACAGTCAGAACAAGTCTGAGGAGCAAGCGAACTTGAGTGAGGGCACTAGTCCCTCCAGTAGCTCAGATGATGGAAGCAGGAGCACACCCAGCAACTTGCCTAAGGCAGCCACCAGGACCAGAAAGAAGAAAACCTCAGATTCTGAGGATGAGGACTATGTGGCTGCTGAGGAAGAGGCCACCTCAAAAAGGAAAGTCCTGAAAAAGGAATATGGCACAGCTGCAGCCACTAAGCCAGGGATGAAGCAAAAGGTTCCTGCCAAGAGAGCTCCCATGTCAAAAGCCAGAACATCCACTCAAGAGACTTTGGGATCTGCACCCAAAGAGCAGGTTGTGGCAGAAAAGAAAAGGAAAGAGAGGGTCAAGAAGACCACTGCCAGAGTGCTTGGGAGATCTTCAATAATGAAAGACTCTAAAGAAGAGGAAGAGGAAGAGGATGCAGCACCAGCACCCAAAGCTCAAAAGCTTATGGGAGATGCTATAAGGGCAGGGGCTGCTCCATCTAAGCCCAAAGGAACTCCTAAGCCAGCAGCTCCAAAGCCAAAACCAAAGAGGAGCACCAGGAACATCCCAACAGCAGAGAAGAACAACGCCCCAGTGCCTGAAGCTGCAATGGAAGAAGAAGATGATGAGTCACATGTCTTGAGGAAGTTGAAGCCAAAAATTCCAGATCACAATGATGCTCATCCAGTAGCTGAGAACATGAAGATAAGGAAGGATTCATGATTGAGGCTATGGAGAGAGTCAGATCCATATGCCACCAAAAGAAGAACTGCTGTGGACTACAGGTTCCATACCAAGGAACACCGGGACTTCTATGAGATAGTGTTGCTTGACAAGAAGCCAATAGTGTGTGACATGAGATGAGTCGATTGGACATTCATTGAGGAAAATGAGGATCACTTTCCCGGTATATATGACAGCTTCAAGGTGTGTGGAGTCGATGAGTTTGTGGCTCAGAAGCTCACAAAGTGGAATGATGAGCTCATCATGCAGTTCTACTCCACAACTCGTTTCTACCTAGATGGAAGGATTGTCTAGATGTGTGAAGGCACTAGGTACCAGTCAACGGTTGCTGAATGGGAAAAATTGATCAATGCTCCTGAGGAGAGTGAAGATGACTTGGATGTCTATGCCAAGAAGAAGAAGGATCACAACACCATGGCACATATGTACAAATAGATCCCAGATGCTGCTCTTGAGACACACAAGTTTGGATCAGTACATTACCTTCTGTCAGGCTTGCCAACAATCAACTGGATCCTCAGGCACACTTTCTTGCCAAAGTCAGGTGATCACAAGACGATCAAAGGTCACTCCATCAACTTGCTGCACATTTTTGATGTTCCACAGAAGTTCAAGGTCATGAGCCTAATTGTGGAAACCATAAAGAGGACATCTGCAGATCAAAAGAGGAGTTGTGGGTATGCCCCACAGATCCAGGAGCTGGTCAAGTCCAAGATGGGCACTGGCACATATCTGCTGGACAAAGAGCACCTGCCCATCTACCCAGACTTTGAGGACAACACTGTGGTGATGGATGAAAATGAACCATCTTCTGTGCACGCACAAGCCAAGAAGGAGAAGGCAAGGGCTGAAAAGGCTGCAAAGATACCAACCACTAAGAGGCATCTCAGTATTTTCTGAAGAGCAAGCAAGATCAGCTTGGCTACTTGATTGCCTCCACTCTGAGGATTGAGAAGGGATTGGCTACCCTGACCCAAAACCAGGAGAGCTTGGAGAGGATCGTGGAGCATAAGTTCTATGACTTAGATGTGAAGGTCACTGAGATCCAATCAGTCGTTGAGCAACTTCAGGATGAAGTGCAGGAGAAGAAGGGCAAGTCTACCACTGATGCTTTTGCTAGAATGCCCAGAGGACAAAGATCTACTGCAATGTCTGTTCCAGACACCAGAGCAACTTCATCTGCACCAGCTACAGCTTCAGTGCCACCAGCTCCAGCACCTACTCCACCAGCTCCATCTACATCGACTGACGCCTTCATCCTTGGAGTTCTATCTACACCACCACCTGAAGACCAAGCCTGAGAGTCGATTTAGCACTATGCATTTTTTATGAACTTTTTGGTAACTTGTTGCCAAAGGGGGAGAAAATGTATAGATCATAGGCTTCAAGAGAGAGTGTTGCTTTTGTTCTCTCTTGCGTTTCTCCTTGGTGGTTGAACTTTATTATCTGCTTGTTTGAGATACTTTATACTTTGTGCTTGCTTGGATGATCACGTGTTTGATCATATACTACCTTTATGCATATTGGATGACATTATCCTTTTATATTCCATATGATCACTCACTTTGCTTGGTGATGCGTGCATGTATTTTAATTATTATCATTTTGAGCACTCCACCAAGATGTATGTGACATGGAAGAGTAACCCATGATCCTAATTCTTTGTGCATTTGCAGTCCAAAGCAAATCTTAAACTATGCGCAAATTTAGGGGGTGCTCTTGCTTTTCACATACTTCTCAAAGCGACAATGTTTTTACTCTTATTATCATTTGTCGAAGCTTTGATCTATATGTTGTCATCAATTACCAAAAAGGGGGAGATTGAAAGTGCAACTATCCCTAGGTGGTTTTGGTAATTCCTAACAACATATAGTTCATTGAGCTAATGCTATTTCAAGACTAATATTTTAGGAAAGCTCAATGATTAGCATGGCATGGATGAGAAAAGTGGACCCCTCAAAACACTAAGGACAAAAGGATTGGCTCAAGCTCAAAAGTTCAAGACTCTACATTTTCTATTTTAGTGATCCAAGGTCACATTGAGTCTATAGGAAAAGCTAATACTATCAAGGAGAGATGAGGTGTTTCTTAATGAGGTTCTTGCTCAAAATGCTTAGTGATATGCTCCAAAACCCTCAACTACTTTCTCACATCCACATATGACCTAAACCAAAAGTCAAACTCGGCCCCACCGATTCTTCCTATCCGGCGCCACCGAGTTTCAAATGGCATAGCCACTGCCACAAACCCTAGGCAAATCGGTCTCACCAATAGGGATCTCGGTCTCACCGAGATGGGGTTGTAATCTCTCTGTTTCCCTTCATAACGTTTCGGTCCCACCGAGATGAGCGATCGGTCCCACCGAGATTGCAATGTAAACTCTCTGTTTCCCTTCGTAACATTTCGGTCTCACCGAAATGAGCAATCGGTCCCACCGAGTTTACCTGACCAACTCTCTGGTTAGCTTATTACCAAAATCGGTCTCACCGAGTTTGTGTAATCGGTCTCACCGAGATTATGTTATGCCCTAACCCTAATCATATCGTTCCTACCGAGTTGCATGTCGTTCCCACCGAAAACCCTAACGGTCACTAGCTTTGCTGAATCGGTCCGACCGAGTTTAACTATTCGGTCCCACCGAGTTTGGGAAGTTATGTGTAACAGTTAGATTTTGTGTGGAAGCTATATATACCCCTCCACCACCTCTTCATTCGTGGAGAGAGCCATCAGAACGAACCTATACTTCCAACTTGTTTTTTCCGAGAGAGAACCACCTACACTTGTGTTGAGACCAAGATATTCCATTCCTACCATATGAATCTTGATCTCTAGCCTTCCCCAAGTTGCCTTCCACTCAAATCTTCTTTCCACCAAATCCAAATCCTGTGAGAGAGAGTTGAGTGTTGGGGAGACTATCATTTGAAGCACAAGAGCAAGCAGTTCATCATCAACACACCATTTGTTACTTCCTGGAGAGTGGTGTCTCCTAGATTGGCTAGGTGTCACTTGGGAGCCTCCGACAAGATTGTGGAGTTGAACCAAGGAGTTTGTAAGGGCAAGGCGATCGCCTACTTCATGAAGATCTACCGCTAGTGAGGCAAGTCCTTTGTGGGCGATGGCCATGGTGGGATAGACAAGGTTGCTTCTTCGTGGACCCTTCGTGGGTGGAGCCCTCCGTGGACTCACGCAACCGTTACCCTTCGTGGGTTGAAGTCTCCATCAACGTGGATGTACGATAGCACCACCTATCGGAACCACGACAAGAACATCCATGTCTCCAATTGCATCTGAATCCTCCAAACCCTTCCCTTTACATTCTTGCAAGTTGCATGCTTTACTTTCCGCTGCTCATATACTCTTTGCATGCTTGCTTGAATTGTGTTAAGATTGCTTGACTTGTCCAAAGTTGCTAAAATCTGCCAAGAACTAAAATTGGGAAAAGGCTAGATTTTTATTTGGTTAAGTAGTCTAATCACCCCCCTCTAGACATACTTTCGATCCTACAGTAGTCAAACGTCTTCACGATCCAACCGATCCAAGTAATGAACGTACAACACCTTCGTGTTCTGCACATGTTCATCACGGTGACGTCTCTCGAGCTCTTGATCCAGTTGAGGACGAGGGAGAGTTCCATCCGCACGATGGCGTGGCGATGGTGATGATGAAGCTACCGACACAGGGCTTTGCCTAAGCACTACGACGATATGACCGAGGTGGTAAACTGTGGAGGGGGGCACCACACATGGCTAAGATATGTCTGTTGTACCTTTGGGGTGCCCCCGCCTCCGTATATAAAGGGGGGAGGAGGAGGTGGCCAGCCTAAGGGGGCGTGTCATAAGGGGGGAGTCCTACTTGGACTCCTAGTCCAAGTAGGATTCGGGCCCCCCTCTTTCCTTCCACCGGAGAGGGAAAAGGGGAAGGGAGAGAGAGGGAGAAGGAAAGAGGGGGGCCGGCCTCCTCCCCTAGTCCAATTCGTTTTGGGCAGGGGCCCCTCTCACATGGCCTTTCTCCTCTCCTCCAATAAGGCCCAATAGGCCCAATACTTCTCTCGGGGGGGGGGGGGGGTGTTCCAGTAACCTCCCGGTACTTCGGAAAAATGCCCGAACCACTCGGAACCATTCCGATGTCCAAATGCAACCTTCCAATATATGAATCTTTACCTCTCGACCATTACGAGACGCCTCGTCATGTCCGTGATATCATTAGAAACTCTGAACAAACTTTGGTCATCAAATCACATAACTCATAATACAAATCATCATCGAACGTTAAGCATGCGGACCCTATGGGTTCGAGAACAATGTAGACATGACCGAGACACAACTCTGGTTAATAACCAATAGCGGAACCTGGATGATCATATTGGCTCCTACATATTCTACGAAGATCTTTATCGGTCAAACCGCATAACAACGTATGTTATTCCCTTTGTCATCGGTATGTTACTTGCCCGAGATTCGATCGTCGGTATCATCATACCTAGTTCAATCTCGTTATCGGCAAGTCTCTTTACTCATTCCGTAATGCATCATCCCACAACTAACTTATTAGTCACATTGCTTGCAAGGCTCATAGTGATGTGCATTACCAAGAGGGCCCAGAGATACCTCTCCGATACACAGAGTGACAAATCCTAATCTCGATCTATGCCAACTCAACAAACACCATCGGAGACACCTGTAGAGCATCTTTATAATCACCCAGGTACGTTGTGACGTTTGATAGCACACAAGGTGTTCCGCCGGTATTCGGGAGTTGCATAATCTCATCGTCAGAGGAACATGTATAAGTCATGAAGAAAGCAATAGCAATAAAACTAAACGATCATTATGCTAAGCTAACGGATGGGTCTTGTCCATCACATCATTATCTAATGATGTGATCCCGTTCATCAAATGACAATACATGTCTATGGTCAGGAAACTTAACCATCTTTGATTAACGAGGTAGTCAAGTAGAGGCATACTAGGGACACTCTGTTTGTCTATGCATTCACACATGTACTAAGTTTCTGGTTAATAAAATTCTAGCATGAATAATAAATATTTATCATGATATAAGGAAATATAAATAACAACTTTATTATTGCCTCTAGGGCATATTTCAATCACCGGCCGCCCGAGCTGCGCTCACCGGTGCCCCGGCTACCGCCTGCTGCTTCTGCTCTGCTCCGCTGCCCCATGTCGTGCGCTCCTCCCCTAACCCCACTGCACCCGCGCTGCTCCTACCGCTACTTGTTGTCGTCGCCGCTGCCCACTACAGCATGCCACCGCAGCCGCGCTGCCCCGCTCCGTCCTTGTTCCACGCGCCCCCTAGCCGTTTTGGCCGCACCGATCGCCGTGCCTTGCTCGCTGTACGTGCGTGCCCGCGTGCCCCAGCCTCCTCGCCTGCTTCCCCCGCAGTCATTGCTTTCGGTCGCCGCTGCTGCGGCTCGCGCCCCGCTCGCCCGTGCGTACGCACCATGGACGCGCTCGTCTCCCGCACGCCGAGCCGCATCGACGCCTCCCGCTGCCTCTATGCTGCTGCTCCACCACCGCCCCGCGCCGTTTGTCCGTCGGTGCCATAGCTCGCCGGTCCCGCCGCCCGCTACCTGTTGAGCCAGCCCCGCCTGCTTCCCGCCGTGGCCGCTGGCCAACTCCCCCAGTGGCCTCGGGCACGGGCGCCCACGCTCACGCCCATCGCCTGTCACCCGCCCCGCTAAGGCCCCCATCGGGCCACTGACCACTGAGCCAGCCCCCCTTTTTAAAAAAATGTTAATTAATAATAGTAATAAAATATAAATATAAATATTATTATTAATTAATTAGGTAATTAATTAACCTTGCTTAATTAGTCTAATGAACTAGATGTCTAATTAAACCTGCTTAATTAGTTGAGTCAATGACATACGGGCCCAGCTGTCAGTTTGACCAGTCAATGCTCTGTTGATTGCTGACATCATGATGATGTCAGGCTCACGTCATGATTCCTTTTTTGAATTAAGGATAATTTCAGAATATTGCTAAAACTTTCGAAATACGTAGAAAATAAAGCGTAACTCCGATGAAAAACCTTTGTACATGAAAGTTGCTCAGAAAAGCGAGACGAATCCGAATACGCCATCCGTTCGTATGTCACATGCCCCTAGCATAGCTAACATGCAACCGTCTCCCTCCGTTTCATCTGTTTGAAAATGCCAAACTTTGGGAAAACTTTCCCGGATGTTATCCCCCTTCGCTGGTATTGTGTAACACTGTGTTAGAACACCCCTAACACCGCTTTTTGTCATGTCATGCATCTGTGTGCTTTGTATTTACTGGTCCCCCGTCTTCTTCTCCAGTAGACCCTAAGACCGCGCCGATGCTGCCCCTGTGATCGACCGCGTCGGCGACGACTCTTCTTCCATTTCACCAGAGCTTCCAGGCAAGCCAACCCCCCTTGATCATTTCGATATCACCCATTTCATTCTCTCTCATGCTTGCATTAGATTTTTCTACTATAATTGTTTGCTCCTATTCTGATGCATAGCCTGCTTTTGTAACCCGCTATTGTTACCTACCTGCTTATCCTAAACTACTTAGTGTAGGTTGGTTAGTGATCCATCAGTGACCCCCACCTTGTCCTTGTTGCCACTGCTTCATCATCAACGACTTGATCAATGTGATCGACGATCAGAGCCCGACACATCACATCACCACCTTAGTTGCTCAGCTCCGCAGAGCTACTATCGAGTGTCGAGGGTGATACCTCATAACACACTCCTTGTGATAACTCTATAGTGTAGCTATTCGGTCATGGTCAATGAGGGTGATTCCTCCTCCACCACTCCCAATACGACTCTGTCGTGCAACCCCTCAAGTGTGGACCTCGAGCGTGATTCCTCCTAAGTTCACCTCGACGGTTACATCAAGTGGAATTCCTCGAGGGTGATTCCTTGGGTTTTCACCATTGATGTTTGGACACACGGTTACCCTGACTTTACTTCAGACCTTTGTTAAAGTTGGGTCGGCCCTAAGGGGTACCCACGAGTTGATGTGAAAGTCAGGCGGGCCCGAAGAGCACCTGTGAGATAATTACATGGCACGGTCAGGATTTCCGGTCCCTTGCAATAAGTCCACGAGATGGGGCGATGGGGTCACATCGACCGTGAGTCTCTGCTCCTCTCCGCGAGCTTGTTATACACCAAGGTTTGGGCATTTGTTCTGAGTTGGCCTCTGGCCTTTACACACTAACCACCACACGAGAATATTTATGGGCCTCGGCGTCGTGGTATCAGCCGAAGCTTTGTCCAACGTCCAGTTCAGCATTGCGGCATGGTCGGTTCGCGTTGACCATCCGCGGTGGCGCTGGTGTTCATCCTGCACGCAACAACCCGGAGTGCAACGAGTGATGGGCCCAAGACCCCGGAGCGCTTAGGATGTAGACCGGCGGGGACCTCTCTACTAAGCCTAGGTAGGGCTGCGACGTGTTGTTCTTCCAAGGCTGGGCATTGACTCATAAAAGTGTATCCGGCCAGAGTAATCAAGCATGTTGGGTAACGTGGTGCACCCCTGCAGGGAAGATTATCTATTCGAATAGCCGTGTACATGGTAACGGACGTTCAGACTTGTATCCTGATCTATTACGACTAGAAATGGATACTTGAGATGTGTGATGGATATGTGGCTCCAGGATTGCTTTCTCGCAGGGAGTCTAGGAAGGATCTCTGGGCATTAATGTTACAACATGTTTGTTAAATAAAAACTGCTATTCTATACTCTTCTGAATGCTGCAAAACACTTGAAGATGGTTGAAGATGCTAGTCTTCGATAGGCTAGGCTTTTCCCCTTCTATTCTGGCATTCTACAATATAGTCCACAGATACAACCGTTCCATTTGATACCAATGCATACTTAGTATAGATCCGATGCTTGTGAGTACTTTGGATAAGTAATCATAGTTGCTTTGCCACCCCTTTTGCCCCTTCTTTCTTCTTTCTGGTTGTTGCAACCAGATGGTGGATCCCAAGAGCCAGATGCCACCCTCGTTGACTACTACTACTACTACCCGGAGGGTGCCTACTACTACGTGGAGCCCGCCAACGACCAGGAGTAGTTAGGAGGTCCCAGGCAGGAGGCCTTGCCTCTTCGACCGTTGATGTTTGTGCTAGCCTCACTGGTACACACTAGTGCTATACAAACGGTTTTTAACCCCTTTCCACGATGGCATTTGGAACCTTTGCCTAGTGAGTGATGGCGATAGGGGGGGGGTCCTTCCCACACAACCCAGAAACCGTCGGGGATATGCCCTCCTGGCACACACACTCAGCAAAATGAGGTCGTGTGCGACCGACAAGCGCTCAAATACGGTAATACGTGTAGTAGAGCTAAAAAATACAATTATAGAGGAAAAATTGTTTCCGGTCGCAAGTACATCCCACACAGTTAGTCCCCGCTAAACGTTTCCGTTCGTATGTACATCCCACACAGTCGCTCCAAGGAAAACGTTTCCGTTCACAGGTACATCACACACAATTTTCCCCGTTAGATCGTTTGTGATAGCGTTGCCATTGCACATGATATTAACAATTTTATCGTTTGCGTTATTGAATGCATCACACACGGTGCGTAGAAGAAACTACGTGGCAAAGGCTGTCCATCACACACGGTTTTTATGTGGTAAACGTTTGTGCAAGGTGGCCTAACACAAACAATTTTCAAGAGAAGGTCGTGTGTGATTGTTCATTTATCCAACACGGTTTATTCCTAGAAACTGTGTGCATTGCGTGAGGTTATCACCCATGGTATTTTCTGAATAACCGTTTGCAATAGCAAAACCAAATTAGCAGGCTAATTCGCCATTAGAAGGCTAATTGCCCTATTATTTACAATCCATTTATTAATCTAATTGACATTCATATTAAGCACATAATATATTTCATTTCCACATTAAGGAAGCATGATTTCATAATTGAAATACATCAGAGTACAACATGATATAGCTTCAGCACTCAGCTACCCCATTACACAACTGCACCAACATCAAGTTTCACATGCAACATGTAGAACCTTTCAAAATTAGCATCATAGATGGTATATAGACAAATGCATCTAATCTGGAAACTGCTGAAGTGGAAGACGAATATTGAGCCTTCATTCATGTTGAAGGTCTTTGCAACTTTAGGCCAGTGCCTGTGGATGATTGACCGTCTGTCCTTCGTCCTCTTCAGGAACACTTCAATATTGAACCGTGGGTGTTGTATGAAAACCTTCCTCGCCTCCTAACCATAGAGGTGGTTTGAGAGGTAATCATCAGTGAACTACTTTGGAAAGGCCTGAAAACAAGGATGTGCATAAATATCTTCTCTATATTGGAAATGGGGCAAAGGAATAAAAAAGGCAAGGTATAATAGTTAGTACCATCTTGTAGTGAACTGATGTCTTCTTCACTGTGCAGACAAAGATCTTGTTGTTTTTTGTCACTAATTTCTTTATCCTAACAATCTTTCTGAGTTTCTTGACTTGATTGATATTCATGGACAAACTCATTTCCCCATATGCAAAAAGGGTCGAATAGTGGGTCAAAACCTCTGACAGTAGGACCTACATGTGCAAGACAAAATTGTTAAAAACCTAAATATTAGAATGGTTCCTGCAATTGCACAATAATGTGCTATTAGACAATGGACCATGCACATCTAACCTCAATTGTAAACCTAAGTGCTTCCCATTATTTCCCTGCAACACATATAAGGTAGTTAGTCATCAGGTTAAGTAAGGGTTCGCATGCTATCAGTAAAATATGTTGATGAAAAATAAGCACATTGCAGATTCATCAGATTAATTCAAGCCACATGGAAAACCCATTTATCCAAACCAAGCATGATTAAGAACTAGGAAATATAGCGCTTGTATATGTTTCTCATGTATTAAGTGCAGCCAAATTCGATTTATTCCTCACATGCACAACAATATAAAATTCTACCCATGACAATTGGACATCGCATTGCAGAATTGAACCAAGCAGTTAACTAAACACCACAACAAATGAACCAAACATTAACTGAGCACCACATTGCACAATATAACATACTCCTAATAGAAGATCAGACAGTTAACAAAACCAAGAATGCTTAAAACATGGAAATATAGCAATTGTATTCGTTTCTCATGTATTTACTACAACCAAATTCAATTTATTCCTCACATGGTATACAATAACAGAATGCACCCATAACTGTTGAACATCGCATTGCAGAATTGAACCAAATAGTTAACTAAACATCACCACACAAATGAACCAAATATTAACTGAGCACCACATTGCACAATGTATAACCAAACCAAGCATGCTTGACAATTTGTAAATATAGCAATTGTATTCGTTTCTCATGTATTTTGTAAAGATAAATTTGATTTATTTCTCACATGGAAGACAATACAAAATTGCAGCCTGAAGAATTGAACATCACATTTGCATAATTGAACCAAATAGTTAACTAAAGACGACAACTAATTAACAAAATAGTTAATAAGTGAGCACCACACTGCACGACATATAGAACATATACACTAGAGCAACAGATTGCATGGTAAAATTAGATAGCACAATTCACTAGAATTTGTGAAGTAAAGGCAGGAGCAGCACACGCAATGGGTAAACCAAGCATGCATAATCGGTGTAGCTAGCAAATGGCAAGGTGTTCCTCCAAGATCTAGGGGTCGGCACGACTGGCAGCCATCGCGACCTCATCTGCGCGTGCGGCCGCGATTTCCTTCTCTGCTGCCAAATGCTCCTTGAGATCTTGGCTATAGTGCGTGCACCATGGCTTAGGGCGGCACTTATTTGGTGGAGGGCTCAGTGATTTGGGTGGAAGGTGTCGCGCCGGCGGCCGGGGCAGGTGGGATGTGGAAGGAGGAGGAGGATGGGGATCGGGTGTGGATTACCTGCCTGGATAGACGAGGCCGAGCAGCGTGAAGGAGGGTAGCTGGCGACGAGGCGGCGCTGCAAGCAAGGAGTGAGGGTTTCAACTTGGAAATGAAGGCGGAAACAGGGGAAATGTAGCTTTTGGTAAGGGGGAGGGGGCGGGGAGGTAGATATTTCCACGGAAGCCGAAAATTTGGAATCGCTTCAGCGAAAAAACTGGCGCGCAAAGTGTCATCAGACACGGTCCCTTATTTAGAACTATGTACGATATGTGAACATCACAAATGATTCAGATAGCTTAACCCATGTGTGATAAGTTTGAACGTCAAAATTTTTCGTTCGAATTTCCGTGGTTACAGTGGTCATCCATGTCATTGCGTAATTTGGGTACACAAAGGAGACTATATCACACCCACACTTCTTAATCGAGCAAGTTCAGCAATTAAACAAAGCTAGCTGACCTAAACATTACTCTACCAAATTAAAGAACGACACTCTTAATTAAACAAAACAAAGAGTACTACTATGGCCGGTGCTCGTCGATCTCCGCCGCCGCCTCCATGTCCAGCTCACGCCCGCTGGTCTCCTAGGGAAGGGGCTCCATGGCATCCATCGCACCATATTCGGCAAGCATCTCACCATCCGTGTCTGCCATCTCTTTGGAAAAGGCTGCTACGAGCTGGGCGTGGGCGGCCGCGATCTGGGCTTGCACGGGCTCCGTCGTCACAAGGTATGCGGCGGAGGAAATGACGGCTGCTCGAACGCTCTCGGTGATTGCCAACTCTTCGGCCGTGGGTTGCCGACTGTTGTAGGAGAAGCTTCATTCGATTTGTGCAGTGATCGCCATGAGCTAGGCATGGGCGGCCTCCATCAGGGCTAAGGACGCCGCTGCGGAACAGGCAACTGCTGTGCCGCTCTCACCAGTTGCTATCTTCGAGGCAGATGTTGCCGCCAGCACCTGAGAAGCAATAGCGGCAGTTTGGGCTGCCTTGGCCGCCCGGTCATAGATTGCGGCCGCGCTCATGCACCTTGTTAGCATGCGCAGGGCGGCTGCGGCCGCGCTCTTACCGGAGTGGGTTATCGAAGTTGCCCTCACGACGCGGGTCAATGCGCCCATCTTTCATCAATGACGATTGAACAGTGACATGATATTTGGAGAGCAAGCTAGTGTGCTTGAGACGTCGGCTATGGATTGTAGCCGATGCACCTTCTCGCGTAAGCCATAGACGTAGTATACATCGACGGTGCTCCAGGATATTTTGTGCTGCATCTCACACGGTTGGTGATAATAAACTGTGTGGGATCTACTTGATTTTTCATCTTGATTTGAATTACATAATGGGGTCATAGTGGCAATGGACCGTGTTTGAATTGCTACACCTTTTATCTGCAGTGAACATGAAACTATATGTGTGTCGTAAAAGAAATGGAATTATTCAGGGTTCGCTTGAAAATTTTACACATTAAATTGGTTTTTTAGCCATTTCAGGTGCACAATTCAAAATTAAACTACATGCACATGCTCCTGTGCACCAACATGGGTTGTAAAATCATATATGTGTCCATGGGTTTATGGTTATGTCCCATGCAAGAAAAGGGGATGAAATTCGAACACCGCGGCACCGTGGCTCTCCGGCAAACGTCGACGTACTTGCTTTTGTAATACTAGTAAATCCAAAATTCATCTGAAATTCATGAAACTTGGCATGCTATCATGGAGCGGCATCAACATGCTGTGGTAAATTTTTTGTCCCATTCGGGGCAGGTTTGGGTATAAGCTTCTCCTGAACCAGAGCTTCTCACAAGTGTGATGGTTTTGGTAGGTAACGTTTCACCTTTCTGGACAGAACGATATCTGTTGCCGCTTCTTGATTTCAATTTTTTTCCTAATGTCAATATAGAACAACAGGAGTGTTGTGTCAATTTTTGGGATTTTTCGGGGTTCGCTTGGACATTTTCATACATTAATTGAGTTTTCTATGCATTCATGTGCATAATTCAAATTTGAACTACATGCACATTATCTAATGCATATAAATTAGTTGAGAATTAAAATATGTGTCCTTGGTTGCATGCTTAGGTCCCATGCAAGAAATGGGAATGAAAGTCAAACACCCTGCCACCGTCAATTGGCCGCAAACATTGAGATACCTGGTTTTTAAATTCTAGTAAATCCAAAGCTTGTCTGAAATTCATGAAACTTGGCATGCTGTCATGGAGCGGCATCAACATGCCGTGGTATATTTTTTATCCCTTTTGGGGCAGGTTTGGGGATATGCCTCTCACACACCAGAGCTTCTCACAACAAGCCTAATGGTTTCGGTAGGGAACGTTTCACCTTTCTGGACGAAAGGATATCCATTGCCTCTTATCGATTTCAATTTTTTTCCTAGTGTCAAGATAGAACAATAGGAGTGTTGTGTCAATTTTTGGGATTTTTCGGGGTTCGTTTGGACATTTTTATGCATTAATTGAGTTTTCAATACATTTATATGCATAATTCAAATTTGAACTACATGCACATGATCTAATGCATATAAATTGTTTAAAAAATTCACATATGTGTCCTTGGTTGCATGCTTAGGTCCCATGCAAGAAATGGGAATGAATGTCAAAGACCCTGCCACCGTCACTCGGCCACAAACATTGAGATACCTGAATTTTAAATTCTAGTAAATCCAAAACTCATCCGAAATTCATGAAACTTGGCATGCTATCATGGTGCAGCATCAACATGCCGTGGTATATTTTTTATCCCTTTTGGGGCAGGTTTGGGTATATGCTTCTCACGAACTAGAGCCTCTCACAACAAGCATGATGGTTTCGGTAGGGAACGTCCCACCTTTGGGGACGAAACGATATCCATTGCCTCTTATTGCTTTCAAATTTTTTCTCGTGTCAACATAAACAACCGGAGTGTTGTGTCAATTTTTGTGATTTTTCGGGGTTCGTTTGGACATTTTTATGCATTAACTGAGTTTTTAATGCATTCATGTGCATAATTCAAATTTGAACTACATGCACATGCTCTAATGCATATAAATTGGTTGAAAATTCAAATATGTGTTCTTGGTTGCATTCTTAGGTCCCATGTAAGAAATGGGAATGAATGTCAAACACCCTGCCACCGTCACTCGGCCGCAAACATTGAGATACTTGGTTTTTAAATTCTAGTAAATCCAAAGCTCATTTGAAATTCATGAAACTTGGCATGATATCATGGAGCGGCATCAACATGCCGTGGTAATTTTTTGTCCCATTTGGGGCAGGTTTGGGGATATGCATCTCACAAACTAGAGCTTCTCACAACAAGCCTCATGGTTTCGGTAGGGAACATTTCACCTTTCTGGACGAAACGATATCCATTGCCTCTTTTCGATTTTAATTTTTTCCTAGTGTCAACATAGTACAACATGAGTGTTGTGTCAATTTTTGGGATTTTTTGGGGTTTGTTTGGATATTTGTATGCATTAACTGAGTTTTCAATGCATTTATGTGCACAATTCAAATTTGAACTACATGCACATGCTCTAATGCATATAAATTGGTTGAAAATTCAAATCTGTGTCCTTGGTTGCATGCTTAGGTCCCATGCAAGAAAAGGAATGGATGTCAAAAACCCTGCCACCGTCACTTGGCCGCAAACATTGAGATACCTTGTTTTGATATTCTAGTAAATCCAAAACTCATATGAAATACATGAAACTTGGCATGCTATCATGGTGCGGCATCAACATGCCGTGGTATATTTTTGTCCCTTTTGGGGCAGGTTCGGGTATATGCTTCTCACGAACCAGAGCTTCTCACAACAAGCATGATGGTTTCGGTAGGGAACGTCCCACCTTTGGGGACAAAACGATATCCATTGCCTCTTATTGCTTTCAAATTTTTTCTCGTGTCAACATAGAACAACATGAGTGTTGTATCAATTTTTTTGATTTTTCGGGGTTCGTTTGGACATTTTTATGCATGAACTGAGTTTTCAATGCATTCATGTGCATAATTCAAATTTGAACTACATGCACATGCTCTAATGCATATAAATTGGTTGAAAAATTCAAATCTGTGTTCTTGGTTGCATGCTTAGGTCCCATGAAAGAAATGGGAATGAATGTCAAACACCCTGCCACCGTCACTCGGCCGCAAACATTGAGATACCTGGTTTTTAAATTCTAGTAAATCCAAAACTCGTCTGAAATTCATGAAACTTGGCATGCTATCATGGAGCGGCATCAACATGCCGTGGTAAAATTTTTGACCTATTTGGGGCAGGTCTGGGTATATGCTTCTCACAAACCAGAGCTTCTCACAACAAGCATGATGGTTTCAGTAGGGAATGTCCCACCTTTGGGGATGAAACTATATCCATTGCCTCTTATTGCTTTCAAAATTTTTCTCGTGTCAACATAGAACAACAGGAGTGTTGTGTCAATTGTTGTGATTTTTCGGGGTTCGTTTGGACATTTTTATGCATTAACTGAGTTTTCAATGCATTTATATGCATACTTCAAATTTGAACTACATGAACATGCTCGAGTGCATATAAACTTGTTGGAAAATCAAATCTATGTCATTGGGTGCATGCTTAGGTCTCATGCAAGAAATGGGAATGCATTTCAGACAATAGGGCACCGTTGATTGCCGGCAAAACGTTCAATTTTCTTTAAATTCTAGTAAATCCAAAACTCGTCTGAAATTCATGAAACTTGGCATGCTATCATGGAATGGCACCCGACATGCTGTGGTATTTTTGTGTCCATTTTGAGAGAAGGTGCACTCGAATAACAGCCAAGAAAGGCATTTTGGAAAAATAGCTGCCACTCTAATATCTCAAATGTTTGTATAATTCACACCGTGTGCGTTCTGTTAACCATTCACGTGACACCATGTGTCTTGGTTTTAATGGCTATAGGAGGTGCGGTGCGGACAGCTGCTTGACCTCGACTGAACGGGAGGCGTGCAAGCGTAGTCTAGTGCACAGGCTGACCGAGAGGCGTGCAAGTTGTCCTCCAATGCGCAGGCTCACTGGGAAGCGTGCGAGTTGTACGCTTTGCATGCTCACTTGGAAGCGAGCCCTTTGACTTCCATGGCCGCCCGCCTTCCTCTCCATTAATGGCGCTTGAGCCACTGCTTAATACGGGCGGCCTTACTTTTTGCCACCCATTCCCCTCCCCCCCGTAGACCTCCACCAACGCCATGACACAGAAGGATCATCTACCACCAGTCTTCAAGTTTGGTGAAGCCGACTCCAAGTCGGAGGAGATAGAAAATAAGGAGGAATGGGGCCTCATGGACATGGCCCAGAACGACCTGGCCACGACGGTTGCTGCCCCCGCTCCCGCCCCAGCTCCCATCCCCGCGCCCTCACCAGCGACCATCCCCGTAGCATTGACGAGCTGGTCGCCGAGCACTATCGCAGAGCTGGAAGCCTCGGGCGTCAGCGAGGTGTCCGCAGACCCGCGCGAGCTCGTGTACATGCCAGCGGCAGCACCCGTGCCCGTGCCCGTGCGCGCCCCTCCACCCAGCGCGGCGCCGGTCCCGGTGTGTTTGGATGCACCCGCCGCGCCCATGCCCGTGCACGCGCCCCCCTCAGCGGCATGGGATGCCGCCGTCAACTGCTACTTCTCAGCGCCGCCAGCTGCCGTCCTCCCGCGCTCCGCCCGTTGATCGCAAAATGACATGATGTTTGATTTACAAGTGAAGAACATTATGTGATGCATTGAAGACTTCAACAACGGCATCCCGGAGGACGACAACGACAACGACGACGCGACACGTGATAACCCACAAGTATAGGGGATCGCAACAGTTTTCGATGGCAGAGTATTCAACCCAAATTTATTGATTCGACACAAGGGGAGCCAAAGAATATTCTCAAGTATTAGCAGCTGAGTTGTCAATTCAACCACACCTGAAAACTTAATATCTGCAGCAAAGTATTTAGTAGCAAAGTAATATGATAATAATGGTAACGGTAGCAAAAGGTTTCATTCTAGCATTAAGGGATTGCTGCTTCCATTTAGCTAATAATTTCTTAAGATCACTTCTATCATTACAAGCAAGAATAGCTCTAGTAGATTCTTGATCTAGAACATAACCCTCAGGAACAACATGCTATTCGTAAGTATTAGGGGGAGAGTCTTCATCATCACTATCTTCAATATAATCAGTTTCAATAATTTCATTCTCTCTAACCCTAGCAAGTTGTTCATCAAGAAATTCATCAAGTGGCACAGTAGTATCAAGCATAGAAGTAGTTTCATCATAAGTATCATGCATAGCAGAAGTGGCATCATCAATAACATGCGACATATCAGAACGAATAGCAGAAGCAGGTTTAGGTGTCGCAAGCTTACTCAAAACAGAAGGTGAATCAAGTGCAGAGCTAGATGGCAGTTCCTTACCTCCCCTCCTAGTTGAGGGATAGATCTTTGTTTTTGGATCTCTCAAGTTGAGGGATAAATCCCAAGTGACTCAAAGAATAGAGCTATGCTCCCCGGCAACGGCGCCAGAAATTAGTCTTGGTAACCCACAAGTATAGGGCATCGCAACAGTTTTCGAGGGTAGAGTATTCAACCCAAATTTATTGATTCTACACAAGGGGAGCCAAAGAATATTCTCAAGTATTAGCAGCTGAGTTGTCAATTCAACCACACCTGGAAACTTAATATCTGCAGCAAAGTATTGAGTAGCAAAGTAATATGATAATAGCGGTAACGGTAGCAAAAGGTAATAGTAGCAAAAGTAGTGTTTTTGGTATTTTGTAGTGATGATAGCAATAGCAACGGAAAAGTAAATAAGTGAAGAACAATATATGGAAAGCTCGTAGGCAATGGATCAGTGATGGAGAATTATGCCGGATGTGGTTCATCATGTAACAGTCATAACCTAGGGTGACACAGAACTAGCTCCAATTCATCAATGTAATGTAGGCATGTATTCCGAATATAGTCATACATGCTTATGGAAAAGAACTTGCATGACATCTTTTGTCCTACCCTCCCGTGGCAGCGGGGTCCTAACGGAAACTAAGGGATATTAAGGCCTCCTTTTAATAGAGTACCGGACCAAAGCATTAACACATAGTGAATACATGAACTCCTCAAACTATTGTCATCACCGATAAGTATCCCGATTATTGTCACTTCGGGGTTAATGGATCATAACACATAATAGGTGAATATAGACTTGCAAGATAGGATCAAGAACTCTCATATATTGATGAAAACATAATAGGTTCAGATCTGAAATCATGGCACTGGCCCTAGTGACAAGCATTAAGCAAAGCAAAGTCATAGCAACATCAATCTCAGAACATAGTGGATACTAGGGATCAAACCCTAATAAAACTAACTCGATTACATGATAAATCTCATCCAACCCATCACTGTCCAGCAAGCCTACGATGGAATTACTCAAGCACGGCGGTGAGCATCATGAAATTGGTGATGGAGAATGGTTGATGATGATGATGGCGATGGATTCCCCTCTCCGGAGCCCTGAACGGACTCCAGATCAGCCCTCTCGAGAGGTTTTAGGGCTTGGCGGTGGCGCCGTATCAAAAAACATGATGAATCCTTCTTATTTATTTTTTTCTCCCCGAAAGCAAATATATAGAGTTGGAGTCGAGGTCGGAGGAGCTCCAGGGGGCCCACGAGGTAGGGGGTGTGCCCTAGGGGGGCAGGCGCGCCCCCACCCTCGTGGCTAGGGTGTGGGCCCCCTGGTCTTCATATTTTGCAGGGATTATTTATTATTTCCAAAAAGATGTTCCGTGAAGTTTCAGGTCTTTCCAAGAACTTTTGTTTCTGCACATAAATAACACCATGGTAATTCTACTGAAAACAATGTCAGTCCGGGTTAGTTCCATTCAAATCATGCAAGTTAGAGTCCAAAACAAGGGCAAAAGTGTTTGGAAAAGTAGATACGACGGAGACGTATCAACTCCCCCAAGCTTAAACCTTTGCTTGTCCTCAAGCAATTCAGTTGATAAACTGAAAGTGATAAAGAAAAACTTTTACAAACTCTATTTGCTCTTGTTGTTGTAAATATGTAAAGCCAGCATTCAAATTTTTAGCAAAGATTATGAACTAACCATATTCACAATAACGCATAGGTCTCATGTTTACTCATATCAATGGCATAATCAACTAGCGAGCAATAATAATAAATCTCGGATGACATCACTTTCTCAAAACAATCATAATATGATATAACAAGATGGTATCTCGCTAGCCCTTTTTGATACCGCAAAACATAAATGCAGAGCACCTTTAAAGATCAAGGACTGACTAAACATTGTAATTCATGGTAAAAGAGATCCAGTGAAGTCATACTCAATGTAAACTAATAGTAATGAATGCAAATGACAGCGCTGCTCTCCAACTGGTGCTTTTTAATAAGAGGATGATGTCTCAACATGAAAGTAAATAGATAGGCCCTTCGCAGAGGGAAGCAGGGATTTGTAGAGGTGCCAGAGCTCGGTTTTGAAATAGAGGTGAATAATATTTTGAGCAGTATACTTTCATTGTCAACATAACAACCAAGAGATGACGATATCTTCCATGCTACACACATTATAGGCGGTTCCCAAACAGAATGGTAAAGTTTATACTGCCCCTCCACCAACAAGCATCAATCCATGGCTTGCTCGAAACAATGAGTGACTCCAACTAACAAGAGTCCCATGGGGAGTTTTGTTTGCAATTATTTTGATTTGATTTGCATAAAGCATGGGACTGGGCATCCCGGTGACCAGCCCTTTTCTCGCGAGTGAGGAGCGGAGTCCACTCCTCTTGAGAATAACCCGCCTAACATGGAAGATACGGATAGCCCTAGTTGATACATGAGCTATTCGAGCATACAAAATAGGATATTTATTTGAAGGTTTAGAGTTTGGCACATACAAATTTACTTGGAACGGCAGGTAGATACCGTATATAGGTAGGTATGGTGGACTCAATGGAACAACTTTGGGGTTTATGGAGTTGGATGCACAAGCAGTATTCCCGCTTAGTACAGGTGAAGGCTAGCAAAAGACTGGGAAGTGACCAGCTAGAGAGCGACAGCAGTCATGAACATGCATTAAAATTAATCAACACCGAATGCAAGCATGGGTAGGATATAATCCACCATGAACATAAATATCATGAAGGCTATGTTGATTTTGTTTCAACTCCATGCGTGAACATGCGCCAAGTCAAGTCACTTAAATCATTCAGAGGAGGATACCACCCTATCATACCACATCACAACCATTTTAATAGCATGTTGGCACTCAAGGTAAACCATTATAAGCTCCTAGCTAATCAAGCATGGCACAAGAAACTATGATCTCTAGTTGTCATTGCAAACATGTTTATTCATAATAGGCTGAATCAGGAACGATGAACTAATCATATTTAAAAAACAAGAGAGGTCGAGTTCATACCAGCTTTTCTCATCTCAGTCAGTCCATCATATATCGTCATAATTGCCTTTCACTTGCACGACCGAATGATGTGAATAATAATAATAGTGCACGTGCATTGGACTAAGCTGGAATCTGCAAGCATTGAATAAACAGGAGAAGACAAGGCAATATGGGCTCTTTTGTCAGATCAACAATTAGGCATATAAGAGCCACTTCAACATTTAATCATGGTCTTCTCCTATCGACCCCAAAGAAAAGAAATAAAACTATTTACACTGGGAAGCTCCCAACAAGCAAAAGAAGAACATGATATCTTTTTGGGTTTTCTTTTTAATTACTACTACAAGCATCGAAAGTAAAATAATTAAAAGCTACAACTAATTTTTTTGGGTTTTCTTAAAGTTTATTAGACACACAAGAAGAAAGCATAAAAAGGGAATAAACTAGCATGGATGATACAATGAAAAAGTATGAGCACCGACATCTAGCAATGAGTGTGTGAACATAAATGTAATGTCGGTGGGAAATACGTACTCCCCGAAGCTTAGGCTTTTGGCCTAAGTTGGTCTATGGCCACGGATGGCCTGGCGGATATCCATAATAATAGTTGGGGTCGTACTGCGAAGAAGAAGACTCTGATTGCCACTGGTTGGCAATCATCTCCGGATCCCACAGGTAATTAGACTGTCGTGGAGGATCAACTTGTGGTTCCGACTCTGGCTTTGCGGCCGATGCAGGGTTCCGGTAGGCGTGAATATCCTCCGGCGAGATGAGGTACTGGCCTGCAGATAAATCAAACAAGGAAGGAGCAGGCAAGGTAATAGTCTCTGGATGATGTTTATCAAAGAACAATTTGTATTTAAGCTCCCCTTCCCTATTCTTTATAATGAAATCATGGGCTACCATACTCTTATAATCTAAATAAACAGTAGGCATCAGTTTTTCTTCTTTTTCATAGTGCCTAATAGGTATGTTATAATATGCAGCAAGGCGTGAAGCATAGATACCACCAAAGATGGGTCCTTTTGTACGGTTCAGACTTAACCGTTTAGCAATAATACCGCCCATACTCACAGAGTTATCACATAATAAACCATGGAGCAAAATAATAATATCAGGAACACTAAGGTTTCCACAGTTTCCGCGACCAATTAAGCAACGACTAGCAAATATTGCAAAGTAGCGTAAAAGAGGAAAATGTATGCTAGTGATTTGTGCATCGGAAACCTTCCTCGTTTCCCCTACAGTGATGGTATCAATAAACCCATCCACGTCGTCACGATGTGGTTCCTCTATTTTGCCCTCGAAAGGGATCAAACAAACCTGTTGGGGATATAGCTACCAGGTATGACCCGCCCAGGAGGGGCCAGGTCAGCCCCAATGGCGGGTCACAAAGAAAGCCCGGTAAACATTCAAGGCGATAGTTTATTAAGGCTTATAGAAGGCCTAAGCCTAGAGGCAGCTTAAGGCCCAATATTGTAAACCGCCGTATGTAAGGAAAGACTTGTAAGGAAAGGCATATAAAAGAAGTCACTTGAGCCGGACACGCTTTATGAGCCGGCCGGGACTCCGTAGGCCGTCAGGCGTCAACCCGTGTATATAAGTGGACGACCCGGTGGCGGCCTAGGGCAAGAAACAAGAGATCCATAACCAAGCCGGCGGATTAGCCTCTTGGTGATTGAAACCCCAGCAATTCCAACATAACTAGACGTAGGCTTTTACCTTCATCGTAAGGGGCCGAACTAGTATAATCCTCTCGTGTCCCTTGTCCCGATTAACCCCTTTAAGCTTCCTGGTTGCGATGGCCCTACGACTAAGTCCTTTTGCTAGGACATATGCCATGACAATTCCACGACAGTTGGCGCCCACCATAGGGCCAGCGCACGGTGGATTAGAGTTCTTGAAGGGCAACTTCGAAGGGCTCATGGGATACGTTGAGGGCCGGATGACCAAGAGTCATCGCGGCAAGCTCTACATCAACGACGAAGGCTGGGGCCCCGAGGCCGGCTCAATTGAGTATGGCTACTGGGTCCCCTTCGGCGGAATTCATGTCTTCATCGGCCGGATCGGCGAATCGGGCCCTGAGCCGGACGTCTGCACCAACATTATCGAGACGGCTCAGTGCGCGAGACCCGCACGGACCCGACCCGCCGTAACGCGTGCCTTTGTGGGTTGCATCCATGGAGGTGAATACTCGGACGAGTCAGTGGATGGCGGTGAGATGGCCATCTATTCTGATGCTACGTCATCAACAGGCGAGACGGATTTTTTGTATCAGCTGCAGGATGGCATGCTGGGGGGCTGTTCCGATGGCAGCAATATTCCGGACCCGTCTGAGCCACTGAATCGAGCCGGAGTCTTCATGGCAGGCACTCGGCCTGGGCAGAACTCCATGGCTACAGCAGCAACAACCACTGGGTCAGCAGCGGCCGAGTTAGGAGACCCCGCGCGCCCCCGTCTCAGATACTAATGGATCTCATGGATAAGCTGGCGGCTCTGTTGACTGTCGTGGTGGAGCCAGCAGATAAGGTTCAACATGACGCGGAGGTGGTACGGGTACGCGAAGAGATGGCACAGGCCAAGGAAAATTTAGCAGCAGAAGAGGTCAGGATGGCCATGGAGCAGGCGGCTTTGGACGCTCGGGCTCAGCAGCTTCAAGCGGAGACTTTCCGGATCTCGGTAGATCTGAACGCGTCAAACGAGGTCATGAGGAGAAGGCATCAGAAAACTCAGTCACGTCTACCTCTGACGCTCGATCCTAGGAACCTTTTCCATACACCCGGGGCCGGTTCAAGTAACCCGCCGGAGGCAAACCGGATCACCACACCCGGAGCACCGGTTCAGCCGCGGGCCATGGACCCACCTCGCATGTATACCGCTCCGCCTCATTATGCGCCAACACCACCGGGCCATTTCTCCAATCCTTTGGAAAACCTCATCGCTGCGTCGACTCATTTGGCGGCTCTCCTGATGGAAGGTGACTCTCCGGCAGCAATCGAAACACGAAGGGTGAGAGAACTTCTTTAGACGGCTCTGGCGCAGCAGGATGCGTACTCTTACAATCGAGACAGAATCCATTCAACCCCTCGCCCGAGCCGGAGCCCGAGCTATAGCAGGCATATGGACTCAGCTGATATGTCCAGTAACGCTCAACGCCGCAATCAACCGCGCGTGCATGAGCCGGTACAGGCTGGAGCCCTTAATTTAGCGGATTAGGAGAGGCTCCGACAAGAGGCTGAGCGGGCGGTTCAACTGGCAGCTGAGCAGGCGACTCATCAAACTTTTCTGGCTTATGCAACAACCTCTGTTGAGGCAGGAGTAGCCACAAGAACATGAGGTGTCCCTTGCGTGGTGTCGGTCATACGTAATCAACGCTTGCCAAAAGACTTCAAGGGGCCTCGTAAGGTGCCTAACTACACGGTCGATTTGCAGCCTGGGGCCTGGATTGAGAGTTATGAGATGGCGATGGAGCTGTTGGAGGTCAGCGATGCAGCAATGGCTAAGTATTTCACTATGATGTTGGATGGAACGGCTCGCACTTGGTTGAAAGGATTACCCCCCAATTCCATTGGCTCATGGGAGAAATTAAAGTCCCGGTTCATTCAAAACTTCAAGGAGACATGCAAACAACCTATGTCAATCGTGGACCTGACTAATTGTAAGCAAGAGGAAGGTGAATCCATAACCCATTGGGTGCGCCGGGTCAATGAGATAATACATTCATCTGATAAGATGGATGCCGACTCGGCAGTCTTAATGTTGGAGAAAAATTGCCATTTTGAACCTCTGAAGCAGAAGCTGGGGCGGCTCAAGCGAGACTGCAATGACATGGGCCAGTTGATGGCGGCTCTAGTCAAGTATGCTGATTCTGATAGTACCAAGGACCCCGTGTCTGATGAAGAAAAAATAGGGAAGGGAAAGAAGAACGACAACGGCAAGGGTCATCAGCATAACCCGACAAATCAAGGAGGTAATAAACGTAAGACTGACGAATTTGTGGCTAACACCAATGCACAGGGCAACAATCAAGGGTAGGCAACCCCCTCGGTCGGGTGGGTCAGGTCCCACCCTCGAGCAACTATTGAATGAACCTTGTCCAAGACACGACACCCGAGAGAAGCCGGCCACCCATCTGTGGAAGGACTGTACAACCATGAAGGCGTTTAAAAATTCAGATGCATTTGATGGAAGTCACGGGCCTGGCGGCGGTTTAGGTGGAGGCGGCTTTCGTGGCCCGGGCACCAGTTCAGGTGGAGGCGGCTTCACGGTCAGGGCCATACGGGTAAGCAGGGAGGTTATAATCCACAACCCGGCCAAGGTAATCAAAAGCAATAGTCTGGATATCATAGCAACCCAAAACAGTTGAATAGTGGGCAATACCATGTATTTACCACTAGTTTATGCAAGAGGGACCAGAAGCTTCATAAGAGGGCTGTCAATGCCATTGAGCCGGCGATTCCATGTTATTTAAGGTGGTCAGAACAGCCTATTGTGTGGAGCAGAGAAGATCGTCCTCCCCGGGTTGATAATCCGGGTCACTTGGCCTTGGTAGTAGCGCCCCAGGTTGGTGGATATAAATTCACTAAAGTGCTCATGCATGGAGGCAGTAGCATCAACATCCTCTACTATGAGACGTTCCGTCGGATGGGATTGACTGATAAGAGTCTTAAGCAATCCAACACTATTTTTCACGGTGTTGTACCTGGCAAATCGGCATACCCAGTTGGTAAGATTGAACTGGAAGTAGCCTTTGGGGATGAATATGATTCCAGAGCGGAGAAGTTAACTTTTGAGGTGGTTAAGATCAAAAGCCCATATCATGCTCTGTTTGGATGGACAACTTACGCCAAGTTCATGGCTCGGCCGTGCTATGTATATCTGCAGCTCAAGATGCCGGGTTATAAGGGCACCATTACAGTACATGGAAGCCGGAAAATAGCCCTGGAGTGTGAAGAAGGAGATGCTGCATATGCTGAGTCTGTTTGTGCAACAGAGGAGCCAAAGTTTTATAAAGATAATGTTGACCCGGCAGACATGACGTCTTTAAAGAAGCCAACAACGGAGCATGTACCGATGTTGAAATTCAAGTCAGCTAATGACACCAAGACGGTTGATTTTGTGCCCGGCGACTCATCCAAGCAGTTCATCATCAGTGCCAATTTGGATCCAAAATAGGAAAACGAGCGCATCGAGTTCATCCGTGAGAACCGGGACATCTTTGCATGGAAACCTTCTGACATGCCAGGTGTCCCGAGAGAACTCACTGAGCACACTCTTAATATTGGTCTGTCAAAGGAACCAAGCATTTCCATGTCAAAGGGAAGCTCGCACCAAGATTTATCGGCCCTCTCCAAGATCACTGCAAGACGAAGAATAGACAGCTACCAGCAAGAGTTACCACCTGAGTCACCCACTATGCACAACATTTTCCATGAGTCACAGCTTCGGAAGTGCTTCCAACTTCCTAACCAACCCGATCCCTACAAGGACATTGATCACCGAGCCATTGACCTCCAGCCCAATATGACTTACGCGAGAGACCCCAATGGCAATATGGATCAAGCAGGATGTCATACACGAAGCCAAGCCATCAAGTACTTCAAGGTTCAACGGAGCACCACTCGGAAGCACAAGCGGTATGAGGACGTGAAGACTACCCCCGGATCCAGTTTTCGTATTCCTTTCCATGACTAGTTTGGGAATATCGGGGACGAGATTCTTGTAAGGGGGGTAGGTCTGTCACACCCTGATTTTCATGCCACAACACTTAACCTAATAAATCATGATAAAGTGTGGTTTGACAAAAACTTTTGCATTATTTGGCTTTTATTTGGAGTTGGTTTTCTCTCTGTGTTTTTCAAGTGCTCTTTAAAGTCAACACAACTCCCCCTCCCATACTTCATCTCCTTACCCCAAACTTCTGCCTAATGATCATGCCATGTGTATAGTGCAATATAGTATTTTCTTACAAAAATAATTTGGCCAAATAGTATTTTTCAAAAAATAGTTTTCCAAAACCCCCTGAATTGAGGTTTGCACTACAAGTACTTGATTTGGGGTTTGAAAAATATTTCAAAGAGTATATTTGAAACCTAGTAGATATAGGACTCCCATAAACCACAAAAAATATAATTTTAAAAGTTATTTTCCTTTTTTATTTAAAAGCTTTTTTTTAAGGCTAGAAATGATCTTTAATAGGGAAATATTATTTTATTGTTTCAAAATATTTGACAAAAATCAGGGAAACTCAGTGGACATATATTTTCCATATATAAGAGTTTCAACACATGGTCATGTTCAAAATATTGGGCAAAATTCTCCAAAACCATTTCTGTCCATTTCAAGTATTTGAAATATTTCTACAAGAAATATTTTCAAATAAATCCAGGAAAATTCTAGAAAGTCACATATGCATAATGTGACGATCTTGAAAATTTTCATATCAATCAAAATAATTTTGGTTCACAAAAGTGCCCCAAAACCCTTTCTGTCCAGATCCAAGTTTGAACAACTCTAGATTGCCAACTTTCTCCATTTGATCCCAAACTTTGTGGACATTATCAAATACCCAAATGATGAAACTACACCAAGTGGTGCATCAAGGAGAATATTTTTGGATGACTAGATCTTGAAAAACCCATTTCTGTTGATTTCTAGGGTTTACAAAAGTTGCATTGGAAACTTTACCCAAATGAAGTCAAATTTGGTGGAACACCCTATTTCTATGTGACATTCCATCCTGTTAAGTATCATGGCAAGTGGGATTCATTTTCTTACCCAAACCAGCAATAAAGACATTCTGACACTTTACCAAAATGCCATCTTAGACCTCTTCCACTAATCTCCATGGGCTCAACTTTGTACTACAGCTACTCCTGACCCTCTTCTACCTCCAGTAACTTTCCCCTGGCCATTGCTCAATGATTGAGGGGTGAAACACCCCCATTTACATCCCTGGACAGCAGCTTCTCTCTCTCTCCCTCAACATTCCTCCTCATTCTAGTGGCTCCCCAGGGTATCCAAGGCCATAACCCACTTCTTTACTTCCCCCTAGAGCTACCAGACACCTTTGGCCGTGCCCACACTGCATAAAAAATGGCCATGCCAGCCATTTGGGCACTCTGGAGCGTGCTACAGTGCGCTCCCGCACTGTAGCCACCCTTGCCAACCACTCCCGGCCACATCGGGCCTCCCTAGAGCGCCCGATGATGTGCCTCGGTGTTTGCGTCACGCTAAACCCCTGTCCCCCTCCTCCTTCTCCCTCCTGCTGCCCCTCCTCGCACGTGCACCGGCCGCCCGAGAGCTCCAATGAGCGGCCTCACACGCGCGTCATCTCTGGACTTACCCCACTCTCTCCCTTAGCTCCCCTCGGCTTAGTCCACGCCCAGCAACACCCCAGACACGGCGCCAACTCCTCTCGAGCCCTGTGGCAACGAGCAGGAGCTCGCCGACGCACGGGTCCACGGCACTCCGCTGTTCGCCTATTTTAGGGCCTCCCCGAGCCTCTCCCTCACCACCACCCACTCCTACCTACTCCATATCGGCCCCCTGTGCCCTCCACTCTCCTCTAGGAGCACCTGAGCTCGAGATCAAGCTCGAGCTCCGCCGCCTCGGGCCGCCGTTGATCTCAGGGTAAAGGCCCTCTCTGCCGCTCCTCTTCCTCGATCTGGAACATCCGCGGCTCACTAATCATTTCCACTTTCCTCCCCTCTTCTTTTGCAACAGGAAATGGCCGGAACCGCCGCCCCCCGAACCTCTTCTGCTGGTTTCCTCGTCGCCGGCGAACCCCTACACTCCGGAGACCACCTCCACCTCCACCTGAACGGCGACTCCGCCCTGAGCACGCCGGTGCCCTCGGATCGCCTTGCCATCGACCACAGCGACGCCGGTGAGCTCGCCTCCCTCTCTGGCCCGAGGTTGAAGACGACGGCCGTGTGGCCCGTTGATCAGCCTCACACTCTGATGGGTGGGCCCCACCCGTCAGGTTTAAAACGCACACGTGCGCACCGGTTCGCTGCGCCGGCTGGAGGCATATTTCCCAAATGCGCCTTCGACGTGGCAGCCTTGCGCGGGCTGGATTCCCCCTGGGCCTGCTGCACTGTGGCAGAATAGGCCCAGTTGCACAGTGGCCTTTTTCCTTTTCTTTTTCTGTAACTTTTCCAAAAATTGCACATGATTAAATAATAATCCAAATGCAATAATTCCAACTCCTAAATTCTTGAAATAATCCCACCTATTTATTGGTGCAATTTTCACTCTTATCAAACCAACTTTTCTTCACTGTTCAAATTTAAATTTGAATTTGAGCATTTATGCCTGTCATTTAAAATTCCTAGCACTGTTTCCATGACTCCAAATCCAAAACTAGGAATTCCCCCTTCTTAGTTTTCACCCTAGTATTTAACAAAAATGAGTTGACATTTTTCTGAGCACTTTGGTTTTTCTGTTTTATTATTGCCTTATTTTTTTTCGCTATTATTTTGCGATGATAGATTGCGTTGCTGACAAAGGAGTTGGACCAGAAGACTTTGAAGACCCAGAATACCTTGCTGAGCCAGGCAAGTAGCCCTTTGACCATGTCTAAGAAACCCTTTTTGTGCATATCATATGACACTTTCATTGCTTGCATCGAAGTCATGATAATGTGGTGACCACTTGAGGTGGTTTGCCACCGTTACTTCCTCGTTGATACTTGCATGGTGCACGACCCTACCTCCTTATGAGGGTTATGCCGGTGGGAGTAGGTAGGATGCTGGAGTAGTTGCTATGCAAAAAGGGACGAGAATATGCATGGAGATGAAGGCAAAGTATTTTCAGAAGACTTTTTTGGAAAACCCTGTCGGGTGCCACTTATGCCCGAGGGAGATAATGAGTTGGGTAACCACTTGATGACGAAGTGGTGTACCGAGGCAAGTGTGTGTGTTGTTTTCGAAAACGGATTAGATTTAAGATTTGTCGACTGTCCCAACCTTACATGCGCAACCACTCTACCCTTATATGGGAAAGGGCATTATTCATTACCTAGGCCGATACTAGCTTGGAGCCCGCATTACTAGTGATGAGAGAGTTGTTGTTGCGCTCTCTCGGGACGGGGTCGTGCCAGGTAGGGCGGCCATGACTGTTTTCACAGGGCGCCGGACACACCGTTGGTACCCCGTGCTTGTGGTATGTGATGAATATAGGAGCAAGGCTCCACAATTTGAAGATGTGAAATGTTGGGCATGGGGGTTACTACCAATCGAGTGGACTCTATGGTAGTGTCGTCTAGGGAAAGATAGTGATCGGGTTCTTACCCCGGGTACTTGAGGTACTGCGGGTCGTGGATGACACGGAAGTTCCCCGGATCTTGTGGGTAAAGTGTGCAACCTCTGCAGAGTGTAAAACTATTCGAATAGCCGTGTCCACGGTCAAGGACAGTTGGGCGGTGCTGCTTAAACTACGTCCACTTGTTTACAAACCAGTGTGTGGGAAGAACTACTTGGGTCAAGTCAAAGGACTTGACATGGATGAGTTGGGTTGGAGCCCACTCCCTTTATGTTGATATTTGTAACCAGCCCCTATGGTTACTTGAATTCAAACGATGCATGATTTAGCAGTTATTGAGCATGTCATAACACAACAAAGTTAGCTTTCTGCAAAAATTTACCTATGTCATGCATTGTTGTATCTTGAGCCTAATCATGGGTTGCTTGCGAATACATTCAAAGTACTCATTGGCTTGCCACTGGTTATTTAATTAGTCAGGCATGGAAGAATAGGAGTTCAATGAAGAGTTCTTTGGAGACGAACATGCGAACTAGGACGTTTCTCAGTCGGAATGCATGTAGGGTTAAGGCAGATGGCAGGGGTTCTACTTATCGACGAACATTTCCGCTGCTTAAGTTTATTTGGTATTCAACCCTTGTGGCTTTATCTATGTAAGACTTGACCATAATGGTCATAATTTGTGTAAGACGGTATGTATGGATGTAAGACTCTTGTTATTCAGCTTCTGTGTGTTCAGTGAGCATTGATCTCTGGGATCACTGTACACGTGCATTCGGTGATCATGACTTATGAGTCGGGGTCCCCACAGAGCTGGTATCAGAGCCATCCCGACTGTAGGAAGCCTTAGTTAGCATGGGCGTTAGATAGGACAAAACCCGTTTGCAAGACCCTCTATACTCCTCTTCTTTGCTGAGATTTCCCAAACCTAAGGGATATTTCTCCTTATTGACCTCCCCTATTCAACTTTTGTAGATGGCCGTCACCCCCTTGAGACTCCTTATGACAGGATTCCCATCACTCCTAAAAGACTGCCTCCAACAATGCCACTATCCCTTGCTGCCCATGTACACCCTGCATGAACTGGAAAATGATGTGCTCAAGAAGGAGTTCTACGCCAAGGTTTTTGTGCCTGCCAAGACCTCACCCCAGGGGTGGTTCTTCATTGGACCACCCATGCCAACAAGAGACCTGGCCATTCAGCAAGTGGCATATGAAGCGTTCCTCCGTCTTCGAGACCTCCTTCCAGAAATGAAAGAAGAACATGCCACCCGCTACCTACCGGGTAAGAACGGATTTGGAGCCCCAACTCAAGTGATGATTTCCCCAGAAGATGAGGATCCAACTCTCAAGTACCAGATCTGCTTCATCAACACAGGAGACCACCTTCTACATCACCTTACCGAAGCATTCCTTAAGGCTCGCCGAGACCTCCCTTCACTTCTGCACCTCCACTGCCTCGAGAAGAAGAAGGTGGCCGAGCGAGCACAGAAAATCACTGCCTTACAAGCCCACATTGCCAATCAGGAGCAACAAATCGAGGAACTTTAGAAAACCCGCAACCAAACCCCACGCAGGAGGCATAGGAATGAATTTCCATATCCACCTCGTAGAAGATCGTCGTCAGGCCACCAACGACATAACCCAAGACTGAATGACAACCTTTTTGTTTCCGTCACTTGTCACAGGTGTGGTGAACTTGGGCACATTAAAAGGATGTGTCCCAACAGGTGGCCGACTGTCGCATACCCATTGGCACCACAAGGGGAACCCAGAAACTCAAGACTGAATGCCCTTCTCTCCGAGCAAGCACGACTACCAAGTCCAAGAACCCCTAGGGTAGGATGAGTCGTGTACCCCCATATGCGTAGTCGAGTCCGTGTGATGGTTCGAATGGAACCACGTTCTATGCTGCATGTTTTTACTTGTTTGTGTTTTGATATAAGTCGCACATTTGCCCTAGGCAGCTTGTACGTGACTGTATCACCTATCATGTCTTAATGGGATTGTGTGTGGCCTTTACGGCACTTGTTTGTTTACACTTGCACCATAAAACTGTTGGGGAACGTAGCATAAATTCAAAATTTTCCTACGTGTCACCAAGATCAATCTATGGAGTCATCAAGCAACAAGGGAGGAGTGGATCTACATACCCTTGTAGATCGCGCGCGGAAGCGTTCAAGAGAACGGGGTTGATGGAGTCGTACTCGTCGTGATCCAAATCACCGATGATCCTAGCGCCGAACGGACGGCACCTGCGCGTTCAACACACGTACGGAGCAGCGATGTCTCCTCCTTCTTGATCCAGCAAGGTGGAAGGAGAGGTTGATGGAGATCCAGCAGCACGACGGCGTGGTGGTGGAAGTAGCGGGATTCCAACAGGGCTTCGCCAAGCGCTGCGGGAGGAGGGAGATGTGTCACGGGAGGGAGAGGGAGGCGCCAGGCCTTAGGTATGGTTCCCCTCCCTTCCCCCCACTATATATAGGGCCAAGGGAGAGGGGGAGGGCGCAGCCTTGCCCCTTCCTCGAAGGAAGGGTGCGGCCAAGGGGGGGAGGAGTCCATCCTCCCCAAGGCACCTCGGAGGTGCCTTCCCCTTTTAGGACTCTCCCCTTTCCCTCTCTCTTGGTGCATGGGCCTCTTGAGGCTGGTTCCCTTGGCCCATATAGGCCAAGGCGCACCCCCTACAGCCCATGTGCCCCCCGGGGCAGGTGGCCCCACCCGGTGGACCCCCGGGACCCTTCCGGTGGTCCCGGTACAATACCAGTGACCCCGAAACTTGTCCCGATGGCCGAAATAGCACTTCCTATATATAATTCTTTACCTCTGGACCATTCCGGAACTCCTCGTGACGTCCGGATCTCATCCGGGACTCCGAACAACATTCGGGTTACCGCATACTAATATCTCTATAACCCTAGCGTCACCGAACCTTAAGTGTGTAGACCCTACGGGTTCGGGAGACATGCAGACATGACCGAGATGACTCTCTGGTCAATAACCAACAGAGGGATCAGGATACCCATGTTGGCTCCCACATGTTCCACGATGATCTCATCGGATGAACCACGATGTCAAGGACTTAATCAATCCTGTATACAATTCCCTTTGTCTATCGGTACGATACTTGCCCTAGATTCGATCGTCGGTATCCCGATACCTTGTTCAATCTCGTTACCGGCAAGTCTCTTTACTCGTTCCGTAACACATCATCCCGTGATCAACTCCTTGATCACATTGTGCACATTATGATGATGTCCTACCGAGTGGGCCCAGAGATACCTCTCCGTCACACGGAGTGACAAATCCCATTCTCGATTCGTGCCAACCCAACAGACACTTTCGGAGATACCCGTAGTGCACCTTTGTAGTCACCCAGTTACGTTGTGACGTTTGGCGCACCCAAAGCACTCCTACGGTATCCGGGAGTTGCACAATCTCATGGTCTAAGGAAATGATACTTGACATTAGAAAAGCTTTAGCGAACGAACTACACGATCTTTGTGCTAGGCTTAGGATTGGGTCTTGTCCATCACATCATTCTCCTAATGATGTGATCCCGTTATCAACGACATCCAATGTCCATGGTCAGGAAACCGTAACCATCTATTGATCAACGAGCTAGTCAACTAGAGGCTTACTAGGGACATGGTGTTGTCTATGTATCCACACATGTATCTGAGTTTCCTATCAATACAATTCTAGCATGGATAATAAACGATTATCATGAACAAGGAAATATAATAATAACTAATTTATTATTGCCTCTAGGGCATATTTCCAACAGTCTCCCACTTGCACTAGAGTTAATAATCTAGTTCACATCGCCATGTGATTAACACTCACAGGTCACATCGCCATGTGACCAACATCCAAAGAGTTTACTAGAGTCAATAATCTAGTTCACATCACTATGTGATTAGCACTCAAAGAGTTCTGGGTTTGATCATGTTGCTTGTGAGAGAGGTTTTAGTCAACGGGTCTGCAACATTCAGATCCGTATGTACTTCGCAAATTTCTATGTCATCTTGTAGATGCAACTACTACGCTACATTTGGAGCTATTCCAAATAACTGTTCTACTTGGAGCTATTCTAAATTGTTGCTCCATTATAAATATCCGGTATCTCTACTCAGAGCTATCCGGATAGGTGTTAAGCTTGCATCGACGTAACTCTTTATGTCGAACTCTTTATCACCTCCATAATCGAGAAAATTCCTTAGTCCACTAGTTACTAAGGATAACTTTGACCGCTGTCCTGTGATCCATTCTTGGATCACTCTTGTACCCCTTGACTGACTCATGGCAAGGCACATTTCAGGTGCGGTACACAGCATAGCATACTGTAGAGCCTATGTCTTAAGCATAGGGGACGACCTTCGTCCTTTCTCTCTATTCTGCCGTGGTCGAGCTTTAAGTCTTAACTTCATACCTTACAACTCAGGCAAGAACTCCTTCTTTGACTGATCCATCTTGAACACCTTCAAGATCATGTCAAGGTATGTGCTCATTTGAAAGTACTATTAAGCGTTTTGATCTATCCTCATAGATCCTAATGCTCAATACTCAAGCAGCCTAATCCAGGTTTTCCATTGAAAAACATTTTTCAAATAACTCTGCATGCTTTCCAGAAATTCTACATCATTTCTGATCCATAATATGTCAACAACATATTTATCAGAAATTCTATAGTGCTCCCACTCACTTCTTTGGAAATACAAGTTTCTCATAAACTTTGTATACACCCAAAACTTTGATCATCTTATCAAAGCATACATTCCAACTCCGAGATGCTTACTCCAGTCCCTAGAAGGATTGCTGGAGCTTTGCATACTTATTAGCATCTTTCAGGATTGACAAAACCTTCCGGTTTGTATCACATACAACCTTTCCTCAAAAAAACGTCGAGGAAACAATGTTTTGACATCCTATCTGCAAGATTTCATAAATAATGCAGTAATCGCTAATATAATTCCAACAGACTCTTAGCATCGCTACGAGTGAGAAAGTCTCATCGTAGTCAACTCCTTGAACTTGTCAGAAAACATCTTAACGACAAGTCGAGCTTTCTTAATGGTGACATTTACCATCGTTGTCCGTCTTCCTTTTAAAATCCATCTGCACTCAATAGCCTTACGACCATCGAGCCGTTCTGCCAAAGTCTACACTTTGTTTTCATACATGGATCCTCTCTCGGATTTTATGGCCTCGAGCCATTTATCAGAATCCGGGCCCACCATCGCTTCTCCATAGCTCGTAGGTTCATTGTTGTCTAGCAACATGACTTCCAAGACAGGATCACGTACCACTCTGAAGTAGTACGCATCCTTGTCATCCCACGAGGTTTGGTAGTGACTTGATCTGAAGTTTCATGATCACTATCATAAGCTTCCACTTCAATTGATGTAGGTGCCACAGGAACAACTTCCTATGCCCTGCTACACACTAGTTGAAGAGACGGTTCAATAACCTCATCAAGTCTCCACCATCCTCCCACTCAATTCTTTCGAGAGAAACTTTTCCTCGTGAAAGGACCCGATTCTAGAAACAATCCCTTATTGCTTTCGGATCTGAGATAGGAGGTATACCCAACTGTTTTGGGTGTCCTATGAAGATGCATTTATCCGCTTTGGGTTCGAGCTTATCAGCCTGAAACTTTTTCACATAAGCGTCGCAGCCCCAAACTTTTAAGAAATGACAGCTTAGGTTTCTCTAAACCATAGTTCATACGGTGTCATCTCATCAGAATTACGTGGTGCCCTATTTAAAGTGAATGTGGTTGTCTCTAATGCCTAACCCATAAACTATCGTGGTAATTCGATAAGAGACATCATGGTATGCATCACATCCAATAGGGTGCAGTTATGATGTTCGGACACACCATCACACTATGGTGTTCCAGGCTGTATTAGTTGTGAAACAATTTCCACAATGTCTTAATTCTGTGCCAAACTCGTAATTCAGATATTCATCTCTATGATCATATCATAGATATTTTATCCTCTTGTCACGACGATCTTTCAACTTCACCCTGAAATTACTTGAACCTTTCAATAATTCAGACTCGTGATTCATCAAGTAAATATACTCAACATCTACTCAAATCATCTGTGAAGTAAGAACATAACGATATCCACTACATGCCTCAGCACTCATTGGACTGCACACATCAAAATGTATTACTTCCAACAAGTTGCTTTCTAGTTCCATTTTACTGAAAACGAGGCTTTTAGTCATCTTGCCCATGTGGTATGATTTGCATGTCTCAAGTGATTCAAAATCAAGTGAGTCCAAATGCTCCATTTGCATGGAGTTTCTTCATGCATATACACCAATAGACATGGTTCGCATGCCTCAAACTTTTCAAAAACGAGTGAGCCCAAAGATCCATCAACATGGAGCTTCTTCATGCGTTTTATACCGATATGACTTACGTGGCAGTGCCACAAGTAGGTGGTACTATCATTACTATCTTATATCTTTTGGCATGAACATGTGTATCACTATGATCGAGATTCAATGAACCATTCATTTTAGGTGCAAGACCATTGAAGGTATTATTCAAATAAACAGAGTAACCATTATTCTCCTTAAATGAATAACCGTATTGCGATAGACATAATCCAGTCATGTCTATGCTCAACGCAAACACCAAATAACAATTATTGAGGTTTTAATACCAATCTCGATGGTAGAGGGAGCGTACGATATTTGATCAACCTTGGAAATACTTCCAACACATATCGTCATCTCACCTTTAGCTAGTCTCCGTTTATTCCGTAGATTTTATTTCGAGTTACTAACACTTAGCAACTGAACCGGTATCTAATACCCTGGTGCTACTAGGAGTACTAGTAAAGTACACATTAACACAATGTATATCCAATATACTTCTATCGACCTTGCCAGCCTTCTCATCTACCAAGTATCTAGGGTAATTCTGCTCCAGTGGCTGTTCCCCTTATTACAGAAGCACTCAGTCTCGGGTTTGGGTTCAACCTTGGGTTTCTTCACTAGAGCAGCAGCTGAATTTCCGTTTCATGAAGTATCCCTTTGTTCCCTTGCCCTTCTTGAAACTAGTGGTTTCACCAACCATCAACAATTGATGCTCCTTCTTGATTTCTACTTTCGCGGTGTCAAACATCGCGAATATCTCAAGGATCATCATATATGTCCCTGATATATCATAGTTCATCACGAAGCTCTAGCAGCTTGGTGGTAATGACTTCGGAGAACCATCACTATTTCAACTGGAAGATCAACTCCCACTTGATTCAAATGATTGTTGTACTCAGACAATCTGAGCACTAGCTCAACAATTGAGCTTTTCTCCTTAGTTTGCAGGCTAAGAAAATCGTCAGAGGTCTTATACCTCTTGACGTGGGCACGAGCCTGAAATCCCAATTTCAGCCCTCGAAACATCTCATATGTTTCGCGATGTTTCAAAACGTCTTCGATGCCTCAACTCTAAACCGTTTAACTGAACTATCACATAGTTATCAAAATGTGTATGTCAGATGTTCGCAACATCCACAGACAACGTTCGAGGTTCAACACACTGAGCGGTGCATTAAGGACATAAGCCTTCTATGAAGCAATGAGGACAATCCTCAGTTTACGGACCTAGTCCGCATAATTCTACTATCAACTTTCAACTAAATTTTCTCTAGGAACATATCTAAACAGTAGAACTAAAGCGCGAGCTACGACATAATTTGCAAAATCCTTTTGACTATGTTCAGGATAAACAAGTTCATCTTATGAACTCCCACTCAGATAGACATCCCTCTAGTCATCTAAGTGATTACATGATCCGAGTCAACTAGGCCATGTCCGATCATCACGTGAGACGGACTAGTCAACATCGGTGAACATCTTCATGTTGATCGTATCTTCTATACAACTCATGTTCGACCTTTCGGTCTTCTGTGTTCCGAGGCCATGTCTGTACATGCTAGGCTCGTCAAGTCAACCTAAGTGTTTGCATGTGTAAATCTGTCTTACACCCGTTGTATGTGAACGTCTGAATCAAACACCCGATCATCACGTGGTGCTTTGAAACAACGAACTGTCGCAACGGTGCACAGTTTGGGAAACACTTTCTTGAAATTATTATGAGGGATCATCTTATTTACTACCGTCGTTCTAAGTAAATAAGATGTATAAACATGATAAATATCACATGCAATCAAATAATATTGACATGATATGGCCAATATCATATAGCTCCTTTGATCTCCATCTTGGGGCTCCATGATCATCTTGTCACCGGCATGACACCATGATCTCCATCATCATGATCTCCATCATCGTGTCTCCATGAAGTTGTCACGTCATCTATTACTTCTACTACTACAGCTAACGGTTAGCAATAAAGTAAAGTAATTACATGACGTTTATGTTGACACGCAGGTCATAAATAAATTAAGACAACTCCTATGGCTCCTGCCGGTTGTCATACTCATCGACATGCAAGTCGTGATTCCTATTAAAAGAACATGATCAATCTCATACATCACATATATCATTCATCACATCTTTTTTGCCATATCACATCACATAGCATACCCTGCAAAAACAAGTTAGACGTCCTCTAATTGTTGTTTGCATGTTTTACGTGGCTGCTATGGGTTTCTAGCAAGAACGTTTCTTACCTACGCAAAAACCACAACGTGATATGCCAATTGCTATTTACCCTTCATAAGGACCCTTTTCATCAAATCCGATCCGACTAAAGTGGGAGAGACAGACACCCGCCAGCCACCTAATGCAACTAGTGCATGTCAGTCGGTGGAACCGGTCTCACGTAAGCGTACGTGTAAGGTTGGTCCGGGCCGCTTCATCCCACGATGCCGCCAAATCAAGATAAGACTAGTAACGGCAAGCATATTGAACAAAATCAACGCCCACAACTACTTTGTGTTCTACTCGTGCATAGAAACTACGCATAGACCTAGCTCATGATGCCACTGTTGGGGAACATAGCATAAATTCAAAATTTTCCTACGTGTCACCAAGATTAATCTATGGAGTCATCTAGCAACGAGGGAGGAGTGGATCTACATACCCTTGTAGATCGCGTGCGGAAGCGTTCAAGAGAACGGGGTTGATGGAGTCGTACTCGTCGTGATCCAAATCACCGATGATCCTAGCGCCGAACGGACGGCACCTCCGCGTTCAACACACGTACGGAGCAGCGACGTCTCCTCCTTCTTGATCCAGCAAGGGGGAAGGAGAGGTTGATGGAGATCCAGTAGCACGACGGCGTGGTGGTGGAAGTAGCGGGATTCCAACAGGGCTTCTCCAAGCGCTGCGGGAGGAGGGAGATGTGTCACGGGAGGGAGAGGGAGGCGCCAGGCCTTAGGTATGGTTGCCCTCCCTTCCCCCCACTATATATAGGGCCAAGGGAGAGGGGGAGGGTGCAGCCTTGCCCCTTCCTCCAAGGAAGGGTGCGGCCAAGGGGGGAGGAGTCCATCCTCCCCAAGGCACCTCGGAGGTGCCTTCCCCTTTTAGGACTCTCCCCTTTCCCTCTCTCTTGGCGCATGGGCCTCTTGGGGCTGGTGCCCTTGGCCCATATAGGCCAAGGCGCACCCCCTACAGCCCATGTGGCCCCCCGGGGCAGGTGGCCCCACCCGGTGGACCCCCGGGACCCTTCCGGTAGTCCCGGTACAATACCGGTGACCCCGAAACTTGTCCCGATGGCCGAAATAGCACTTCCTATATATAATTCTTTACCTCCGGACCATTCCGGAACTCCTCGTGACGTCCGGGATCTCATCCGGGACTCCGAACAACATTCGGGTTACCGCATACTAATATCTCTATAACCCTAGCATCACCGAACCTTAAGTGTGTAGACCCTACGGGTTCGGGAGACATGCAGACATGACCGAGATGACTCTCCGGTCAATAACCAACAGCGGGATCTGGATACCCATGTTGGCTCCCACATGTTCCACGATGATCTCATCGGATGAACCACGATGTCAAGGACTTAATCAATCCTGTATACAATTCCCTTTGTCTATCGGTACGATACTTGCCCGAGATTCGATCGTCGGTATCCCGATACCTTGTTCAATCTCGTTACCGGCAAGTCTCTTTACTCGTTCCGTAACACATCATCCCGTGATCAACTCCTTGATCACATTGTGCACATTATGATGATGTCCTACCGAGTGGGCCCAGAGACACCTCTGCGTCACATGGAGTGACAAATCCCATTCTCGATTCGTGCCAACCCAACAGACACTTTCGGAGATACCCGTAGTGCACCTTTATAGTCACCCAGTTACGTTGTGACGTTTGGCACACCCAAAGCACTCCTACGGTATCCGGGAGTTGCACAATCTCATGGTCTAAGGAAATGATACTTGACATTAGAAAAGCTTTAGCGAACGAACTACACGATCTTTGTGCTAGGCTTAGGTATTGGGTCTTGTCCATCACATCATTCTCCTAATGATGTGATCCCGTTATCAACGACATCCAATGTCCATGGTCAGGAAACTGTAACCATCTATGGATCAACGAGCTAGTCAACTAGAGGCTTACTAGGGACATGGTGTTGTCTATGTATCCACACATGTATCTGAGTTTCCTATCAATACAATTCTAGCATGGATAATAAACGATTATCATGAACAAGGAAATATAATAATAACTAATTTATTATTGCCTCTAGGGAATATTTCCAACAAAAACCCCCTTTAGGCATCCCCCCTTCTATGCTACTTCTCCCTCTCATCTCTGAAGACTAGCAAGACAAAATGCACTAAGGATTCCACCTTGGAAAGCAACTGACACTGAAGACTTTTGCTACAGCGTCCTCGGCCAGGTGCAATCCCGTAGTATTACCCCTCATGACTGGAAACCCCATCCCTAGACCCTTCGAGACTTCATGAGATACCCCAGCTCGAGTCCTTAACCATGTGCTTAACCCACAGAATTGCAAGAGGACCATTTAAGCCTCTATAAACCTTTCACAACACTGGGTTCATTATGGAACTAGCGGACATAGTGAACAAGCACATTATCATCCTAATATAGCACCAGAACCGATGATGCCATAGGGAAGACCAGTTTGAGGATATAGGAATAGAGGACAAATGTCTTGATGAGTTTATATCAATGACTTTGAGGAATTATATGAGACTATTTGGTGGATTATGAGGCTTTCATGTTGGCAGATGAACTTGGTGGGATCATGTTTATGTCGTAGCATAACATTCCTTACCCTTGAGTAAACTGGATTTAGTAGGACAATTATGATCGCAAGCTGGAATTCTTGGGAGTATATGGATTTAACTTAGCCATGGGATATTGATAGGAGACAGTTATTATCACGTAGATGACTTGGGGGAAACATGTAGGAATTCTCGTTGTACATGAGATTTGGATTTAAATAGGTGATCCTAGTTGAGTATAGGTGGTGAGTAAGTCTACATGGTTCGGAGTAAATTGGATTTAGAATGATGATCTCGATCATGATACCATGTTTCTTGGAGGACAATAAACTAGGAGATTGGATTAATTGTCAAAGATGATATAAGCTTGATCTTGGAGTTTACTTGATCGCGATAATGGGAATTGGTGGGTTGACTCTAGTAAGGATATCCTTTCAAGTATTTGGGGATTATATGGACTTTAGGAGATCATGTGGAACACCATAGACACTAGGATTTGTAGAATTAAAGGATTATGTAGTGATTAATGGAAGTTAACGGGTTGTTAGAGTTGATTCATAGGAAGGGAACAAGATTTTGGAGTGGCATACGACGTGTTTCCTTAGGATAGAGATACACCAACATGGACCTTGGAAGAATAGGATGAGCACTTGGATTGTTGTGTTTTATTCCCGCTTGGAAGCTTGTATGCTCTGCCCATGGATTTTTAGGGGTAGCCATACATATGAGTTTGGGGATCGTAGACATATATGATTTTGTTAGACCTCCTCTCGGGAGTCACGAGAATATGCATCACATGAGTGATGATTGGATTTGACCTATACGAAATAATGCTTTCGGTGGTATAAGGTTATTTGTTTGAAGGACTAGATAGACTATTGGCATCTCAGGAATTGTGCTCAAGGATAAGATAAACGTTCACTCGCACCCTATAATCCTTGAAACCCTTTATCCCTACCAAGCTACAACATGGTCGTATCATGACCATGGGTTTTGACTCTAGATCGAGAACACCTTGGGCCATACTCAACCGTTACCACCACCAATGCCCCAACCTACCTTATGTACCCCATGAACAGAAACTTCAAGGAGTACTTGGTCACGTTGGTTGTCACTTTTACTTGGTGACCTACTCGTCTAACTGAAGATGGAAGAAGAATCATTCAGCTGGTTAGGAAACATGTGAAGACCGCCATGCCAAGGAGGAAGAACTATCGTCAAGGAGTGAACTTTCTCGTCGGAGACCAGGTGTATCTGCAAGCCACTTCTCTCGAAGGAACCAAGCATTTCCATGTCAAAGGGAAGCTCGCACCAAGATTTATCGGCCTTCTCCAAGATCACTGCAAGACGAAGAATAGATAGCTACCAGCAAGAGTTACCACTTGAGTCACCCACCATGCACAACATTTTCCATGAGTCACAGCTTCGGAAGTGCTTCCAACTTCCTAACCAACCCGATCCCTACAAGGACATCGATCACCGAGCCATCGACCTCAAGCCCAATATGAATTTCGCGAGAGACCCCAATAGCAATATGGATCAAGTAGGATGTCATACACGAAGCCACGCCATCGAGTACTTCAAGGTTCAATGGAGCACCACTCAGAAGCACAAGCGGTATGAGGACGTGAAGACTACCCCCGGATCCAGTTTTCGTATTCCTTTCCATGACTAGTTTGGGAATCTTGGGGACGAGATTCTTGTAAGGGGGGTAGGTCTGTGACACCCTGATTTTCATGCCACAACACTTAAGCTAATAAATCATGATAAAGTGTGGTTTGATAAGAACTTTTGCATTATTTGGCTTTTATATGGAGTTGGTTTTCTCTCTGTGTTTTCCAAGTGCTCTTTAAAGTGAACACAACTCCCCCTCCCATACTTCATCTCCTTTCCCCAAACTTCTGCCCAATGATCATGCCATGTGTATAGTGCAATATAGTATTTTCTTACAAAAATAATTTGGCCAAATAGTATTTTCAAAAATTAGTTTTCCAAAACCCCCTGAATTGAGGTTTGCACTACAAGTACTTGATTTGGGGTATGAAAAATATTTCAAAGAGTATATTTGAAACCTAGTAGATATAGGACTCCCATAAACCACAAAAATATAATTTTAAAAGTTATTTTCCTTTTTTATTTAAACGCTTTTTCTTAAGGCCAGAAATGGTCTTCAATAGGGAAAGATTATTCTATTGTTTCAAAAATATTTGACAAAAATCTGGGAAACTCAGTGGACATATATTTTCCATATATAAGAGTTTCAACACATGGTCATGTTCAAAATATTGGGAAAAATTCTCCAAAACCATTTCTGTCCATTTCAAGTATTTGAAATATTTCTAAAAGAAATATTTTCAAATAAATCCAGGAAAATTCAAGAAAGTCACATATGCATAATGTGATGATCTTGAAAATTTTCATATCAATCAAAATAATTTTGGTTCACAAAAGTGCCCCAAAACCCTCTCTGTCCAGATCCATGTTTGAACAACTCTAGATTGCCAACTTTCTCCATTTGATCCCAAACTTTGTGGACATTATCAAATACCCAAATGATGAAACTACACCAAGTGGTGCATCAAGGAGAATATCTTTGGATGACTAGATCTTGAAAAACCCATTTCTGTTGATTTCTAGGGTTTACAAAAGTTGCATTGGAAACTTTACCCAAATGAACTCAAATTTGGTGTAACACCCTATTTCTATGTGCCATTCCATCCTGTTAAGTATCATGGAAAGTGAGATTCATTTTCTTGCCCAAACCAGTAACAAACACCTTCTGACCCTTTACCAAAATGCCATCTTAGACCTCTTCCACCAATCTCCATGGGCTCAACTTTGTACTACAGCTACTCCTGACCCTCTTCTACCTCCAGTAACTTTCCCCTGGCCATTGCTCAATGATTGAGGGGTGAAACACCCCCATTTACCTCCCTGGACAACAGCTTCTCTCTCTCTCCCTCAACCTTCCTCCTCAATCCAGTGGCTCCCCAGGGCATCCAAGGCCATAGCGCACTTCTTTACTTCCCCCTAGAGCTACCCGACACCTTTGGCCGCGCCCACATTGCATAAAAAATGGCTATGCCGACCATTTGGGTGCTCTGGAGCGCGCTACAGTGTGCTCCCGCACTGTAGCCGACCCCTGCCAACCACTCCCGGCCACCTCGGGCCTCCCCAGCGCGCCCGACGATGTGCCTCGGCGTCTGCGTCATGCTAAACCCATGTCCCCCTCCTCCTTCTCCTTCCTGCTGCCCCTCCTCGCACGCGCACCGGCCGCCCGAGAGCTCCAATGAGCGGCCTCACATGCGCGGCATCTCTGGCCTTACCCCGCTCTCTCCCTTAGATCCCCTCGGCCTAGTCCATGCCCAGCAACACCCCAGACACGGCGCCAGCTCCTCCCGAGCCCTGTGGCAATGAGTAGGAGCTCGCCGGCGCACGGGTCCATGGCACCCCACCGTTCGCGTATTTAAGGGCCTTCCCGAGCCTCTCCCTCACCACCACCCACTCCTACCTACTCCAAATCGGCCCCCTATTCCCTCCACTCTCCTCCAGGAGAACCCGAGCTCGAGATCGAGCTCGAGCTCTGCCACCTCGGGTCGCCGTCGATCTCAGGGTACAGGCCTTCTCCGCCGCTCCTCTTCCTCGATCTGGAACCTCCATGGCTCACTGATCATTTCCCCTTTCCTCCCCGCTTCTTTTGCAGCCGGAAACGGCCGGAACCACAGCCTACCGAAGCTATTCCGCCGGTTTCCTCGTCGCCGGCGAACCCCTACACTCCGGTGACCACCTCCACCCGAATGGCGACTCCGCCCTGAGCACGACGGTGCCCTCGGATCGCCTCGCCGTCGACCACAGCGACGCCGGTGAGCTCTCCTCCCTCTCTGGCCTGAGGTTAAAGACGACGGCCATGGGGCCCGTCGATTGGCCTCACACTCTGACGGGTGGGCCCCACCCGTCAGGTTTAAAAACGCATGCGCGCGCACCGGTTCGCTGCATTGGCTGGAGGCGTATTTCCCAAATACGCCTTCGACGTGGCAGCCTTGCGCGGGCGAGATTCCCCCTGGGCCTGCTGCACTGTGTCTGAATAGGCCCAGTTGCACAGTGGCCTTTTTCCTTTTCTTTTTCTGTAACTTTTCCAAAAATTCCACAGGATTAAATAATAATCCAAATGCAATAATTCCAACTCCTAAATTCTTGTAATAATCCCACTTATTTATTGGTGCAGTTTTCACTCTTATCAAACCAACTTTTCTTCACTGTTCAAATTTAAATTTGAATTTGAGCATTTATGCCTGTCATTTAAAATTCCTAGCATTGTTTCCATGACTCCAAATCCAAAACTAGGAATTTTCCCCTTCTTAGTTTTCACCCTAGTATTTAACAAAAATGAGTTGACATTTTTCTGAGCACTTTGGTTTTTCTATTTTATTATTGCCTTATTTTTTTCTTGCTATTATTTTGCAACGATAGATTGCGTTGCTGACAAAGGAGTTGGACCAGAAGACTTTGAAGAACCAGAAGACCTTGTTGAGCTAGGCAAGTAGCCCTTTGACCATGTCTAAGAAACCCTTTTTGTGCATATCATATGGCACTTTCATTACTTGCATCAAAGTCATGATAATGTGGTGACCACTTGAGGTGGTTTGCCACCGTTACTTCCTCGTTGATACTTGCATGGTGCACGACCCTACCTCCTTATGAGAGTTATGCCGATGGGAGTAGGTAGGATGCTGGAGTAGTTGCTATGCAAAAAGGGACGGGAATATGCATGGAGATGAAGGCAAAGTATTTTCAAAAGACTTTTTTTGAAAAACCCCGTCAGGTGCCACTTATGTCCGAGGGAGATAATGAGTTGGGTAACCACTTGATGAAGAAGTGGTGTACCGAGGCAAGTGTGTGTGTTGTTTTCGAAAACGGATTAGATTTAAGATTTGTCGACTGTCCCAACCTTACATGCGCAACCACTCTACCCTTATATGGGAAAGGGCATTATTGATTACCTAGGCCGATACTAGCTTGGAGCCCGCATTACTAGTGACGAGAGAGTTGTTGTTGCGCTCTCTCGAGACGGGTTTATGCCAGGTAGGGCGGCCATGACTGTTTTCACAGGGCATCGAACACACCGTTGGTACCCTGTGCTTGTGGTATGTGATGAATATGGGAGCAAGGCTCCACAATTTTAAGATGTGAAATGTTGGGCACGGGGGTTAATACCAATCGAGTGGACTCTATGTTAGTGTCGTCTAGGGAAAGATAGTGATCGGGTGCTTACCCCGGGTACTTGAGGTACCGCGGGTCGTGGATGACACGGAAGTTCCCCGGATCTTGTGGGTAAAGTGTGCAACCTCTGCAGAGTGTAAAACTATTCGAATAGTTGTGTCCATGGTCAAGGATAGTTGGGCGGTGCTTCTTAAACTACGTCCACTTGTTTACAAACTAGTGTGTGTGGGAAGAACTACTTGGGTCAAGTCAAAGGACTTGACATGGATGAGTTGGGTTGGAGCCCACTCCCTTTATGTTGATATCTGTAACCAGCCCCTATGGTTACTTGAATTTATACGATGCATGATTTACCAATTATTGAGCATGTCGTAACACAACAAAATTAGCTTTCTGAAAATTTTTACCTATGTCATGCATTGTTGTATCTTGAGCCAAAACATGGGTTGCTTGCGAGTACATTCAAAGTACTCATTGGCTTGCCACTGGTTATTTAATTGGCCAGGCATGGAAGAACAGGAGTTTGATGAAGAGTTCTTTGGAGACTAACATGCGAACTAGGACGTTTCCCAGTGAGAATGCCTGTGGGGTTAAGGCAGATGGCATTGGTTCTACTTATCGACGAAGATTTCCGCTGCTTATGTTTATTTGGTATTCAGCCCTTGTGGCTTTATCTATGTAAGACTTGACCATAATGGTCATAATTTGTGTAAGACGGTATGTATGGATGTAAGACTCTTGTTATTCAGCTTCTGTGTGTTCGGTGAGCATTGATCTCTGGGATCACTGTACACGTGCATTCGGTGATCACGACTTATGAGTCGGGGTCCCCACAGGTATTGAAGCTAACCCATAGAAAATTAAGGCAATCACCTCCCTGATCAAACCGGTGTGCATCAATGACGTTCAACGGCTAGCGGGTTGCGTCGCTACTTTGAGCCGGTTCATAAGCCGTTTAGGGGAGAAGGTGATGCCTTTGTATCAGATGATGAAAAAGACGAATGATTTCGTTTGGAGCGAGGCTGTAGACTCTGCTTTTGAGGATTTGAAGAAACAACTTGCTAAGCCGCCGGTTCTTGTTGCTCCAGTTGAGAAAGAGCCACTATTGTTATACGTAGCCGCTAACTCATGAGCTGTTAGTGTGGCAATTGTGGTGGAGCACAAGGAGGCTGGCAAGGAACATCCGATTCAATGGCCGGTTTACTACGTCAGTGAGGTGCTGATTGAATCTAAACAAAGATATCCACATTGGCAGAAGCTCGTGTATAGGGTGTTCATGTCAAGAGAGAAGCTCAAACATTACTTTCAGGGTCACCCAATCACTGTGGTTAGCTCTGCTCCTTTGGGAGACATCATCCAAAATAGAGAAGCTACTAGACGAGTCGCCAAGTGGGCCATTGAACTTGGGTCTCATGGGTTGAAGTATGTGCCACGTACTGCGATCAAATCTCATGCGCTGGTTGACTTTATTAATGACTGGACAGAGATGCAGATGCCAGAAGAGAAACCAGACAACACGTATTGGACGATTGACTTTGATGGGTCCAGACAATTGGAAGGCTCGGGGCTGGAGTTGTTTTAACTTCCCCTTGAGGTGACAAGTTTTGTTATGTGTTGCGACTGATGTTTCCTTGTATAACAATGCAGCAGAGTATGAGGCCTTGCTCCATGGTCTTCGAGTGGCCAAAGAGATGAGCCTGAGCCGGGTCCGGTGTCTTGGCGATTCAGATTTGGTGGCTCAACACGTGTCAGGCAAGTGGGATTCCAAGGACCCTCTCATGGCGGCTTATCGCTGTGAAGTCGATGCTGTTGCCGGACATTTTAAAGGTTATCAGGTGGAACACATTGACCGTAGGAAGAACGAAGCGGCAGATGCTCTAAGCCGGTTGGGGTCTCAGCGTAAGCCGGTGCCAGCTAACACCTTTTTGGATGTTTTGCATAACCCGTCTGTTAAGTTGCCTACAGAGGAAGATTTAGCCGTTCCTGACCCGGAGGCACAGTTGGTGGTGGCTCTTCACGTCCGTGACGCCCGAATAATTAAGCTACAGTAATTCTCTGCTAATGATGCCACGTCACTTTGATTACTATCGCTAATCTCGTGTTAGTTCGAAACCGATTCAAATTCAAATTCAATTAAAGGCAAATAATAAAAGTTTTCAAACAATGAAAGCAAAATGTTCAAGGTGGGTCAGATAAATCAGGTGTAAATACGATGGAGAAACCAAACCTTGATAAAATGTTTAAGGGCTCTAAACTAATTAAAACAGTAGTGAAAAAAATTAAACAAATACCTATTGGATTTTATAAAATATTAAAAATATTTTATTATGGGTTAAGAATTGATGTGACAGCAGTTTGTTTATAAATACTACTTTAGGTACTAGTGGTGATTTTTGTAAAAACTAAAGATTAAAAGAAACTAGGAATAAAACAGAAAAGAAAATAAATAAAAAGAAAAGATCTAAACAAAAACAAAACAACAAAAAAAGGAAGAAAGACCCCCCCACGCTGGGCCTCAGCCCAGCTGGCCATCCAACCGGGTCGGCCCACCTCTCCTCTCCTTATCCCCCACGACCGGAACCAACCAACACCGCCACCCCCACCGACACCACAACCCCCTCCTCGAAATATCTCCTGGATCGGATCAGGAGAGGAGCTCCCGATCCCGATCCGCTGGCACCCCGCTCGTCGGTCGGCTGCAGCCTGGCCGGCCACCGTCACCACCACCTCGCCTCCCCTCGCTGGTCTGTCACTCGTGCCGGCCTCGGCCACCCCGGCCTGAGCCACCACCCGTGGTGGCGCCCCCGATCTCCGGCACCCGACGCGCCCGTCGCCACCAGGCTGTCGCCGGACCGCCGCCCCTCTCTGCCGAACTGCCTCCTCTTCGCCTCCACCCCAACGGACTCCCTCGAGCCTCTCCGACCCCTGTTCCCCTGCTCGAATGTGAGCACGCTTCCGCTCGAACCCTCCCTTTGCTCTCTCTCCGCACGCCGCGCTCCGCCTGCCCCCCGTCGCGGTCACCCCACACCCACCGCAGCCGTTCGCGCACATCCCCTCCTCCTCGCACGCGCTCGCTGCCGTGTCCGCGCCCTGGCTGCATGTTTGCGCTCAGTGTGGCCACGCACCACGTGCCACCCCTCCACGGCCGCACCCCGTCCACCGTGGCCCTGCCGTCTCGCATGCGCGTCCAGCCAGTGGCTGGCTGGCTGGGGCCAACGACATGTGGGCCATGGCCCAAAAGTTATAACAGAAAAAATGGAATAAAAGAAGGGTTTTTATTAATAATAATTAAAATGTTTTTTAGTTAATTAATTAATTAGATGATGATTAGACTAATCTAATTTCTGTCATTAGAAATGTGAGAATGACAAGGGGGGCCCACCCCTGTTGACTAGTCAAAGTTGACTGGTCAATAGGGACCCCCTGGACCCACATGTCAACTGGTGCACATTCTGTGTACACTATGCTGGGTACCCCTAGCAATTTAATATTTAATTTCGAATTAAAATAAATTCATAAAATTCTTTAAAACTTTGAAAATTAATATAAAATAAACCGTAGCTCAGATGGAAAAACTTTGTACATGAAAGTTGCTCAGAACGACGAGACGAATCCGGATACGCAGCCCGTTCATCCGTCACACATCCCTAGCATAGTGAATGCGCAACTTCCCCCCTCCGATTCATCTGCCCGAAAACGCGAAACATCGGGATACTTTCCCGGATGTTTCCCCCCTTCGTCGGTATCACCTCCTACCGTGTTAGGGCATACCTAGCACCGCGTATTGCTTCATTATGTTTTGTGATGCTTTGTTTGCATTATATTTATTGTTTCTTCCCCCTCTTCTCTCGCTAGACACCGAGACCAACGCCGCTGCTACCCAGTATGACTACGGTGTTGACGACCCCTCTCTCTTGCTGGAGCAACCAGGCAAGCCCCCCCCTTGATCACCAGATATCGCCTACTCTCCTCTATACTGCTTGCATTAGAGTAGTGTAGCATGTTACTGCTTTCCGTTAATCCTATCCTGATGCATAGCCTGTCATTGTTGCTACAACTGTTGATACCTTACCTGCAATCCTAAATGCTTAGTATAGGATGCTAGTTTATCATCAGTGGCCATACATTCTTGTACTTCTGCCGTGCTATACTATCGGGCCATGATCACTCGGGAGTTGATCACGGGTATATACCTATACTTTATACATGATACATGTGATGACTAAAGTCGGGTTGGCTCGAGGAGTACCCGCGAGTGATTCACGGATTGGGGGCTGAAAGGACCTTTGTCCCGACGGCCCTCTGGGTGGATCGTTGTGGCGAAGCGACAGGGCAGGTTGAGACCATCTAGGAGAGAGGTGGGCCTGGCCCTGGTCGGCGTTCGCGGTGTCTTCAAGATAACACGTTTAACGAGATCTTGGTATTTGATCTGAGTCTGGCTACTGGCCTATACGCACTAACCATCTACGCGGGGACAGTTATGGGCACTCGACGTCGTGGTATCAGCCGAAGCCTTCGTGACGTCAGCGACTGAGCGGCACGCGCCGGGTTGGACCGTGTAACGCAACTTCCTTTGTAATGGAGGTTGCTAGGTCTGCTCGTCGGCCGTGTTCGCAACGTGCAGGTGTGCAAAGGGCGATGGGCCCAGACCCCTGCGCCATAGGATTTAGACCGGCGTGCTGACCTCTTTGTTGGGCCTAGGTAGGGCTGGGACGTGTTGATCTTCCGAGGCCGGGCATGACCCAGGAAAGTGTGTCCGGCCAAATGGGATCGAGCGTGTTGGGTTATGTAGTGCACCCCTGCAGGGAAGTTAATCTATTTGAATAGCTGTGATCTTCGGTAATAGGACGACTTGGAGTTGTACCTTGACCTTATGACAACTAGAACCGGATACTTAATAAAACACACCTTTCCAAGTGCCAGATACAACCGGTGACCGCTCTCTCATAGGGCGACGAGGGGAGGATCATCGGTTAGGATTATGCTATGCGTTGATACTTGGAGGACTTCAGTCTACTCTCTTCTACATGCTACAAGACGGAGGCTGCCAGAAGCGTAGTCTTCGAAAGGACTAGCTACCCCCCCTTATTCCGGCTTTCTGTAGTTCAGTCCACATATAATAGCCTTATTCCAGTTGATACCAATGCATACATATGTAGTGTAGCTCCTTGCTTGCGAGTGCTTTGGATGAGTACTCACGGTTGCTTTCTCCCTCTTTTCCCTCCTTTTCTATACTCGATTGCTGCGACCAGACGATGGAGCCCAGGAGCCAGACGCCACCGTCGACGACGACTACTACTACTCGGGAGGTGCCTACTACTACGTGCAGCCCGCCGACGACGACCAGGAGTAGTTTAGGAGGATCCCAGGCAGGAGGCTTGCGCCTCTTTCGATCCGTATCCCAGTTTGTGCTAGGCTTCTTAAGGCAAACTTGTTTAACTTATGTCTGTACTCAGATATTGTTCCTTCCGCTGACTCGTCTATGATCGAGCTCTTGTATTCGAGCCCTCAAGGCCCCTGGCTTGTAATATGATGCTTGTATGACTTATTTTATTTGTAGAGTTGTGTTGTGATATCTTCCCATGAGTCCCTGATCTTGACCGTACATGTTTGCGTGTATGATTAGTGTATGATTGAATCGGGGGCGTCACAATGTCATCCCAGATTGGACAATACCATTCTTGGCTTACATGACCCGGGGCGAGTTTCCAGAGGATGAGACCCTGGCCCGACAGATAACCCGGCGGTCCAAATCAATGACGATTTCTGACGTAGAGTTATACCACCGCAGCGTCTCTGGAGCGTTTCAGCGGTGTGTTTCTCCTGAAGAAGGCCAAGAAATACTTCGTGAGATCCATGAAGGGGATTGTGGTCATCATATCGGGTCAAAGTCTCGTGGCCAAAGCTTTTCGTCATGGTTTTTACTGGTTAACGGCTCACGCTGATGCAGAGCATCTGGTCAGTAGGTGTGATGGATGTCAAGAATTTGCACGACGAGCACATGTGCCGGCTCAAGAGTTGCTGATACGTCTCCAACGTATCTATAATTTTTGATTGCTCCATGCTATATTATCTACAGTTTTGGACATTATTGGGCTTTATTTTCCACTTTTATATTATTTTTGGGACTGACCTATTAACCGGAGGCCCAGCCCAGAATTGTTGTTTTTTGCCTGTTTTAGGGTTTCGAAGAAAACGAATATCAAACGGAGTCCAAACGTAGTGAAACCTTCGGGACCGTGATTTTCTCATCGAATACAACTCAGGAGACTTGGACCCTACGTCAAGCCACGTAACAGGAGGCCACGAGGTAGGGGCACGCCTACCCCCCAGGCGTGCCCTCCACCCTCGTGGGCCCCCTGTTGCTCCACCGACATACTTCTTCCTCCTATATATACCCACATACCTCAAACGATCAGATACGGAGCCAAAAACCTTATTCCACCACCGTAACTTTCTGTATCCACGAGATCCCATCTTGGGGCCTGTTCCGGAGCTCCGCCGGATGGGGCATCGATCACGGATGGCTTCTACATCAACACCATAGCCCCTCCGATGAAGTGTGAGTAGTTTACTTCAGACCTACGGGTCCATAGTTAGTAGCTAGATGGCTTATTCTCTCTTTTTGGATCTCAATACAATGTTCTCCCCCTCTCTTGTGGAGATCTATTCGATGTAATCTTCTTTTTGTGGTGTGTTTTGTTGAGACCGATGAATTGTGGGTTTATGATCAAGTCTATCTATGGATAATATTTGAATCTTCTCTGAATTCTTTTATGTATGATTGGTTATCTTTGCAAGTCTCTTCGAATTATCAGTTTGGTTTGGCCTACTAGATTGATCTTTCTTGCAATGTGAGAAGTGCTTAGCTTTGGGTTCAATCTTGCGGTGGCCTTTCCCGATGACAGTAATGGCAGCAAGGCATGTATTGTATTGTTGCCATCGAGGATAACAAGATGGGGTTTTCTTCATATTGCATGAGTCTATCCTTCTACATCATGTCATCTTGCTTAAGGCGTTACTCTGTTTTTAACTTAATACTCTAGATGCATGCTGGATAGCGGTCGATGAGTGGAGTAATAGTAGTAGATGTAGGCAGGAGTCGGTTTACTTGTCTCGGACGTGATGCCTATATACATGATCATACTTAGATATTCTCATAACTATGCTCAATTCTGTCAATTGCTCAACAGTAATTTGTTCACCCACCGTAGAATACTTATGCTCTCGAGAGAAGCCACTAGTGAAACCTATGGCCCCCGGGTCTATCTTTATCATATCAATCTCCTACTACTTAGTCATTTACTTTGCATCTTTATCAAAAAAATACCAAAAATATTATCATATCATATCTATCAGATCTCACTCTCGTAAGTGGCCCAATAGGGATTGACAACCCCTATTTGCGTTGGTTGCGAGGATTTATTTGTTTTGTGCAGGTACGAGGGACTCGCACGTAGCCTCCTACTGGATTGACACCTTGGTTCTCAAAAACTGAGGGAAATACTTATGCTACTTTGCTGCATCATCCCTTCCTCTTCGGGGAAAACCAACGCAGTGCTAAAAGAGGTAGCAAGAAGGATTTCTGGCGCCGTTGCCGGGGAGGTCTACGCAAAAGTCAACATACCAAGTACCCATCACATACCCTTATCTCCCGCATTACATTATTTGCCATTTGCCTCTCGTTTTCCTCTCCCCCACTTCACCCTTGCCGTTTTATTTGCCCCCCCTCTCTCTATGCTCCCTCTATTTGCCTCTCTTTGCCCGCTTGCTTTTTGTTTGCTTGTGTGTTAGTTTGTTTGCTTGTCGTTATGGCTAGTCCCTTATCTTCTCCGTTGTCTCCCGAGAATGAAATTCTAAATTTTAAGCAAAGGGAGGGTGAAAATCTAAAAGATGCTTGGTATAGAATTTGCAATGCTCAAAATAAATCTACTAGGAAGAAATCTACTACCATTCTCCTTCACAATTTTTATGTAGGCATTACTCCTTGGCACTGTTATGTTCTTGATACTATTACCAGAGGGAACTTTTTGGGTAGCCATACTTTTGATTCTTATAATGCTATGTTAGATTTATTTGGCTCACCTCCTCTCTTGGTTAATGGAACTATATTAACTTTGGAGCAGGTAATGCAAAAGCTTGAGATTATTGAAAATAAGGTTGCTACCGTAGTGTTAATTTAAAAATTGGATAAAAAGATCCACAGCCGAATCTCTCAATATGAATCTAAAGTAGGAGTTACTTTGAAAGATATTAAAGAAAAAGAACCCATAGTTAATGAGAAAATAAATCACGATTCCGTTAGGATCGATAAACTTGAGAATATTATTACCAACTTGGGAACCGCTTTTTCTTACATAAAGAATACTCCAAGTCCTTCCACTAAAGTTGCCAAGCTTATATATGTCCCTAAAAATAAGGGTGAATCATCTAGTAAGAAAAATGCGGATCTCAAATCTATAAGTGTTCATCACAATCTTTTTGCTTTCATTAAGGAACCATTTGTTACAAATGAATTTTTTACATCTTGTGCCTAAAAGCTTGATAATTAATAAAAAGAAAGAAATTCCTAAAGATGGTAGATGCCTCATTGAAGAATTGCCTACCAAAGATGGCAATACCTAGATCTATTCTTGCTTGTTATGCCTAGCTAGGGGCGTTAAACGATAGCGCTTGTTGGGAGGCAACCCAATTTTATTTTTATTTCTTGCTTTTTGCTCCTGTTTAGTAATAAATAAATTATCTAGACTCTGTTTTGGTTGTGTTTTTTGTGTTTAATTAGTGTTTGTGCCAAGTAGAACCGTTGGGAAGACTTGGGGAAATTCTTGTTGAACTTGCTGTAAAAAACAGAAACTTTAGCGCTCACGAGAACTACTGTCATTTTTATTTGGAAAGTGATATTTAGTTAATTCTTTTTTCAGACGATTAATAGATAAATTCCTCACGTCCAGCAATTTATTTTAGAATTTTTGGGGTTCCAGATCTTGCTCTAGCTACAGATTAGTACAGACTGTTCTGTTTTTGACAGATTCTGTTTTTTGTGTGTTGTTTGCTTATTTTGATGAATCTATGGCTAGTAAAATAGTTTATAAACCATAGAGAAGTTGTAATACAGTAGGCATAACACCCATATAAATAAAGAATGAGTTCATTACAGTTCATTGAAGTGGTCTTTTGTTTTCTTTCGCTAACGGAGCTCACGAGATTTTCTACTTTAAGTTTTGTGTTGTGAAGTTTTCAAGTTTTGGGTAAAGATTTGATGGATTATGGAACAAGGAGTGGCAAGAGCCTAAGCTTGGGGATGCCCATGTGATAACCCACAAGTATAGGGGATCGCAACAGTTTCAATAAGTAAGAGTGTCGAACCCAATGAGGAGCTAAAGGTAGAACAAATATTCCCTCAAGTTCTATCGACCACCGATACAACTCTACGCACGCTTGACGTTCGCTTTACCTAGAACAAGTATGAAACAAGAAGTACTTTGTAGGTGTTGTTTGATAGGTTTGCAAGATAATAAAGAGTACGTAAATAAAAAGTAGGGGCTGTTTAGATAAAGAAACAATAAAGTAAATATAGCGAGTGTGGAAAAGTGGTGGTAGGAGTTGCGAAATTGCCCCTAAGCAATTGACTACTTTACTAGGCCGATAGCAAGTATTATGTGGCAGAGGCCACTGCTAGCATGTCACCCTTGACTTGGAATTCTATGCACTTATGATTGGAACTATTAGCAAGCATCCACAACTACTAATGTTCATTAAGGTAAAACCCAACCATAGCATTAAGATATATTGGTCCCCCTTCAATCCCGTATGCATCAATTTCTATGCTAGGTTGAAGCTTCTGTCACTCTTGCCCTCCAATAGATAGTCCTATCAACATACAACTAACCCTAGGGTGTGATCCATGCGCGCAATCATATGATGGGAACCAAAGGACAACAACATAACCACAAGCAAATTAAATCAATCATAGAAATTCATCAACTACCGATAGGTCAACGAAAATCTACTCAAGCATCATAGGATGGCAACACATCATTGGATATTAATATGAAGCATAAAGCACCATGTTCAAGTAGATGATACAGCGGTTTGCTGGAGAGTGGACCACTGTAGATAGAGGGGGGAAGGTGATGGAGATGTTGGTGAAGATGGCGGAGGTGTTGGTGTAGATTGCGGTGATGATGATGGCCCCCGGCGGCGTTCCGGCGCCACCGGAAGCGAGGGGGAGAGAGCCCCCCTCCTTCTTCTTCTTCCTTGACCTTCTCCCTAGATGGGAGAAGGGTTTCCCCTCTGGTCCATGGCCTCCATGGCACGGGAGGGGCGAGAGCCCCTCCGAGATTGGATCTGTCTCTCTCTGTTTGTGCGTTCTGTTCTGCTGCCCTTTCACCGTTTCTTTTATATCCGGAGATCCATAACTCCGATTGGAACGAAACATTCGCCATGATTTTTTCTGAAAATTAGCTTTCTTGCGGCCGAAGAAGGGTGTCAACCGCCTTACAGGTGGGTCACGAGGGTCAGGGGCGCACCCTAGGGGGGGGCTACCTCATGCCCACCTCGGACACTGGTTCGCGTTGATTTTTCCTCCAGATTTTCCAAATATTCCGAAAAGTATCTCCGTCCGTTTTTATCCCGTTTGGACTCCGTTTGATATGGATATTCCGCGAAACCAAAAACATGCAGCAGACAGGAACTAGCACTGGGCACTGGATCAATATGTTAGTCCCAAAAATAGTATAAAAAGTTGCCAAAAGTATATGAAAGTTGAATAATATTGGCATGGAACAATCAAAAATTATAGATACGACAGATACGTATTAGCATCCCCAAGATTAATTCCTGCTCGTCCTCGAGTAGGTAAATGATAAAAAAGATAATTTTCTATGTGGAATGCTACCTAGCATAATCTTGATCATATGTCTAATCATGGCATGAATATTAAGACACGAGTGATTCAAAGCAATAGTCTATCATTTGACATAAAAACAATAATACTTCAAGCCTACTAATAAAGCAATCATGTCTTTTCAAAATAACATGGCCAAAGAAAGTTATCCCTACAAAATCATATAGTCTGGCTATGCTCCATCTTCACCACACAAAATATTCACATCATGCACAACCCCGATGACAAGCCAAGCAATTGTTTCATACTTTTGACGTTCTCAAACCTTTTCAACTTTCACGCAATACATGAGCGTGAGCCATGGACATAGCACTATAGGTGGAATAGAATATGATGGCGGAGAAGACAAAAAGGAGAAGATAGTCTCACATCAACTAGGCGTATCAACGGGCTATGGAGATGCCCATCAATAGATATCAATGTGAGTGAGTAGGGATTGCCATGCAACGGATGCACTAGAGCTATAAGTGTATGAAAGCTCCAACTGAAACTAAGTGGGTGTGCATCCAACTTGCTTGCTCATGAAGACCTTGGGCATTTGAGGAAGCCCACCATCGGAATATACAAGACAAGTTCTATAATGAAAATTCCCACTAGTATATGAAAGTGATAACTCAAGAGACTCTCTATATGAAGAACATGGTGCTACTTTGAAACACAAGTGTGGAAAAAGGATAGTAGCACTGCCCCTTCTCCCTTTTTCTCTCATTTTTTTGTTTTTTTATTTTTTGGTGGGATTCTTTGGCCTCTTTTTTTTATTTGGGCTTCTTTGGCCTCTTTTATTTTTTTGTGAAGTCCGGAGTCTCATCCCGACTTCTGGGGGAATCATAGTCTCCATCATCCTTTCCTCACTGGGGCAATGCTCTAATAATGATGATCATCACACTTTTATTTACTTACAATTCAATATTACAACTCGATACTAGAACAAAGATATGACTCTATATGAATGCCTCCGGTGGTGTACCGGGATGTGCAATGATCTAGCGTAGCAATGAAATCTAAAAACAGACAAGCCATGGAAACATCATGCTAGCTATCTTACGATCATGCAAAGCAATATGACAATGAATGCTCAAGTTATGTATATGATGATGACGGAAGTTGCATGGCAATATATCTTAGAATGGCTATGGAAATGCCATGATAGGTAGGTATGGTGGCTGTTTTGAGGAAGGTATATGGTGGGTTTATGGTACCGGCGAAAGTTGCGCGATACTAGAGAGGCTAGCAATGGTGGAAGGGTGAGAGTGCGTATAATCCATGGACTCAACATTAGTCATAAATAACTCATATACTTATTGCAAAAATCTATTAGTTATCGAAACAAAGTACTACGCGCATGCTCCTAGGGGGATAGATTGGTAGGAAAAGACCATCGCTCTTCCCCGACCGCCACTCATAAGGAAGACAATCAATAAATAAATCATGCTCCGACTTCATCACATAACGGTTCACCATACGTGCATGCTACGGGAATCACAAACTTCAACACAACTATTTCTACAATCCACAACTACTCACTAGCATGACTCTAATATCACCATCTTTATATCGCAAAACTATTGCAAGGAATCAAACATATCATATTCAGTGATCTACAAGTTTTATGTAGGATTTTATGACTAACCATGTGAATGACCAATTCCTGTCATCTCTCTAAATAGGTATAAGTGAAGCAAGAGAGTTTAATTCTTCCTACAAAAGATATGCCCACGCTCTAACAAATCTAAGTGAAGCAAAAGAGCATTCTACAAATGGCGGTTTTCTATGTAAAGAGAAACAGGCAATCCAAACTTCAAATGATATAAGCGAAGCACATGAAGCATTCTATAAAGCCATACTCAAAAGATATAAATGAAGTGCATAGAGCATTCTATAAATCAACCAAGGACTATCTCATACCAGCATGGTGCATAAAATAAAAATGAAAACTAAATGCAAAAGACGCTCCAAGATTGCACATATCGCATGAACGAAACAAATCCGAAAACATACCGATACTTGTTGAAGAAAGAGGGGATGCCTTTCGGGGCATCCCCAAGGTTATACGCTTGAGTCTCCTTGAATATTTACTTGGGGTGCCTCGGGCATCCCCAAGCTTGAGCTCTTGCTTCTCTTCCTTCTTCTCACATCAAGACCTTCTCGAACATCGAACACTTCATCCACACAAAACTTCAACAGAAAACTCGGTAAGATCCGTTAGTATAATAAAGCAAATCACTACTCTAAGCACTGTTGCAAACCAATTCATATTTTGTTTTTGCATTGTGTCTACTGTAATATAACTTTTTCATGGCTTAATCCACAGATATAAATTGATAGTTTCATCAAAACAAGCAAACTATGCATCAAAAACAGCATCTGTCTAAAACAGAACAGTCTGTAATAATCTGAACATTCACCATACTTATGGTGCTTGAACAATTATACAAAAATTAGGAAAAATAAAAAATTTTTATAGGAATACAGTGCAAAAATAATCAGAACTATTTGACGTTCCAGCTAAAAATGTAAAATCGCGCACTACAGCCAAAGTTTCTGTCCTGCACCGTACAAACCATCAAGCAAATGTAAACATCCTAAAGGCAAACCTTGGCACATTATTTTTATAATACAATTGAATTGTACAAGGGGATAATTATTTTTGTTGAAAATTTTCTTTAATCAAGATTCACAAAGTTTCCATGAGCATGAACAAAGTCCAAGGCTAGCTCCCACTTCAACAATGCTTGTCTCTCTCACTTTCACTTTCCTTTTTGAAAAAGTTTTGGGTTCCCCTCTTTATGTTTGTTGTTTTTAAACTATATGAAAGCACTCAACAGAAATAAATGACTCTCTAAAACTTCCGGGTTGTCTCCCTGGCAGCGCTTTCTTTAAAGCCCTTAAGCTACGCATATAGTGCTCAAGTAATGGATCCACCCGGCTCCCAAGGTATATCAAAGCCAATTTTAATTAAAAATGATTTGTAATTTAGTGGTGAGCACAAGGTAACATATATCATGTAATGACGAAGTCTAACTCTCTTCCTATGCATCGGCATGTCATAAAAGAACAATTCATGCACACATAGTAAAGGCCAATGCATAGTGTAAACAGTTTCTTGCAATTTTGTCATATTGGAAACATAGAGAGGTGGAGATATAGTTCCTCTCTCATAATAATTGCAAGTAGGAGCAGCAAGCACATGCATATTATATTCATCAAAATCATCATGTGAAACGGTAAAAGGCAACCCATCAATATAAATCCTTAATAAGTGCAAACTTCTCCGATATAGTGTAGTCGGGAGAATTCAAAAAGATAATAGGACTATCATGCGTGGGTGCAATAGCAACAATTTCATGTTTAACATAAGGAACTATAGCAAGTTCATCTCCATAAGCATAATTCATATTGGCATCTTGGCCACAAGCATAGCAAGCATCAACAAAAAGGGATATTTCAAAAGAATCAACGGGATCATAACAATCATCATAGCAATCATCCTCCGGTAAGCATGAAGGGAAATTAAATAATGTATGAGTTGAAGAGTTACTCTCATTAGAAGGTGGGCATGGGTAGCTAATCCGCTCTTCCTCCTTTTGTTCTTCGCTCTCCTCATCATCTTTTTCATACGATGAGCTCATAGTTTCATCAATTTCTTCTTCCATAGATTCCTGCAAAATATTAGTCTCTTCTTGGACGGTGGAGACTTTCTTAATAAGCACATTAATTTCATAATTGTATTCATAATTCTCATAACAATATTTCAGGACAGCTAAATTTTCAGGTCTATAAACAACATCATCAAAATCTTCAAACTCTTTAAACATAGATTCAATTTCATAAGCACCCTTAAAAGCAACAAATTCTTCTATTTCTTCCACATCATAGTAATCATATATACCATTAGCATAAGAAGTTAAGGTTTCATTATCATTAAATTTGCATAAAAAGGGAAGGTGTGGAGCCTTCATCCTAGAGCAAAAAGTATAATCATAACTCAAGCATACTTGCCGAGCATACCACTTCAATATATGAATTTGATCCCATAATAGTTTCCCTTTTTGTGTCAAGCGGTAATCCCTAAAGTATTCACGTTGATCCAACGTTACTCCCATTACATAATTGAATGGGGTTTTCTCAGGATTATTAAAGTAGTACATAATATCTTCCACATAACCAGCATCGAGGTTTTAGGAGGTTACCCATCTCCATGAGTAGCAAGTACACCTAATTTTTTTGGTATTTCGTGTTCCATATCCATAACTAAAGATAAAGAACAACTAAGAACAACAAATAAAAATTACCTAGTGATAAAGCAAACAAGCACACACGAGAATATTCACCCCACGCTATTACTCCCCGACAATGGCGCCAGAAAAAGGTCTTGATAACCCACAAGTATAGGGGATCGCAACAGTTTTCGATAAGTAAGAGTGTTGAACCCAACGAGGAGCTAAAGGTAGAATAAATATTCCCTCAATTTCTACCGACCAACGATACAACTCTACGCATGCTTGACGTTCGCTTTACCTAGAACAAGTATGAAACCAGAAGTACTTTGTAGGTGTTGTTGGATAGGTTTGCAAGATAATGAAGAGTACGTAAATAAAAAGTAGGGGCTGTTTAGACAAAGAAACAATAAATTAAATATAGCAAGTGTGGAAAAGTGGTGGTAGGAGTTGCGAAATTGCCCCTAAGCAATTGACTACTTTACTAGACCGATAGCAAGTATTATGTGGGAGAGGCAACTGCTAGCATGTCATCCCTGACTTGGAATTCTATGCACTTATGATTGGAACTATTAAGAAGCATCCGCAACTACTAATGTTCATTAAGGTAAAACCCAACCATAGCATTAAGATATATTGGTCCCCCTTCAATCCCGTATGCATCAATTTCTATGCTAGGTTGAAGCTTCTGTCACTCTTTCCCTCCAATACATAGTCCTATCAACATACAACTAACCCTAGGGTGTGATCCACGCGCGCAATCATATGATGGGCACCAAAGGACAGCAACATAACCACAAGCAAATTAAATCAATCATAGCAGTTCATCAACCACCAATAGGACAACGAAAATCTACTCAGACATCATAGGATGGCAACACATCATTGGATAATAATATGAGGCATAAAGCACCATGTTCAAGTAGAGTATACAGCGGGTTGCGGGAGAGTGGACCGCTGTAGATAGAGGGGGGAAGGTGATGGAGATGTTGGTGAAGATGGCGGAGGTGTTGGTGTAGATCGCGGTGATGATGATGGCCCCCGGCGGTGTTCCGGCGCCACCGGAAGCGAGGGGGAGAGAGCCCCCTCCTTCTTCTTCTTCCTTGACCTTCTCCCTAGATGGGAGAAGGGTTTCCCCTCTGGTCCATGGCCTCCATGGCACGGGAGGGGCGAGAGCCCCTCCAAGATTGGATCTGTCTCTCTGTCTCTCTCTGTTTCTGCGTTCTGTTCTGCTGCCCTTTCCCGTTTCTTTTATATCCGGAGATCTGTAACTCCGGTTGGAACGAAACCTTCGCCATGATTTTTTTTCTCCAAAAAATAGCTTTCTTGCGGCCGAAGAAGGGAGTCAACCGCCTTACAGGTGCGTCACGAGGGTCAGGGGCGCGCCCTAGGGGGGCCCTACCTCGTGCCCACCTCGGACACTGGTTCGCGTTGATTTTTCCTCCAGATTTTCCAAATATTCCAAAAAGTGTCTCTGTCCGTTTTTATCCCATTTGGACTCCGTTTGATATGGATATTCTGCGAAACCAAAAACATGCAACAGACATGAACTGGCACTGGGCACTGGATCAATATGTTAGTCCCAAAAATAGTATAAAAAGTTGCCAAAAGTATATGAAAGTTGAATAATATTGGCATGGAACAATCAAAAAATATAGATACGACGGAGACGTATCACCATGGCACCCCCAAGATAATCTCAGGACATCTAAAAGCCAAAGCTTGGGGATGCCCCGGAAGGCATCCCCTCTTTCGTCTACTTCTATCGGTAACTTTACTTGGAGCTATATTTTTATTTAGGACATGATATGTGTTTGGCTTGGAGCGTCTTGTATGATTTGAGTCTTTGCTTGTTAGTTTACCACAATCATCCTTGTTGTACACACCTTTTGAGAGAGCCATACATGATTTGGAATTTGTTAGAATACTCTATGTGCTTTGCTTATATCTTTTGAGTTATATAATTTTGCTCTAGTGCTTCACTTATATCTTTTAGAGCACGGTGGTGGGTTTGTTTTATAGAAACTATTGATCTCTCATGCTTCACTTAGATTATTTTGAGAGTCTTAATAGCATGGTAATTTGCTTAAAATCCTAATATGCTTGGTATGCAAGATTAATAATAAAACTTTCTTATGAGTGTGTTGAATACTAAGAGAAGTTTGATGCTTGATGATTGATTTGAGACATGGAGGTAATAATATCAAAGTCATGCTAGTTGAGTAGTTGTGAAATTGAGAAATACTTGTGTTGAGGTTTGCAAGTCCCGTAGCATGCACGTATGGTAAACGTTATGCAAAAAATTTGAAACATGAGGTGTTATTTGATTGTCTTCCTTATGAGTGGCGGTCGGGGATGAGCGATGGTCTTTTCCTACCAATCTATCCCCCTAGGAGCATGCGCGTAGTACCGAGGTTTTTGATGACTTGTAGATTTTTGCAATAAGTATGTGAGTTCTTTACGACTAATGTTGAGTCCATGGATTATATGCACTCTCACCCTTCCATCCTTGCTAGCCTCTTCGGTACCATGCATTGCCCTTCCTCACATTGAGAGTTGGCGCAAACATCGCCGGTGCATCCAAACCCCGTGATATGATACGCTCTTTCAAACATAAACCTCCTTATATCTTCCTCAAAACAGCCACCATACCTACTTATTATGGCATTTCCATAGCCATTCTGAGATATATTGCCATGCAACTTTCCATCATTCCGTTCATCATGACACATTCATCATTGTCATATTGCTTATCATGGTCATGTAGTTGACATAGTATTTGTGGCAAGGCCACCGTTCATAATTCTTTCATACATGTCACTCTTGGTCCATTGCATATCCCGATACACTGCCAGAGGCATTCATATAGAGTCATCTTTGTTCTAGTATCAAGTTGTAATCATTGAGTTGTAAATAAATAGAAGTGTGATGATCATCATTTTCTAGAGCATTGTCCCAAGTGAGGAATAAATAAATAAGAAAAAGGGGAGAAAGGCCATAAAAAAAGAGAAGGCCCAAAAAAGAAGAGAAAGGCCATAAAAAAGGCCCAAAAAAGAAAATGAGAGAAAAAGATAGAAGGGACAATGTTACTACCCTTTGCCACACTTGTGCTTCAAAGTAGCACCATGATCTTCATAGTAGAGAGTCTCTCATGTTATCACTTTCATATACTAGTGGCAATTTTTCATTATAGAACTTGGCTTGTATATTCCAACAATGGGCCTCCTCAAGTGCCCTAGGTCTTCGTGAGCAAGCAAGTTGGATGCACACCCACTAGTTTCTTTTGTTGATCTTTCATACATTTATAGCTCTAGTGCATCCATTGCATGGCAATCCCTACTCCTTGCATTAACATCAATCGGTGGGCATCTCCATAGCCCATTGATTAGCCTCGTTGATGTGAGACTTTCTCTTTTTTTGTCTTCTCCACATAACCCCCCTCATTATATTCTATTCCACCTATGGTGCTATGTCCATGGCTCGCGCTCATATATTGCGTGAAAGTTTATAGGTTTGAGATTACTAAAGTATGAAACAATTGCTTGGCTTGTCATCGGGGTTGTGCATGATGATAGCATTCTTGTGTGATGAAAATGAAACATCACTAAACCATATGATTTTGTAGGGATGAACTTTCTTTGGCCATGTTATTTTGAGAAGACATAATTGCTTAGTTAGTATGCTTGAAGTATTATCATTTTTATGTCAATATGAAATTTTGTCTTGAATCTTTCGGATCTGAATATTCATACCACAATTAAGAAGAATTACATTAAAATTATGCCAAGTAGAACTCCGCATCAAAAATTCTGTTTTTATCTTTTACCTACTCGAGGATGAGCAGGAATTAAGCTTGGGGATGCTTGATACGTCTCCAACGTATCTATAATTTTTGATTGCTCCATGCTATATTATCTACTGTTTTAGACATTATTGGGCTTTATTTTCCACTTTTATATTATTTTTGGGACTAACCTATTAACCGGAGGCCCAGCCCAGAATTGCTGTTTTTGCCTGTTTTAGGGTTTCGAAGAAAAGGAATATCGAACGGAGCCCAAACGGAATGAAACCTTTGGGAACGTGATTTTCTCAACGAATACAACTCAGGAGACTTGGACCCTACGTCAAGCCACGTAACAGGAGGCCACGAGGTAGGGGGGCGTGCCTACCTCCCCCCAGGCGCACCCTCCACCCTCATGGGCCCGCTTTTGCTCCACCGACGTACTTCTTCCTCCTATATATACCCACGTACCCTCAAACGATCAGATACGGAGCCAAAACCCAAATTCCATCGCCCTAGCTTTCTGTATCCATGAGATCCCATCTTGGGGCCTATTCCAGAGCTCCACCGGAGGGGGCATCGATCACGGAGGGCTTCGACATCAACACCATAGCCCCTCCGATGAAGTGTGAGTAGTTTACTTCAGACCTACGGGTCCATAGTTAGTAGCTAGATGGCTTCTTCTCTCTTTTTGGATCTCAATACAATGTTCTCCCCCTCTCTTGTGGAGATCTATTCGATGTAATCTCCTTTTTGCGGTGTGTTTGTTGAGACCGATGAATTGTGGGTTTATGATCAAGTCTATCTATGAATAATATTTGAATCTTCTCTGAATTCTTTTATGTATGATTGATTATCTTTGCAAGTTTCTTCGAATTATCAGTTTGGTTTGGCCTACTAGATTGATCTTTCTTGCAATGGGAGAAGTGCTTAGCTTTGGGTTCAATCTTGTGGTGTCCTTTCCCGGTGATGGTAAGGGCAACAAGGCACGTATTGTATTGTTGCCATCGAGGATAACAAGATGGGGTTTTCTTCATATTGCATGAGTCTATCCTTCTACATCATGTCATCTTGCTTAAGGCGTTACTCTGTTTTTAACTTAATACTCTAGATGCATGCTGGATAGCGGTCGATGAGTGGAGTAATAGTAGTAGATGCAGGCAGGAGTCGGTCTACTTGTCTCGGACGTGATGCCTATATACATGATCATACCTAGATATTCTCATAACTATGCTCAATTCTGTCAATTGCTCAACAGTAATTTGTTCACCCACCGTAGAATACTTATGCTCTCGAGAGAAGCCACTAGTGAAACCTATGCCCCCTGGGTCTATCTTTATCATATCAATCTCCTACTACTTAGTCATTTACTTTGCCATTTACTTTGCCTTTATTTTACTTTGCATCTTTATCATAAAAATACCAAAAATATCATCTTATCATATCTATCAGATCTCACTCTCGTAAGTGGCCCTATAGGGATTGACAACCCCTATTTGCGTTGGTTGCGAGGATTTATTTGTTTTGTGTAGGTACGAGGGACTCGCGCGTAGCCTCCTACTGGATTGATACCTTGGTTCTCAAAAACTGAGGGAAATACTTACGCTACTTTGCTGCATCATCCCTTCCTCTTCGGGGAAAACCAACGCAGTGCTAAAAGAGGTAGCAGTTGCGGATGATTCCAATTACCTGGCCGTTTGCGGTCTGGGGGCTTGACATGGTTGGACCTTTCAAAAGGTCTAAGGATAGAAAGACACATCTTTTAGTAGCAATTGACAAATTCACAAAGTGGGTGAGGCGGAGCCAGTGAGTAAGTGTGATGCAGCCACGGCGGTTCAGTTCATGAAAAGGTGATCTTTCTCTTAGGTTTTCCAAACAGCATTATCACTGACAATGGCACTAATTTATCCCAAGAGGCTATGGAGGAGTTTTGTCAACGTGAGCATATCCGGCTTGATGTTTCTTCTGTAGCTCACCCTCAATCTAATGGGCAGGCTGAGAGAGCAAATCAGGAAATCTTAAAAGGTCTCAAGCCCCGGCTCATGGTGCCCTTACAATGGACGCCGGGTTGTTGGGTAGAGGAGTTACCCTCGGTATTGTGGAGTATTAACACCACCCCTAACAGATCTACGGGTCATACACCCTTCTTCATGGTTTATGGAGCGGAAGCAGTGCTGCCTAGTGACATCCGTCATGACTTGCCTCGTGTGGCGGCTTATGTTGAAACTAATAACAAACAAGGCAGCCAGGATGCGCTTGACTTGTTATATGAGGAAAGAAACTTAGCAGCGGCTCGATCAGCAATTTATCAACAGGACCTGCGCCGCTATCACAGCCGCCGGGTTAAGTCCAGGACTTCTCAAGAAGGTGACCTGGTGCTCCGGCTCATCCAAGATCTGTCAGATGCGCACAAGCTATCCCCGCCTTGGGAAGGACCCTTTGTGGCCAGCAAGAACTTAACCAACGGGTCATATTACCTCATTGACGTTCGAGAGCACAAAGACTCACGTAAGTCGGAGGAGGAGACTCGCAGGCCGTGGAACATTGCTCAACTTCGGCCATACTACACCTGAGCCACCGGCTCTCATCATGTACATACTTTGACGTTGTATACACTATGATAAGCAATAAAGCAGGAACTCTGTCCTTTTCCTTTTCAAAGATTATATATCTTTACTCTTTTTCACTATTTAAAATGACTATTAAGGAGATGATCATATTGAATCAAGTCTAACCTTTTTGGTCAGGCTTATGATCGTATTCGAATCTAGCTGTAAACCTCATGATCACTTGGGGCTTCCTATTCAAACATAGGTCGTATTCGAAGCAAACAGAACATAGCTGTCATAACCCTCTTGATCGGCTTAAAGCCAAACTCACCAGGGGGCTTCTTGATCATATCTGAATCATAACTTAACCCCTTTTGGGTCCGACTTGGATCGTATTCGAATCAGGGTCGTTAAAAACCTCTCAAGATCATTTGGGGGCTTCCTGTTCAAACATAGGTCATATTCGAACCAAAGAGAACATAGCTGTGGGTACCCTCTTGATCGGCGCAACGCCAAAGCCACTAGGGGCTATATGATCGTATTCGAATCTTAGCTTAACCCCTTTGGTCCGCTTTACTGATCGTATTCGAATCAGAAACCCCCAACCTTTAGTTACAAGGTTAATTATATTGTTTGCCACCTGTTATTTGTCTTTTATTGTCTCAATTTTAAACAATCAGCATGGTCTTTTTGCCGGCTTGACTATTTGACAATAAGCCGCCAAGGCATGATAATCACCAGGCATTCAGAAGCCTTGACTTCTCAAAAGGACTGGATCTTCAACCTCATCACCCGGGTCATATAAACCGGTGGTCCAGAGGTCAAAGATACATGTATGACTGTTGTTTATGAATAGTTTCTTTATGTGTTAATCCAAGGTTATTTCAACCCTGTTTATTTTCACATCTAGTTCTGTTCTTCTACTATGATAAAACCATTGGTCATGTACCGGGTATTCTGACCCGTTCAGTGCTAAACCGCCAAGCAAGTTTTTTCTTTGCTACAAGAACAGAGCTAAAACATTACAAAGATAACCATGAATGTGACACATATATTGACATCAGGAAGCAAAGAGTCACAAATGGCATGTTATGCACGATGGCATAGGTAAAATATGCAGTTATTTCAAGCTAATTCTATTACAAGGCTTTCAAGAGCCCACAAAGATGGTTCTCACTCTTCCCTTGCCGGTTCACCTCCTTCTGTTAATTGAAAGCTGGGATTGGACCAGTCAAAGCCGTTCACGGCGATGAACTCTGATTCATCGTCAATCAGGCTAGCCGGATCAACTTCTAGAGCAAACATATGTTGACGAACCGGCGTGAGAAGGTCTGTCACCTTGTAAGAGCAAGTCGCGATCTTCTTATTCTCCAAATCAAAACCCGGCTGATATTTGTCAATATTGGCTTCATCTCCAAGAATAGTAGCCTGAGGTCGAACTTCCCTCACGCAAGCAACGAAGTCATCCTGCTCAAACAGAGTCCCGTCTTCCTTCACGGTAGGGTACCCCCTGGCTACGTCCGCTGGGTCTAGATCTGGCACCCAAGCCTTGGAACGGCTCAGAGCAGTCAAGGCTCCGGCTCTAGCACATGATCATTTGACCTTTTGGAACCTGGCGGGTAAGATTGACAATTTCTTCAAAACGTCGCTCAGCCGATTGGGTCCTTGGTTGGCAGGGGAGATGGTGGCAAGTGCTCGTTGAGCGCCGGTATACAATTGCTCTACTAATGTATAAACCGCCTTCAGCTTGATCACGCTGTCTTGGCTCAGATTTTTGCTTCGAGGACCTGCGAAGTGTTTTTATACAGAGGCTCATCAGGCGGTTCATATTCCAGGTCAAAAAGAAGGTATAAGTGATTAAACACAGATAACTTACCAAAGATGGCGGAGACCATTTGAGACACCCGGCTCTTTAAACCAGTAAGCTCGGTGGTAACCTCCTCAAGAGCCGATTCAGCTTTTTCAGCATGTTGGATTAGTAGTGTCTTTTCTTCAGCCCAGGATTTCTTCTTGGCCGTCAAACTGGTCTTCAATTTCTCTGTCTCAGAAAGACTTAGTTGGAGTTTAGTGTCTCTGTCTCTTGTTCCGCCAGCCGGGTCTTTGCTTCAGTTAATTGAGGGCCCAATTCAGATAGGGCGTTCTGCAAAACGTATACAGGTGTGTCAAAACTTAAACTTCAGATTCAAGTCTCAAGTACTATGCACTGCAAGACCACTTGACACTTGGGGGCTAATGTCTGCCAAAACAATTTTTTATGACTCTTATATATTTCAAGTCCCAAGTGCCTTACAAAGTAACATCACTTGGCACTTGGGGGCTAATGTATGATATTCAGAAAGTTATTCAATATTAAGCCGGATTACAATGCTTATTGGGACAATTCTGAAGTTAAGCACCGGTTCATTTTGATCCATTGAGCCGGCCCTTGGGGACTATAGGTGAAGTTTATACTATTTTATTGGACTTTAGAAAAATCTAAAGGTAAAGCTTTAGCCTATATCATAAGTCTATAGATCATTCCGGTTTTATCATATTCTAAAGACTTGGGGATGGCAGAATATAAGTAAGCCGGAAGAACATACCTCATACTTCAGCTGCAATTGCTTCACCATCTCGATTTCCGAGTCACGGCTAGAGTGCACATGGCTGAGATAGCCAGACAATATGTCATTGGCGTTCAGATGGTTGTAGTGAGAAACATCAAAACACACTTTCTGTCTCTCCAGGGCCTCTTGTTTAGCGGTGTGACAAGCCAACACGGTGGTAGTCCTCGGCTCAACAAAACGGCTTCCAGTGATCAGAACGTCATGGGCAGACGATGATGGCGGGTTGGCCGAGCTGGATGGTCCGGTAGTAGAGGGGTTAACGATGGTATCGTCAGCTGACGGCTTAGGAGGATCTAATTAAGCATTGGCAGCCGGGTCTTTTGGTGCTTCAGTTTGAGGGGGAGAAGGTGGCATGGCCGGTTCAGGCGCAAGGACTGATGGGTCTTTCGCCGGCTTAGTCACCTTGGCCTTCTTGGACTTAGCTTGGCCACTAAGAAAGATGTTATGAGACTGTCAATATAAAGTTGCAGTTTGAGAAACACGGAGGAAAGATGATTGTTTCCTTACCCAGGGGCAGTTTTGAAGGCTGGAAATTGTGTCTGAGAGGAGTCGTCAGAAGAGCGAGAAACCTCCTTCAAAGGGCAAATAATGTCAGTAGCACAAGAGAATATATTCATTAATGAATGCCGACGAGGAATATAAAAGAGACCTTATTTTGGCGTTTTTAGGTGTTTGTTGTACAACAGGAGGCGGCTCATCATCGTTCCGGGCTTGACGACGGCTCTCGTGTTGCTACTTTTTCAAAAGAAAATGAGGATCCAAATAAGCCAAAGGGTACGAAAACCTTACTTTCCAGGTTACCCGTCGAAGTTTCTGTCTCGGCAAATGGTGTGAGTCGGAGGAAATAATTACCTCTTCTTCTCCGTCCTGGCTGGCCCCCGTGTCGTCCTGGCAATAATTAGTGTCAATAAGGTTACTAAAAAACTGGCCAAGGGAGTCAAGGGCTACCTCCGACTCAGAAGTATCATCGTCAAGCTTTAACAGATCCTCATCGGTGGTCTTCTTCTTCTTCTTCGACCTCCGGGTCGTTTTCTTGGCAGCCATGGTAGCAGCTCTAACCTTCTTGGCAGCTTCATGGTCATACTTGGCTTTCCAGAAATAAGATTTGGCCTGTAAACAAATAAACAAGATGAAAGGTCATGCAGGTATTTAAAACGGCTGAGAAAAATACAAAGAGAGAGGTTAGAGGTTCTTTACCTCTGGTGCCGGGTTAAGTTTGCAGAACGGGTTTAACCCGACTTTACTGCAGTCTTCATACTTGCCGTTCACCAGAAGAGTTGACATTGAAACAATATCTTCTTCAGTAAGTTGAACGGAGCTGTGATGAAGAAAGTCATTTGGGCCACCACGATATTCATACATCCATTTGGATCGGCGGCTTAGAGGGATGACCCTCCATGAGACCCAGGAATGGGTCAAGTCAACTCTGGTTAAGCCGTTCCCCAATAAGGCATTAATCCTTTTGATTGATGGCATAAGCTTCTTGCGTTCGGCGGCAGTGAGTTTGTCAGGGAGCGCAAACTTGGAGTCAAGACGATCTGCGCGATAACCCGGCAGTGGCTTCTCATTTGCTGGTGAAGTGTCTTGACAATAGAACCAAGTCCGATTCCAGTCTTTGGGATGACTCGGCAAGACTATTAGAGGGAAGACGGCGCCCTGTCGACGCTTAATTGAGAGGCCTCCAAGTTCCAAGCTAGGGTCATTGGTACACTCGTTCTGGTGGTTCAGATAATAATACTCTCTAAAGAGGTCCACAGTCGGTTCTTCTTGAAGGTACACCTCACAGAGAACTTGGAAACTGCAAATATTGGATATGGAGTTGGGCCCGAGATCTTGAGGGTGGAATTTGAAAAAAATGGAGGACATCTCTGAAGAACTTTGAGCCGGGTGGTGAAAAGCCACGGTTCATGTGGTCAGAAAAGACAATGACTTCACCATCTTTTGGATTGGGCCGTTCCTTGTCCGGGTCAGGTGCACGGTAAGACATAACATTCTTCCGTGGAAAAAAATCCTATGGAGAAGAAGTCCTTCAAATTTTCCTCAGTCACTGTTGAGGGAACCCGGTTGCAGATAGTCAGTGCTTTGGACGGCATGATGTTCCAAAGACGAACTGAAAAGAAAGAAACATGCCGGTTCAATTCAATGATAATGGTGAAATTAAGTGATGATGGTACAGGGGAGTAATGGTGGCTTAAGTAAGGGCTAATGTCATATAAGGAAAAGTAAGCCAGCGCAATAAGCTGCCATGACTACAGATATTTGAGAAAGCAGATTCGGCTAAGTGTTGAGACAAACAAGTTTCCTAATTGTTTGATATTATTCCAGATCAAATGGCTATTTAAAATGGAAAAAATTCTAGACCTAAAAGTTTAGCGCAGATGAGTTTGTGAGTCCTAATGAGGCCTTTATACTGGGAAAAGGGATCTACTAGTATCAAGAGTAGGCACAAAACAGCTACCGCACAAGCATATATCTCTTTTTGGATCAAGAAGAGGCTGCAGGGGAAGAACTACGAAGAAACTGCGATGAACTATGAAGAACATGCAGAAACCTAGAAAGCCCTAATGCAGATCTGAGGAGCAAGAAGGGAAACGCTTACAACCACAGATCTTCCACGGAGAGTTGCTGCCGTTCTCTCGACTGATTCTGGTCGATGCAGTGGCCAAAGTCGACGGAGGTGAGGTGCTCTCTGACGGTGGCGGAGCTCGAGCCGGAGCGGGGGTTGCGAGAAGAAGAAGACGAAGAAGAGAGAAGAATGAGAAAGACCGGGGCATGCCTATTTATAAGGGGATAAGCGAACAGGCAAGCGCAAAAATCGAGGAAGACCCGAATAATGATTATCCAACTAAACGGACGCCTTGATTCTTGGAAGGCATTAAAGAATAAAGATCCATTGAGATATGACGTCATAAAAGTTTTTTGTGTTTTCAAGAAATGACGTCATGGCGGGTTACAAATTTTTTTGCGAAGAAAGGAAGATGGATTTTGTCTAAGTATTGAAGATTGACAAAGAACAAAGTTCAAAGTCAACCTGGGGCCTAATGTTGGGGATATAGCTACCAGGTATGACCCGCCCAGGAGGGGCCGGGTCAGCCCCAATGGCGGGTCACAAAGAAAGCCCGGTAAACATTCAAGGCGATAGTTTATTAAGGCTTATAGAAGGCCTAAGCCCAGAGGCAGCTTAAGGCCCAATATTTTAAACCGCCGTATGCAAGGAAAGACTTTTAAGGAAAGGCATATAAAAGAAGTCACCGAGCCGGACACGCTTTATGAGCCGGCCGGGACTTTGTAGGACGCCAGGCGTCAACCCGTGTATATAAGGGGACGACCCGGTGGCGGCTTAGGGCAAGAAACAAGAAATCGATAACCAAGCCGGCGGATTAGCCTCTTGGTGATCGAAACCCCAGCAATTCCAACATAACTAGACGTAGGCTTTTACCTTCATCGTAAGGGCCGAACTAGTATAAACCTCTCGTGTCCCTTGTCCCGATTAACCCCATTAAGCTTCCTGGTTGCGATGGCCCTACGAGTAAGTCCTTTTGCTAGGACATCTGCCGTGACAATTCCATGACAAAACCCGACAAAAATCATAAAGTTACATCTTCTTAACCACATCATATAAATGAAACTCTACTAAAGGAGGTGATTCCCTAGGATAATAGTAGAAGTTTTGCACAAAAGTATTGATGAGTAAGAGATACTGTTCGCATTGGTTGCGGAGGAAGTCGGTAAGGCCTGCATTCTTAGCCAATTCATAAAAATCCTCATAAATCCCGGTTGCTCTGAAGAATTCATCGGAGGGCCATTTACACGGCCTAACCTCCGCGGTGCGAGGCAAATTATATTTGGGCTTCATTGCTTCTTCATTTTGCTTTTCCTTCGAGCTTCGGCTCGATGAGCCCCACAAAAATCTCTTCATTATTCTCTGAAAAATTCTGAAATTTTTAGTAACTTCAAAATAAAAGTGAACCAAACTCAACAAAATTGATAGCAACTACTCATACAAGTGCCTAGAGCCTATATCATGCATCAAAACTACTTGGAACCATATAAATTTGACATGCAAGCTCAAGAACATTGTCACCTAGGCAGCACAAATTTGCAATGAATAAAGCACTAGAACAAAAACTAATTGGACCAATGGAGGAGTCACATACCAAGGAACAATATCCCCAAGCAGTTTTGTGAGAGGTGCTTTGAGCAAGGAGATCGAAAATGGCAGCAAAATGAGCTTGGACTCAGGTTTGAGCTGGATATTGGTGTTTGTGGGAGGAAGAAGGAGTGTGTGGGTGCAAGGATAATTGGAGGAGGGCCACCATGGGCCCACGAGGCAGGGGGCGCGCCCAGGGGGTAGGGCGCGCCCCTGACCCTCGTGGCCAGGTGCCAGCTCCTCCTGCTGCGTTCTTAGTGCCAAATATTCTCAAATATTCTAGAAAAAATCATATTTAAATTTCAGGGCATTTGGAGAACTTTTATTTTCGGGGTATTTTTATATTGCATGGATAATTCAGAAAACAGACAGAAAATACTTTTTTTATTTTATTTAATATAAATAACAGAAAGTAAAAATGGGGTACAGAAGGTTGTGCCTTCTAGTTTCATCCATCTCATGCTCATCAAAAGGAATCCACTAAAAAGGTTGATCAAGTCTTGTTAACGAACTCATTCCGAATAACATGGAACCGGAGAAATTTCGAATAACACTATGTTACCTCAACGGGGATGTGCACATCCCCAACAATAAGAATATCATATTTCTTCTTAACGGTAGGAAGAGGAAATTCAAAACCTCCAAAAATAATCGATGGAATTTTTCCAATAGAATTGATACTATGGACTTGAGGTTGTTTCCTCGGAAAGTGTACCATATGCTCATTACCATTAACATGAAAATTGACATTGCCTTTGGTGCAATCAATAAAAGCCTCTGCAGTATTCAAAAAGGGTCTTCCAAGAATAATAGACATACTATCGTCCTCGGGAATATCAAGAATAACAAAGTCTGTTAAAATAGTAACGTTTGCAACCACAACAGGCACATCCTCACAAATAGCGACAGGTATAGCAGTTGATTTGTCAGCCATTTGCAAAGATATTTTAGTAGGTGTCAACTTATTCAAATGAAGTCTATGATATAAAGAGAGAGGCATAACACTAACACCGGCTCCAAGATCACATAAAGCAGTTTTAACATAGTTTCTTTTAATGGAGCATGGTATAGTGGGTACTCCTGGATCTCCAAGTTTCTTTGGTATTCCTCCCTTAAAAGTATAATTAGCAAGCATGGTAGAAATTTCAGCTTCCGGTATCTTTCTTTTATTAGTGAAAATCTATTTCATGTACTTAGCATACAGATTCATTTTGAGCATATCAGTTAACCGCATACGCAAAAAGATAGGTCTAATCATTTTAGCAAAGCGCTCAAAATCCTCATCATCCTTTTTCTTGGATGGTTTGGGAGGAAAAGGCATGGGTTTCTGAACCCAAGGCTCTCTTTCCTTTCCGTGTTTCCTAGCAACAAAGTCTTTCTTATCATAATGTTGATTCTTTGATTGTGGGCTATCAAGATCAATAGCAGGTTCAATTTCTACATCATTATCATTACTAGGTTGGGCATCATCATGAACATTTTTATTAACATTATCACTAGTTTCAGGTTCATTACCAGATTGTGTTTCAGCATTAGAAATAGAAATATCATTTGGATTCTCAGGTGTTTCAGTAATAGGTTCACTAGAAGCATGCAAAGTCCTATCATTTTTATTTTTCTTCCTTTTAGAAGGACTAGGTGCATCTATATTATTTCTCTGAGAATCTTGCTCAATTCTCTTAGGGTGGCCTTCAGGATACAAAGGTTCCTGAGTCATTGTACCAGTTGTAGTAGCCACTCTAACAACATAATCATTATTCTTACTATTCAATTCATTGAGCAAATCATTTTGAGCTTTAAGTACTTGTTCTACTTGAGTGGTAACCATAGAAGCATGTTTACAAATAAGTTTAAGTTCAACTTTAACATTAGCCATATAATCACCCAAGTGTTCAAGCATATTTGAATTGTATTTCAATTTTCTACCAAAATAAGCATTGAAGTCTTCTTTCTTAACCATAAGTTTATCAAACTCATCTAAGCATGGGCTAGCAAACTTAGTAAATGGGATTTCAGCTTTATCATATCTATAGAGAGAATTTACCTTTACTACCTGTGTCGGGTTATCAAGACCATGAGTTTCTTCAATAGGTAATGGATTAAGATCATACGTTTCTTCAACAGGCGGTAAATTAAGACCGTGTATTTCTTCAATAGGAGGTAAATTCTTAACATCTTCAGCTCTAATACCTTTTTCCTTCATAGATTTCTTTGCCTCTTGCATATCTTCAGGACTGAGAAATAGAACACCTCTTTTCTTCGGAGTTGGTTTAGGAATAGGCTCAGGAAGTGTCCAATTATTTTCATTTGTCAACATATTATTCAAGAGAATTTCAGCTTCATCCGGTGTTCATTCCTTGAAAACAGAACCAGCACAACTATCCGGGTAATCTCTGGAAGCATCGGTTAGTCCATTATAAAAGATATCAAATATTCCATTTTTCTTAAGAGGATGATCAGGAAAAGCATTAAGTAATTGGAGAATCCTCCCCCAAGCTTGTGGGAGACTCTCTTCTTCAATTTGCACAAAATTATATATATCCCTTAAAGTAGCTTGTTTCTTATGAGCAGGGAAATATTTAGCAGAGAAGTAATAAATCATATCCTGGGGACTACGCACACAACCAGGATCAAGAGAATTGAACCATATCTTAGCATCACCCTTTAGTGAAAACGGAAATATTTTAAGGATATAAAAGTAGCGAGTTCTCTCATCTTTAGTGAACAGGGTGGCAATATCATTTAATTTAGTAAGGTGTGCCACAACAGTTTCAGATTCATAGCCATGAAAAGGATCAACCAACGTAATTAAATCAGGATCAACCGAGAATTCATAATCCTTATCGGTAACACAGATAGGTGAAGTAGCAAAAGCAGGGTCAGGTTTCATTCTAGCATTAAGGATTGCTGCTTCCATTTAGCTAATAATTTCTTAAGATCACTTCTATCATTACAAGCAAGAATATCTCTAGCAGATTCTTCATCCAGAACATAACTCTCTGGAACAACAAGCAATTCGTAAGTATTAGGGGGAGAGTCTTCATCATCACTATCTTCAATATAATCAGTTTCAATAATTTCATTCTCTCTAACCCTAGCAAGTTGTTCATCAAGAAATTCACCAAGTGGCACAGTAGTATCAAGCATAGAAGTAGTTTCACCATAAGTATCATGCATAGTAGAAGTGGCGTCATCAATAACATGCGACATATCAGAATGATTAGCAGAAGCAGGTTTAGGTCTCGCAAGCTTACTCAAAACAGAAGGTGGATCAAGTGCAGAGCTAGATGGCAGTTCCTTACCTTCCCTCGTAGTTGAGGGATAGATCTTGGTTTTTGGATCTCTCAAGTTGAGGGATAAATCCCAAGTGACTCAAAGAATAGAGCTATGCTCCCCGGTAACGGCGCCAGAAATTGGTCTTGATAACCCACAAGTATAGGGGATCGCAACAGTTTTCGAGGGTAGAGTATTCAACCCAAATTTATTGATTCGACACAAGGGGAGCCAAAGAATATTCTCAAGTATTAGCAGCCGAGTTGTCAATTCAACCACACCTGGAAACTTAATATCTGCAGCAAAGTATTTAGTAGCAAAGTAATATGATAATAGTGGTAACGGTAGCAAAAGGTAATAGTAGCAAAAGTAGTGTTTTTGGTATTTTGTAGTGATGATAGGAGTAGCAACGGAAAAGTAAATAAGCGAAGAACAATATATGGAAAGCTCGTAGGCACTGGATCAGTGATGGATAATTATGCCGGATGTGGTTCATCATGTAACAGTCATAACCTAGGGTGACACAGAACTAGCTCCAATTCATCAATATAATGTAGGCATGTATTCCGAATATAGTCATACGTGCTTATGGAAAAGAACTTGCATGACATCTTTGTCCTACCCTCCCGTGGCAGCGGGGTCCTAACGGAAATTAAGGGATATTAAGGCCTCCTTTTAATAGAGTACCGGACCAAAGCATTAACACATAGTGAATACATGAACTCCTCAAACTACGGTCATCACCGGTATGTATCCCGATTATCGTCACTTCGGGGTTAACGGATCATAACACATAATAGGTGAGTATAGACTTGCAAGATAGGATCAAGAACTCTCATATATTGATGAAAACATAATAGGTTCAGATCTGAAATCATGGCACTCGGGCCCTAGTGACAAGCATTAAGCATAGGAAAGTCATAGCAACATCAATCTCAGAACATAGTGGATACCAGGGATCAAACCCTAACAAAACTAACTCGATTACATGATAAATCTCTCCCCTCTCCGGAGCCCCGAACGGACTCCAGATCAGCCCTCCCGAGAGGTTTTAGGACTTAGCAGTGGCTCCGTATCGTAAAATGCGATGAATCCTTCTTCTTTATTTTTTCTCCCTGAAAGCAAATATATAGAGTTGGAGTCGAGGTCGGAGGAGCCCCAAGGGGCCCACGAGGTAGGGGGCGCGCCCTAGTGTGTGGGCCCCCTGGTCTTCATCTTTTGCAGGGATTTTTTTATTATTTCCGAAAATATGTTCCGTGAGGTTTCAGGTCATCCCGAGAACTTTTGTTTCTGCACATAAATAACACCATGTTAATTCTGCTGAAAACAGCGCCAGTCCGGGTTAGTTCCATTCAAATCGTGCAAGTTATAGTCCAAAACAAGGGCAAAATGTTTTGGAAAAGTAGATACGACGGAGACGTATCAGCACGCCGCCTCCGCCGTCGTCGGAAATAGGTGTCCGGCACGCAGATTGTCTTCGGCATTGGAAGGCGGGTTCCCCCCTCTGATTACTTCAAAGTCCCTGACTTAAAGAGCGGTATTCGACTTTTCCATTTAATGTCGCGCCCATCGGCTTCCACGCCTTCCTGACTTCAGCTTCCACGTGGCGAGCGAATACGAGAGGTCGGGCTATTTTTGCACATACCACCCTGACCATACAAGAGAGGTGCCTATTTAAAGAGAATAGATCTCAGATCCATTCCAGACCCTGCGAAAAAATCCTCAGAGTTCGCTAGGAGGAACCACTCCAACATGGCTAGCACTCCCAGCTCTTCCTCTCGTCCCCACGGCTCTGAAAAAGGTGATTGGGAGAGATGTTCCATATCTCACGATCAGCTGACGAAGCTGCAAAATCAGGGCTTTCTTCCTCCCGCGGATCTAGTCCACGTCTGAGCAGGATTGACGTCCTTCAAGGGTGAGGTTCAGGCAGAGAATTTCCCCAATCCGTCCAGGGGGAACGAGTATGCTTCATTCCCTTCTTGCTAAGAGGCGTCAGATTTCCAATCCGTCCCTTCCTCTGAGGACTTCTGGAGTATTATGGCCTCCAACTACACTGTTTCACTCCCGCCTCCATCCTGCACATCGCGGATTACGTTGCTCTATGTGAGTTATTCCTGGTCTGTGAGGCCCATTTTGAATTATGGAGAAAACCGTTCTGCCTCGTCCCTCGTAATCAAGGGGGATCAATATTCGAAGTGGGAGGAGCCAAGGTATGGCGCATCGCCGGGACCGGATACCGGTCCGGCACGCCGAAAAGGCTTCCAAAGAGTGGCCTTCCGAATGGTTCTATATTGACGACGTTGCTCTTCCTGACCCAGTCCGAATGGGTCTCCCCGAATTTTCAAGTGCTCCGTTGAAGAAACGGCACAGCTGGCGCCCTCGGAACCTCGAGGAGGAGGACAACGCGGAAGTTAGTTAGTTGATGGGCAAGATTAAGATGCTCGCCCAGTCCGGATTATCAATAATCAAGGTAATGGCGATCTCCATAGTGCGGGGGTCCAATCACTCCAATACAGAGGGCTTCCCATGTGGCACTATAACGGGGAAGATGACGCCTCACGTTGTGGTCGGATGGGTCCGAAAACTCCCGCCGTTTTGGCCAAAATATTGGTCGAACAGTACAAAGGGGAGAAGGAGGAGTTCACTCATCTCCAATGTCGAGGCAGATTTTCCATGTATAATCCTCCTAGCTGGGTGAGCTCCAATCCCACCATTTTACTCCTCTCCCTGAATCATTTTTAATGGATAGTAACCTATCCACTCGCAACAGGAATGGCGGAAGGCTACCGAGGGGATCCATAGCCCCGCCCCCAGCCGGAGGGTCACAACCCGGACCTTGACCCCGGATTTGAAGAAGATCCGGACATATTTGTAGAGCTCGAGAATGGAGTATTCTATCAGACGAGCTACTATGGTACGGAAGTACCTATCATCGCCAATTATCCCAGCCTCCTCCCTGCTTCACATGTAAGTAACTTAAAAGACACCTTCTTCGAAAGAGTTTCTTTATTATGCCTCACCCACGGCACTATTTCGTGTTCCAAAGGGGAGGCGCTCGATGTCACAACATGCACCAGAAGCATCTCCGAGGAGAGCGGCGCCCATGCCGAGCGCGTCTTCAAAGGGAAAGGCAAACGACAATATAATAGAACCTTCATCAAAGAGGTAAGGCTTTCTTTTTGAAAATACATCTCCTGATCGCCACATCAAATCGTGATGCCATTCGCCGCATTCTATCAAGAAAAGTGCCCGCCGGACAATGTCCGGGGATCCTGTCAGTCATTCTTCCACCAGTCAGGTTCCAGACCCTACCCTGAGGACGGGGGCTGACACGGGAGTGGCACCAAACTGTCCTTCCGCAGAGGATTTGGATGATATGTACATCACGAATTCTGAAGTGGAGAGCGCCATGAATCATCATCGTGGGAGGGACGCTCTCTGCGACCCCGGCTTTTCAAAGGAGGCATTCAATGCCTTTAGCTAGGCCGATGCATATATACGAGATGCTCGGGATGGGCTTGCCAGGGCCACAGACCAGCATCTAAAAGATATGCGGGTAAGTGTAGATTTAATAATCATACACCAGTAGCCCCCGAGACTTAAAGCAGGTGATACAGTTGATTTAAGGATCATTGTATAATCAGGCACTTATGGAGAAGAATAGCCTGATGTCTCAAGAGCTGGAAAAATGTCAGACTCAACTAACTGTGGCTACCACCAAATTAGAAAAATCCAAGGAGGCACCACCTGGTAATGTTTCTCCCCAGCGGAAAGAACTATAATCCTACACCAGTTATATTAACACTGTTGTGTTTCTGCTGACAGAATCAGTAGAGCAACTGAGAGAGAAACTGAAGGAAGCCCAGGCTTGTGAACAAGAGGCCAAAAGGCAACATGCGGCAACCGAGCGTGTGCTGACACGGGTCAGGGATGAAAGGAACAAGCTGCAGGATTCCCATACCCAACTGGGCGAAGGACTAAAAGATGTTCGAGCTCAGCTAGCTGATGCCGTCAAGGAGAATAGGAGTCTACAAGGCGGCATATTCAGTATGCTTTTCAAACTTGCCTCCCTATGATTCGGCGAAGGCCGGAACTGACAGATTTATGTCTGCAGGTACGCTGAGCAGCCGGCCCAAGGAAGAAATGTCCGGATATCAAGGCGACCTGCTACAAGAGCTGTCCCAGATGCACGAGTGAGTTTGGCAGGCAATGCGTAGTGTTCCCAAGGCTTTATGGCCATCTTCCTCTCCTCCAGGAGGTATGGCGGAGCGCATGGAGTTGTTCAAAGGGGCACGACATCGTATTCGATTATGGAAGATATCAGCCTGCTGGGAAGGTGCGCGAGAGGCCTAGGCCATGGTAAAAACACGGTATACCAATCTTGATCCGAATCATATGGCCTGCGTCGGACCGCTAGGGTCAGATGGGAAAGAAATTCCCATTAATTTGGTATATGACCAAGTAGAATTAGCCGCCAAATGTTCCCAAAAGGATTCTAAGCTAGACAGCATGTCGGACGGTATAGAGGAGGAAGTTTTTGAGTCCAAGTGACTATGTACTTTCCTTGATATATTTGTTCCTAGCTGGATTGTAAAACGATTGTCATGGCCGACCTTTTCACTTCGACCTCTGGACCCAAAGGTGCGGAGTGTTTCCAAATACTCGAGCAGTAAAATAGACGGGGTATGTGTGGAAACCAGGTGTAGGGGTCATAGTTGCTTGAACAGACAAGTTGTATCCGGCTAGCTATGTTATATTAGATTGTGATTGTAAGAATCATCTTCCAAAGAGAATAGTTCCATTAAGGGTTCCTTTCCCTGGGTGTGCATGCATTAATATGCATGTCCGAACTGTGATTGAAAACATCACAGTACAGGTAACATCTGGGGGTTCATAGTGGAAGAAATTTAAAGCATCTTTAGTCCGCCGACCGAATATTCCCTTAAGAACACTAGCTTTCGGCTTCACCCAGTCTGAGGTACACATCCGGATAACCCGGCAGTAACAATCACAGAGGTGCTCCCTTTATGCCCTAGCCGAACTAATGGGAATGTAGGGCATAAGCACAGGAGCCAGGCAACCCAGCTTGGCCAAAACTTAAGCCATATCGATGCATATAATGGCAAAGAAAAGGTACATATGAGGAAAAAACACATATGTGATGAGATTGATGCTCGAAAAATAACAATAATAAGCTTCTGTGCAAGAAGCCCCCAGGTATAATGGGCGTACACATTTGAGAATGTGTATGTCATAGGTGTATGGTTTAGCCGCACGAAAGCTTTAAGGCTAATAAGAGAGGGCGAAAAGAGAGGATAAAAAATAATGTAAACAATTGGGAGGAGGAAACAAACGAAGGGTTCAGCACTAGGCATAGAATCTTCAGAGTCTGGCCGCATTCCAGGGGTTTGGTTCTAGGCGGTCGTCTGATGCATCACACAGGTGGTACGCTCTTCCAGTGAGAACTTCGTCAATGATGAAGGGACGCTCCCATTTGGGCTTGAGTTTGTCCTTTTCCTTCTCCGGCAAGCATAGAACGAGTTCGCCAAGATTGTAAGTCTTGGCCCGTACTTCTCTGATTTGATATCTGCGGGCCTGCTGTTAATAAAATGCGAAACAGGCTTTTAAAACATCGCGCTCGTCCTCCAGGGCATCTAAGCTGTCCTGCTGTTCAAGCTCAGCCTCTCTCTCTTCGTACATGCGCACTCGAGGTGAGTCATGAATAATGTCACAGGGTAACACAACCTCTACGCCGTACACCATGAAGAAAGGTGTATATCCGGTAGTGCGATTGGGCGCGGTCCGCAGCCCCCCAGAGTACGGAGTCGAGCTCCTCAACCCAGTGCTTGCCTGATTCTTTCAAAGTCCACACTAGTTTGGGTTTGATGCCGCTCATAATAAGACCATTGGCTCGTTCGACTTCACCGTTTGTTTGAGGATGACAGACGAAGGCGTAATCGAGCTTAATGCCTAGATTAGCACACCAGGCCAAGTGATGGGGATTGTTTGCAGAGCAGTTGGTGGCATATGGCTTTGGTTGGCGAAAAACTGGCATCCGACGCAACGTTGGACAAGGTCCTGTGCATCTGCTCGGGCCGTCGTCCAATAGAAACCTGTACGGAAGGCCTTGCTTACAAGGGCCCGAGCTACGGCGTGGTGACTACCGAGATCGGCATGAATTTCAGCCAAGAGTTGCCGCCCCTCTTCCTCGGAGATACATCTTTGAAGTACTCCGGTAGCACTTTTCTTGTAGAGTTCTCCTTCGTGGACCTTATAGGCTTTCGAACACCGAACAATGCAGCAAGCCTCATTCTGATCCTCAGGGAGCTCTCGCCTATTGAGGTAGGCCAAGAAGGGTTCGGTCCATGAGGCAATGAATGCCATAATAAGATGTGCCGACGGTGTTATTTTGGTGGCTGAGCCTCTGATGATATTGGTATGTTCGGAATCTGGGGTTATGGTCGGATCCAGACTGACGTTGCCGCTCTCCCCTTGCCACACCAGGGATGGCTTGAAAAGCCTTTCCAAAAAGATGTTAGGTGGGACGGGGTCGCGCTTGGCGCCGATGCGAGCAAGGACATCCGCCGCTTGATTACTTTCTCGAGCCACATGGTGAAACTCGAGCCCCTTGAACCGAGCCGACATTTTGAGAACGACGTTACGGTAAGCCACCATCTTTGGATCCTTGGAATCGAAATCTCCACTTATTTGAGATATCGCGAATTTCAAGTCCCCGCGCACTTCCAGGTGATGTATGCCCATGGAGACAGCCATCCGAAGACCATGCAATAAGGCCTCGTATTCGGCTGCATTGTTGGAGTCTGTGTATAATATTTAGAGTACGTACTGAACTGTATCTCTAGTGGGGGATGTTAAGACAACGCCCGCCCCTAAGCCCGCCAGCATTTTGGAACCATCAAAGTGCATGACCCAGTTAGAATATGTGTTGTACTCTTTAAGGAGTTCAGCTTTTGTCCATTCGGCGATGAAGTCTGCCAGTACTTGGGATTTGATGGCCCGGCGTGGCTTATATGTTATATAGAATGGAAGGAGCTCAATGGCCCACTTGGCAGTCCGGCCCGTGGCGTCGCAATTTTTTATTATATCGTTCTGTGGAACATCGGAAGCCACCGTGACCGAGCACTCTTAGAAATAGTGTCGTAGCTTCCACGATGCCATGAAGACCGCGTATGCTATCTTTTGATAATGAGAGTACCGGGACTTTCATGGATTTAGGATAGTGGATACGTAGTATACCGGCTTCTGGAGCAGGAATTTGTGTCCGTCCTCCTCTTGTTCGACGTGTACTTCATTGCCATTGTGGAGGACTTAACTGACATGCTCGATTATGGCTCCGAAGACATCGACGGTATGGACGACGATGCCAGAGAAGATCAGGCCCAAAACCCACTGTTTACCAGACACTGGACGGCCACCTCTTCGTATGACATGTACATGGTGGATACACCCAAGGAGGGTGACAGCGATAATGAGAAAAATCCAGTAGAGGATAAGCCTCCTGAGATACAATAAAAACGCCGACGGCGCCGCTCTAAATCACGCCGCAACAAAGACAGCAATACCGGCACGAGAGACAACAATACTCCGGACGATACCGAAGACCAAAAAAACCCCGTCGAGCAAAACTATGAACAAGACGATCGGGGAGATGGGCAAGTTAGCCCCGATGAACAGGCTGAAAACGAAGAATCGGAGGACAACAATTATCTTCCTCTCTCTGAGGATGGGGTGAGCCTCGGCAACAAGGATTTTATCATGCCTGAGGAACCTCTCGAGCAGGAGCGCTTTAAGCGCCGGCTAATTGCCAGTGCAAGGAGCCTAAAAAAGAAGCAGCGGGAGGTGGACTAATGTCCTGGCAGCCAAGGAATACGGCCTCGAGTGCCCAATCAAAAGTTACCCAAAGCACAAACTGCTACCCCAATTTGACGGCGAGGCCCTCGAGCACGCGCCATCAGCGCACAATGCGGCTGACGGACCACCTCATGGCCGGGACAAAATGGCAACTAAAGCCGAACACCAGCCCATACTACCTCGCCGTAAAAGTAGAGACATAAAAGCTCGGGGTATACATATGACATGCGACAAGACCTGGACAATAGAGCAGGCCATACCAGATCGATCTACGGATCGTGGGGGCGTGCATTGACGCGGGATGATGGCTATCTAGCCGGACGTGACGAGCATAATGACGCCTGGGCCGAAAACCGCAGACGGACTCCATCTGAGCTGCGTCGCAACTTGGCCTGATATAGAGGCGTCGCACACCCCCTCTGCTTCACTAATGACGTAATGGAGCATGAATTCCCAAAAGGGTTCAAACCTATGAATATCGAATCATATGACGGAACAACAGATCCCACGGTAAGGATTGAGGATTTTCTTCTCGATATTCATAGGGCCCGCGGTGATGATCTTCATGCCATCAAATACCTCCCACTAAAATTAAAGGGACCACCCCGGCACTGGCTAAACAGCCTCCCAGAAAACTCTATTGGCAACTGGGAAGACCTGGAAGACGCATTTCACGACAACTTCCAAGGTACAGATGTCCGGCCTATGGATGCCGATGACCTCAGTCACATCATCCAGCAGCCCGGAGAGTCCGCCAGGAAGCTTTGGACTAGGTTCTTAATTAAAAAGAACCAAATAGTCGACTGTCCGGATGCCGAAGCCCTAGCGGCTTTTATGCATAGCGTCCGAGACGAATGGCTAGCCCATCACCTCGGCCAAGAAAAACCAAAGTCGATGGCATCTCTTACCGCATTGATGACCCGCTTCTGCGCGGGAGAAGACAGCTGGCTGGCTCGCCAAAACAATAGCACCACTGATCCTAGCACCTCTGAGGTCAGGGATGGCAATGGCAAGCCTCGACGCAATAAAAACAAGCGTCAAAACAATAACGTAGGAACCCCAGACATGGCAGTCAACGCTGGTTCAGTGGTTCCAAATCCGGTCAACGGAAGAAGCCATTCAAGGCAAACAAAGATGGCCCATCTAGTTTAGACAGGATACTAGATCGGCCCTGTCAAATTCATGTCAGCCCTGACAAACCCGCCAACCATACCAACAGAAATTGTTGGGTTTTTAAACAAGCAGGCAAGCTCAATGCTGAACACAAAGGGAAGGGTCCGCCTAGCGACATCGAAGATGAGGAAACTCGCCAGCCAAACACCGGGGGACAAAAGCAAATTCCCCCCGAAGTAAAAATAGTAAACAAGATATCTGTGACGCATATCCCTATGAGGGAGCACAAACGCGTACCACGAGACGACTACGTCATAAAGCTGGTCATACCAAAATTTAACCCATGGGCAGCCTATCCGATCACTTTTGATCGCAATGACCACCCAACAGATATCCGTCACAAAGGTTCGGCAGCTTTGGTCCTTGACCCAATCATCGATGGATTCCATCTCACACGAGTCCTTCTGGACGGTGGCAGTAGCCTTAATTTGCTCTATCAAGACACTGTCCGCAAAATGGGCATTGATCCCTCAAGGATCAAGCCCACCACAACCGCCTTCAAAGGTGTAATACCTGGCGAAGAAGCTCACTGTACGGGCTCAATCACACTAGAAGTCATCTTCGGTTCGCCGGACAACTTCCAAAGCGAAGCCTTGATCTTCCATATTTTTCCATTCTGTAGTGGATACCATGCATTGCTTGGGCGGACCGCGTTCGCTCGTTTCAATGCGGTCCCACACTATGCATATCTAAAGCTTAAGATGCCTGGTCCACGCGGTGTGATAACGATCACTGGAAAAAAGGAACAACCCCTCCGTTCCAAGGAGTATACCACAGCCATCACAGCCGAAGTACAAAGCATACTCGTTAAACCACATAACTTATCGGCCATTAAGCCAACGACCTCTACTGCACAAGACCAGTGAATTTTTGAGCTGGATTAGCAGTCCCGCCTCCCTCGTTCGCCGCATATGCCCATTAAGTTTGCATCGCACATGCATAATTATGCACTTAAAATACCTTGGTCGTCGGCAGAGGCACAATGCGGACAGACCTATGGCATGGTTCGTCCTCATACAACTTTTATCCCTTCTTTTTAAATTATTTCTTATCTTTTGTCACAGATGAATCAAAACCTGCTCATCCTATGGACCTGCAAGGACTCTTTCGAAGCCCAGTTTCGTCCAGGCAACCAAAGATTGCTCCTTTTAAGGAATCCTCTTCCCTAAGGGAAAGGCAGCAGACGTGCGACAGGAGGTCCAAAAGATTTTTTGTAGACCAAACACTCTATTTAAAACCTGGATACAACCTTTTTCCTTAGCCTTCGACCCCTGGCATGTAAAATGACTCGGGTAGAGGTGCTATAATCTGTAAGATTGCGGTCGATGTATGAATCAGATTCTGGTGGACATAATCCGTCTTTAGTACTTATTTTTTCCTCATAGAATTGTATTTTACCCTTTCGGTGGTTTTACATATACACCTTGGCACCAATTGCCAGGGGCTCGATATGGCAAGCTATTAAATTGCTAGCAAGTCCGAACAACTCTACAACATACTTTAGCGTCACGAGTTTTGGCCTTATATGCATCAGCTCCGAATCATGTCTTTGGTCAATAGTTGGGTTGCCTGGCTCCTGTGCTTACTACCTTACGTTCCGCTCTATCGGCTAGGGTAGTAAAGGGAGAACTACTGCGATTGTGTTTCCAGTTTACCTGGTTAAGAACCTCAGTAGAGAAAGCCAAAACTGACTGTCATGATGCAGCAAGAGTTGGTCAACCACTCGGCGACTTATTAAAATCTTTTTCGATTTTTGTCGTATAACATGAAGGACCGTTTCCCGGTCACCTATGTAGCGCAGCCGTATTCGGATAACCGCGTACATACAAGGGGCTATATCGTAGACCCACCATCAAACTCCTATGGCTAAGTGAAGGTGTTAAAGCCCTATAGTCCAATTGCCTAGTTCGCCGCACTGACACCTCCTTCACGGACCAAGACGTTGGGTCAAGTGCAGTCAGTTGCTATTCCGAACACCCCCCGCATTATATGCGAGGGGGCTGAAGCCGACGATTGGCAAACCTTCAGATCATATAAAAAAACGACCGCATAGGAGGAAATGCCTTTCAGGCAAAAGGCATAAATATGACACAGCCTTAATATATCATAATATTGTTATCACAATTCTGATACATTCACTCGAACATAATATTCTTCGAGCACTGACCCTCTATCAAGCGGGCACCCTCTAGGACATCTTCAAAATAATGCTTCGGCGTGCGATGATCCTTGCCCTCGGGTGGACTGTTTGCTACAACATCGATGGCCTTCATTTTCGCCCAGTACGTCTTGACGCAGGAAAAGGCCATCCGTGCACCTTCAATGCATGCTGACCGATTTACGGCGTCGATACGCGGCACCGCATCAAAAAATCGCTGCACCAAACTGAAATATCTGTTCGGAAATGGCTCATTTGGCCATAGCCGAACCATGACTTCCTTCATGGCAGCTCCGGACACCTTGTGGAGCTCGGCCCACTGGGCCATTTGTTCGTTCAGCAGCGAACGCTTTGGCACGTTGAACTGTGACCAGAAAAGCTTCTCCACTGCATGTCCGTCTTGCACTTGATAAAACTACGCCGCATCAGCGACACTCTTCGGCAGGTCCAAGAATGAGTCTGGAGAACTCCACAATTGATCAAGCAGGGCATACTTCGGGTCACTGAATTTAGTCTGTAATAGAAAGGGCTTACCAGCTGCTATCTCCCCAGCTTGCCTGATCTCCTCCTGAGCCGCTCTAGACTCGGACCGTGCCTCTCGTGCCTCTTGTAAAGCCTTGTTGAGTTCGGCTGCCTTGGCTTTGTTATCCTTCTCAAGTGATTCGCATTGGCTTTTGGCATCCTTCAGCTCTCGCGCTATGGTAGATATTCCCTCCTCACACTGGCGCCGAACGGCTTGTTTGGCCTTTAACTCAACAGCTGCCTTCTTGACAGCTGCATTGCTCACTCTGGCTTGCTCCTTGGCCCGGGCAAGTTCAGCCCGAAGGGTCTCAACCGCAGCAGCACCATCTACAATTATGCATGTCCTAGTATATAATTTTCAGCTTTGTGCTAATATTAGTGTACATGCATAAGACGACGGCCCCAAAACATACATTGTGCCTCGTCGAGCTGCCTGTTGATAAGAGTAATATCCTCATCCCCTGACTCAAGTTTCCGCTTTAAATCTGCAACTTCCGCAGCATGGGCAGTCGTCGTTGACATACCAGCCTATTTTCAAATTAATCATGTCATTTCCTGAGCATGCCTTTTTGATCCTCTGATCGCCTCCCTGTGGAGGCCGACTAGAGTCTCAGGGGCTACTATCTATACACAGGCACATTCTGCATGTAAAGAGCGGTTGAGATATTACATTACATACATCAAAGCCTCTTAGCAGGCCCGTGAAGGCTTCATTCAATCCGCTTCTTGCGGACAGAATCCTCTCAACTACCATACCCATTAAGGTATGATGTTCCTCTGAGATGGACGCATCCTGCAACATGCCCATTAATGTATCTGGCGCCTTCGGACTCCTGGAAGCGGCTGCGGGAGTACGAACTCCCTTCGAAGGGATATGTTCACTCTACCCTAGAGTCATCCTTGGCTGTAAACCGGATAGTCCAGGGCCTTCATTGTTGATCTCCGTAGGGGCTGCATACCCCGGACCATTGACGACCGAAGTATCACCTTTGGGCGCTGCCTTCATTGCCCCCCATGCCACTTGATGATCGGGGGAAACCCTCCGGGATGACACCTCGAAGTCGTCCGCCCTAAGGGGCGAGGAAGCATGTGGAGGCGTCTTGCTTTCCATCATCACCGGAAGCAGGTCTCCTGAGGAGGAGAACTGTTGAGGAAGACTGCGGGCCGGACTGCAAACATATATTTAAGAGGTTACTCTTGTGACCTGGAAAGAACGGGATATGTCTAGAATACCCTTGTTCACTTACGGTTCGGCGAAAGGCTTGTCCTTACGGAGGAACTGTGCGGTAACATCGTCTTCCGAACCCGAACCATTTGACAGGGACATTTTCCCTCTCTTGGAAGCCTCCGCCTTCAAATCTTCGGAGGCAGTCCTTTTCTTCCCATGGGGAGAAGGGATATCAACTTCTTCTTCCCCTTCGTCTTCAGAAGAGGGAGTTCCGGTCTTCCTGGACATTGCGTCCGGTGTACCTTTAGAGTGGGAGCCACCCCCGGCCTTTTTGCTCTCCTCTTTGTCCTCCTTCGCTGGCACTTGGTACAGCGCCGGGGCCAGCATCCTTGCTAACACGGGATCGGCTAAGTCTTCGGGAAATGGGGCCGAACAACTAATTCGTTTCGCTTTCTTTATCCATCCCTGGCCAAAGACAGGTTTCTCAGTATATTGATACGGGATAATCAACTAAGTTGTCTTCAGGAATCGAGTGCTTAACGAGGTATCTGGATGGTTGCAGTCGAGGCCGATGTCCTCGGTTGTATCCGGCCACTGATTTCGGGTCCCGAAGAATAACTTCCACATCCCTCTGTGCGTTGTGCCGAAGAAGTGCTGAAGAGTCCGTGGTCCTTCCAGATTGAACTCCCACATGCGGAGAGGCCGTCGCTGGCATGGTAGGACCCAGTGGACAAGCATTACCTAGATCACATTGATGAGGACGGTGTCCTTTTCAAGGAGGCTCCGGATACAGCTTTATAGCGTCTGCACTTTGTCAATCGATCCCCAGTCCAGCCCCATATCAATCCATGACGCGAGTCATAATGGAGGGCCAGATCGGAACGCAGATGTAGCTGCCCACTTGGTACCATGGGGTTCAGTGATGTAAAACCACTCCCGCTGCCATAGGTTGGAAGTTTCCATGAAGGAGCCCTTTGGCCAAAGAGTATTGGAGAGCCTACTCACCTTAGCGCCGCCACACTCCGCTTGCTCCCTGTCGACTACCTTCGGCTTCACATTAAAGGTCTTGATCCACAAGCCGAACTGTGGGGGAATGCGGAGAAAGGCCTCGCACATGACAATGAACGCTGAGATGTGAAGAAAGGAGTCCGGAGTCAGATCGTGAAAATCTAGCCCGTAATAGAACATGAGACCACGAACGAAGGGGTGGATAGCGAACCCTAGCCCCCGGAGGAAGTGGGAGATGAATACAACCCTCTCATCGGATCTGGGTGTAGGAATAACCTGCCCCTTAGCAGGGAGCCTGTGGAGGATCTTCGCGGTCAGGTACCTCGCCGCTCGAAGCTTCGCGATATCCTCCTCTATGACAGAGGAGGCCACCCACCGGCCTTGAAGGCTGGGTCCGGACATGACTGGGAGGCTTGGAATGATTGAGTTGAAACAGGTGTTGGAAGCTCGAGGTTGGAAAAGTTGAGGAAGAGGTGGCCGTAGAGGAGGAGGACGGGTCTGCGCCCCTTTATAAAGGCGATGAATATCGAACGCCTCCTCGTAAGCCTTAAAACATGCCTATTTCCTAAGAATTGTACCGACGGGATGGTTGAATTACCCACGCCCGTATTGATGAAAATCCAGCAATAAGGGGACACGATCTCTCTTTGACAAGACATGTCAATAAAACCGCGTCTTGAAACATGGAGCGGGAGGCTAAAAACGGTTAGAAATAAGGATCGGGCAGTGACGTGATGTCACGCTACAAAAGCTATCAGTAGATTGGACTCATGAAATACTATGCTCTCTATGGTTGTGCGTGGTATTTTCTTTGAAGAGTCGGACACGTGTCTGTGTTCAAAAGCTACTTTGAAGTATTTGGAGGAGGAACCCGCCTTGCAATGCCAAAGAAAATCTGCGCGTCGGACACATCGTCATTGAAGCCTGGTTCAGGGGCTACTGACGGAGTCCTGGATTAAGGGGCCCTCGGGCGTCCGGGCTATGCAACATGGGCCGGACTGATGGGCTATGAAGATACAAGACAGAAGACTTCCACCCGTGTCCGGATGGGACTCTCCTTTACGTGGATGACAAGCTTGGCGTTCGGATATGTAGATTCCTTCCTTTGTAAACCGACTCTGTATAACCCAGGCTCCTCATGTGTCTATATAAACCAGAGGGTTTAGTCCGTTGATACGTCTCCAACGTATCTATAATTTTTTATTGCTCCATGCTAAATTATCTACTGTTTTGAATGTTTATGGGCTTTATTATACACTTTTATATCATTTTTGGGACTAACATATTAACCCATAGCCCAGTGCCAGTTTCTGTTTCTTACCCTGTTTTAGGGTTTCGAAGAAAAGGAAAATCAAACGAAGTCCAATTGACCTGAAACTTCACGGAACTCATTTTTGGAAGGAAAGAAGCCCAGAAGACTTGGAGTGCATGTCGGGGGATCTGCAAGGAGGTCACGAGGCAGGGGGGCGCGCCCACCCCCCTGGGCGCGCCCTCCACCCTCATGAGCCCCTCGTGGCCCCCCTGACGTACTTCTTCTGCCTATATATCTCCATATATCCAAAAACATCTGGGGGCACAATAGATCGGGAGTTCCGCCGCTAGAAGCCTCCGTAACCACCGAAAGCCAATCTAGACCCATTCCGGCACCCTGCCGGAGGGGGCAATCTCTCTCCGGTGTCCATCTTCATCATCCTGGTACTCTCCATGACAAGGAGGGAGTAGTTCTCCCTCGGGGCTGAGGGTATGTACCAGTAGCTATGTGTTTGATCTCTCTCTCTCTCTCTCTCGTGTTCTTGATGTGATACGATCTTGATGTATCGCGAGCTTTGTTATTATATTTGGATCCTATGATGTTTCTTCCCCCCTCTACTCTCTTGTAATGGATTGAGTTTCCCCTTTGGAGTTATCTTATCGGATTGAGTCTTTAAAGATTTGAGAACACTTGATGTATGTCTTGTCATGGATATCTGTGGTGACAATGGGATATCACGTGATTCACTTGATGTATGTTTTGGTGATCAATTTGCGGGTTCCTCCCATGAACCTATGCATAGGGGTTGGCACACGTTTTCGTCGTCATTCTCCGGTAGAAACTTTGGGGCACTCTTTGAGGTCCTTTGTGTTGGTTGAATAGATGAATCTGAGATCGTGTGACGCATATCGTATAATCACACCCATGGATACTTGAAGTGACATTGGAGTATCTAGGTGACATTAGGGTTTTGGTTGATTTGTGTCTTAAGGTGTTATTCTAGTATGAACTCTAGGGCTGTTTGTGACACTTATAAGAATAGCTCAATGGATTGATTGGAAAGAATAACTTTGAGGTGGTTTCGTACCCTACCATAATATCTTTGTTCGTTCTCCGCTATTAGTGACTTTGGAGTGACTCTTTGTTGCATGTTGAGGGATAGTTATATGATCCAATTATGCTATTATTGTTGAGAGGACTTTCACTAGTGAAAGTATGAACCCTAGGCCTTGTTTCCTAGCATTGAAATACCGTTTACGCTCACTTTTACCATTAGTTACCTTGCTGTTTTTATAATTTCAGATTACAAAAACCTTTATCTACCATCCATATTGCACTTGTATCACCATCTCTTCGCCGAACTAGTGCACCTATACAATTTACCATTGTATTGGGTGTGTTGGGGACACAAGAGACTCTTAGTTATTTGGTTGCAGGTTTGCTTGAGAGAGACCATCTTCATCCTACGCCTCCTACGGATTGATAAACCTTAAGTCATCCACTTGAGGTAAATTTGCTACTGTCCTACAAACCTCTGCACTTGGAGGCCCAACAACGTTTACAAGAAGAAGGTTGTGTAGTAGACATCAAGCTCTTTTCTGGCGCCATTGCTGGGGAGGTTAGCGCTTGAAGGTATATCTTTAGATCTTACAATCGTGTCTTTTAGTTTCTTGTTTTATCACTAGTTTAGTTTATAAAAGAAAACTATAGAAAATGGAATTGAGTTTGTCTCATACGCTTCACCTTTTTAATATCTTTCATGAGTATCATGGAAAGGAAAATTGTGCTCAAATGCTAGAAGAAGAATTACATAAAATGTTTGGAACTAAATATTTGAATGATGAGCATGATTGCAATGTTGTTAGTATGAATTCCTTGAATATCTATGATGCTAATAATATGCAAAGCCACAAGCTTGGGGAAGCTATGTTTGATGAAGATGATATTTTTTGTCCTCCAAGTTTTGATGAGCAAATTTATTATGATGAAAGCATGCCTCCTATCTATGATGATTATTGTGATGACACGTATGCTTTAAAGAATAATGATAACCATGAAATTTGTCACCTTGATCTTAATTTTCAAGCACATGATAGTTATTTTGTTGAGTTTGCTCCCACTATTATTCATGAGAAGAATTTTTCTCATGTGGAGAGTAATAAAAATTCTATGCTTATAGATCATGAAAAGAATGCTTTAGGTGCTGGTTATATTGTTGAATTCGTTCATGATGCTACTGAAAATTATTATGAGGGAGGAATATATGCTTGTAGGAATTGCAATAATATCAAGTTTCCTCTCTATGTGCTTAAATTTTTGAAGTTATGCTTGTTTTACCTTCCTATGCAAGTTGATTATTGTTACCATAAATTGTTTGCTCACAAAACTCCTATGCATGGGAAGTGGGTTATACTTAAATGTGCTATTCATATTCTTCAAGATGTTCTCTTTATGTTACAATTCTTATCCTTTATGTGAGCATCGTTGAAATCATCATGCCTAGCTAGGGGCATTAAACGATACCGCTTGTTGGGAGGCAACCCAACTTTATTTTAGTTCCTTGCTTTTTGTTACTGATTAGTAATAAATAATTCATCTAGCCTCTGTTTATATGTGGTTTTATGCTTTTAATTAGTGTTTGTGCCAAGTAGAACCTTTGGGAAGACTTGGGGAAATTCTTGTTGATCATGCTGTAAAAAACAGAAACTTTAGCACTCACGAGAATTGCTGCCATTTTTATTTGGAGAGTGATATTTAGTTAATTCTTTTTGCATATGATTAATAGATAAATTCCTCAGGTCCAAAAATTTATTTGAGAATTTTATGAGTTCCAGAAGTATACGTTTGATCCAGATTACTACAGACTGTTCTGTTTTTGACAGATTCTGTTTTTCATGTGTTGTTTACTTATTTTGATGAATCTATGGCTAGTAAAATAGTTTATAAACCATAGAGAAGTTTTAATACAGTAGGTTTAACACCAATATAAATAAATAATGAGTTCATTACAGTACCTTGAAGTGGTGATTTATTTTCTTATACTAACGGAGCTTACGAGTTTTCTGTTAAGTTTTGTGTTGTGAAGTTTTCAAGTTTTGGGTAAGGATTCGATGGACTATGGAATAAGGAGTGGCAAGAGCCTAATCTTGGGGATTCCCAAGGCACCCCAAGCTAATATTCAAGGATAGCCAAGAGCCTAAGCTTGGGCATGCCCAAGGCATCCCCTCTTTCGTCTTCATTCATCTATAACTTTACTTGGAGCTATATTTTTATTCACCACATGATATGTGTTTTGCGTGGAGCATCAGTTTATTTTGTTAAGATTTGCTTGATGTTATTTAGAACAATGTTTTGCATCTTTTATTTCAATAAAAGTGGCATTGATAGCCTTTACTATGACTATTTTAGAAGTCCACATGTTGCTGTTTGAAAACAGAAACTTTACCGCTGTTGCAATAATTCCCTAGAAAAGTCAGAATGTGATAAAATGTTGAAACCTTTTGCATATTAAGGTCTGATAAATTTACCACAGTGGGAATTTTCTTTCATAATTTTTGGAGCTAGGTAAGTATGGATGTTTCTGCATTCTTTACAGACTGTCCTGTTTAGGCAGATTGCTGTTATGTTTGCATTGTTTGCATATGTTTGCTTCTTTAATGATTCTATTTGAGGATAGGACTATTAAATATGCAGAGGAATTTAGTATGCAATGTTGAATAATAATTTTAGTGATTTTCTACAGTAGATTATGATAAGGTTTTGTCAATGGTTTATACTAACTTATCTCACGAGTCCTTGTTGAGTTTTGTGTGGATGAAGCTTTTGAGATTTAGGGAGACCGTGATATGAGAGGAATTAAGGAGACACAAAAGCTCAAGCTTGGGGATGCCCAAGGCATCCCAAGATAATATTTCCAGAGGTCTCAAATGTCTAAGCTTGGGGATGCCCCGGTTGGCATCCCACCTTTCTTCTTCAACAACTATCGGTTAGTATCGGTTGATCCTAAGTTCTTACTTCTTCACATGATGTTTGCCATTCTTAGAATGTTATTTTATTTAGTTTTGCTTGCTGTATGAATAAAATATCAAGATCTGAAATTATTAAATGTTAGAGAGTCTTCACATAGTTGCATAATTATTCCACTACTCATTGATCTTCACTTATATCTTCTGGAGTAGTTTGTCGTTTGCTCTAGTGCTTCACTTATATATTTTTAGAGCACGGTGGTGGTATTATAGAAATAGATGAACTCTCATGCTTCACTTATATCATCTTGAGAGTTTTAAATATCATGGTAATTTTCTTAAATAATCCTAATATGCTAGGCATCCAAGAATAGTAAAAACTTTCATATAGAATATTGAATACTAAGAGAAGTTTGATGCTTGATGATTGTTTTGAGATATGGAGATGGTGATATTAGAGTCATGCTAGTTGAGTAGTTGTGAATTTGAGAAATACTTGTGTTGAAGTTTGTGATTCCCGTAGCATGCACGTATGGTGAACCGTTATGTGATGAAGTCGGAGCATGATTTATTTATTGATTGTCCTCCTTATGAGTGGCGGTCGGGGACGAGCGATGGTCTTTTCCTACCAATCTATCCCCCTAGGAGCATGCGCGTAGTACTTTGTTTCGATAACTAATAGATTTTTGCAATAAGTATGTGAGTTCTTTATGACTAATTTTGAGTCCATGGATTATACGCACTCTCACCCTTCCACCTTTGCTAGCCTCTCTAATACCGCGCAACTTTCGCCGGTACCGTAAACCCACCATATACCTTCCTCAAAACAGCCACCATACCTACCTATTATGGCATTTCCATAGCCATTCCGAGATATATTGCCATGCAACTTTCCACCGTTCCGTTTATTATGACACACTCCATCATTGTCACATTGTTTAGCATGATCACGTAGTTGACATAGTATTTGTGGCAAAGCCACTATTCATAATTATTCATACATGTCACTCATGCATCATTGCACATCCCGGTACACCGCCGGAGGCATTCATATAGAGTCATATCTTGTCTTAAGTATCGAGCTGTAAATCTTGAGTTGTAAGAAAATAAAAGTGTGATGATCATCATTATTAGAGCATTGTCCCAGTGAGGAAATGATGATGGAGTCTATGATTCCCCCACAAGTCGGGATGAGAGTCCGGGCGAAAAATAAAGAAAAGAGGCCAAAGAAGCCCAAATAAAAAAAGAGAAAGAAAAGAGGCCATAAAAAGAGAAAAGGCCCAAATAAAAAAATGAGAGAAAAAGAGAGAAGGGACAATGCTACCATCCTTTTACCACACTTGTGCTTCAAAGTAGCACCATGATCTTCATGATAGAGAGTCTCCTATGTTGTCACTTTCATATACTAGTGGGAATCTTTCATTATAGAACTTGGCTTGTATATTCCAATGATGGGCTTCCTCAAAATGCCCTAGGTCTTCGTGAGCATGCGAGTTGGATGCACACCACTAGTTTCTTTTGTTGAGCTTTCATACATTTATAGCTCTAGTGCATCTGTTGCATGGCAATCCCTACTCACTCACATTGATATCTATTGATGGGCATCTCCATAGCTCGTTGATATGCCTAGTTGATGTGAGACTATCTTCTACCTTTTTGTCTTCTCCACAACCACCATTCTATTCCACCTATAGTGCTATGTCCATGGCTCACGCTCATGTATTGCGTGAAGATTGAAAAAGTTTGAGAACATTAAAAGTATGAAACAATTGCTTGGCTTGTCATCGGGGTTGTGCATGATTTAAATATTTTGTGTGGTGAAGATAGAGCATAGCCAGACTATATGATTTTGTAGGGATAACTTTCTTTGGCCATGTTATTTTGAGAAGACATGATTGCTTAGTTAGTATGCTTGAAGTATTATCATTTTTATGTCAATATGAACTTTTGTCTTGAATCTTATGGATCTGAATATTCATACCACAATTAAGAAGAATCACATTGAAATTATGCCAAGTAGCACTCCGCATCAAAAATTCTGTTTTTATCATTTACCTACTCGAGAACGAGCAGGAATTAAGCTTGGGGATGCTAATACGTCTCCAACGTATCTATAATTTTTGATTGCTCCATGCTATATTATCTACTATTTTGAATGTTTATGGGCTTTATTATACACTTTTATATCATTTTTGGGACTAACATATTAACCCATAGCCCAGTGCCAGTTTCTGTTTTTTACCCTGTTTTAGGGTTTCGAAGAAAAGGAAAATCAAACGGAGTCCAATTGACCTGAAACTTCACGGAACTCATTTTTGGAAGGAAAGAAGCCCAGAAGACTTGGAGTGCATGTCGGGGGATCTGTGAGGAGGTCACGAGGCAGGGGGCGCGCCCACCCCCCTAGGCGCGCCCTCCACCCTCGTGAGCCCCTCGTGGCCCCCCTGACGTACTTCTTCCGCCTATATATCTCCATATACCCTAAAAACATCTGGGGGCACAATAGATCGGGAGTTCCGCTGCCAGAAGCCTCCAGAGCCACCAAAAGCCAATCTAGACCAATTCCGGCACCCTGCCGGAGGGGGCAATCTCTCTCCGATGGCCATCTTCATCATCCTAGTACTCTCCATGACGAGGAGGGAGTAGTTCTCCCTCGGGGCTGAGGGTATGTACCAGTAGCTATGTGTTTGATCTCTCTCTCTCTCGTGTTCTTGATGTGATATGATCTTGATGTATTGCGAGCTTTGCTATTATATTTGGATCCTATGATGTTTCTTCCCCACTCTACTCTCTTGTAATGGATTGAGTTTCCCCTTTGGAGTTATCTTATCGGATTGAGTCTTTAAAGATTTGAGAACACTTGATGTATGTCTTGCCATGGATATCTGTGGTGATAATGGGATATCACGTGATTCACTTGATGTATGTTTTAGTGATCAACTTGCGGGTTCCGCCCATGAACCTATGCATAGGGGTTGGCACACGTTTTCGTCGTGATTCTCCGGTAGAAACTTTGGGGCACTCTTTGAGGTCCTTTGTGTTGGTTGAATAGATGAATCTGAGATTGTGTGACGCATATCGTATAATCATACCCACGGATACTTGAGGTGACATTGGAGTATCTAGGTGACATTAGGGTTTTGGTTGATTTGTGTCTTAAGGTGTTATTCTAGTACGAACTCTAGGGCTGTTTGTGACAGTTATAGGAATAGCCCAATGGATTGATTGGAAAGAATAACTTTGAGGTGGTTTCGTACCCTACCATAATATCTTTGTTCGTTCTCCGCTATTAGTGACTTTGGAGTGACTCTTTGTTGCATGTTGAGGGATAGTTATATGATCCAATTGTGCTATTATTGTTGAGAGGACTTGCACGAGTGAAAGTATGAACCCTAGGCCTTGTTTCCTAGGATTGCAATACCGTTTATGCTCACTTTTACAATTAGTTACCTTGCTGTTTTTATAATTTCAGATTACAAAAACCTTTATCTACCATCCATATTGCACTTGTATCACCATCTCTTCGCCGAACTAGTGCACCTATACAATTTACCATTGTATTGGGTGTGTTGGGGACACAAGAGACTCTTTGTTATTTGGTTGCAAGGTTGCTTGAGAGAGACCATCTTCATCCTATGCCTCCTACGGATTGATAAACCTTAGGTCATCCACTTGAGGGAAATTTGCTACTGTCCTACAAATCTCTGCACTTGGAAGCCCAACAACGTCTACAAGAAGAAGGTTGTGTAGTAGACATCATCCGTAGAGGGAATCATAATCACAATCATACAGGCTAGACTTCTAGGGTTTAGACACAACGATCTCATGGTAGATCAACTCTTGTAATCCTCATACTCATCAATATCAATCAAGCAAGACATAGGGTATTACCTCCATCAAGAGGGCCCGAACCTGGGTAAAACATCGTGTCCCCGGCCTCCTGTTACCATCGACCTTAGACGCACAGTTCGGGACCCCCTACCTGAGATCTGCCGGTTTTAACATCGACAGACGCGCTGGAGAAAATGATAGGATTGTTAAAGAAAATATGGCAACATGCAAATATGGGCCCAAATTGAAAGAACTGTACAACAGTCGAAATCAAAGGACAAAAATCTATGATTAAACAGATAGGGTAAACATGATGTCATGGAAATATGAGAGTAATCGAAAGAACAATACATCATTAATTTGCCTAATATGGAAAGAAGAGAGGGGAAATCCCCTTTGATGTATATGGTGCATGTGGCACCTTTTATCCAAATGTAGTAATATTTAGAATATGTTTAGGAAAGTAGGCCATGTCAGCTGATTTAGGGTGAGATTGAACATACCGCGCGCATCCTCAAGTCATCTGGTATGGTGAGATGGAATATCTGGTGGAGGTCGCAAGGTCCTGATGTGTCCGTGCACTGTACACTCTATGAATGGAAGAAAACCCTCAAATTGGCTCGAATAAAAATGAATTCACGCCGATTTTGGCCGGGTGATTATAGGAGGTAGATGAATTGGGATAAGAGATGAGATAATATCTCATTAAATTAGTTACCTTTTGTCCATGAGAAATAACCCTCAGTACAGCAGATTCCCCAACCGAGTGGAGCTGGGTGGACAGCGAGCAGTGTCGAGAAAAGTCAATGGCGATAGGCAGCGGCAAGCGGAAGTGGTGAAATGCGGTGGGCTTTGTCGGGAGCCTGGCGGCGGCAGGCGTCGAGCTAAGTGGTTACTGCCGTGATAGGCGGTGCCATGCATTAGACACGGAGGAGCCTGTGCAGGTGTGGATGGGGACCGGAGGGGGTGCCGGGCGGGGTGAGGGTTTTTGTGACATGGGGATGGTGAGGGTTTTCGTTTTTCTATTTTTAATTGGGTGGTGAGGGTTTTCTGTCCCACAAAGAATTTTGGAGGCGACGGTTTGCTAGAGCCAACCATGTGTGATTGACGCAAGAGGCAAAATGAAAGTCATTGCACACGGTTCCAATTTTGGGAACCGTGTGTTATTGACGTACTACCTCCATTCTGGTTTATTGGTCCCCTTTGTAATTTTTACCAAATTTTGACCAAATATTTAACTAAGAAATGTTTATGCATGTCACCAAAATTATACCATTGAACACTATGCTCAAATACCCATCCAACGATATAATTTTTGCTAACTTTCACTAACATTTTGTTAGTTAAACCTTTGGTCAAAATTCAACACAAATTACAAAGGGGACCAATAAACCAAGACGAAGGTAGATTCCATCAACCAAACTGATTGCATCCATATCCCACGGTTAGACATAAGTAAACATAGATTAAACATACTCAGACATAGACAATAAGCACACACGTACACAAGCATAGTTCAACCATAAGTACATAGTTCAACCGTCATTAAGCATACTCAAGCGTACATAGTTTGATCCCACATCTCATATCGCATGCCGTCACGATACTGAAGCTTCTCCGGGTACTCGGCGTATGCACCGTGCGCCACCCCGAGAGAAAACTTCTACTTGAAGCAGCCAATGACCCGTCCTCTTGCATGCGCCAAAACACTTAGATGCGTGTCATGAAGCTTGTGGTTGCAAAATGGGCATCAATAGCCGTTGTTTCAGGTCCTAATACGCCTGTTATGCATTCCCGCATAAAGCTCCCTCGGGATTTGCCTCTTGTACCTCCTCTGTCCATCTTCATCCTCAATGTCCACATCGTTAGACAACACCTATACAAATAGTAAAAAATAGCATCAAATCAATGTTTACATGCCGGGAAGTAGGATTAGGAATCTATGGCTATTTATTTATACATATCCATATATTATGGTTCGATTTTTAAGCACAGTCATCTATGTACAGACAAATCTTGAAGAAATTAATGGCACAAACATATGTAGGTCATTCAAGATCAATTGTCAAGTCCTGGCTAGGAATTATTAACACGAACACTAACCCTAGTAGGATTACTAGCAGAAATCATTTGCACAGATGAAACAACTAATCACTTATCACTTGTACCATTCAAACAATCAATACACTACATGGATCTAACGAAACTTACTCAGATTTCATGGATTGGGAGAACATAACCATAGGATTTCTATTCCAAAAAGGGGGAGGTAGGAGTAACTAGAGAAACCCTATGATCTATTTGACACATAAATGGGTATAGATGACTAACCAGCTGTCCGTCGTCGCCGAAGTGGTCGTCGGAGTCGTCGCAGGAGTCATCACCAGAGTCGGTGTGGAACTCCGCCTCCGGTTGTTGAAGCTCGACGCTGTCGACGACGTCAGGGTGCAGCGATAGCTCGCCCACGGTGATGGCAACCTCTGTCTCCATCTCCATGTCGTGCTTCGGTGCTTTAGCAGCCCCAACATCACCACTCCCTCTGAAGGGGCACTTTGGCGGCGTCCTCATACACTGATGGCTTTGACGACTGAGAGCGGCGTCAAGGATGCAAGTGGAGAGAGAGGATTGTGTGTGTGGCGAGGATGGGGGGTGCGGCCGCTCGGCGCACCATTAATATGGAGTAGTGGGATTTGTGGGAGAGAGGCAGGCGACGGTCAAACCAATGGCTCGCCTCCCGGTGAGCCTGCACACCGGACTGTTTGCATGCCTACCAAAGTTTCACACAGATACTTGCACGCTTCTCTATGAGACTGCGTAGCGAGCACGCCTTTGTCAATTCACACACCTGCACGCACGCCTCCTGGTCTGCCAGCGCGGCGGACTGCTCACATGCGTCTCGTCAACTCACACCTACTCGCATGACACACGGGTTGCGCGGCGGCATGTATGTTGTTTTTCTATTTGGATGATTAATGTTGCCGCTTTATTGCTTAACCGAAGCATGTCATGTATCCATTGTTGGTCTAATGCTCACGGTTCGAATAAACAATCCGTTTGGGATATTGGTTCCCAATTATTAATAATCTCCCATTTGTGATTAGATAAACATTACATCAAAACTGGTGTCAAATTTGACAAAAAAGTACAATGCCACTTTGTATTGGTGTCCATATGACAACACGATAAGTTTCGTGAATTTCAAATAAGTTTTGGATGTACTAGAATTTAAAAATCAAGATTCTCAATGTTTGAAATTTGTTGCACGGGGAGTAAAGATGCACCCAATCACACACATGTGTTTTTACAATCCATTTAGGTGCACTGTCACGTGTGCATGTAGCACAAATTTGATTTTTGCACATTATACCAGTAGAAAATCAATCAATTAATGTACTAACACGTCTTAATGATCTCTGTTTTTTTTCAAAATTAAAATGTCCCTCCTTTGGTAACATATGTTCACCGTGGGATAATTAATTTAACATGCATTGTAGTTGCGGTGGATTCGCGATGTGTGTGTGGGTGTGTACGTCTGGGGTGCACTACAAAAAAAAGACACATCCGTGACATTTTGGGCCGAACGAAAAAAAATTCTGTCATACATATGACACTTCTATGACGATAATTGTGACAAAACCCGGTATCATCATAGATGTGGTGGGCTCCTACTTCTATGACAAAAAATCATTACAGAAAATGAGCTTTTCGTCCTGGGCGGGCCAGAGATGCAGCTGCATGACATTCTTTGGGCCGTCCATGATGGAAAAAACCGTGGTAGAAGCGAGGGGGAGGAAAATTTTGGGGAGTTCCCGGTTACGGTGGGAGGTCGGGGGCCGAGCGATGCGCGTTTCTCTCGTACACGTACGCGCGTGTGTGCGAGGCGTTGGCTCTAACTGGACCCGAGAGAGGCATTGGGCTCTAATTAACTGAACCCGAGCGATTGTACTGCAGGCTACACGTTACTGAACCCGAGCGATCGATCGATGGATGTTAACTGAACCCGATCGAGTGATTCCTTCGCTACTGCTACTAACTGAAGCTGATCGATGCTGCCTCTGGGATGAACAGTGAGTGTTGCGGGGGGTTTGGATGAACAGTGAGCAATGGCGTTTCCTCTGGATGAACAGGACCCCGTGGTATGGTGGAGGGCTGGATGAACAGTAGATGGTGGAGGGGTGCCCGTGGAGGGGTGGTTGAACAGGACCCCGTGGTGTGGAGGGCTGGATGAACAGTAGACGGTGGAGGGGGTGGTTGAACAGTAGCTGGTGGAGTAGCACGCGGTGGAGGCTGGATGAACAGGAGCCCGTGGAGGCTGGAGGAGGTCGACGATGGAGATGAACAGTATCCCGTGGAGTCCCGTTTTGCGGTACGCCACACCCCTCCCGATGAACATGACCCTCGTTTCGACCGTAGGAGGTCCGTTTCGTCTGTTTTGTGGTACGCCACACCCCTCCCGATCAACAGGACCCCCGTTTCGACCGTAGGAGGTCCGTTTCCTCCGTTTTGTGGTACGCCACACCCCTCTCGATCAACAGGACCCCCGTTTCGACCGTAGGAGGCCCGTTTCCTCCATTTTGCGGTACGCCAGACCCCTCCCGATGAACAGGATCCCGTTTCGAACGTGGCCGATCGAACACAAGGCTGTTTCCTCCGTTTTGCGGTACGCCAGGCCTCGTTTCCATCGGCTGTTCCATCCAAGCCCTCTCAATGAACACGACCACTCATTCCGTTCCGACCCAGCCGGTTAGCTCCCACGCGTTCCGTTGCCTCCCGATGAACACGACGCATTCCGTTGCCTCCCCATGAACACGACGCATTCCCTTGCCTCCCCATGAACACGACGACGTTGCTATTTCTCCGTTCCGACCCAGCCATGTACACGAGCCCTGGCCATACGTATGCACGAGTAGGCGTTCGAGACCCTGCCCGTATGTACGTATGTGGCCGTATTTTCTTTCTTGCACCCTGACTGCTGTACGTACGTGTACATGCTACATGCGCGCCTCTACTACGACACGTGCGCGCCTCTACATCCACCAATATATATGTATGTACACGTTCGCGACCAGAATGACAACACTACGTACGCTTCGACCAGATGGGTCCCGACTGTCAGGCACTTCCTTGCCTGCGAAGATGTAGCTGGTGGGTCCCAACAGTCAGGGGGGCAAATCATTTTGTTTGTTTTTTTACCCGGGCGCACTTCCTTGCGTGCGAAGATGTAGCTGCTGGGTCCCAGCAGTCAGGGGGGAATCGTTTTTTTGCCCGGACGCACTTCGTTGCGTGCAAAGATGTAGCTGGTGGGTCCCAGCAGTCAGGGGGGCGAATCATTTTTTTCGGACGCACTTCCTTGCGTGCGAAGATGTAGCTGGTGGGTCCCAGCAGTCAGGGGGGCGAATCGTTTTTTTCGAACGCACTTCCTTGCGTGCGAAGATGTAGCTGGTGGGTCCCAGTAGTTAGGGGGAAACGTTTTTTTCGCAAAATACGGTGGCTCGTCCGGTGGGTCCCTGCTGTTAGGTAGAGGAATAATTATTTTGCACGTAATAAGGAGGCACTTCCTTGCTGCAGCCGTGGACCCAGCTGTCAGTCTCTCCACTTACAGTCCACATCCAATGGAAGCCATTCCTTGACCACGTTGACCACGCCGCGCCGAGAGCACCAGGGCGGTGGACGACAGCGTGGCCTAGGAAGGGGACGACGCGGATCTGGGGAAGACACGGCAGTGGATGCCCACGCATAGAGGAGTATGAGGGTTCACTCGTTCGGCTGCGGTGTGAGGCTGCCGTCACCGCAGAATAACAGGGGGTGTGGGTGCGTAGAGGGATGGCCTGGCCAGCGGTGGGACTAGTAGGGGGCGGTGAGGCCTCCACGGCATCACAGCTGGCCACTGGCAGCAGGAGCAGGCGGCACGACCGCCGCTGCTTTGGGCGGCTGGAGCAAGAAGACCAGAGGTTGAAGAAGCACTATGGCCGTTGGATGGACATCGTACGGTCACTAGAGCTAGAATCGTTCATATATTGACTAAAGTTGACAAAGGCCTCCGTCCCAGTAAACTTAGTAGGCCCACAAGTCAGCCTCCCACCAAGGTGGGTCCCAGGTAGTAGGGGGTATTCATTTTTTTGTGCGTAATAAGGAGGCACTTCCGGTGGGTCCGAGATGACAGCGGGGGGAACGTTTTTTTCGCAAAATACGGTGGCCCGTCCTCTCGGTCCCAGCAGTCAGGGGGAAGCGTTTTTTTTTGCGAAATACTAGTAGCCCGTCCGGTGGGTCCTTGCTGTCAGGTGGAGGAATAATTATTTTCCGCATAATAAGGAGGCACTTCCTTGCGGCTGCCATGGACCCAGCTGTCAGCCTCTCCACGTACAGTACTCTTCTGATGGAAGTCGGTCGTTGACCACATTGACCACGCCGCGCCGAGAGCACCACGGCAGTGGACGACGGCGAGGCCTAGGAAGGGGACGAAACGGAGCCGGGGAAGACGCGACAATGGAAGCCCGCGTAGAGAGGAGTACGATGGTTCACCGGTTCGGCTACGGTGTGAGGCTGCCGTCGCCGCAGAATAACAGGGGGTGTGGCTGAGTAGAGGGATGCCCTGGCCAGCGGTGGGAGTAGTAGGGGGCGCTGAGGCCTTCGCGGCAGCATAGCCGGCCACGGGAGGTGGGAGTAGGCGGTCCCGCCGGCGCTGCTTTGGCGGCTGGAGCAAGAAGATCAGAGATTGAAGAAACACGACGGCCATTGGATTGACATCCAACGGTTACGTCTGCTAGAATCGTTTGTTGACGTATATAATAACTAAAAAATCTTGCATATGCGTCAACTAAACAGGCCCACAAGTCAGACCACTCCCTCTTTTTTTAATAATTTATATATAGCTCATGGCAACTTCTTATGCAATTTATCGCAGTCATTTTTTTGGTTGGCCAGGGCCAATTTCGCATATTTCTGTGTGTTCCAAACTATTTTTAGTACCGAAATGTCGAGCCAGATTTAAAGTACTTTGAAGATATATTTAAATTAGGTTAATGCCCAGTGAAATAGGAATCTAAAAATGTGAAAAAATTCAGAAATTATAAAGTAATTGCCAATTTGTCATCTGTTTTTATATTTACAACCCATTTCATATTACTTTCAAGATTTGCAGGCGTCTTGAAAGAGTTGCAGCCCATCAAGGCATAGAAAAATAAGTAGGCCTAGATTGGGTATTCTTCAGAAAAAATAAACTGGGCTCATTTTCACAATGAAAAAATAGCTGGGCTGGTCACATGGTGAACATAAAATATAAGCCTCGGCTAGACGGGCCACAGCCCAGTTCAAACCCTACTCCGTCTCAACAATACCAAACAAAAAATTACTGCTCGAGTAGCTACATCCCAGGTGTCAGCCAATCTTGTGCTGTTCTCTTGTCTATTGACTATATACGCTCACAATGTCGTGGGTCCCAGATGTCAGGAAAACACTAGGAGGAAGCATTTTATTTTTCCATACGCTGAAGTGGTGGGCCCTTACTGTCATCCTCTCCACGTACTTCTGCCGATTCCTGTTGTTTGTTGACCATGTTGACAACGCGAGAGGGCAGTGCCGTGGCGAGCGCACCAAAGCGCGTGGAGGACATCGGCGTTAACGATTTTGGAGACGGTGGGGCGGAGATGCGTGCGCTGAGGCGCAGCCAGCCATGGGAGGCAGAAGCAGGTGGCCCCACCGGCGCTGGTTTGGTTTTGGCGGCTGGAGGAAGACATGACTGAAGAAACACGACAGACTATAAAAGCAGCAGGAGTACTTAACAACCTTAATTGAAACCAGCAGGGGCACTTAACAACCAAAGCTGAAAGTAGTATGAGTACTTATACAGGTTCAACTGTACAAAGCACGCCTCGAACAGTGCTACTTTGCCTACAGTTAACCAAGGGTGAGGCCGCCAAGCCCCAGGACAAGGCCCAGGCGCCACCCCGCGCATCCACAACCTTCTAAAAGCGGCTTCATCTCGCAACGTGGTCAATAAACAGGATATTCACTTTAGAGCCATGGAAAAGCATGAACATAATCTTCTGTCCTATTCTCCAAGATGGTCGGGCCTTCATTATTTGAGACCACCCAAGAATAAGTATCTTTTCACCTCCAAGGGGAATTGAGTAGGTCGACATAAACATCATGTTGTGACCAAGCGCAAGTCTGACCCGACCATGGTCAGGCATCTGTATAGGAACAATAGAACTCGGCAGTTCCTATTTCAAGAAGATCACAGCTGTAAAACTGTGTATAAGCAATAGTTTATGAACAACATATATAACATAAAATAGCTCATACCATAAGTTTCTCGACACAATTGGACCTGTTCAACGGGTGCAGCAGTGGCACACATATCCCACGTGACCTTCCACCATTGAAATGCCCCACAAGGACCTCAAGACAATCAATAAAGTGTAGGAACTTGTGGATGTCGATCCAGTCAACTTCAGTGCCATTAGTAACAGCCGAGTTATTACAGAGTAACAAACGAGCAGATTGCTTAACTCTGAAAAAACCTACACGTGCCACCAATTATAAGAAAATATTAGTTAGAAGTAGCATATTCGTGACGTTGCTACTTGTAAAGTTAAATTGTGATTAGTTAGACATAATAGGTGGATTAAGAAGTAATCGAGGAAACAAGCAAGAACCAGATACAAAACTAACATGGATGAACAATTGGAACGACGTCGGGGTGGAAGATCACAGTGAAGATGAGACCAGGTTCTGCTATTTCCATCAACATTCGTGCGCCAACTTTCAGTCTGTAACACTTGAGAAAGTTTATCCAAGTTCGGCCATAAAAAAGCAGCAATCTTCTTGGTTCATGAACCCAACTCGGAACTTATATCCTAGCTTGTCTTCACTGTGACCATTAAACTAGTGTATTCAATTATGGCAAGGCCCAGCATCTTGAGTACGTGTGTTCTGGCAGAGCAAATAATACACTGCAGGAAAAATAATATGAGAACACAGCATGTTCAAAAAAACCCCACCCTCCCGGATAGAAAAGATGATTCTAGGAACATACTGTGCGCGTTTCAAAATGATGTGTTAGGATGAGAAGGAACAAGTGTGGCGTCTCGCCGAGGGCGTAGAAACCTGTAGGGTACTCGCACTTTGGGCACTACACATGAAACACACTAGATTTAGTAGGAAGAAAAATGCATCAACGGCGGCGGCTACCATCCTAGGATTACCTGTGACCAAGGGACTTGGATTTATCAAGGATGGACGAAGGATTCGTACCTGGTTCTCCATGAGAAAACCCTATGCAATCACCGAGAGGGGGTTTTCTCTGAACAAGCAGACGAGGGAGAAGGGGATTCAGGCCCAGTGAAATATTGCCGCTTCGTCCGTCCAGCTTACTGCTAAAGCTGGAAAGGGGGGTTGTGATTTGATGGCTCATTGGGCATTACTGCGGTGCTACGACCAGGGTGTGTCTACCGTGAAGTCGTGCACTCTAATTTGTGCATATGGCACATGGACCCCGTTGCCGGTTGCCCCACATATCAGCAAAAGGAAGTAGAAAGACAGGAGTAACTAGTTACGCATAAATATTTTTTTTGACAGAGAGATACTCCCTCTGTAAAGAAATATACAAATCTTTTATATCACAGGCTCACCTTGCCGCTCTGCAACGCACGGGCATTATGGGGGTTCAGCTGAGAATATAATACTCAGATAGGCTCACGGTTCTGGACTTTGGGCCGCAGGCCGACCCTGCATGTTTGGGGGCCCATGTGTTCTACCTCAGCGCTTTTCATATTGCAAGTGATCGGTACGGCGCTGGTTTTAGATGCTGTCGCAAGGCGAATACACAAAATTGAATAAAGCATGGCAGCTGTTGGAATGAAATCGAACGACAGTTCCTAACCAGCAATCAGAGTTGCAATTCTATCAACGATATACCATGTGATAAATAATACTGTCGTACTACTTATACACACAGGACACTTATTTCACCATGCATGATTATTACATCAAAATCTCTCGGAGGATAGACCAGTTCGGCAGTTGTGTGCTGCTACTGAAGAATTTCAAAGTTGATTTGGACCAGCTCTCCTTGCCGAGAAAGTTTGATTTTGACATCATCCCCTACCGCAAGATATGATTTAGATTTGAACGTTGACCATCCTTTAGCATCAATCATCATGCGACCATCCTTTGTACTTACGGTATATTGAGCAGGTTCATTCACACCAAGGCTGTGCATGGTAAGAGAAACTTGGCCGCGGTCGCCCGGATTGTTGAACGACTCCCTCGTTGCTCTAGGAATTCTCTGTTTGCAAACAAGAAGACATACCCAAACAGTTAGATCAATATAGTGAATCATGTGAAACAACATGAAAAGAAAAAAGAACGAAGCACTTGGGCGGCCAATGCTTACCAAGAAGGTGGACATGTCGGTTTTTGTAAGGACTTTGGTATATGAAGTGCGAACTGCAGCCCAGTCTATTGCCGATGCAACTGCACGGGCCGGAGCAGATGCAAGTGCAAGTGTTGGTGCAGGTGCCGAAGCCGCCGCTGCTGCCGGAGATGGTGCTCCTTGTAGAGCTGGTGCCGGTGTCAAAGCAGGTGCCGGTGTGGATGCCCGATCCTCCGGTAGATCAGACTGATCCGCTGATGCGGTCGGTGCCCAATCCTCAACTGGACCAGACTGAGCTGCTACCGCCGTCAGTGCTAGAGCAACTGCCGGTGCTCGATCTGTGCGAGACAGTGGCGATCGTGTCTGGTCTGCTTTGATCAGCTTTCTAACTTGACTAGTATCCGTGACCGTGATCCAGGTTTTTTCTTCATTTCTTTTAAAAGCGAGAAGGGCTAATTGTGGCGTTTTTGTTAAACCAAACTGCAGTTCATCATAGGGATTCAACTTGTACTCAGACAACAGACTGATCCAATTTTTTCCAGTAATATAAGTGATGGACAGTGCCTTCGTTACTGACACGACATAAGAAGTGAAACCTGCAAAAAATAGCCATCATAGAGCAAACCAAACGGTTTATTCTGTGATGAATGTCACATGGCAAAACCTGCATCATAAAATTGCAGGAAAAGAAAGAAAATATGACATTAAATTAATAAGATTTAGACAGTAAATCAATAAGATTTACTTGATGTGACATGAGTGAATCCTTACCAGGAAATCACTATGTTGAAGTACTAAACAGAAGATTGATCGTCCAACTACGCGTGGCATGCAGGGGCCCCGCCTACTCCCACAAGCAGGACAGTCCAAAGGTCGTGACAAATCGTATGGACCGAACATCCATGGGACTGGAAATCCTGGTGGGTGCGATAAACCCTGCAATGCATACAGATATTGGAGTGTAACCGTAATTGATAAACCGTCCTCACAAAAAATAAGATCTGGATACTTCAAAATATACAGACTGAATTGAGTGGACAGACATTAACATAGACCGTTCTCAGGACTGACCACACACCAAAAGTGGCAGTACTAATAAACAATACAGGGTTCACAAACACAAATCAAGTACTAAAAATTAGTACTTACTACAGACAAGCAAAGTTGCACTAACTAAACTCTGCAGACTATTTCTTGCCACCGACCTACGGGATGAACCCCGCATAACTGACTAGGCCATGGACTTCGTGCGAGATGTCTACATGCACCATCACCATCTTGTCAACCTTGGAGAACCTAACAGAGTGGTCTTTCCACTCATAAACATGATGATGAAGACATGCCGCATCCGATTTGTTGGGAAGCTTTAAAAGAACCACACCATTCGTAACCGAAGGCACAACCAAGAAATTGTTGTGGTCAAGTACAGCCTCGAGAACATGCCTGACAACAATGCTACAGGAAAACACTAGTTCAGGACACGTGGCGACAAGGACACAGCAGCTGGATAGTTCAGCAGTAGAACTCATCATCAGGTCTTCCAGTTCACACGCCATGACTTTGATAACTTCATCTCCACCGCGGACCTGGTTCTAATTCAAACAGAAACCATATTTTATTACTACCTCCGTTCAGAAATATAAGATGATTTTTGATATTATACTCCATATATGACTACATATACGCACATAAATGAGTGAACAAAGACACTAGAACATGTCTTCAAAGGCATGAGAGCAGAAGGATTACATGCAATATCCATAACACAAGTTACTGAGGAAAATATACCCTCTTAAAAGGTAGCATTGATGTTCATAAAGTACTCCCTCCGTCCAAAAATTCTTGTCTTAGATTTGTCTAGATACGGATGTATCAAGTCACATTTTAGTATTAGATACAGCCGTATCTAGACAAATCTAAGACAAGAAATTTGGGACAGAGGGAGTAGTTGAAAATAATCTATAAGAAATCAGTTTCAACCTCTCGCGTGTTTTGGTCAAAAGAGGAATTTAGAACCGTCATTTGGCACACAAAAATCACATGCAAGATCACCAAGAAAGTTGTACTACCAGTACTAGTACTACGTGTTAGATGAAAAAACATGAACAAGATCGAGAAAAAGATCATCAACAAGAGACATTACCTGGACTTGCTTAATGAGGGATCCCGAAGAGGGGGGATTGGATAGGGCGATGACTTTGAGCTTGTCTGCGGTAGTCTCGGCGGGGTGCTTGTGCTTCTTCGTACCATGAGCCTCGACGGTTTTGGCCAGAGCCATAGACATCACGTCGGTCGGTGCTCCGGCGTCCATCCAAGAGAGGAAGCTGAGAGAGAAGAGTGAAAGGAGGAACGAGATGAGGGAGAAGTGAAGCGAGTGGAGGTTTTCTTCAAGAGAGGAAGCTGAGAGAGAAGAGTGAAATGATGGTTGCTTCATCCGTCCAACTTACTGCTGGAAAGGAGGGGGTTTTGTGATTTGGGCATTACTGCGGCGATTCGATCGGGGTAGTCTACCATCACTCTACTAGGAAGTAATTTAGTGCATGGCTGGTGGACCCAGGTGCTGGCTGTCCCACACGTCGGCGAAACCGAGTAATTTAGTGCATGGTTGGAGGAGGATCCACACGGTAGAGCGTGTCCACTGTTTTTATGAAGAAAAAAAATGATTACAGCAAGCGTTTCCACTCTTACGGCGGAGGAGTGCGAAACACGGCAGCCACTTGAACATACACAGTGGTCCTACGACTAGGCATGTGCAGTGGTTCATACGTCAGTACTACACAATCTTGTTGCTAGTGTAGTAAGATATGATGATAACAAATGATGTTATGCGCATGTCAACTACTCCTATATGTAACATAGTACCGCTTTTTCGACTGTCCGGTCGAGAATGAACGGTGAGATCAATGTTAACAGAACTAGGTCCACAGCGCACGGAGAGTACGGTGCTACAGTACTCCACGAAACATGAACCATATGAAGCATGAATGGATTCCGGTGATGGCAGCCCGCAACCCCTCCTTGTCCAGCTCAGCACCCACCATCGCGCGGAGACGGCTCAGCTCCTCGGAGATATAGGTGAAGAAGGATACCAGGTCAGGAAGCCGCAGCTCGTTGAAGTCGACCGGGTGGTAGAACGGGTTTAGCCCGACGGCCAGCATCGTTGCGCTGGCATGAAGGTAGGCATCGCGCAGCCGCAACACATGCGTGGCAACTTGGTTCACCAAGTGGCTGAGGCGATCCTGGACCTCGTCACGATCGGCCCGCTCGCGCTCCAGCCGGCTCCCCTGACGGCCTATCGTATCTCCCGCTTTCTGCAGCAACGCCACCGACGCCTCGAGCATCTTTGTGGTGGACGCCTGCCGCTTTTGAAGCTCTGTGAACTCCCGCACATAACGGAGGAGCATGGCACTCCTCTCCTCCTTGAGCTCACGGAGCTCCACGTCCTTGGCCTGAGCTCCGCATCCTTGGCATGGAGCTCATGTGTCAGGAGGCTCACCTCGGACTCCGTGATCTGCTCGCCATGGCACCAGGTAGAAGCAATGGGGAGAGGAAGCAAAGGGGGTGAAACGGCTGAAAGGCAATGCAATCTACAGGAAGGTGGAGGGAGCAGTGTGTTTTTACAAGCGGAGTCATCATGACTAATTGCTGTCGCGCCTGCTCCCGTCAATCAAAAAAATAAAAATCCTGTCGCGCCTGCTCCCGTCAATCAAAAAATTAAAAATCCTGCCGCACCCAAACACCAGAGCAACACCGTGGTGGATATTTAAATTTACCTGCCGGCAAGTAGATAAAAAAGGGGTGAAAAAGAAAATGTGGCAGTGGCCTAGCTAATCGGTCGAACTAGCCCAACTAGCTAGCCATCGTGCTTCACTGATGTACTCGGCAGGAATGGCGGTCTTTCGTGATTTGACGACTCATTTACTTGCTTCAGCGCTGCGACCGAGGAGGACCTAGAAAACGCGCGGTAGGGCGTCCCACGTCAGGAAGAATATATGCGTGCACCACCCGGGAGGACCCCGAAACCGCGCGGTAGGGTGTGCCACGTCTCGGCACGGAGGAAAAATGTGCGTGTAAAAATATACTGTATCAGACGTAGTACCTATGGTTCGACCTCGGGACCCAGCCAGTCGGTCAAAAACACCCCACAAGCCACACGCTTCATCATGCAAATGTGGCACGGAGGATAGATGTGGTTAGCTCCGTCTCGACCAGCCACAACGTCTCTTGTTCTAGGCGATTCTTCTATTCTAATAACACCATGGCAAGCTAGTGCCGCTCTTCGTGTGTGCCCGTGCAAATGTTAGACGATGGAGAGAAGAGAGATTGAGATCGAAGACCTGGGACCCACCAGTAAGTGAGACAACGGTCATGCACGTGCTGACGAGGCACTCCCTCTACTCTACTCAACACAAGTACTGTATAAAATCAAGTTATGGGACAAAGCCAACAACCGTTTGTTTTTTCAGGCTATCGACTTACGCTTTGTAGTCCAGGTTGCCAGTTCGAATCTCGTCATTCAGATTTGTTAGTTTTAGGTCCAAATTTGATTAATGACAAGTGGGACCCCCGTGTGTTGTTCCGATATTTCGGTGTAGGATGGTTTTTTTGAACAAATAGTTTGCACGGTTAGACAAGTAACGGCACGAGTTACATGTATTTTGCAACTTTACAAACAAAAATGACAGCGGCATAGAATATCACATCCACCCCGCAGCTTAGATACTATGGTGATACGAGTTTTTACACCGTTGGAAGTGAGATCCAATGGCTTGGGAGTAGTCTTTGTAATTATGCGCAATTTCCAAACTCTCCAAAGGATTTTTTGCAAATAAAACATTCAGGCCTCGTGTGTGCCGCTGCATCTTCGATCCAACGGCTCCCCGGTGCTCATATTAGGTGCTCCCCGTAGCTTAATTACCCGCTACGGTGATATGAGCATCTAGGTCGTATGATCAGTGATCAGATGGCACATGCATAGTACTTGTACTTTCTGCGCATTTCCCAAACTCTATCAGCCGTATATTGCAAAAACATTCAAACCTCCTACTGTGGGCCGTTAGATCTCAGTGAACTCGTATCACCATAGAATCTACGGTGCGGGAGCACCTCATACTCTCCCGTGCGAGAAAACATAAGGTGTTATCGCAGCTTGGATGCTACGGTGATACGAGCTTGGAGGTCATTTGATCTGAGATCCAATGGCATCTGAGCAGTCTTTGTGCTTGTAAGAAGTGGCCGAACTTTTTTGGGGATTTTCTGCAAAAAACCATTCAAACCACCGAGGAGGTGTTGGGTCACAAATCCAACGCCTCCGAAGAGCTTGTATCACCAAAGCATCTAAGGTGTGTTAGCACATGGTATTCTTAAATACAAGAGAATATGATGTCCTCCTTCATCTTAGATGCTACGGTGATACGAGCTTCGAGGTCGTTAGATATGGGATCAAAGGGCATCTAAGTAGTTTTTGTACAAATTGTGTGCAATTCTCAAACTCATCAAGGTTTCCTGCAAAAATATTAAGACACGTCATGTGAGCTGCTATATCTCAGATCTACAAGCTCCAAGCAACTCGTATCGGCATATAGCATCTAAGGTATGGGGGCACATGATATTCTCCTGGGGAGGAGGGGTGGGGGTGCACAACCAATCGGTGGTTGGGAGGGTGGGGACAAATATAATCTAAACAACCCTAAACAGAGCTCCACAACTTTATCTAAGGTCGAGGGGTTGACCCCCGACAATCATACCTCCGCCTAAACACAACATTTGCATGTACTGTAGTACTAGACTTAATATTCATGTTTCAGTTTCATGTTCATTTTCAATATTGAACTAAGGACCATGGATGTCTTAAATTTTACTCCCTTCGTTCCTAAATATTAGTCTTTTTAGAGGCTTCAAATGGACTGGCACATACGGATGTATATAGACATATTTTAGAGTCTAGATTCACTCATTTTGCTCCGTATGTAGTCACTTGTTGAACTCTCTAAAAGACTAATATTTAGGAATAGAAGGAGTATTTTTGAATTCGTGTCATACATGCATGGTTTGGAAAAATAGATGCACTATACTTATTGGATTGTAGTTGTGTTCGTGCGTGTGTGTCTCTCTGTGTGTGTGTGTGTGTGTGGTCATATGCTTGATACATACAAAGTTTTCTCACCTCCATATTGTTCATCTTTTAAATTTGAATTTGCATTGGAAAACTTACTAGGGATACCATGAAATGTGAAATCCACGTTGAGATCATTATATCACAAACTCACTCGAATTCAACAACTCGTCATAAATCAATTACCACGTTGAGATTAGTATTTGCAAGGAAAATACGGGTATTGTAATACACATAGATTCGTTCGGCAATTTAAAAGGTTCCTTTCGTATTCTCGAATGGTAGGACCCAACGGCGTACCAGCCAGACCTTGGCTCGTGTTGATCCTAAAAAACCGGGCCCATGTCCTTCGGTGGCGTGCGTGGTACGCACATTAGGCAACCCCAACCAGTCGAGCCTCAGCGTTTCAAGTCGAAATATCTGGCGGCCAGAATTCCAGCCCTAGCAAATTCCCCTCATGTCCCTGGTCCATAATGACTACCGATGAACAACGGAGGGATGCTTTAGTAACTAGACAACGTTAAGAATTGAGCCCGTTTGTTCGTGCCTAGTACTTGAGTTAATATATCAGGCATTGCACTGGTACGGAGGGATTATCCTTTTACTCTGCATATATAACTTGTCTAAAGTCTAACTAAGCAAAATGTTTGACCAAATCCTTTCTTAAGAAATACAACGGGATAGATGTACGGCTTGAAAATTTATTGCATGATGCAGGTTATGATATTGTTTCGAATCCTGGATCTTAAATTTTAGAAAATCCAAATGTGAGCATAAATTCTTGAAACTAAGCACGGTCACGTAATATGGCACAAATATTACTTCCTAAGCTTTTTCTTCAATTTGAGACAAGCTGCTTATGACAAGTTGCACAAATGAAGAGCCAAGGTATTTTGGAACAAAGAAAGACCTGTCACGTTAAGGCGAACGCTTTCACTATTGAAATTGTGGGCGTTTACGTGTCGCCACGCGTCCCAACTTCTCATCGGCAAGTGCCGTCCGAGCAAGCGTGTGAGTCGGCGGGAGGCATGCGAGTAGACCGCTGCTCCAGCTGTCAGGGAGGCGTGCGAGCAGACCACTGTGCAGGCTCACCGGGAGGCGAGCCCTTTGACCAGGCTCCGCCGCCCACCGTCGTCCCAACTACTCCCACTTTTAATGTCGCCGGCACCGCAGTTTAAAATCAACCCCGCACTACCCGGTATCGCTACAATCCTCTCTCTTCGTCTCTGATTCTCCTGTCGTCTACCTCCAACTAGCCTGACCTAAACGTACGCCATGCCGCATCACGATGGTATGCCCTTAGTGTTCCAGTTTCCTGAGGAAGACACCCAGCCGGAGTCTCAAGAACATAAGGCGATTTGGGACGAGCTTGAACTGGCCTTGCGGGAAGACGTCGCGCCTATCCGCGCTCCCGTTCTGGCTCCCGTCGCCCTGAATGCACCAGCGCCCATCCCCGTGCACATGCCAGCGCCTGCGCGTGCACTGACGCGCACGCCCGTGCCGGTGTCCATGCACCTGCCAGCACATGCGCCTGCATGTGCACTGACGTGCACGCCCGTGCCGGTGCCCGTGCACACGAATGTCTCCTCCGCGCCGTTGACAGCGCCTGTCCCCGCGTGGGTGCCAGTGCCCCCCTCAGCAGCATGGATGGCCATCATCGACCGCTTCCTTGCACCAACGCCATTCACCTCTGATGAAGCTATGTACCTAGGGTAGGGTCATGGACCTGTCCTAACTGCCCTACCCAAGGACATCTCTAGAAGAAACCACCTTTCAATCGACTTGGAGGTGTTCCACTCGACAGACTCGAAGACGCTTGACCAAGAAGCAATCGCTCGACCAAGAAGCAATCACTCGACCAAGATCCAACCATTCGACGGCCAGGAGACCTGAAGTCACTCCGCACGCTAACGGTCGGTCATTAAGTAGCTTTTATGGTCATCATAGCACTTTATTACTAGCGTTACCAGTAACGCCCTGCCTTAATGTACATTGAATCCTTTGTAACGTGGGCTGGCCAGGGTCCTGGCGCACTCTATATAAGCCACCTCCCTCCTCCGAGACAAGGGTTCGCACCTTTGTAACTCATACTCACATAATCCAGTCGACCGCCTCCGGGCTCCGAGACGTAGGGCTATTACTTCCTCCGAGAAGGGCCTGAACTCGTAAACCTTGCGTGCTTACAACTTCTCCGTAGCTAAGATCTTGCCTCTCCATACTTACCCCCCTACACAACTGTCAAACTTAGAACCACGACAGTTGGCGCCCACCTTGGGGCAGGTGTTTTAGCGTTTGTTGGAGGTGTTGCGACCTTTTCCGACCCGAATCATCATGGTTTTCGGCAGAGTTTCGGTGGAGGGCCACGAGATCCGTCTCGGCGCGCTCACATTCATCATCGATGACTCTGCTTGGCTCCAGGAGGCTCCGCTCGACGTGGACGCACTCCCTGCTCGCGGGGCAACGCACTTTAGCGCGTGCGTCCGCGGCGTTCTCCTGCGGCAACCGTCGACCCCCTACCGGTCGGCTCCTGTGTTGTCCTCCCTCCCTGTTTCCAGTCGGCGCAAGCGCTCCGGTCGGTCGAGACTTCAGCGGTGGGTGAGGCACATGGTGGCACATCAGTCGGCCATCCCTCAAGTCGCGGCAATCGAGCCCGACGAATCCCTCTACGGCCTGTTCGACCTGTTGACTGGCTCCGTAGAGACCGCATCCGAGTGCGACAGCAGCGATCCGGCGGCGGAGGTTTTGATGGTCGATGGACCACCCAGTCCTCCCGGTTTTCCCCGCACCGACAGAGGCGCAGGTGGAGGCGACCCGTCGCGTCTCCATGAGGAGTATCTTCCCGAGCCTCTCACGTCGCTGCAGAGAGAAGAACTTCACCGCCGGAACATGGATGCACTGCACACTCCTATCGTTGGAGAAACCCCCGAGGATCGCGCCTTGGAGGATGCGCGCCTGGCAAACTTGGTCGAGCGCACTTGACTAGAGAACCTCCAGCGAGCACTCGATGAGCGTGCGCGACAACGGGTTTCCGAATCCAGCCGACGTCAGCTCTTCCCGCCCCCGCAGGTATATCGAACTCCAATTCAGAATTTAGCAGCTGCGGCCCATATAGCGGAGTTGATTCAGCCTTCCCAGTCGGAGGCTGGCAGAGGCTTGCTACAGATCAGAGCGTTACTCCGGGTAGCAGGAGATCAGAATTCCACTGTTTCTCAGTCGCGGAACAAGATTCACAGCAGATCCATTGCCGCAGACACAGTCCAGTCGGCTCACAGCCCGAGATCGCCCTCGAGGCGTGAGGGACGTGGAGACCGGCGTGACCAGTGTGGGAACCATGAGCAGTATGATCACCGAGTCGATCATGACGGTCGATGTCGAGTGCCCACGCCTCCCCCGAGGAGCGGGTCGTATGTGCCTCGCCAGCAGGATGACAGGCGCCCTCATAGTGGTGGGCGAAGGATTCCAATCGACCCCCAAGGGCCAGGCTTTGACGCGAGATCCATTCTCGTCCAGGGTTTGGTCGACAGGAACAGGGCTCACCGAGAAGGTCACGACAGAGATGCACCTACCAGCAGCAGAGTACATGTTTCGGGGCCAGAGTGCTTTAGTAGAGCCATTAGGGCCGCTGTGATTTGTCCCAACTTCAGGTTGGTGGCTGGAGTCAGTAAGTTCACTGGCGAGTCTAAGCCCGATACTTGGCTTGAAGATTACCGAGTGGCCGTCCAGATCGGCGGCGGCAATGATGAAGTGGCCATGAAGCACCTGCCTCTCATGTTGGAGGGCTCGACCAGAGCGTGGCTGAACCAGTTAGCACCTAGCAGCATTTACACTTGGGAGGATCTCTCCCGAGTGTTCGTCACCACATTCGAAGGCACGTGCAAGCGACCGGCAGGGCTGACGGAACTGCAGTCTTGTGTATAGAAGCCGAATGAAACTTTGAGGGATTACATCCTGAGGTGGATCACGTTACATCACTCGGTGGAGAATGTGCCTGAACACCAAGCAGTTTGTGCCTTCAAGGAAGGCGTCAAGTACAGAGAACTGAATTTGAAATTCGGTCGAACCGGGGATATGTCCCTGAATCGGATAATGGAGATTGCCACCAAGTACGCTAATGGCGAAGATGAGGATCGACTCAGGAGTGGCAAACTCAAGTCAGTCGCCCAAGAACCCGGAGGCAATTCCAATCGGAAACAGAAGCGGAAAGCCGAGCCAGCGGCTCCCGGGGAAGCCTTGCCTTTAACCCAAGGAAAGTTTAAAGGGAAACCTAAAGGGCCTTGGAACCCCAAAAAGGTTAAAGACCAGGACGGAAATGATGTATTGGACTTGCCATGTCTCGTCCACACAAAGAAAGATGAAGAGGGTAATTTCATTTACCCGAAACATACCACTCGACAGTGTCGACTCTTGATCCAGCAGTTCCAGAGCAAGCAGCCCAAAGGTAAGGAAAAGGAGTCGGACAAGTTCGAGGAAAAAGAGGACAGTGATGACGGATACCCTCAAGTCAATTCCACCCTGATGATTTTTGCTGATGTTGAGAGCAAAAGTCGACTGAAAGTCATCAACCGAGAGGTGAATATGGTTGCTCCGGCGACACCAAGTTATTTGAAATGGTCCCAGACTGCCATCACGTTCGACCAGTTCGATCACCCAACGCATATTGCCACCCCTGGGAGGCAAGCTCTGGTGGTCGACCTAGTGGTTGAAGGCACTCGACTGACCAAAGTCTTGATGGATGGTGGCAGTGGTTTAAACATATTGTATGCTAAGACATTGAAAGGGATGGGCATTCCGATGTCCAGACTCAGTGCCAGCAACATGAGTTTCCATGGAGTCATTCCTGGGAAGAAGGCTGAATCACTCGGCCAGATTGCTCTTGATGTGGTTTTCGGTGATTCCAAGAATTACCGCAAAGAGAAGTTGACATTTGAAGTTGTAGACTTCCAGAGTGCCTACCACGCTATTTTGGGCAGGCCGGCTTATGCACGCTTCATGGCCCGACCATGTTATGTGTATCTCAAATTGAAGATGCCTAGCCCCAAAGGTGTGATCACCATTATGGGCAATCGGAAGAAAGTGGAAGAATGTTTTCAGAAAGGTTCGAAGATTGCAGATGCTCAAATGGCAGTAGTGGAGTTGCAGGAGTACCAGAAGACTGCAGACCCGAGTGATTTGTTGCGAGCCAAGAAGCCCACTACAGAGTCAGCTTTTCAGTCGACTGGCGATATGAAGACAGCTCACATCCACCCGACCGACCCCAGCGCTGCTCCAACTCATATCTCGACAACACTCGACTCCAAATAGGAAGAAGCGCTCATCCAGTTCCTCCGTGAGAACTGGGACATTTTCGCATGGAAACCCTCTGACATGCCGGGTGTTCCCAGGGAGCTGGCTGAGCACCACCTAAGAGTCAACTCAAAAATAAAGCCTGTCAAGGAACATCTCCGACGGTCCGCCGTCCAGAAGAGAAAGGCCATTGGCGAAGAGGTAGCTCGGCTCTTAGCGGCGGAATTCATCCGAGAAATCTACCACTCCGAGTGGCTCGCCAATGTTGTCATGGTCCCCAAGAAGGACAAGTCACTTCGCATGTGCATTGACTTTAAACATATCAATCGGGCCTGCCCGAAAGATCATTTTCCTCTCCCCCGCATCGACCAGATAGTCGACTCGACTGTGGGATGTGAGCGACTGTCTTTTTTAGACGCTTATTTCGGGTACCATCAGATCCGTCTATATGGGCCTAACGAGATCAAAACAGCTTTCATCACTCCATTCGGGTGCTTTTGTTATGTTACCATGCCATTCGGCCTCAAGAATGCCGGAGCCACATTCATGAGGATGATTCAGAAGTGTTTACTCACCCAAATCAATCAGAATGTGGAGGCGTACATGGATGATATTGTGGTCAAGTCACGGAAAGGTTCCGACCAGCTGACTGACCTTGCTGAAACCTTTGCCAACCTCAGAAGGTTTGATATCAAGCTTAATCCATCAAAATGCACATTCGGGGTTCCTGGCAGAAAGTTACTCGGTTTTCTCGTTTCCGAACGGGGAATCGACGCCAATCCAGAAAAAGTCGGTACTATACTCTGAATGAAAAGTCCTGTACGAGTGCACGATGTTCAGAAGCTTACTGGGTGCTTGGCCGCCCTAAGTCGATTCATATCTCATCTCGGTGAAAAGTCATTACCTCTTTACCGATTGATGAAGAAGTCTGACAAGTTCGAGTGGACTCCTGAAGCTGACGCAGCGTTCGCAGAGCTCAAAGCTCTGCTCTCCACCCAGCCGGTGCTTGCTGCCCCAATCAGCAAGGAGCCTTTGATGCTTTACATTGCAGCCACAGGACAAGTCGTCAGTACGGTACTTACGGTCGAGCGGGAAGAAGAAGGGAAAACCTTCAAAGTTCAGCGCCCAGTGTATTATATTTCTGAAGTCTTGACCCCATCGAAGCAAAGATATCCTCATTATCAGAAGCTCGTATATGGGATTTATATGACCACAAAGAAAGTTGCCCACTACTTCTCTGATCATTCCATTACAGTCATCAGCGATGCTCCGTTGTCAGAGATCTTGCATAACAGGGACGCAACTGGTCGAGTGGCAAAATGGGAGATTGAAATCCTTCCTCTAGGTATCAAGTTTGAGGCAAAGAAAGCTATCAAGTCCCAAGCAATCGCTGATTTCGTCGCCGAGTTGATTGAACAGCAACTGCCGACTCAGGTTCACTCGGAGCATTGGACCATGTTCTTTAACGGTTCCAAGATGCTAAATGGTTCCGGAGCCAGAGTGGTGTTGGTCTCCCCCAGAGGAGATAAACTCAGATATGTTCTTCAAATCCACTTTGATTCCTCTAACAACGAGGCAGAATATGAAGCACTTTTATATGGGTTGCGCATGGCCATTTCACTCGGCGTCCGACGCCTCATGGTCTATGGCGACTCAGATTTGGTGGTCAATCAAGTGATGAAGGAATGGGATATCAGAAGTCCAACCATGACTGGTTATTGCAATGCAGTGAGAAAGCTGGAGAAGAAATTCGAGGGGTTAGAGCTTCATCACATACCCCGACTGAAAAATCAAGCAGCTGATGATCTGGCAAAAATAGGTTCCAAAAGAGAAGCCATTCCCAGCAATGTGTTTTTGGAACACATCCACACACCACCAGTCCAGGAGGATCCCTTCACTGAAGAGGCCCCGCAGCCAAAAAGTGCCACGGATCCGACTGAAGTTGAAGTTCCAGCTGTGGTCGACCTTATCATGGAAGTCTTGGTTATCACTCCCGTCTGGACAGAACCGTACATCGCGTATATCCTGAGGAAAGAACTCCCAGAAGACGAAGAAGAGGCTCGACAGATCGTCCATCGATCCAAGGCCTTTACAGTCATAAAGGGACAGTTATATAGAGAAAGCGCGACTGGGGTCGGCCAGAAGTGTATTACACCAGAAGAAGGTCAGATGATCCTTAACGATATCCACTCGGGGACCTGTGCTCATCATGCGTCCTCTCGGACCATTGTGGCTAAAGCATACTGAGCGGGGTTCTACTGGCCAAAAGCCAATGAGATGGCCAAAGAGATAGTCGACAAATGTGAAGGATGTCAGTATTACTCCAATATGCCACACAAGTCTGCGTCAGCCCTGAAAACCATTCCACTCGTCTGGCCTTTCGCTGTTTGGGGGTTGGACATGGTTGGACCACTGAGAACAGGCAGGAGCGGCTTCACTCATGTGCTGGTAGCAGTCGACAAGTTCACCAAATGGATTGAAGCCAAGCCTATCAAGAATCTTGATGCTTGCACCGCTATCAGTTTCATCAGAGAGTTGATATTCAGATATGGAGTTCCACACAGCATCATCATCGACAACGGGTCAAACTTTGATTCCGACAAATTCAGGGCCTTTTGCACCTCTCAAGGCACTCGGGTCGACTATGCTTTGGTCGCTCACCCCCAGTCGAATGGGCAAGCAGAAAGGGCAAACGGCCTAATTCTCAAAGGACTGAAACCCCGATTGATGCGCGATCTCAAGCACGCAGCAGGTGCATGGGTCGATGAGCTTCCAACAGTCCTTGGGGATTGAGGACAACCCCGAATCGATCGATCGGAAGAACCCCATTCTTTCTGGTCTACGGGGCCGAGGTAGTCTTACCGAGTGACCTGCTTCACAACGCTCCCAGAGTCGAGCTCTACTCAGAAGATGAAGCAAACAAGCCCGGCAGGACGCAGTCGACCTTCTAGAAGAAGAAAGGGAAATGGCCTTTATTCGATCGACCATCTATCAGCAAGACTTGCGTCGATTCCATGCCAGAAACGTGAAGAGCCGAGCCTTCCAAGAAGGAGACTTAGTCCTCCGAGTGGATCAGCAGAAACCACACAAGCTCGCCCCTACTTGGGAAGGCCCCTTCATAGTCACCAGAGTCCTCCACAATGGAGCATACCACCTTTACAATGTCGATCGCCAGATTGATGAGCCACGAGCCTGGAATGCGGAGCTACTTCGCCCCTTTTATACTTGAATTCTCACTCAGACGAGATGTAATAAGAAAAACTCCTATAGTTTATTTATCAAAGACAAGAGCGTTATAATTTTCCCAGTGATTATTATTGTTTTTGTTTGCGTAAGAAATCCCCCAGTGGGTGGCTTAGTTGCGAATCTGCTTCGCCCAAGTTTGTAAAAACAGTTTCCTACCGAGTGGCGAGCCAGCCTCCCACTCGGGGGCTTAGCTGCAAATCCATTTCGCCTAAGTTTGAAAAAATCCTACCAAGCGGAGAGCAATCCTCCCACTCGGGGGCTTAGCTGCAGTCCAGTACTCGCCTAAGTTCTCCCACTTAGAGACTTAGCTGCAGTCCGGCACTCGCCTAAGTTTGAAAAAATCCTACCGAGTGGAGAGCAATCCTCCCACTCGGGGGCTTAGCTGCAGTCCGGCACTCGCCTAAGTTTGAAAAAATCCTACCGAGTGGAGAGCAATCCTCCCACTCGAGGGCTTAGCTGCAGTCCAGTACTCACCTAAGTTGTCCCACTCGGGGGCTTAGCTGCAGTCCAGCACTCGCCTAAGTTTGAAAAAATCCTACCGAGTGGAGAGCAATCCTCCCACTCGGGGGCTTAGCTGCAGTCCAGTACTCGCCTAAGTTCTCCCACTCGGGGGCTTAGCTGCAGTCTAGCACTCGCCTATGTTTGAAAAAATCCTACCGAGTGGAGAGCAATCCTCCCACTCGGGGGCTTAGCTGTAGTCCAATACTCGCCTAAGTTCTCCCACTCGGGGGCTTAACTGCAGTCCAGCACTCGCATAAGTTTGAAAAAATCCTACCGAGTGGAGAGCAATCCTCCCACTCAGGGGCTTAGCTGCAGTCTAGTACTCGCCTAAGTTCTCTCACTTAGAGACTTAGCTGCAGTCCGGCACTCGCCTAAGTTTGAAATAATCCTACCGAGTGGAGAGCAATCCTCCCACTTGGAGGCTTAGCTGCATTCTAGTACTCGCCTGAGTTCTCTCACTTAGAGACTTAGCTACAGTCCGGCACTCGCCTAAGTTTGAAAAAATCCTACCGAGTGGAGAGCAATCCTCCCACTCGGGGGCTTAGCTGCAGTCCAGTACTCGCCTAAGTTCTCTCACTTAGAGACTTAGCTGCAGTCCGGCAGTCGCCTAAGTTTGAAAAAATCCTACCGAGTGGAGAGAAATCCTCCCACTCGAGGGCTTAGCTGCAGTCCAGAACTCGCCTAAGTACGAAACACATCTCATTCCTCAAGGACGACGAGGGGCAGGTCGACTGCCACCTTCTCCTGGGGAGCTTCGCCACAAATACAATGCGCGATTCATCCCGCTCTACAGTAACAAAGCGCGGGTCGACTACCACCTTCTCCTGGGGAGCTTCGCCACAAATACAATGCGCGATTCATGCCGCTCTACAGTAACGAAGTGCGGGTCGACTGCCACCTTCTCCTGGAGAGCTTCGCCACAAATACAAGACATGGGTCGACTGCTTCCCTCTCCTTCAGAGCTGCGCTACGAATGCAAAAGTTGTCTCAAATGAAGAATGGGTTCACTCAGCAGGAGATTCATAAAGATATTCAATGGTAAACCAAGTTCAGCTAAATTCTAAAGGTTTCGGATCACAGATCGAAGTACTCGGGCATGCAGCCCGAAAAAGTTTAACGGTTACAAAAACCACTCGGCATTCCGAGGAAAATTTAAGGTGGGACATAAGAGTTTGTTCACTCCGCGGGAGGAGGGCTGGCAGGCTCGACGAACTCATCCAGGTCGACGCCATCAGCTATCCGAGTGGCTGCAGCGATGAAAGTCTCCATAAAGGTTCGAAAGTCATGCTTCTGGGTGTTGGCGACCTTGATTGCTGCCAGTTTGTCCTATCGCACCTCCTTGCAGTGGACACGAACCAAAGACAGAGCCACGTCAGCGCCACACTGAGCAGCAGACTTCTTCCACTCCTGCACTCGGTCGGGGATTTCATTAGTCGAGTCATCAGGGACTCAATATCAGTTTGGAGCACAGCCTCTGGCCAAAGTGCCGGGTCAATCTGCGACATGGCGACCTTCAGTCGAGCCAAGTAGTCCACAGCACTGTCGATGCGAGATTCCAGACGGAGCAGATTCATGGCAGTTTCATCTTTCACGGGAGAGTTGATTGGATCCAAACCTAGTTCAATCCGCCCAGTCTCCTCTTCAAAGTTCTGGCAAAACTCTGCATTCACGATCCAAGGATAAGTCAATTTTCGTACACTGAGTCAACACAAAAAAATCAGTCGGAACAGAATGTGCGCCTTCAAGCTTGATGAACAACTTCTTGGCAAGACTTCTCAGATAGCTCTCCAGATCATCCCTCCTGCGAGCAATGCCTTCCATTTTCTCGCCCCGGACGAGATTCGCCTTCTTCCAGCGCGAGCACTCCTTGTTGGAGTCATTCAGAGTGGTCTTCAGCCTGGTATTCTCTTCTTCCAACTGGCCGACCGAAGCCAGCTTCTGTTCGGCTAGAGCGGTCTTGTCGTCAGCCTCCTTACGAGCAGCGGCCAAATCCTGATCCTTCTTCGCCAGAGCTTCTCTCAGTTTTTCTGCAAAGAAATGACGATTGATTTAGAAATAGCAGAAGGGTACTCAAGCCTAAAACTGACCAGTCGACAAACTCGTCTTACCTGCGGTGCCATCTCTGACCTTTTGCAGCTCTGTCCTGGCCAGCTCCAAGTCAAGGTTCAGTTGAATCTGCTGCTTCTCCAGGTCAGCAAAGCGAGCTCCAAGATCACAAGATTTTTGAAATCAAAGGGGATAAGTTATTTTTACAGCAAAAAACAACAAAGGCAATAAATACTAAGACTATGGTCGACTGCCCGCAGTCCACCATAGTCTCGGGGACTACACCCAGTGGGTGCACTTAGCGTGCCCCCACCGGTTCTGATCCCACTCGACCGGCCCGCCGAAGTCGAGTCCAAAAAAAAGGGGTAGAAAGGGAGAAAATAGAACTCAGACTACAGTCGACTGCCAGCAGTCCACCGTAGTCTCGGGGACTACACCCAGTGGGTGCACTTAGCGTGCCCCCACCGGTTCTGATCCCACTCGATAGACCGAGTGGAAGAGACAAACTACCAGTTTGGTGTATACATTCGGCAAAATACAAAGACTACAGTCGACTGCCAACAGTCCACCGTAGTCTCGGGGACTACACCCAGTGGGTTAACTCAGCGTGCCCCCACTAGTCCAAAAATTCAATTGACGCACGCAGTGGGTGTACAGATGCAAAGGTTTTCGGAAAGAATCTTCAGGTAGCATATCCTAACAGAACAAGCGGCGACCAACTAACCTGAATGTTGCTCTGTAGAGCCGAGCTGGCATCATAGGCGGCTTGGCTGGCATCTCGCACCGTCTTCATCTTCTCCATCATAATGCCCGCCTGGCGTATGGCTTCCCTAGCAGCATTCACCTCGTCCTCTGGGACATGATGGGTCGCAAAAAGTGAAGGCGGGTCGATAGGAGCTCGAGCAGTCGACGAAGAAGGCAAGGCACTCGACAGTGGCTCGGCGAAGGTAACAGAACCCCGATTGACGTCGCCAGTGTCCTGAATGACTGGATCCGCCCTCAGCGTCGACTGTAGTGCCTCACTTACAGGAGCTCGCCTATTCTTCCTCGTCAAAGGCCTCTCAGACTCTTCATCATCATCAGGGAGGTCAATAATGTTGGGAGCTGTGCAAAGTTCAATTGCCAAAATCACGTCAACCAATGATGCACATTGTAGTTGAATCGACCGAGTAAAGATAGTATGGCAGAAATCATACCCGGATTAGAAGTGACCGCATCCTCCATCACCTCATCATCATCCCTGTAAGCTGAGGTCCCGGAAGTGGCAGCGCTGGAAATTCCAAAGTTCGTCCAGTCAAAACAAGAAAAACAAACAACGCGGAGCGTCGAGTGAATACAAAGAGAGACACTCACGCGGAGGCGACGGGGATATCAATCTTGATCTTCGGCAACGCCTTCCGAGTCCTCGGCTCTGCAACTTTGGGGTGCTTTGGCGCCTTCTCAGTCGGGGTTGGTGAAGAGATCCGAGGACGCTTCAAAGACTGACCAGCCTGAGTAGTTGCCTTGTCGCGGGCACTCGGCCATTCTTGGTCGAGCTTGGATCGCCTCTCTCTGTGAGGGGGGACTCGACTTCTTCTCCATCACTTGAGCCGTCGCTTCCTCCATCCCCTTCACCATCGGAAGTCCACTCGCCACTGTCGCCGCCACTCGCCTCGCCTTCCAGTGCTTCCTCTTGCTCCCCGTTGGGCATTGAATACATTTCAATAATAGCCTGAAAGGAAGCAGGGAGAACAAAGTCAGTCGACGCAATATAGGTAGCTGTGCGAGTGAATTCAGATTACAAGCAAAAAATCAGACTCAGACCTGCTCTGGTGCATGAGATTGGTCGAATGGGGGAACTCTCCTAGCTCCCCTGGGATTGTCCGTGTTCCCGGTAATGCCCGACAGCCACTTCTCCAGTGTGTCGTCATCGACCTCCTCCGGGTGAATCCGAGTGGAGTCTTCAAGACCCGAATAGATCCACATCGGATGGTCTCGAGCTTGAAGAGGCTGGATGCACCGCTGAAGGAAGACCTCCAAGAGATCCATACCAGTGACCCCGTCACGAATAAGCTGGACCACTCGATCGACCAACAGCTTCACGTGCGCCTTCTCCTCCGGGAGCACCTTCAAAGGGGAGGGTTTCTCAACTCGGTCCATGGTAAAGGGAGGGAGGCCAGTCGATTGCCCTGGCGTCGACTGGTCTTTACAATAAAACCAGGTCGACTGCCATCCGCGAACCGAATCTGGAAGAATCATGGCCGGAAAGGAGCTTTTCCCTCTCGTCTGGATGCCAAGACCCCCACACATCTGGATCACTTGGGTCCTCTCATCACTCAGATTAGCCTTTTTCACTGTCTGAGAGCGACAAGTGAAAATATGCTTGAAAAGACCCCAGTGAGGCCGGCAACCCAGGAAATTCTCACACAAAGAAATGAAAGCGGCGAGATAAACGATCGAGTTGGGGGTAAAATGGTGGAGTTGTGCCCCAAAGAAGTTCAGAAACCCTCGAAAGAAAGGGTGAGGAGGCAAGGAAAATCCACGGTCGACGTGGGTGGCAAGAAGAACACACTCACCCTCCCGAGGTTGCGGCTCAGATTCCTTCCCCGGAAGCCGCGCCGAGTCATAGGGGATCAGCCCCCCTTCGGCCAGGTCGTCGAGGTCTTCTTGGGTGATCCTCGAGTGGATCCAGTCGCCCTGGATCCAGCCCCTCGGCAGGCCGGTCCGCGAGGAGGATCCGCCCCGGCTGGTCGCCTTCCCCTTCGACCTCCCCGTCGCCTTCTTTGCTTGCTCCAGAGCCGCCGTCTTCTCCTTCCCCATTGTCGCCGGCGAGACGCGTACGGAGTGGTGATGCTGGGGCGAGAGTGAGCGCAGCGGAGGGGCGTGAAGAGGAGAAGAGGAAATGGGAATGCACTGTTCGGGAGACCCCGGTCGAACGCCTTATATGAGGCCGCTTCCGAGTGGCTGACGGGTAGGCCCAGGTGGCTCTGTCAAATCCCATAACGATCGCGCGCGCGGTACGTGGCGAAAAAGGCGGCGCGAGGATCGAGGCGTCTCCGCTCTATCCCATCCGATTACTGCGGCCTCCCCCGTCCCGCGCGCTTCCCAAAATTCAGATCCCACGGAATCTGCGGGCAGCAAACAAACTTGTCAGACTAAAAGATCTCCTCCGCACCATCACTCGAAGCCTTACAAGTGAAGAAACTCACTCGACGAAGAATTAAGAATGGATCAAGGCGACTGAAAAGGAAGTTGTTGTCATCACTCAGGTCCATTAATCCGGAACAAGATATCCTCACGGCATGAAAAACGAGTCGGAGAGGTTCTCAACTCCTTCCCCACTCAAACCTCGATCCATTCGGGGGCTAATGATGAAGCTATGTACCTAGGGTAGGGTCATGGACCTGTCCTAACTGCCCTACCCAAGGACATCTCTAGAAGAAACCACCTTTCAATCGACTTGGAGTTGTTCCACTCGACAGACTCGAAGACGCTCGACCAAGAAGCAATCGCTCGACCAAGAAGCAATCACTCGGCCAAGATCCAACCACTCGACGGCCAGGAGACTTGAAGTCACTCTGCACGCTAATGGACGGTCATTAAGTAGCTTTTATGGTCATCATAGCACTTTATTACTAGCGTTACCAGTAACGCCCTGCCTTAATGTACATTGAACCCTTTGTAACGTGGGCTGGCCGGGGTCCTGGCACACTCTATATAAGCCACCCCCTCCTCCGAGACAAGGGTTCGCACCTCTGTAACTCATACTCACATAATCTAGTCGACCGCCTCCGGGCTCCGAGACATAGGGCTATTACTTCCTCCGAGAAGGGCCTGAACTCGTAAACCTTGCGTGCTTACAACTTCTCCATAGCTAAGATCTTGCCTCTCCATACTTACCCCCCTATACAACTGTCAGACTTAGAACCACGACAGCCTCCTCCCGCCAGTTGACTCGCTCCGAAGTCCAGAACATTTTGGCCTTCCTTGAAGCTAGGCCAACGTCCAGGAGTACGCCAACAACGGCGCAAGACGCTGCTGTCACCGTCGGTCAGTGGCCCGACGACACACAGAGCACGACAGAGGAGCCGCTTCCCACCGCGAGACGCCCTCGCCACCGCCGCGTAATCTAAATTTGCCATGAAAAACGTTCGGATTGCCATGCATAAAATCCGAACGTTTATCATTTCTGTTTATTTTATATCGATCATCGTATAATTAAAAGTCGGAGTCGGACTGAACAAAATGTATGGTTTGATCGATTGAATGTTCTTCTAGAGCCGTATCAAATTAATATAAAACGCCATCAAGCCACATGTATTCCTTGTCATCCAACGACCTAAACTGCTTCAATGTCAAGCGCTCAACATGTTTAGCGTGTAGTTAATTTCATGCCAAAAATACTTATAATCACATGACAACACACAAATAATATCCTAGTAGTTAATATCCGCACGCACTTAATATACTTCCAAATTGACGTGCATTGCACTTACACACTGACTAGTGCTGCTAGTACGTGAAACTGGTGCCATGACTTGTGAACGCGTCCAGATATGGTCAACAGCAACATCACCCGCGTGTTCTTCCTGTTTGCCCGTGCGTCTAAACGCATAAGGGGAGGAGAGAGAGAGAGCACACATGGAACCCACCAGTAAGTGAAGGCGAATAGTACTAAAAATAATATTACATGTTATCCATTAATTAGGCTGTGGTAATATAAAAACATTATGTGAACAAAGGGGGTACAACAAACATTTCTATTCTACGTATGTTGCCTATTGACGTGCGGCTTGAAGGCCCGGTCGCATGTTCGATCCTCGTCCTTTATTTTTTAATTTGTATATGGGTCCAAATTTGTTTGATGACATGTGGGCCCCTCGGTGTGTAGTTTGTAGCACTTTAATTTGAGGGTCGAAATTTGTTCCATTCCAAGTGGACTATCGGTGTGTAGTTTTGTAGCTTATTTATAATAATTAAAGAGAACAACATAGTTTTTTCAATAATACCATGGTGTGACGTTGAAGGCGAGAAAGGACGTGCGAGAGAGCGATGACCGAGCCAGAGGGAAATCAACTAGGGGAGTTGCGTGGGTTGCAACGATGTTTGGAGTAGTTGTGGGCCGAATGCTATGAAAATATAATCTAAACCGACCAGAACAAATGCCTACACAAATTAATCCAAGGTTAGAGTGCTCCTCGCAATGTAAATAGCTCCGGCTTTGCGAGGGATGGAGAGGTAGTAGCTTCAACGTGTGGAAGATACGGTGTGAGAAAGCGAGGTCAATCGAGAGACATATAGATAGAGAGACAAAGTGAGTGTAGTCCGACCTTCATTGAACAAATATATATGCTCTGGAGAGATATTGTCTGATTGAGCTTTTTTCGCAAGGGTGAGGGCTCTAAGATAGAGCTTGAGAGATGATCCAGTCACAGACGTGTAGATATATTTTGTGCGTTGGAGGAAGCAAGGTCAACCGATCACATAGGGTCGCCGTGCGATCGAAAGAGTGAGACGGGTTGGAGAGAGTGACCTAGATAGACGATGTGCGTGAGAGAGTATACAATGTGAATAGGTCGAATTGGGCTCAAACATGGTGATATATCGTTTTTGTCGGAGAAAGAGTGAGGTCAATCGAGACATACGAAGAGAGAGAGAGATTGAGTGAGCGTGGCCCACCATGAGGTCGAAAGAGTGGCGGCGGCTTGGATGGACTGACCAAGATAGACAATCTGTGTGAGAGAGTATAGAGTGTGTCGATCGAGGCCCAGACAAGGAGATATATCATTTGTGTGTGAAATAAAATGAGGTTAAACGAGACTCAGATAAAGAGAGCGAGATTGAGTGAGTGTGGCCCACCGTGCAGAAGAAAGAGTGAGACAGTCTCGAGGGAGTGACCTAGATATACAACGTGCGTGCGTGCGCACGAGAGGTTGGGGGGCTAGAGAGGCAATGCATGTATTTAGCGCAAGAGGGTGAGAGGGAGAGGGGGGAGAGAGAGAGCTCGACATGGGGTGCAATGGCGGGTGTGTGAGGTAAATATATTTGGTAACAGAGTGGAAAAAGGGGTTGTGTAGTTGAGAGACTTAGAGATCGAAACATGGAGAGAAAGAATGATCGTGTGTTGGAAACCGATAGCTTCCTAAGGTGGTTAGGAGAGGCAGATTGACCGATACAGGAAGTATGTAGTGTTTGTGCGAGGGGGGGGGCTAAAAACAACATTTGAATATACATAGTACGAGACTTAATATCGATGTTTCAATTCGGTGTGCATTGTAAGATTTGAACCGAGGACCAGGCATATGGGTAATTATTTCGAATTCGTGCCATACTAAGTTTCGAAAATTTCACATTGACTCAGTTTGTTGTGCTATTTTGTAGGTCATATGTTTGAATCCATCCAAAAGTTTTCTCAGTACCATGGTGTTCATCATATACATATGAATTTGTATTAAAAAAGTAGCATGGATACAGTGAAATGAGAAATCCACGTTAGAATTGGAGATCGCTACATGACACACACTCTAATTCAAATAACTAACTACGTGACACACACTCTAATTCAAATAACTAATTATGTGACACACACTCTAATTCACGTTAGCGTGGGTACCGTTTCGATTTTTTTCAAATAACTCCTCATTAATTAATTTATAGTACTCCCTCTGTTCACTTTTACAAGACCTTGAAGACATTTCAGACAATGTGCAAAACAGCTCATTTTAAGTTGTCTGAAACGACTTACAAAAGTGAACGGATGGAGTATCTCGTTTCGAATGACTAATTATTGCAAGGAAAACACGGGCATGGTACTACATACAAATTAATTGGCAAATGAAAGAAGATTCATTTGCATTCTCAAATGTAGGCGCACCAGGTAGACCAGGGTCGTGTCGGGGTTGACGCTGCTTCGGTGCCTTAAAGGCAACTGCCTTTGGGTCACTGACATGTGGGCCAGCCACCTTTTGGGCCCACATGTCATGGACACAAAGGAAGGTGCCTTAAGGCACCGAAGCATAGTCCTGTCAGGGTGGTCGCGTGTGTCGGACGGATGCGTAGCACCCAGCCACCCACCCCCTCCCCCCCAAAAAAGGACGACGACAATATAAGTTCACGCTTCCACGTTTCGGATTGAAATATCTGGCGGCCCCAATTCCAGCCCTGCAAAATCTCTCTTCTCCACTGTCCCCTTTCGCGCCCAGATTGCTCAAATCCCTAATTCGCCACCCAACCTCGAATTGCCCCTCGTCTCATCTCTTTCCCCACCGTTCCCCACCTCTATGCCAGACGACGAAGACAAAGACGATGGTCGCGCTTCACCACCGCACCGGAGCTACCTCATCTATGCCCTCGTCCACCGCACCGGGTGGTCCACCGACAACGTCGGCCGCCGCAACCGACGTGCCTCACAGACACCGAGTTCCACCGCATCAGGTGCGCTTCACCGATGCCATCTCCCAGCTCACCGAGGCTACTTCACCGAGCACATCGTCGCATCTCCGCCCCCCGAGGCCGTTGGGGCTTCACCAACGGTCTCGTCCACCGCATCGTAGCACTCTGCTGCCACTCAAGATCTGCATCCGTGTGCGGCCAGCCAACGCCAGCGCATCACCCTCAACGGCTCTGAAGTGACCCGCACTCTAGCTACACGAGCATGCCCAAACGCCGGCCCGAACTAGGTATCCACACATCAGTCCCTTATGCACTGTTCCGACGATGTTTGGATATCCTTTCACTGCTCTCTTAGCTTACACGCCTATGCAACTCTGACTTTAACTCTTATTTCTTCTGGAGATATCATCTGAAACAAGCAACTCCATTTTTTAGCGAAGCATGACGGTGCTACGGGATCTGGTACACATCCTGCACACCCGTATAACCTTGTAAGTATCTGTCCCCAGTATAACATCAATGTCGATTCCTCTTATTTGATCAACCATTCGCCGTGTCAAAAATGCAGAGGTGGATGCAAGGAGCACAAGGCCTGCACATCCAAGCAAGTGGTAACATGGACTTGTACATGGAACATCCCAAGCGCAAGCAGAGCTGCAGTGAGCCTGTACAACAAGCTAGCATAAGTCCCTGCATTTCATTTAATTCGTACTAGCATTCATGTATGATTTTTGTGCAGTGGCTGATCCACGAATTCAAGTTACCAGTGGTGAACATTTAACTTAAAATACGAAGGCACTTGCACTCCGGAAATCAACATAACTTGAGAAATGTGAAGCTACATGCACTTTGAAAACCAGCTAATGATCCAAAGTAGTTCAGATTATAAACACTAAATGATGCAAGCACCAAAAAACACAAAATGCAACATGGTGTACAAGGACTGCAAACATGGTCTGTACCTGCTTGAATTATTCGTTCTCTGGCTGAAAATATCAAAGTGTAATTGCACGTGTGACCAGTGCGCAAACTGCATATCAATATATCTATCCCGCACAAGTATGCCAATAGTTTCAAACAACAGTTTCGAAAAGTATTTATGCTATGTTGTCATGATACAGGGACTTTCTGGTAGATGGACTCGACATTTACTCAAGCTATGAAAATGCACTATAATTTGTTTGTCATCAATGCTTGCAAATCTCTGTCTCTCTCAACATAGTAGATCATCGTTAGACACTAAATCCTTCAATGAGCTTGCAAAATGCTTGCATTAGATTCCTCATTAGACACTATATGTTCATCACCAGGAGCATGTAAAATGTTTGCATCAAATCCTTCATCAGCAGTCTGTTCATTAGACACTTCAAGCTCAAGAACAATAAGAGCTTGTATGTTTGCACTGGAAACTTGATTAGATACATCATATTCAGTCACTTCAGTATTGATTGGGGGAGTTATAAAATAAGTAGAAATTGGTTTCATTTTCTAATAGATTCCCTACATACAAGCAGTTTTACAACAACGTCAGGTTTAACTATTGGCCAGAAATTGAAGAGTTGAATTAGATATAATCAGGGATGTGATGTACCTGCTCGTTGCGCATGCTACTCTTGCAAGCTGCGATTGTCCATTTGCGCAAGCTCGATGCCATGCCCGTGCTGCCGCCGCTGCCTCCCACGCAGGCTACACCCAGGGTTGGATCTTCATCTTCTTGTCCTTCCATTCGCTTGAAGCCCGGTGACGCCCTCCAATGAGGACGCGAGGAAGTTCTGTGTCGGTCTGTCCAGCGGCGGCTAGGTTTGGAGCGAATCAGACTGGAGGCTAGAGCGAATGAATTGGGATTTTTCCTGCCGTCGATTGATATGTGAGGCGCTTGTTTGGGCCGTGAGCCTGCTATAGGGCCTGCCTTGCACTTATGTTATTGGCCCATCCAAATTGAAACATTTTTCTTCATTTTTTACATTGCCTGCTCGTGCGTTGGGACGAACAAAACTAGCATGGGCCAACCTGGACGACTATAACTAGGTGCACACTTTCCAGCCACCTGAGGCGGTCGCCCATACCAGCCCCTATGGTGGCGTCACCCCTTTTTGCGTGTATGATTGGATAGTGAAAAATATTCCAGTGGCGCTTTTGATTTACCCACAGAATGGTTGAATTGCTTGTTTCTATGAACTGAGTTCGCCAATAATGTGAAGGATGCCAGTCTTTTCATCCTATTGTAGATTGCTTAGATCTCGATATGCCAAAAGTAATCACATGAAATATATAGTGATAGCCGGTGTGATGTGTTTGGCTACAACTAGTCTGACTACACGTCCTCATATAACATATCAAGGACGCACCATCTTACCAGATTAACCATTCGACTTACCCATGCAGTGTGGGAAGAAAGAAGTATTAGGACTGTGTATCCAAGCAATTGATGCCATGGACTCCTTCGTACAACCTTGTAAGAGAAAAAGAAGTTGCAGTGTGCCTGTACAAAGAACTAGCGTAAGTTCAGTTACCCGCTTCTCAGAATTTTAGTTAGCCACTTATTGCAAAGTTGTTCAATTACGTTGCTTGGCTTAATTTAGTTTCCTACTGATTACATAATGGCACAGCCTGTTAATCATATTGTAGACTGCGCCTATCTATGTGTTTGATACTTACTGTTAAGAATTACCTGTTTGCCTTAACTTAAATATCTACTTGTTTGTTTAACTGCTTTGCTGCTACAACAGCGGGTTACAATGATGTTAATAACTACTTTTCAGCATCCAATTGAAACTGTTTAATTCCTTGTTTGTTTAACTGGTTTGCTATTATAACTCCCAATTGAGATGTTTTGCTAACTTCAACTTTTCTGAATCCAATCGGAACTTTAATGGCAAAACAGGTTAGCCCAAGATCAAAGGGCGAGGTCCCCATGGACGTTGCATCATCCAACAGCAGTGGCACCGGCCCAATCGTGCATTATGAATTGCCAACTGCTGATGCTCTAGAGGCTAAACTAGTGGTAGAAAGAGATTCTGCTTCTGCACTTAGAGATGAAGTTGACATGTTGAGGAAGCAAACAGCACAATCACAAGCAGTACTCAAGACAACCATTAAATATTTGGTGGATTTCAAAACGAAGCAAGCCGAGACTGACCAGATTGTTAAGGCCCTGAAGGAAAAAAGGAAATTAAATTCCTACTTGGTAAATCATAGGTGAAATGTTCTTTCCATAGTTGAATAACCTTTGTGTTGTCCGTTCATGTAATCAATCAAACCATTTGTTTTAGAGATCATGTAATAATTGTTTTTTTTGGTTTGTAATTTTATTTGAGCACAAGTCTGTATTAACTGATAAGACTTGGAGACATTTCATTTGGATTGCTATGCCAGACCTACAAATATGCCAATTGGGCTGAATGTGCATTCAGCAATAGTAGTAGTATAGATGGACCATAAGTGGCACGCATCGGAAAGGGCCAAGATGTTGGCTAAAAAAAGGATGTTGTTGTAGCCAAAAAAAGTACAGCGGACAGGCTTATGTATGTTAGTTGATATTATTGATCCATATACTCTATAAGTGTTTATATGTCTATTAGTTCTGTACATTCTTGGTTGATTGACTTGGTATTTGAATCTTGATACATCGCTTGTGTACATATCTAAATGGGAGTACACATTATGCTGCGTGTGACATTTGAGTTGGACATGAAGTGTTCCAAATATTCGAATTCACCTTAAACTGGATTCTAGTTTCTGAATTTGAGTATCGGCATTTGTAAACCATATTAATATATGACAGTGGAATACATCTTTGTCGTCCTTTTGAAGATATATAAAAACACATAGAATGATTTATAAAGATTCATATAGGAATACAAAATGGATTCGGATTTAGTTGCCAGGGTAAACGTGGATGCTTATTGTCCCAAAATTCGAAAGAAGCAGCAAAATGTCCACTCCCAGGTCGGCTGCCCGAAGCCAAGTGTTTGGGAGATGGAAATTACTATCGACCCATTACACAGACAATCCATCGGCCCAATTTCCACTTCTCTAAATAGGGGTAGGTTAGTAACTTCAGTTAGACGTGACACAACCGCCTCTGAGCCCATTCCGGCACGGTGGGTGTCAAACATGGGCGGCAAAACTCATTTGATTCAAGCTCGTTCGAAAGACCTCTGTTTCTCCCTCCATTACCCATTCATACACGGCGGGCGGCAAAACAAACTCGACTCGGCCGAAATCGATGTAGGCAAATATTTTCAATAGGGCAGGTTTGTAACCTCACCCAGGCGACACAACCGCCCTACCTATCAGCCCCGTTCATACACCGTGGGCGCCAACCATGGGCGCCAACCACCCTCTCCTCGCCCGAAATCGCTCTGGGCAAATATTGGCGAGATGCGAGATTACCGTCCTATCCCCAACTGACGAGACGTCCAAATTTTAAACGGGGGCTAAGTTCGTAACTTTCCCATATTTCAGACAGGCGCATCCCAAAAACATGGTTCCCCGTACCTCTCCCTCCATTTTCCATTCATACACCGTCCGCGCTAGAACACCCCATCCCCACACCGGCCTCCGTCTGCCACCCCATCCATCGCCGCCGTCCTCCACCACATCCATCGCCACTGTCCTCCACCATGTTGGAGCGCCTTCCAAGACCGTGTCGTCCACTGCTAGAGATGGACGTTTCTCTTCCACGGCCACGGACCAATAGCCTTGCATCGCGTCCTCTCCCTTCATCAGCGCCATCGTCCTCTTTGCCGGGGCCGCTCACACGACCTTCTCTTCCACCGCAATGGGACTTATCCCCTGATGCACCTGTCTACCATCGCAGATCTGCTTCAACGCCACCGACAACCATCGCACCCCTAATGCCTACACGGTGCCGCAAGAGAGGTGGTACTTCATATCTCCTCAACTTTTTGATCTCAACCAGAAAATAGATCTTAACTTGGTTACTCTACTTTCTTTTCAGCTCTTAGAATTTATTTATTAGTTCGAAGCAAACAATGGATGCTAAATATCATTTCTATGGTTTGCAGCTTCAAATCTGCCATGGCACAGCCATAATACGATTTAATTGATCATGCTTAGGGTTTAATTGATCATGTTGGTTCCGTGGTGGTTTCTTTAATAGAAATTGGAGGGGAAACCCTCTTTTGCTAAAAAAATATGCTTAGAGTTTCCCCCTTTTATGATCACTATACGATCAGAATACGTGCTTCGTGTCATAATAACACTGCTCCACCCATCAAGCTAAACAAGCTTAGTTGTTCAAACACGAATCTGATATTATTAAAACAGAGTTGTTTAATTGGTCAGCTAAATGTTCCTAAATTAGTTTCAAAAATGCATGTTCGCAGCTCGGGTGTGTATCTCTATAGGGTGCCCACGGTGGGTCGGCCCACCCTGGGATTTTGGGTCATCCCAGGTCCCGATTCCCCTCTATTCTGCTGCGCGCTTCCGATCTCTACTCGCCCCCAGCCGCCTGCCTCGCCGGCGACTTGCCGTCCCCGGACGGCATGACTCTAGGAGCAGACGCTGGACTAACAGGAGGCCAGGAGCCGCTCGCCCAACAGCGCCACCGCTGCCCGGGCGCACCGCAGTGCCTACCTTCCCAGTCCGTTCAGGGCTCAGGCGTGCAGCACCCACCAAGCCAACCCAATTTATCCTGAGATACGTCCTCAACACTCAGCAACCACTCCTCATCACCCATTTTCTAATTGATTCATTACTCATTAGGCAGGACTGTCATTAGGGTTTGTTGTGTGCTCAGTGCTACCTACACTTAATGGTTCAGATGTATTTTGGTAATCTTTAGTACCTCTAAAGTTCACAGGGTTTTCAAAATTCCGGCCCTCGGAATAGATAATATGACTACTTTTTATGTTTTCATGAATCTCAGATTCTGAACAGCATCATAATGATTATGAGCTTGCGCGCATGAAAAGAGTAAAGCAGAATAATGCCATGGCTTTCAAACTTGGCATTAAGGGACTGAAATCAAGTCTGGATGCAATGCAATGCAAACGCTCTCCACCTACAGATTCATGCTCAGAATATGATCCTAACAGTGATTCTGAGCTAGAGGGAGACCTAAGTCAATGTAGCTCCCTAGTGGAGGAGTCAGAGGAAGATGCCCTATCTTATTCACCCATCAAGGTACTTGCTCTAACTTTCCAAGGTTACATTGCTCGCACATATCTTGCAACTGATGATTTGCATTGCTTCTACTTTGTTGAACTGCCATTAGCTTAGTTTACACATCGTGTATGTGAACACGCCCTGCCTATCCATTTTTAGTACATATTCCATCTGTCATCACACCATATTTATCCATTCAAATGCTGTTCTTGTGTATCAGACGTTCAAAAGGAAGAGGGCGATTGCTGATCGTGGAGGAGCACAAGCAAAGTATTTGGAAAAGGTAGTGGCACCTGATAAATCAAACAGCCCATTAGGTGTAGTTGCAATATCACCTGACCCACAAAATACCCCAACTCTAGCAGACTCTAGCCCTACTACAGTGGTCATTTCTGATGCCCCAACTCAGCAGACCCCAACTGCAGCAAACAGTATGATTATGCCAGTTGACATAGCACGAGCTGTACGACGCAAAACCCCAATTCCAGCAAAGAGTACACCAAATCCAGTTGCCAAATCCCTTTTTGAACTAGAGAGAGCCCCAATTGCAGCAAATAGGACCCTTGTTCCATTTCTTCCCAGTTTAGAAGACGAAGCTTATGTTGTTGTCATGAACTTTGTGCGCATCTTTCCTTCATGGTCATTACTCCGCAACTTATGCGTAAGTAATGTACTAATGTTATTCATGGTCATACTGCATATGTTTCTGCTGACAGAAGACACAAGATTTCATTCTTTTAAATAGGCTAGGAGAAAACTAGATTGCGATGACGAGCAAGGGTTGGTTGCACTTTTCAAGCACTCGTTGATGAAGTATCGTTCCTACCTGAGGCAAGCGCACTTCAATGGCAAGCCTCTGAACGAAATTTCTGTAAAATCTCCGGTGCTACATTTATCCGACGGTGACTGGAATAATCTTGTTACACATTGGTCTCGGCTGCAGCATAAGGTACTATCTATGATATCACATCACAATTTGAACTACATTTCTGCATTTGCCTTAATGTCTCACTTGTGAAAAATGTTAGCAGAAGAACATTCATTCTCAAAGGACCACAGAATCTCGCAACTATACTGCACACTGCATTGCTCTTGTGAGTACCTCTTGCCCTGTATGACCATACTTACTTTCGTAGCTGTTTGATTATGTAGCATCACTGCACATGTTAGCCTCATAATCGTCCATTTGGTGGACATTATAAGATCCGTATGGACTCTTACATAAATTTAGAATCAACCCAATGCTTTTGAAGAGGTTTAGCTCTGTAGTCCTCTTGTAAGGACTGAACGTGGTCTATCACTTTTCTTACATTAACAGCTACTCCCTCCGTCCCATAATATAAGAACGTTTTGTATAGTACACCAGTGTTCAAAACACTCTTGTATTATGGGAAGAGGGATTGGTTCATTTTGTAGCATTCTGCATCTTATCTCTCTCACCCACCATTTACTAAAAAAGATCAGATCTATATTTAATCTTACCAACAAGTAGAGTACACAGACAATGCCAGTGCAGAAGTGTAGCCCATTGCTCTTGTCAGTACATGTTGTCCTGTAACGCTTGTACTTCCAGGGATTGGTAGTTGATTATGTAGCATCAATCTGCATCTTATCTTCATTATCCTATATCCCTTCCAGTATTATCATATCTATAATTACTCTCTACAAAATGTAGAGTACAGACAATGCTTATGAAGAAGATTCTGTGCTGAAATTCTTGAGTTATCCTTCCCTTGACATGGAGAAGGGCATTATAAAGCCGGTGTTAACTGTTAATGTTAGTCAGTCCTTCTAAAGCCTTTATCCTCAACTGCTGTTTAATTTTCTCATACTCCCTATCGTTTACTGCTGTTTAGTTTGCTGTTTCTACCAAAATGCATGTTCGTAAGAACCGTAAGTTCTAAGTTTTACTTGTAAAACCAAATTCCTTATTCATACCATGCACATTACTTAATACTCCCTATGTGTATGCTTGTTTTTGTGGATCTATAATCCAGTGTGTGGTGAAGCAGCCCACGTTTGCACCTTGTCATCTCTTGTTTTATCTTACTGATGTGGCTGATGATATGAACAGCATGCCATGCACATTATCCAAAATAGATACAATGATTTTCTTTGCCCTTCATCTATGCTTGTTATGTTGACATGGTAATCCAGTAGTGTGGTGAAGCTCCCCGCATTATGAACAATGCCAAATTATGCTATTGATATTTTGAACTTCTCTTTATTTTCTAATTTGAAATTGGATAGAATTGACAGAACAGTTATCATCTTTGTTTATACACGTGTAAAACATGTCATCTCTCTGCTTTGTTTCAGGGTGATATACCTGATGGCATGCACAAATCTGCTGAAGGCTGTGAGACAAACCCAACACATATTGCAGCAAAGAAGGCAAAACATCTTGAAGATAGCGAGACAACCCCAAAGTCTTATCTTGATGCAGTGTTCAAGTTACTTGAGACTAACAGTCAGACAAGCTCACAGAATTCGTTGTCTGAATCAGTTCGACTTCTTAAGTCCCAAGTTCTAGCAGAAAGGCATTCTACAACTCAACTTCGACTTGAAGTTCTATGTCTAAGAAAGATTGTGGAGAACACCAATCAGAACCTCATCGCTAAACAGCTACACCTGGAAGCTATGACTGACATGCTAGGCCGGTCTCATAGCCTTGCTCAGCAGCTTGCGCAGCAGTTCCCCCGCAAGGCTAACCTTTCTTGAACTGTCTTGGAAGTGGTCTCGGTTCAGTATTATTTTGTTACGCTATAATGGTGCCCAATTTTTGTAATCTGCTTCTTCGTTGCGCTTTATGATCACTGGTGGCAAACTTCGATGCCCAGTGTATGTAATATACCTTAAATCCTTTATTGTATAGTGTAGGTTTATTCTTAGTTACTATGCCATAATTTCTTTATTGTATAGAGTAGGTTTGTTCTTAATTCCTACTAGTTACTACCATCATTCGCTATCTGAAAAAAAATCAGATGTAGTCGACCGTACCGAAACATTCGACTCTAACGGGCCAGGTTTTTAGTGGGCCTAAAACATGCCGAACAGCTCACGGGCCGGCAGCAGCCCGAAATAAACCCCGGCCCATGATTGTGCGAATCAAATCACGGGCTTTTAATAGGCCAAAATTGTCTCGGTCCTTGTTTGGCCCAATCAGATATCGGCTACGAGCAGGCCGGATGCAAACCGGGCCGTAGTTAGGCCCAACTATATGACGGGCTTTTAACAGGCCGAAATTAATATAGGGCCGAAATGTTAAACGGGCCCTTAACAGGCCAAAACTAATATCAGGCCGAATTACTAAGTGGGCCTTTAGCAAGTGGGCCTAAAAGCATAGTGTCCAGTTGACGGGCCGAATCTAATATGTGCCATAATTGAGCCCAAAGCCTCTTAAAGGGCCGAACCTGATCTGGGCCGTTATTTGGCCCAGAACATGGTAGGCTTTTAACGGGCCGTATCTCATATGGGCCACTATTAGGCCCGGAGCTCGGCAGGCCATTAATGGACCAGATCAAATATGGGCCGACATTTGGCTCGAAACATGGCAGGCAATTAATGGGCCGGCCTACTAGGGTCCTCAAAATCTTGTGGGCCTATAGCTGGGCCGGCCCATTAATGTCGACGAAATATCGTGGGCCTTTAGCTAGGCCGGCTCATTGTGATCCTCAAGAATCTTGTGGGCCTTTACCTGGGTCGGCCCATTATGGCACACAAAAATCTTGTGGGCCTTTACCTGGGCCGGCCCATTATGGCCCGCAAAATCTTGTGGGCCTTTAGCTGGGCCAGCCCATTATGGTCTGCAAAATCTCGTGGGCCTTTAGCTGGGCCGGTCCATTATGGTCCGCAAAATCTTGTGGGCCTTCAGTTTGGCCGGCCCATTTAAACTTGATGGGGCGGTCCACGTGTCAACATATCATAGGTGCGTCTCGCCCATTGGATGAGTGACACCTGTGCCAATGCGGGCCTGACACGTGTCTCCTCCAGCCAATGATGATTTTACACGTGGAAAATCCCCATTGGTCGGGGCTGTTAACGGGTTATCAGATCCAAAACCCGACCCGATAGCTTAACGGCGTTCTGTTACGGTGGATGCCACGTATCGGTCACCCTTGACGAAAGCACTTCTGTGATGCGCGATTTATCGTCATGGAAGTGGACACTTCTGTGATGATAATTTTGGTAATGTCATGGAACACTTCTACGACAGCACAGGTATGACTATCTTGATTTTGTCATAAATTTGTCATGGATGTACATGCATGAAAAAAACACGACCTACTGTGACAAACACGTATCATCACGAAAGTGTATTTTTTTGTAGTGGTGGCGGGTGGCTCGCAGTACACTACGAGTTGTGACCCACCGTGTGGTTTGGCCGTTTTTTAGGCAGGCCGATGCCACATCAAAGTCGTGAATTCGTTATTTAAAACATTACACAACCCTTTCATACATACATGTTTTGGACACATGTAGTCGATGGTTGTCCTACACAACACTCGATACTCGCGTGTGACGCTTTCTGTGAGCCCACGAGGTGGTCGTCCATCACTTTGACAAACAGCCGGCAGTGAGGTTAATTTGACTAGCAAGGTAGAATCTTTTTTGTTTGTGTTATGGTGGTATATAGTACGCATCGAAGAGGTGGGAGGGGACTAGCATATATACTATATGTACGCGTCCGTGAACAAGTACACCTCACTCAGTGTCAGGACTTTTTGGTTTTTGAGGCACGTGCCACATCAAAATTGTGAAATTGACTATTCAAACATCACACAACACCTCATTGGGCCACATGCATGCACACGGTGGTTATCCTAGCTAGGACACTCACGTGTGACACTTCCATCTGTGGGCCCATGAGGCCATCATCTATGCATGCATGCATCACTTTGACCTACATCAGGAGAGGTTAATTAATTTCACTATCGATGAGGATTCTTTTGGGTTGTACATATTACGGTAGGAGCATATAGTATGCGTCCAAGAGGAGGGAAGGGGACCATCATATGTAGTATGCTTCATGAACCTCGCTCTGTGTGGGTGCATGGTTTATGGTTTTGAGGCATGTGGCACATCAAAGTTGTGCATTCTGGGTATTCAACATATATATGTTGAATAACCAAAAGTCACATTCTTGCAATGGTGGCTTGACCAAAGGAGAAGATTCATAGGGAAGACCAAGAGAAGCGTGGATTCAATCGTGATTCTCATCGTGTGGGCACTCTGGAAGCAACGCAATGCACGAGTCTTCAACAACAGGTCGCGACAGAGATCCCCCTTGTAGCTTCGAGACGAAATTCAAGATGAGATTGAGGATTTGAAGAAGGCCGGTCTCGGCGGAGTCGGAGCTTTAGATACTTTTATGAGAGAGTAGTCTACGATCTCTAGGGTGTAGGACTGACATGTGTCCCCCCGACGACTTGTTTGCCTCTCGTTGGGCTCTTGTACATAAACTTCTACCTTCTATAAAAATATGGTATGCCATTGGCGTACTCTCGAAAAAAACATATATATGTTTGGCCCACATGCAAAGCGATGGTGGTTGTCCTCTTGTACCCACTTAAGCGGTTATCAGCGATATCGATGCTTTCCATCTGTGGGCCCGCTTGGTCCACCACTACTTTTTGCCTGACAACGAGAGAGAGGTTAATTTGACTTTGGAGGGGATTTTTTTGCTTTTAATACGGTATATATATAGGTCATGCTCTCAGATGACATGCATGATACAGTTTGAGCACACACACATGCATGTGTACGCATGAATCCCTCCCATCGATTCGAAGTGGTTAGTACAACGACACGTCATGAACCGATCTCGCTCTGTGTGGGGAGTGTACGATTTTTGATACACGCGCCACATCAATGTTGTGAAATGGTATTCAAACATGCATCCACGCATCACCTCCATACATATGCATGTAGTGGTTGCCTTCGAACGGTACACTCCCTCGCGTGGTTATCGGCGACAAGCCTATGGACATCCATGATCACCTTGACTGACAACAAGATAGGTTACCATGGCGGATTCTTCATTTGGTTCGTGTTATCATAGTATAGGTCATGGTGAGATTCAGACCTAATTAAGTTTGAGCGCATCTACTATGCACGCATGCATGCATGAATCTCCATCGTTGGCTTGAAGTGTGGTGTAACATACATACGCATCATCAACGTAACCCTTAACATGTCTCCGTCATATCTATAATTTTTGATTGTTCCATGCCAATATTCTACAACTTTTACATACTTTTGGCAACTTTTTATACTATTTTTGGGACTAACACATGGATCCAGTGCCCAGTGTCAGTTCCTGTTTCCTGCATGTTTTTTGTTTCACAGAAAATCCATATCAAACAGAGTCCAAACGGGATAAAAACTTATGAAGGTTTGTTTTGGAATATATGTGAATTTTGGGAGAGGAATCACCGCGAGACGATGCCCGAGGGGCCCACGATGGTGAGGGGCGCCCCGGGGGGGTAGGACGCGCCCTGGGCCCTCGCGGCCACTCTGTAAGGCAGTTAGAGCCCTTCTTTCGCCACAAGAAAGCCAATATCCGGATAAAAACCGTGTCAAAATTTCAGCCCAATCGGAGTTACGGATCTCCAAGAATTTATGAAATGGTGAAAGGGCAGAACCGGGGAGCGCAGAAACAGAAGGAAACAGAGAGAGAGAGAGAGATCCAATCTCGGAGGGGCTCTCGCCCCTGCGCCGCCATGGAGGCCATGGACCAGAGGGGAAAGCCTTGTCCCATCTAGGGGGAAGGTCAAGGAAGAAGAAGAAGAAGGGGGGCTCTGTCCCTCTCTCTCCCAGTGGCACCGGAACGCCACCGGGGGCATCATCGCGACAACGATCTACACAAACAACTTCACTGCCCTCATCACCAACTCTTCCCCCTCTATACAGTGGTGTAACCCCTCTTTTACCCGCTGTAATCTCTACTCAAACATGGTTCTCAATGCTATATATTATTTACCAATGATGTATGGCTATCCTGTGATGTTTGAGTAGATATGTTTGGTCCTATGGGTTAATTGATGATCGTGATTGGTTTGAGTTGCATGTTTTATTATTGGTGTTGTCCTATGGTGCTCTCCGTGTCGCGCAAGCATGAGGGATCCCCGCTGTAGGGTTTTCAATATGTTCATGATTTGCTTATGGTGGGTGGCGTGAGTGACAGAAGCACAGACCCGAGTAAGTAGGTTGTTTGTGTATGGCTTTTGCATTCATGATTTGCTTATGGTGGGTGGCGTGAGTGACAGTATGTTCATGTGCTATGTGCAAATCTTGGAGCGTCTTTTGCATTCTGTTTTCACTTTTCTTTGATGCACCATGCTGGTATGAGATAGTCCATGGTTGATTTATAGAATGCTCATTGCACTTCACTTATATCTTTTGAGTATGGCTTTATAGAATGCTTCATGTGCATCACATATATCATTTGAAGTTTGGATTGCCTGTTTCCCTACACATAGAAAACCACCATTTGTAGAGTGCTCTTTTGCTTCACTTCTATCTGTTAGAGCGTGGGCATATCTTTTGTAGAAAGAATTAAACTCTCTTGCTTCACTTATATCTATTTGGAGACATGACAGGAACTGGTCATTCACATGGTTAGTCATTAAATACTACATAAAACTTGTAGATCACTGAATATGATATGTTTGATCCCTTGCAATAGTTTTGCGATATATAGATGGTAATATTAGAGTCATGCTAGTGGGTAGTTGTGGATTGTAGAAATACTTGTGTTGAAGTTTGTGATTCCCATAGCATGCACGTCTGGTGAACCATGATGTAACGAAGTTGGAGCTTGAGGTATTTATTGATTGTCTTCCTTATGAGTAGCGGTCGGGGACGAGCGATGGTGTTTTCCTACCAATCTATCCCCCTAAGAGCATGCGCGTAGTACTTTGTTTTGATGACTAATAGATTTTTTGCAATAAGTATGTGAGTTCTTTATGACTAATGTTGAGTTCATGGATTATACGCACTCTCACCCTTCCATCATTGCTAGCCTCTTCGGTACCGTGCATTGCCCTTTCTCACCTTGAGAGTCAGTGCAAAGTTTGCTGGTGCATCCAAACCCCGTGATATGATACGCTCTATCACACATAAGCATCCTTATATCTTCCTCAAAACAGCCACGATACCTACCTATCATGGCATTTCCATAGCCATTCCGAGATATATTGCCATGCAACTTCCATCATCATCATATACATGACTTGATCATTTATTGTCATATTGCTTTGCATGATCATAAGACAGCTAGCATGATGTTTTCATGGCTTGTCCATTTTTTATTTCATTGCCACGCTAGATCATTGCACATCTCGGTACACCGCCGGAGGCATTCATATAGAGTGATATCTTTGTTCTTGTGTCGAGTTGTAATATTGAGTTGTAAGTAAATAAAAGTGTGATGATCATCATTATTAGAACAGTGTCCCATGTGAGGTTATCAAAATAAAAGTGGCCAGAGAAGCCCCCAACGAGAGAGAGAGAGGCCAAAGAAGCCTACAAAAAAAGAGAGAAAAATGAAAAAAATGAGAGAGAAGAGAGAAGGGGCAATGTTACTATCCTTTTACCACACTTGTGCTTCAGAGTAGCACCATGTTCTTCATATAGAGAGTCTCTTGAGTTATCACTTTCATATACTAGTGGGAATTTTCATTATAGAACTTGGCTTGTATATTCCAACGATGGGCTTCCTCAAGTGCCCTACGTCTTCATGAGCAAGCAAGTTGGATGCACACCCACTTAGGTTCAGTTTGAGCTTTCATATACTTATAGCTCTCGTGTATCTATTGCATGATAATCCCTACTCCTCGCATTGACATCAATTGATGGGCATCTCCATAGCCCGTTGATTAGCCGCGTCGATGTGAGACTTTCTCCCTTTTTTGGCTTCTCCACACAACCTCCATCATCATATTCTATTCCACTAATAGTGCTATATCCATGGCTGACGCTCATCTATTGCGTGAAAGTTGAAAAGGTTTGAGAACATCAAAAGTATGAAACAATTGCTTGGCTTGTCATCGGGGTTGTGCATGATTTGAATATTTTGTGTGATGAAGATGGAGCATAGCCAGACCATATGATTTTGTAGGGATAACTTTCTTTGGCCATGTTATTTTGAAAAGACAAGATTGCTTTATTAGTATGCTTGAAGTATTATTGTCTTAATGTCAAATGATAGACTATTGCTTTGAATCACTTGTGTCTTAATATTCATGCCATGATTAAATTACATGATCAAGATTATGCTAGGGTAGCATTCCACATCAAAAAATTATCTTTTTTATCATTTACCTACTCGAGGATGAGCAAGAATTAAGCTTGGGGATGCTGATACGTCTCGGTCGTATCTATAATTTTTGATTGTTCCATGCCAATATTCTACAACTTTTACATACTTTTGGAAATTTTTATACTATTTTTGAGACTAACATATTGATCCAGTGCCCAGTGCCAGTTCCTATTTGTTGCATGTTTTTTGTTTCACAAATAATCCATATCAAATGGAGTCCAAACGGGATAAAAACTTAAGAAGATTTTTTTGGAATATATGTGAATTTTGGGAAGTGGAATCAATGCGAGACGATTCTCGAGGGGCCCACGAGGGTGAGGGGCACGCCATAGGGGGTAGGGCGCGCCCTGGGCCCTCATGGCCACTCCGTAAGGCGGTTGGTGCCCTTCTGTCGCCACAAGAAATCTAATATCCGGATAAAAATCGTGTCGAAATTTCAGCCCAATTGGAGTTACGGATCTCTAGGAATTTAAGAAACGGTGAAATGGCAGAACCGGAAGCGCAGAAACAAAAGGAAACAAAGAGAGAGAGAGAGAGAGAGATCAAATCTTGGAGGGGCTCTCGCCCCTTCGCCACCATGGAGGCCATGGACCAGAGGGGAAACCCTTCTCCCATCTAGGGGGAAGGTCAAGGAAGAAGAATAAGAAGGGGGGCTCTCTCCCCCTCTCTCCCGGTGGCGCTGGAACGCCGCTGGGGCCATCATCGCGACAACGATCTACACCACCAACTTCACCACCGTCATAACCAACTCTCCCCCCTCTATGCAGCAGTGTAACCCATCTTTTACCCGTTGTAATCTCTACTTAAACATGGTGCTCAATGCTATATATTATTTCCCAATGATGTATGGCTAACCTATGATGTTTGAGTAGATCTCTTTGTCCTATGGGTTAATTGATGATCGTGATTGGTTTGAGTTGCACGTTTTATTATTGGTGTTGTCCTATGGTGCTCTCCGTGTCGCGCAAGCATGAGGGATCCTTGTTGTAGGGATTGCAATATGTTCATGATTTGCTTATGGTGGGTGGCATGAGTGACAGAAGCATAGACCCGAGTGATGGTGTCCTGGACTAGGGGGTACTCATCACGTCGTCTCTCGATCAGTTGGATTGGGCCGAGGACCCCCATGGCCGCATACTCATGGGCCAGTTCGGACAGTTGCCGCATACAAGGAAGATTCCACAAGACTTGGCGATCAAGACAAGGACTCCTCCCCACCGGCGTATTCGGCTAGGACTCTTGTTATCCTAGGCCTCTGGTGCATTATATAAACCGAGGCCAGGCTAGTCGATAGAACATATACAACAATCATACCATAGGCTAGCTTCTAGGGTTTATCCTCTCTGATCTTGTGGTAGATCTACTCTTGTACTACCCATATCATCAATATTAATCAAGCAGGATGTAGGGTTTTACCTCCATCAAGAGGCCCCGAACCTAGGTAAAACATCGTGTCCTCTGCCTCCTGTTACCATCCGCCTTAGACGCATAGTTCGGGACCCCCTACCCAAGATCCGCCGGTTTTGACACCAACATTGGTGCTTTCATTGAGATTTCCGCTGTGTGATCGGCAAAAGGATCGATGGCTCATCTGCAGGTCAACTACGATGACGGCATCTTCGTCGCCGGCTCGACTGGTCACCTTGGCTCGACCGAGGACCGTGCTCCATCTCCGATCACCATGTTCGGACGAGGGCCTTCATCAACATCAACTCCGATCTCTATCAAGATCATGGAGGAATCATCCATGGAGCTCGGGGGCTCAACGTCAACATTGCCCTCGGGCGACCGTGCTGTTTTTCCGAACAGCAAACTTGTATCCGATGCCACCACCTCTTAGAGCATCACTTTGACGATCCCTTTGGTGTAATTGTGCGGAATTGAGTCGACACAACCATGCAAAATTTCGTCGAGTTCCGATGGAGGAATCTCCGACAATCTACGATATACCAGAGCCCTGTCAAATCTGGACGAGAATCTGGACGAGTTTAGGGCGTGGTCTCCAGATCCTAGATTGGAGGTCCTTTGGAAGATCCAACCGTTCATCTACTGCATAATTCCCATATCTACCACCCCTCCAAATTTAAGCTCGATCTGACGGTCCAAACTCCGGGAACCTTCCGATGAGTGGATCAATTTTCGGATCCGTTTTCTGCGCGAATACGGATCCGACCCGAATTCATGTTTCTTTATGAACGTGACATCGGACAACCTTTTTAGAGGAATTCTCTTCGAGGGTATTGTGCGTTGTTTTTAAACATGTGCCTGTAAATTTTTAAGCCTCCCCTCAGGTCGCCTTCATTATCATGCTGGTGTCAAACTAGTCCGGCGATATTGCTCCAAGGCTGCCGACCTGCGCTAGACACGTCGTCACTTTGTTGAGCCGAGCTCAACTTCTTCAGATCATCATCTCGGCAAGCTGAACAAGAGTCCGGCATCGCGAAGGATAAATCATCACCAACATCACCGCCCCATGGATTACACGGAGCGGGCATACCGGCATCACCGCACGGTCACTTCATCAAGCCGGCATCGACCACGTCACGACCTGCATCAGTAGGGCCACACTATTGCTTCTTCAAGCTGGTGTCCATCACGCCAACCTACTTTGACTCATCAGATGACATTGAGGCTTGGACATCTCGGCTGGACCGGGGGCTTCGCCATCAACCTACTCCAGAGACTTCGGCGTCACTAGCCGACCAGCTCCGTCACGTTAGCTGGACCGAGGGCTTTGCCTCGGCGAGCCAACCTTTTCCAGCATTGCCATACCGTCGCTTTATCGCCCATCAGGCAATGGGTGTGCGGATTGAGTCCCAATTTTGGGAATCACCTTTCTTCAGATTGCTACTACAAATAAACCAGGTGCTATTAATCCTAGTAGTTTTTGCTTGTTTGGGTTTATTTTTCCCAAGGAATTATTACTCTGATTTGTCCATCATCTATACACAGGTCTATCAAATGATGGTCGCATTAACGACGGTCGCGTGGTGGTTCGGTCGGTTTCCGTACATAGTCCGACGAACGCCGCATCCGGAACTCGGACCGACCTATGAATTCAGGCTTTGCCACGCCTTTACCGCATCACGCCGACGCCCTGCATCGACATTGACTTCGGCGCCAGGCCATATTTCTTTTATTACTCACTTTGCATAAATTATTTATTATGCAACAATTTTTTTAATTATTATTATTACTATTATCTCCGGTTTGCACTATTTTTTGTGCACGGGAAACTGATTCGGGCACTTCGACGTCACTCTGCCGGTCTGCATTGACCGTGCTATGTCACTACTTCGGCGTGTCGAGCTCTCCGCTCCGCCACCTCGGGACCGGCTTGGGGCATGGAACCTTGTCCCGCATCAAGCTCGGACCGCGTCATCAATGCCGAACACATTAACCAGCTAAGTCGCTTTCATGCTCACAGTTTTAATTTTTAACTTGTGTTCGGTTCGACCAAGCATTATACTTTTTTCGGAAAAAAATTCTTGTAAAAATTTTTCTTTGTCCAAACTTTGTTTGTGACACACATATTCAAATACCCCGTTTATTTGAGGGCTTCCTTTATGAAGCTTTTCCTCTTGCATATGATTATACTTGTACGGCTTCGTTCCTTGTTTGTGTATTACGCCACAATATGCACCATATTGACTTAAGCGATTTGCAAGCTGGGTTGCCTGGCTCCTGTGCTTACCCCTACGTTCCCGATTGTTCGGCCAGGGAGGAAAGGGAGCACCTCTGCGATTGTCACGACCGGGTCCTCCGAGCTCTGACCTCAGACTGGGTGAAGCTGAAAGCTAGCGCTCTTATTGTTTTCAATCATGGTCGGCACACAACGGAACTCATGAGTACAAAAAATATATTGCACAAGTCTCATAGTAATAATGAGCACCGAAGAAAGGTATCGGTGGGGGTACTATTTTCTTCGAAGATGCTTCTTACACTTGGTCTGTAATATAGCATAAGTTCCTTGAGCGCGCTTTGTCTGTTACAGCCTTATGGCCCGGTTGCTTGGTTATCGGAAACACTGTCGATATTCTCGACAGGTGGAGTACATAACACTTTTTGGTCCTTGACCGAAGAGGGAGAAGCCGACGGTCGGTTAAGACGCGTTTAAAGTTCGGTTGAACAAAGATATGATATTAGTACTTCGGTACATACAATCATTATACATAAAATTCTTTTACCCAAGTCACTTGGGGGCTCTTAAATTTATATGAGCTATTTTATAGTAAATGTGTTTTCTTCTTGGTCGTTGCAAAGTCTTTATTTACCACTCCCTTTTTCGACACGAGTGTGTGGTCACTAGCCGAGGAGCCTAATTTCTCTCTCAAAGCCGCTAGAGTTTAGTTTGCTAAACTGGCCTAATGAGAAGTACTCCACCTTTGGGATAGGAGTTTGAAGTTGTAGGCTGACCCGCTTGAAGTCTTGAGATAGGATGTGTCATGTTAAAGCACGACAGAAGCACTTTTTTTCTAAAGTCCAATTTTCAGATTGGCACCGAACACTTGATCTTGTTCGGATGTCAAGTTTTTACTGACGTTTTTTGGTTTTCCAAGCTTATGGCACTTTCAAACTATTTGTGTGTTTTCAGCACAAGTCTCATAGTGTAATGCCAGACACCTTTATAGATTCAGCAAAAACATTCTCGGATCTCACTATAGATGCATTGGTTTCAAATTGTGTCTTCGGTCAATAGTTGGGTTGCCCGGCTCCTGCGCTTGCCTCCTACATTCCGCTTTGTTCGGCTAGGTGTGCAAATGGAGAACCACTGCGATTGTGTTTCCAGCTCACATGGTAAAGCACCTCAGTGGAGAAAGCCGAAAACTGACTGTCACAATAAGCCTAAACTGGTCAGCAATCTGATGACAGTGTTAAATGTCGGGCCATTCATAACAATGGCCGAAGTGTTTACGGCTTGACCTCGATTGTCACCGAACACTACCGGGGGCTATTAACTGGCCTGGCAAACTAAATCCTCGATATTTTGCTCTTACATTAGAGCTGAGGCTGCATGTTCATGCTTAGCATGACAACCCAAAGAAAGGAACCGATAGCGGGACTATTTTCTTTGGAAGACATTTCTTATGTTAAACAGTAATATAACATATCTCTCTGCGTACCTTTGTTTATAAAACCGTATGGCCAGCTTTGCCCTCATAAAGGCTTTATAAAGTAGGAAAAACACTCCTCGGCTACTAGCCGAGGAGGTGGAAGCCGATGGTCGGTTAACAAAGTTTTGTACAATGCAGATCTGAGCATTAGTGTCGTAAAGTACTTGGATACATAGAGTCATTACACATAATTTGTGATTTTACTATGGATATCGATCCTTAATTCGGCCACCCGTGCCCACATTAAGGCTCGGGGGCTACTGGGCTTCGGGCTTATTATTTACAAATATTAAAGGGGCACATCGATCCCCTGATCTAGTGTTGCCACCCAACCAGTGTCTCGGGGGCTACTGTATTGCCTGTTCAATGTAGAAAATTTTAAGTGCAATACAGTTTCCGAGGAGATTTTGATACTCAGGTTGATCGGCCACACCCAACCTAAGTCTCGAGGACTGAGCACGCCGCTTTTTGTATCCCAAAGTATTCTGCCGAGCTAGGACTTGATCCTCAGGCCGATTTTGCAAATCAACCTGAGTCTCAGGGGCTACTGGGATCAGTCGTCTTACATCATCCTTCAAGTGCATCTCGGGTTTTAAAACCGATGCACACCTTGAGGGCTACTGGATATACATATACCGGTTATATATCTCGGCAGAGAATAAATTGCACCAATAAAAAATATTCACAAAATATCAGCCCGCTGTCGGGTGGTGCACCACGTCAGAAGCAGTCCGACATAAAGCTCGGGCGCTAGTGGCTGGCTCCATAGAGGGCATTTCCAGCATTAAGCTCGGGCGCTAGTGGCTGGCTCCATAGAGGGCATTTCCATCATTAAGCTCGGCTAAACTCCTTCAACTTTTTTGACCAAGATGATCTATGACATATTGGATATAGTCCGGCGTTGGAGCTTGGACACAGTCTGGCGTTGGAGCTCGGATACATGTCGGTGTTGGAGCTTGGAAGCAGTCCGACATTGGTGCTCGGCTTCAAAAGATACCTCGAATGCAGTCCGGCGTTAGAGCTCGGACGCAAGAGGAACACTGCCTCCCAGGAACAACTTCAAACCCGAGGGGTGGCATAAAAATAACAAGGCATTGATAAAGGCCAGAAACTTAAAGGGGCTCCTCAGATACCCGACGTGTAAACTCGTCGAATGCATTTCAGCGATCCTCAAGATCGAAGATGAGAAGACTTGTTGAACCAGTTTTCAAGACCGACAACCGAAGATGAAGAACAGTTCGGAAGAACCAAGGAGCGTCCCTAACTTCAAGACCGGTTCAAGGGGCTACTGACGGTGTCCTGGACTAGGGGTTACTCATCACGTCGTCTCCCGATCAGTTGGATTGGACTGAGGACCCCCATGGCCGCATACTCATGGGCCAGTTCAGACAGTTGCCGCATACCAGGAAGATTCCAGAAGACTTGGCGATCAAGACAAGGACTCCTCCCCACCGGCATATTCGGCTAGGACTCTTGTTATCCTAGGCCTCTAGTGCATTATATAAACCGAGGCCAGGCTAGTCGATAGAACATATACAACAATCATACCATAGGCTAGCTTCTAGGGTTTAGCCTCTCTGATCTCGTGGTAGATCTACTCTTGTACTACCCATATCATCAATATTAATCAAGCAGGATGTAGGGTTTTACCTCCATCAAGAGGGCCCGAACCTGGGTAAAACATCATGTCCCCTGCCTCCTGTTACCATCCGCCTTAGACGCACAGTTCGGGACCCCCTACCCAAGATCCGCCGGTTTTGACACCGACACCAAGTAAGTAGGTTGTTTGCATATGGGAGTAAAGAGGATTTGATGCCTTATAATGCTATGGTTGGGTTTTACCTTAATGATCTTTAGTAGTTGCGGATGCTTGCTAGAGTTCCAATCATGAGTGTGCTGATCCAAGAAGAGAAAGTATGTTAGCTTATGCCTCTCCCTCAAATAAAATTGCAATAATGATTACTGGTCTAGTTATCGATTGTCTAGGGACAAATAACTTTCTTGTGACAAAAAGCTCTCTACTAAAACTAACTAAGTTGTGTCTTTATCTAAACAGCCCCTAGCTTTTATTTACGTGCTCTTTATTATCTTGCAAACCTATCCAACAACACCTACAAAGTACTTCTAGTTTCATACTTGTTCTAGGTAAAGCGAATGTTAAGCGTGTGTAGAGTTGTATCGGTGGTCAATAGAACTAGAGGGAATATTTGTTCTACCTTTGGCTCCTTGTTAGGTTCGACACTCCTACTTATCGAAAGAGGCTACAATTGATCCCCTATACTTGTGGGTTATCAACCCTCACTTAGTGTGGGGATTTCTAGTTTGAAATCATGGTGCCACAGCAAAGTTCTTCCATTGTGTACTCAAAACACACCTCTCCATACATATGTTTGGGACACACGCATGCAGTGGTTGTCTTCGGGGACTAGCTACTTGCGTGATTATTGGTGAGCTAGCCCATCTCCGGGGTCGCATGGACGGCCATCACTTTGACCAACAACAAGAGAGAGGTTGTACGACCAAGGTGGATTATTCTTGGTCCATTTTACGATCCATCTTGGTGAGATATGCCTCTTTGGCCCGCCGACTGAAAGTGTGTGGGGGGCTGCTACTTCGCACTTCGCTAGGTGAACCTCGGTTGGGGGGCATGCATTCATAGCCTAGGATTCCCTTCGTGCGGACATGAGGGAGGCTGCTAGCTACTTCACACTCTTTTAGGTGAACCTCGGTTGGGTGGGAGGGGCATGCATTCATAGCCTAGGATTCCCTTCGTACCGACACGAGGGAGGGGGGCTGCTAGCTACTTCGCACTTTCTTAGGTGAACCTCGGTTGGGGGAGGGGGCATGCATTCATAGCTTAGGATTCCCTTCGTGCTGACACGAGGGAGGATGGGGCAAGCAATACCGTGTGCTTTGCGAGATAGGTGCCACATTGAAGTTGCATTTGGTATTTGAAAATCGAACCACCCTTTTCATACATAAATTTGGTCCACATGCAAGTGTGTTCATGTTCTGACCCTCTCCCGCGTCATTTTTTGCCAAATTTATGAACATTAGACAAGTCAGGTGACGCAACAGACACAGTTCACTCAAACTAACCGTGTGCATTGGGCTCCACAAGGCTTCCCCTCTCAAACATATCTACCTGCCTGTAGCTTTTTTCTGTTTGATAACACACGGTTATTGTGTTTCGACCATGTCTGATGTTTCTTGTTCCCAATCCTGCTTTCATCCCTCGAAAATATCTGCCCGCCTTGAGGGTTTTTCTATTTCATAACACACGGTTGTTATCTTCGGACCGTCTGCGATGCACCATCATCAAAATTTTCAATAGCCCCGACATTTCACTCCCGCGTAATAAATTTTTCAGTACACACATCATTTCCTCAAACACACCCCCTCCACACAGACACACACAAAAACCTCCTCGGGCGTTCGCACACACACACACCCTCCCTCGCTCAAAACGCTAGCAAGGTCCCCGTCGCCGCCGCCACAAGGCCTGCATTTTTCAACATTTGCCGGTTTGCCCGTGCAGCTTACCCACCGATCTCCATACCCAGGCCACCCTGAGTTTCTTTGATGACGCCTGCCAAACACCCCCTTTCCCACAGATCCCCATCCCCATCCCCCACCCCAGAGCATCGTAGCCTAAGTCCGTTTCCTCCGTTTTGCGGTATGCTAGACCCCTCCCGCTGAACAGGATCCCGTTTCGACCGTGGTCGATCGAACGCAAGGCCGTTTCCTCCGTTCTGCTGTACGCCAGGCCTCGCTTCGACCGGTTGTTCCGTCCAAGCCGGTTTATACCTAATGAACATGACGACGATGTAGTTTCGCCGTTCTGACCCAGCCATGTACATGAGCCCTGGCCGTACGTATGTGTGAGTAGGCGTTCGAGACCCCGCCCGTATGTACGTACGTGGCCGTATATACTTTCTTGCACCTTGGCCGATGTACGTACGTGTACACGATATTAACGGGACTGCGTGACATGCTACGTGCGCGCCTCTACTACGACACATGCCCTTCCTTACACGGCCACGGTTCATCACTTCAGCCTGATGACAGACCGATCGACCAGTATGTACGTACACGTTCGCGGCCAGAATGACAATGCTATGTATGCTTCGACCAGGTGGGTCCTGACTGTCAGACACTTCCTTGCGTGCGAAGACGTAGCTGGTGGGTCCCAGTAGTCAGGTGTGAATCATTTTTTCCCGTAATATGGACGCATTTCCTTGCGTGCGAAGATGTAGCTGGTGGGTCCCAGCAGTCAGGGGGAAATGATTTTTCACGAAATAAGGTGGCCCGTCTGGTGGGTCCCTGCTGTCAGGTGGAGGAATCATTATTTTCTGCGTAATAAGGAGGCACTTCCTTGCTGCAGCCGTGGACCCAGCTGTCAGCCTCTCCACGTATAGTACTCTTCTGAGGGAAGTCGTTCCTTGACCACATTGACCACACCGCGCCGAGAGCACCAAGGCGGTGGATGACGGAGAGGCCTAGGAATGGGACGACGCGGAGCCAGGGAAGACGCGGCAGTGGATGCCCACGCGGAGAGGAGTACGAGGATTCGCTGGTTTGGCTTTGGTGTGAGGTTGTCGTCGCTGCAGAATAACAGAGGGTGTGGGTGAGTGGAGGGATGGCCTGGCCAGCGGTGGGAGTAGTAGGGGGCGGTGAGGCCTCCACGACAGCACAGCCGGCCACGGGAGGCAGGAGCAGGCGGCAAGACCAGCACTGCTTTGGGCGGCTGGAGCATGAAGACCAGAAGTTGAAGAAGCACTAGGGCCGTTGGATGGACATTGTATGGTCACTGGAGCTAGATCGTTCATATTCACTAAGTTGACAACGCCCTCTGTCCTCGTCAACTTAGTAGGCCCACAAGTCAGCCTCCCAGTATGCCGGGTCCCAGCTAGCAGGGGGTATTCATTTTTTTTGTGTGTAATAAGGAGGCACTTCCTTGCGTGCAAAGATATAGCTGGTGGGTCCGACCTGTCAGCGGGGGGAACATTTTTTTGCGAAATACTGAGGCCCTTCCGGTGGGTCCCAGATGTTAGGTGGAGGAATCATTATTTTGCACATAATAAGGAGGCATTTCCTTGTGTGCGGCCGTGGACCCAGCTGTCATCCTCTCCACGTACAGTCCACGTCCGATGGATGTCGTTCGTTGACCACGTTGACTAGGCCGCACCGACAGCACCAGGGCGGTGGATGACGATGAGGCCTAGGAAGGGAACGACGCAGAGCCAAGGAAGACTAGGCAGTGGTTGCCCAGGCGGTGGGGAGTATGAGGGTTTACTAGTTCGGCTGCCGTCGCCGGAAAATAATAGGAGGTGTGGGTGAGTAGAGGAATGGCCTGGCCAGCAATGGAGTAGGGTGGGGCAGTGCGGCCTATGCGGCAGCGCAGCCGACCACGGGAGGCGGGAGCAGGCATTCCCACCGGCGCTGGTTTGGGCGGCTGGAGCAAGAATATCAGATATTGAAGAAGCAGCATGGCCATTGGATTAACATCCAACGGTCACTACTGCTAGAATCATTTGTGGACTAAGTTGACTAATCCTTTCGTACACGTCAACCTAGTAGACCCACAAGTCAGCCTCCAAATCTGTCCCAAATAGCATACGGCCCGAAATTTCTAGCCAGATTCAAATTAATTTAAAAACTAAACATACCTTAATTTAAATCCAATGAAATTTTAAAATATCAAAATCCGAAAGAAAAAAGTATTTTGGAACTAATTGCATGTTTGTTGTATTTTCATTTTACAGCCCATTTATTATTACTTATAGCCCATTTCTTATTACTTATAGCCCATTTTCTGGGGGAAATGCATCCCTCCTTGTCTTGGAAGATTTCCGGCCTAGTAGGGCGTAGAAAAGCAAGTAGGCCTACGTTGGTTATTCTGCAAAAAAACAAAATAGCTGGGCTAGCCATTTTCAGAAAGGAAAAAAATAACTGGACCAGTCATGTGCTAAACATATGAAATAAAAGCCTGGGCTAGGCAGGCCACAACTCCCGCACACCCAGTTGATACCCTTCTCCATCCCAAAAAAACAAAATTACTGTGTGCATTGATGTGTCCCTACTATCATCCTCACCATGTACAACCATCTCCTTATTCCTCTTGGTTGTCGACCATGTTGATAACACCGGAGGGCGGCACCGCGGTGAGCGAACCAAGGCGGACGACGATGGTGAGGCCTCGGACGGGAATGAACAGGAGCCAGGGAAGATGCACAGAGTTTTAGGGTGCGATGTGGCCATGTTGTGTGTGCGGCAGCACAGCCAGCCGTGGGAGGCGGGAGTAGGCGGTCCCACCGGCGCTTGTTTGGCTTTGGCGGCGGGAGGAAGAAGAGGCTGAAGAAACACGATAGACGTTGAATGTCAATCCAACGATGAAGGTTGGCACAAACGTTTGTTGACTAAGCCGACACCAAGTAGCATACTTTTTTATATATGGGAAGAAAAGAAAAAAATGGGCTCATTCGCCTGATAACATTCCCGAAACTACGACCATTCGATCTTCTATCGCAAGTAAAACTATGAGGAAAATGCATTCGTCCGCCATCCTCCTCCCAGGGAACGTTTGCCTCATAAGTGACTAGCACCCTTGGTTTTCAACCGAGAGGTCTTGGGTTCGAGTCCGAGGAACTTCAATTTTGTCCTCCTTCCTTCCTCGCAAAAAACAAAAGAAAATCAGAGACTTGAGAAGGCGTACAGAACAAGCTAGTGTACCAGTAAAGAGATGTTGCCGAGTTTTAGAAAAAAAGGGAGACGTGCTCCTGTAGCTGGTTCGAACCCAAACCTAGACTATGACTATATATGGTGCTATGCTACTATGTAAGTAATGAAACTGGCATGTCCAACATTCACTTCTCCTCTTCTCTACTAACTTTGCCTATCATCAGAAGCTCTGGCCGCAGCAACCATGTCCGCTGGCTGCTCGTCCACCGGCTCTTCAGCAGGCAACAACCAGATATGCGCCAAGTCGCCACCCGTACCATCGCATGTGGGTCTCATCACACCACCGCCAGCACATGCACCGCAGCCGGTTGCTCATCGCAACCCGCTGCCATTGGTGTGGTGTCACTTCTGCAAATCACGTAGAGTCATCCGTCGCGTCTCAACCACAATCCTCAACCCTGGCCGAGTCTTCTACAAATGCCCAAATCATGGGGTAATAATATGTTTAAGTGTTGTTCTGCTGCTTTCAGTTGCTCATTTTTCAATAGTTTGGTTGATGATCTTCCAATTTGATTCATGCAGAAAAGGGAAGATTGGTGTGATTGGTATTTCTGGGAAGTTGTTGATGTGGGGGAATGCAACTACACTGATTATTTGGTTAGCTAAGGAATCCCAGTACCAGCAGGTTGGGGTGTTGGACAAGTAACTAAAGGAACAACAGAAGAGGAAGATGCAGAGCAGAAGGTTAAAGATGCAGTTCCTCTGATCATGGCCAAGCAATAGCTGCTGAACAGCCTTGACAACAATGAGGAGATGAAAGAGCTTGTGAAGATAATGGGCAAAATCGATGTGCTCTATAGGATGATTGTCTCTTTATTTGCAGTGTACGTAGCACTCGTGATGTATTCAGTGGCTATGACATGAGCACTTTGCTGAAACTAGTAATGAATGAAACCTATGTAGAAGGCTGGGCCTAGTGTTGTGAACATCTAATGATTTCTATTAATGGAAATCGAGTGGTATCCCCTTTTTCTCATAAATAAATAAATAAATAGCAGAGGCCCTTTTGGTAATAAATAAATAAATTAGCAGAAGCCCTGTCGGGTCAGCTTTGTTCCCATTCGAAGACATTAGCAAATTGCAGTTCAACAGCAAATCATGTCATCAAATTCAAGTTTCACAGCCAAATATGAGTACAACTAAACAACAATGTCATCATGTTTTAGTCGTCATACAATCACCAAACACAAATCAACATACATAACAAGTGATGTTCTCACATCAAAATACTAAACAACACGTTCATTAGGTTTCAGTTGTCATAGCAAACACAATTTCACATAGTAGATAAAAAACGTCTTCTAACTGGCAAATATGACAAAAGCAATCTAATCATCATCTGTAGCAACAACGTCAACATCTTCTCCATGTGTATCAGTCTGAATCGTAATTCCCCAAAGTGTCATCTTCTTCTTCATCCTCAATGTCCTCGAACTTTGGCTTCTTCTTGATCAACTCTTATATGTCCACAGCACGACATGCAATCTTTTCGCTAGCGTCATTGACATGATGGTTCTCAAAGATATTAGGAACATTTGTGGAATCTTGTACATTAGGAGCAGTGTAAGCATCATCTTGTTGTGCAACTTCATTAATCGAATTCCTCTGCTCAAACCTTTGCAATACTCTCCAGTCATCGCTACGTGCAAATGTGTCTTCTAAGAAAAATATTTGTGTTGCTTGATTTGCCAAAATAAAAGGCTCATTGGTCTGGTACGCTGCCATGACATTGATGGATTTGAAATAATCATCAACTCTGGGTTTTGTGATCCTGGAAAACGGGTTATACCAACGACAGCACAACAGAACCACACACCGATGATCCTCGAAACTGGAGATATACTGCAACCGAACAATGTCTGTTATGTTAGCATACATTTCAGTTGTCTCTCTGGCATACGTATCCGTGCTCATGATGGCACTATTTTGTGTCTTCCCACCTTCGTCATGTGCAAGGGTGTTGTAGCGCACATCTCCAACAATGCAAGATTCATAATGCCTTACCCGAGTATTAGGACCCATTGCTAGTGCGTAAAGGGCATCACCAACTGCATGCCCATCCTACCGCGTCTTCTTAACCTATGGTTAGAAAATAGACAAGCTGATCATCTTATGTACTCAATATATTAAAAAACTGACAGTGCAATTCAAAAGCTTACATGGCTCTTGAACCATTTCACAAATCATGCCATAACCAGTTTGTCAATGTTTCTTGGATTTTGTGGCAACAACTCCTTTTTGTAGATGCTGCACAACATAGTGATCACGTCAAACATCTAAATATATAAGAATGCGATGCAAGTTTAGTAGATTATGATGTATAAGCTGCAATACTTAGCACTTACTTGATATAAGGTAGTATCTCGGGACAGTTATTCAACACATACCAAACCATTTTGTCCAAATCTTTAGGTTTGTCCTCTTGTCGACTCTTCCGTGTAACTCGAACAGAATAATCGAAAACATTGAGCCCAGGATTGTCTTCACGCACCTCTTTGCTAAGCTAATCAGCTGTTTCAATGTATTTTGAGCAGAATGTCAACACTTCTGTAGCAATGTAGGACTCTGCAATGGAACCCTCGGGTCTAGCTCTGTTCCTAACATAGCCCTTGAAAGTGCCTAGCCGCCTTTCAGTAGGGTACATCCGGCCATACTGTATTGGACCTCTAAGTAGTGCCTCATCAGGTAGATGAACAGCCAAATGCACCATCACATCAAAGAAGGCTGGAGGATATATATTCTCAAGGTCGCATAGGATAGTTGGTATCTTGTCTCTAAGATGCTCCAAAGCATCTATCCTAATATTTCTATTGTAGAGTTCCCTGAAGAATTGTTCCAACTCTGCAACTGCTCTGTATAAGTCAGGGCGGCCCAATCCTCTAAGGATAACAGGTAAAACCCTTTGAAGTAGGACGTGGCAGTCATGAGTTTTCAACCCTTGTACCTTGTTTCCATCTACACTAACTCTCCTTTCAGGGTTGGAAGCAAATCCATGTGGGAATCTCACACGTGACAGGACCTCACAGAATTCTTTTCTTTTTACCTTGTCCAAGACATACACAGTTGGTGCCATATCCCATGGTTTACCTTCATCTTCCACCTGCAAATCCTTTCTCATACCCAGGTGTGTCAAATCAATCCTAGATTTTAAGGCACCTTTCATCTTGCCTTCAATATTAAGAAGTGTGCCGATAATGTTGTCACATATAATTTTCTCTATGTGCATCACATCAAGATTATGTCGCAGATCCAAATCTTTCCAATACTCCAAGTCCCACAAAGTGGACCTGCGGGTAAACAATAATCTCTCTTCTAGCCTGCCACGCTTCCTTTTCCTACTACCATTACCAGGATAGTTTCCTGGTGTAATATGCCTGACCTTCTCTAATTCCACTTGCAACTCATCGGCGGTGAGCCTCTTTGGTGCATCATGGTTTTCATGCTTTGCATTGCACACATGTCTTCAGTATTTTGTAGGACACGGCTTGTCCTTGGCAAGGAACCGGCGGTGTCCAATGTAACAGATCTTGCTAAGTATTGCGTATGACAGCGGATTCCTGTCACAACGAACACATGCATTGTAACCATGTGTCGTTCGCCCTGACATAGTGCCCAAAGTTGGATAATCATGGATGCACCAAATTATAACAGCACGCAGAAAGAAATCAGCTGGTGGGCTGCTATATAGGTCTCAAGTGAGAACACCCCTCCATAGCTATTGAAGTTCCTCCACAAGAGGCTCCATGAATAAATCAAAATCCTTTCCAGGACTTTTTGGACCTGGGATGAGCAAGGCCATCATGTAGTTTGATTCTTTGGTGCAGACATTTGGAGGCATGTTGTAAGGGATAACAAGCACTGGCCACATGCTATATGTGGCGCTCTAGTGGCCAAATGGGTTGAATCCATCTAAAGCTAAGCTAAGTCTAATGTTTCTCGGGTCAGCAACAAACTTTTTGTGTTTCTGATTGAAGCTTTTCCACTCATTGCCATGAGACGGATGGCTCATTACATTCTGATCTCTGTACTCCTGGTTCCTAGAATGCCATAGCACATCCTCTCTTGTTTCAGCATCATGAAACAACCTCTACAATCTTAGTATAAATGGAAAATGTCTCAGAACATTATGAGGAATCCTCTTCACAGCATCGCCATCATTCCATCTTGATGATTTTCATTTCGAGCATTCACTTAAGTTGGCATAATCCTTCCGGAATAGAACACAATTATTCTTACAAACATGGATCATGCCATATCCAATTCCAACTGCACGAAGGAAATTCTTCATTTTACTGTAGGTGTGTGGCAGCTCAGACGCATCTGGAAAAGATTTGCTGAAAGCCGCCAACATCGCATCGAACGATTTGTTGGTCATACGCTCAGATGTCTTCACTTGAAGAAAGGTGACCATAGCTGATAATACTGACAGCTTATTTCCTGGGGTGACAGCCACGTTACATTGTTCCAACATGCGGGCCCACCATTTTTCTTCTGCAGGTGAAAGTTCATGAAATGCACAAGCATTTTGTAGCATTGTTTCAATGTTGGTCAAACTCACTGGCTCTGCCACCACCACCTCCTCCTCTTCCACCTGAGCATCAGGCATATCAGATGGTGATCTGCTGCTTCCATGTAGTCAGTAACATTGACGTTCATAGCTTCACCATGATGAACCCACCTAGTATATGTGACCGACATCCCATACAAGTGTAGATGATTTTGCACAGTTGACTGGGGTCTTGTAATTGAATTCATACAACAGCTACACGGGCAGAGCACATCTGATTTCGGACCATCGTACTCAGCTCTAATAAAGTTCATGAAGTTTTCAACCCCCTCGACATATGCAGCGGATAATCTTCGAGCAGAAGCTATGCAAGTCATGTCCATCTATTAGACATACAAATTAGTTCTTCCACTATACATTACAGGAAAAACATATATGTTTTTTATGAAGTCCAGAAAAAAATACCTAGGTCGATGTCTAAAGCTATGGCAAGATATTTGGACGAGCAAATCTAAGTAACGAAATATATGTAAAGCTAATTCAGGAAACATATTTGAGTGCTAAATTATGGCAGGTTGTTTCAGCAGTCAATGAGGCCGAGCACACAGTCATCGAACTATCGAAGGCCATCGCAACAACAAAGATCGAGTATAAAATGGTGTAGAGCTATTTCACCTAACAGATTGGCTACTAGACCATGGCAATCTACGTCACAATAAATATATGGCAGGATATTTTAGCAACTAATCGGGCTTGGCATGCCATCTTAGATAAGAAGATTGAGTGCAGAACAGGGCAATGAAGCTTCTTAAGCAGAGAATATTGACTGTAAACTAGTTCGGCAAGCACTAAGATTAACAGCATCTATCAGCTAACATTCAGCGCTACACCAACATGCACGGGGCCTCGGTCTAGAATGTGTGTACCGCGGGAGAAGCTGACCGCCGTGCGACTCCACACGAACGTCGCCAGTGGTGGCGGCACTGACGGCCATGCGCCTCCACAAGAACGTCTCCAACGGTGGCGGCGCGGCTAGAGGACGGCAGTCTATGAGAGCGTACTGTGGGAGCGAGAGGATCACTGTGCGTCCCCTTGACGAACCGCGGCGCTGACGTATCAGCACGGCGGGGAGGGCGGCTTTGCGGAGCGAATGAAGTGGAGGGGGAGGGGAGGGGGTTTGGGGAATATTATTAGCTAGTTGGCCGAAGGGCGGTTGAATTTGGGATTTGGGGGAATTTTTTTGGGGGGGGGGGGGTTCGCGCGGTGGGCGGGGGGAGTTTGGTGCATGGTCGATTTCTCCAAGTGCAGTCCCACGTGTCAGTGAAGAGGCAAGCCGAAGCGTGTTCCATTTGCGTGAGCCGTGTGCAGGACCGAACGTGTGTGGGGTGCAATGTGACCGCGACAGGGGTGCTATGAGTGTACCGCCTTTTTCCCTTTTAAACTAGGTGCTTCACCCCCTCAAAAAAAACTTGGTGATCCCGACTAAAATGGAGCGGCTGGGTCTTTTCCCGCGCGATATGCTGGGAGGTTGGCTTAGTTGGGTTTTTTAGGATGACTAATGCTACACCTACGTAATCCCAGTTACTTAATTAACATAATGTGAAACATGTGAGTTTTTGATTGTAGATTGGGGGGGGGGGGATGGGCCCACCGCCATGAAAATCAGGGAGGAGAGAGAGAGGCAATTTATGTTAACCCTTTTGTATGTTCCCGTAGATGTAGAAAGATGTGAAATGCGTGAATGTGTAGTGGACGTACTATTGGAGTGCCTAAGATAAATTGTGTATGTAGACCCTATGTGTTTATTTACTTTGCATGTTAGCTTTGTCTTGGTTCAATAAAAAGCAGAGTTGGTGATGATGTTGTGCCTATCATCCTGCAATATAGGCCGTATGATCTATATCTAACGGATAGGAAGGAAACTATAACAATTTACCCGCACTCCTCTCCACATTTTCGGATAAGGCCTTCCCTCGTTCATCCTTTTCTCCCACAAGATCTTGATGTTCCGTGCAACGCACGGGCATCTTGCTAGTACTCCTACAATATACTATATTATTGTGAAAGTTCATATACACCAGCTGAGATTAATGCAAACACGGCAGATTCTCATTACATTTTGAACTTTTATAGGACAGAAAAATAAAAGAAACCCGACCCTAAACCTATTCTACGACAGCGACCGACGTCCTCCATCTGCGATCTCCATGTACGGGGACGGGGTTCAAGACCCATGAAGTGAAGGTGCGGTCTCAGGCGAGGAAGAGTAGAACACGGGAGACGGACCGGCCAATTGGCACACCATGCCCTGCCGCCTCCCATGCCCTACTCATCCTCGGAGGACTCCCCGGCCTCGGCGGTGCCGGACGTTGGACGGCGGCAAGTAGGACGCGTGGCTGACGGTGCTCCCATCGTCGGCCGGCAGCATGGCCACATATTGTGCGGTCGCGTCCGCGTCCAACTATGCCGCTATTGCATCGCAAGCAGCGACTTGAGCGAGGGCGGCGACCTCGAGCTTCATCCCCAAGGACAAGCTCTCTCGCAGAGCGTTTGCGCTTGTGGTCATGGAAGATGTGGTGCCAGGTAGCAGGACGATGCGCTATGGTGTGGAGGTTAGTTGGGCGTTGCCGCTTTAAGTAGCGCATTCCGGTGAGGCCAAGCATCCGGGTGCGTCATTAAGTCGCCGGAGTTGGTTCCTCGGGCACCGAGCCTCTTAACGACGGCATACGGATGGATGACATGAATGCGGGCAGCTAGCTCCGGCTGGGAACGCACAGCGCGACGACACGAGGGACGAGGGTTCTTGGTGTGCCAGGGTAGTCAGCTGTGGTCGTGGCAACATTGGGGATGCCCTTTGCTCACATGTGATCCCCACATGTCTATACCTACTAATAAAGCAAGGTGCATTTCTCCAATTTTTTCATCCGTTCACCGTCGAAAAGAATTTATTTTTTTCTATCCGAGGTGGTACTAAACTTTTCTGCGTCTATCCGCTAGAAAAGAAAAAATGTTTGTCCAGTATTCCGTAATTGGGCCATGCACGCTTCGGCCCAACTAAGCCATCCCACTTACCATTACCCAAGCAGTTGGGAAGACATTATGTCGCGCATAGAGCGATAAAATAGCAGAAGCTGTCCATAGGGCGCCTAAGACTGGGCCGCCCCGTTTCCCCTTTTTGGGTGTTCTATTTTTTTTCTGTTCCTTTCTCTTTCTCTTTTATATTTCTTTTTTCTATTTACCTTCTTTATTTTTATCTTTTTTCAATTAAAAATTTATAAAAATATTCAGAATTTCAATTTTTGTTCAAATATTCAAAAAATGGTAATAATTCAAAAAAACAATTTCTTGATTTGAAAAATGTATGAATTTTTTTAAAACTATTCCGGTTTTGAAATTTCTCATTTTTTAAGAAATCTTTGTGTTTTTTCAAAAATTCTTTGAGTTTTTATATAAAGATTACTTTTTTATAAATGTTCCATATTTTAATATATTTTTATTTTAGTTAAATGTTCACAAGTACAAAATAATATTTTCGTCTAAGAAAACATTTCCAAATATTGTTTTAAATTCCCCCTTTTAAAAAATCCAAAAATTCACCAAATTGTGTGTTTTTATAAAATTTTCATGTTTTCAAAATATTTTTGTGAATTTCAAAAATATAAATGTTTTCTAATTTTGTTCGTGTTTTTCCAAAAATATTGGAAATTTTAAAAAATGGTTGTTCGCATTTTTTTCAAAATTGTTCAGGATTTAAATAATTGTTCATGTTTCCAAGAATATTCGCCAATTTATTTTTTTAATGTTTGAAAAAAAATATTTCTAATCTGACGCCATTGGCGGGGCGTGTTCGTTCTATGCTGGTTGACTATAAATAAAAGTAATTATGGGCACGTGCCAACAAAAGAGAATATGTTGTTTGGCTTTAATTAGAGAAAAAAATATGGGCAATTGTGCACTAAAATAATCAAAAAGAATAAACCCTCAAAAAGAAGGAGCATTCATGCCTGATTATGCTAATAAAATGTGATTTATGCGTTGCAATTAAGAATCCACCTGGTTACGCCGTCGTAGGAAATAGTGGTCGAGACAACCGTGTCCTGAAGGTTGTCTCACAGCCACCAAATAAGGAGGCAGGCACAACCCCAAGTTGAGTGCTCACTACCACGCCGACCAACCGCATCACTATCAAGATTTCCCATGTCAAACATGTCAAGTGAGAAGACCATAACTCCTTTCTTTGGCGCCTACCATCGTGGAGACCATTTTAATGATGAAAAATCTATTATCTTTTCCGTCGCTTCTCGCAAAAAAATATCTCTCCCGTTGCAACGCACGGGCATATGTGCTAGTCATTGAAAAAGCAAGACGACCCAGCATGGTCTCACGTCCTGGGGATGCAGTTGGCCACGCTACACCACTCCGCGAATGCGTCACGGCGTGCGCACACTTCGATGCCCCATGCATCCTCGACAAGCCGGGTGTAGATCTACTGGTCGTGCCATAGCGCTAACGCCACCCTCGGCACACTAAAATCGACCGTGTCGAGCGACGATGAGTGTGTCGCTAACCGCGTCACAGTGTCCAGAGATGGTGCTGGAGCTGCGCCACGTTGCTGGTCACCACCCTTTTCCTTTTCAAGTAGTGAAGCGTAACACTTGATTAAGTAACCGGATGGTGTGCTAAATGTAGGTGTCCGAATGTTTGAAAGAATAACTGAGGTGTGCTTGGTCTGTGCCCGCATTTAAGGGTCCAACTTACCATGTTCCAGCAGTAGTAACTATACTAGTCCCTACGTACTCCCTCTGTTTTTATTTACTCCGCATTTTAGCTTTGCTCAAAGTCAAACATTGCAAACTTTAACAAAGTTTATAGACAGAAATAATAACATATACAATAACAAATCAATACCATTAGATTCATTATCGAATATACTTTCACGTCATATAGATTTGCTATTGTAAATGTTCATATTTCTACTCTTACTAGCAAGATGCCTGTGCGTTGCACATAACATCAAGATGCATTTGTATGACTAGTTTATCTAGGGAGAGAAAAGGATGAACGGGGAAGGCCTTATTTCCAAAGGTGCAGAGGTGTGTGGGTACCTTTTTGCAAAATTGCCATAGTTTCCTTCCTATCCATCAGATATAAATCGGACGGCCTATATTGCAGGATGGCAGGGACACCATCGTCACCAACTCTATTTTTTATAAGAGTCCATCAAATTTATATCTGACAGATAGGAAGGAAACTATGGAAATTTTGCAAAAAGATACCCACACCCCTATCCACATTTGCAAATAAGGCCTTCCCTCATTCATCCTTTTCTCCCACAAGATAAACTACTCATACAAATGCATCTTGATGTTCCGTGCAACGCACGGGCATCTTGCTAGTCTACTTTTCTTTTAAAAAATAGAGTTGGTGATGATGGTGTACCTGCCATCTTGCAATATAGGCCGTCCGATTTATATCCAACGTATAGGAAGGAAACTATGGCAATTTTGCAGAAAGATACCCACACCTCTCTCCAGATTTGCAAATAAGGCCTTCCCTCGTTCATCCTTTTCTCCCACAAGATAAACTACTCATACAAATGCATCTTGATGTTCAATGCAACGCATGGGAATCTTGCTAGTGTAGATAAAAAGCAGAGTTGGTGATGATGGTGTGCCTACCATCCTGCAATATAGGCCATCCGATCTATATCTAACGGATAGGAAGGAAACTATGACAATTTAGCCGCACTCCTCTCCACATTTCCAGATAAGGCCTTCCACCATTCATCATTTTCTCCCACAAGATCTTGATGTTCCATGCAACGCACGGGCATCTTGCTAGTTTTCTATAAATTTGGTCAAATTTTATGAAGTTTGACTTCAGTCAAACCTAATATGTAGAGTAAATAAAAACAGAGGGAGTATCTTATTCCCTGACCAAGATGGAAGGGAAAGCGAGACAACTTATTGTTTACTTGAGCCGTTCAAGTATAATCATGTGGCGTTGATTATTTATCATTCCTCTCCAACCCTCTTCTCCATCGATCATGCCGCCCTCGGGTTGAGTCCATCCTCCCGCATGGCTCATTTGAACATTCCGCCGGGTATCATTCGCATGTGGGCCTAGACCATGCTTGTATTTCCAATGTTGTAATTTGCCTGACATGCATACAAACAAATGGTTTGTTTAAAGTTTCACTTTGCCTCCACTATGTGTCGCTTCCCGTCTTAGTTTTGTCGTCCCATTTGGTTCATGCCCCGACACATCTTGACGAGATCGATTGATGTTGAGAGATCAATTGCGTGTCGTGCAAGGAGATAAAGGTTTGGTTTGTTTCTATGATAGAAATGACCCGCGGGGGGTGGGGGTCGGTGGGGATCAGAGGGAGTATATTGTACGTTCATAAGCAAAACGAACGTATTGTACCCACCCTAGTCCTCTTTCAATCAATCTTCGGACCCCGAGATGAAATCGAGAGAGAACGAGTGGGTGCATGTGTGATACCGAAGGCAGATTCAAAATTTTGAACCGGTGATTATAGCATCCGCAAATCATATATAAAGGGTATTCAATGTTCGTTTCACTTTTGAACGTACAATATACTCCCTCCGACCCTTTCTAGTTTACATATAAGTTTTATGTGTAGTCAAAGTATCTCTACTTTGATCAAACTTACAGAAAAAAGTATCAACATTTAACAATGCCCAATCAATATTGTTATATTCGTACGTACTCCTAGATTTGTATTCAAACAGAGATGGTTTCCAATTTGTTTTCAATCACGTGAATGTGCTTGTTCTCGTGCATGCTCTTCCTACTAGGATTTCTCTGCATATAGCCAGTCCAATAGTAACTTTTTAAGCTCCATTTCCAATAGTACTAGTGGAGTACTGACAACATCTATAGTAGAGTATGCAGTGCTCATAGTACTCCCTGCTTCCATTTATATAGGGCCTAAGAGCAAGTACAATAGTGGGCTTATAGCCCGCTTACATGGCACTTTTGCCTATGTGGAGGAGAGAGATGTGAAAAAGTAAGGGGAGTGAGCTCTCATGCAAGAGTCTAGCTATATACGCATTCCTAGGTAAATACAATAAATATGAAGAAAGAGATAGAGAGGAGATGGAAAAAAGTAATAATACAATAGCCAACCTTATTTTTTTGCGGGAAATAGTCAACCTGATAGCCCACACTATTGTATGAGTGCATATAGATGATGGCTATAGATGACATGGCAGTTCCTTATAGCCATCGGTTGGCTATGTTATTAACCATGCTCTAATGTGTTTTTCAAAACTGCCTTTGACTATTGACAAGATTAATAGTGCATGAGATGTATAATGTGAAAATTATATCATTGGAAGCTCCTTTCACATACGAATTTGACCGTATGCTTTGTGTAAGTTGCATGTCATATATTATTACTCTAACATTTGATCAAAGTTAGCCTTGAAAAATGCATTAGGCCGTGTATACTAGATGGAAGGAAGGAGTAGTAGTGGAAGTGGATCCTCTGACGTAGGTATCACTGCCTTACCCTCCCTTTCGGTCACTTACTGGCGGACCCCATGCTTGCTAGGCTCCACATGTCAGTTACTCAATGGGTTCGGCCACATCAGGGGATCCTCATCCATAGTATACTCCCTCTGTTTTTATTTACTCCGCATAAAACGGAGGGAGTGGTAGTATAAATGACACGGGGGAGGGGAGGGACATCGGTTTGCTCTCAACTGCGGTCCCACAAGTGAGCGAAAACGCAAGACGAAGCGCGTTCCATTCGGTGAGCGACGTGGAGGGTCCAGCGTGTCGGGGTGCAACGCGAACGCGACAAGATCCATGTACAGTCAAAACCGATTGACTGGTCGTCACCAGAACCACTATTCGCACCAGAACCTTCGCTGCCCGGCCTACGCCAGCCACTGCCCCAAAACCACACCTCCTCTCCAGCCCATCCCCCCACCTTTCGATCCCCTAGCCCGCATCAAGCGTCCCCTAGTTCGTCGGAAAGCCATGGTGCGCCGCAAGATCACGTACTACAAGATGCTGACGCCGGAGCGCCGCGCAGAAATCGCGGCGGCGGTCGGCGCCACAGACCTCCATTCCCAAGCTCGCTTTGCGGCGCGCCAATCCCCGAGTTCTCTGGAGCCAAGCTACAAGGAGGAGGAAGCCGATCCAATGTTCATGGCAGAGGTCGCGGCACAGAAGGCCCTGAATGGGTATGAGACAATGGACGTTGACTTCGTGCCGGCGTCCGGGTCCCCCATGGTGCAGGCAGACCAGCGGTTCAACCTGGTGATACTAAAGGAGGACCGGGAGGCGGAGGCTCAACTCTACGCGGAGCGTGCGCATGCCGCTGCCATCGAGGCTCTCCTGCAGGCGGAACCGGATGTCGTGGATGTGAACCGGGCGACGGAGACTCAACTTGACGTGGAGCGCATGGATGCCGCTGCCATCGAGGCCCTCCTGCAGGCGGAACCGGATGGACTTGAACCGGGCGGCGGAGGCTCAACTCAACGCAGAGCGTGCGGATGCCGCTGCCATCAAGGCCCTCCTGCAGGCAGAACCGGACGCCCTGGACTTGAACCGGGCGGCGGAGGCTCAACTCGACACGGAGCGCGCGGATGCCGCTGCCTTCGAGGCCCTCCTGCAGGCAGAACTGAACATCCTGGACTTGAACCGGGCGGTGCTCTCATCCGTGCAGAGCGCCCACACGCTCCGCGTGAACGAGTAGCTGGAGGCTGACGACAACCATGGTGCAGAGACACACGTCGGCAGCTACTACTGGTTCGCGTCGGCAGCCAAAGACGACGAGGCCATCTCATTCCGTGAGCATTGATAGTTTTTCTTTATGTCCTTGTTTTTACGGGTCTTTTGTTGTGTAAAAAAGCATATATTGTTATGCAAGTCGCCCGACTTTCATCATTTGGGTCAGTCTACCATTTCAGGCGGTTGGATGAATATCCTACGTCTCCTAACGCTTCTTTCTCACCTTTTCTTCTTCCCCAACAGACCACCGCATGGGCCGTACGGATCCACCCCAACATGCGGTTGGATAAACATAATGTATGAACGAAAATTATGTGTCAGCGGTAGGATGGCTGAGTATGGTTTGATCACATGCGGTAGCACCTGTCAGTGTGGAGTGCGTTCCCTTGGTTGGGTTTGCGGCGTGCAGGAGCGACTTTGTGAGGGTGCGATGCGACCGCGGCATGCAGGAGCGACTGTGTGAGGGTGCAGTGCGACCACGACAGCCATGCGCAAGTGTACGTCCTTTTAATTTTGAAAACTTTAGGCAAGCTTGGCAAAAATGTGTGGCGAAGTATGGCAATGCAAGTCCTAGACCCAAACAGGATACAAGTACGTACGTACTAGGGGCACTAGTGCTAGAAAAGAAAGGTGAGGTTTTCCTTCACGGGATTAGTTGATACAAATCCTCGTTTGACGTGTCAATTAATGCATATTTTTTTCTCCAAATCCCAAGGAGCTAACCATCTCACTCCTCATCGCTTGATTAATGCAGCGCCATGCAAATCAACCTTCTCACGTCCGCATGCATCAAGGGTATATTAATGTCCTTGGTTGCTAGTATGAGGCAAACCCCGTCAATTTTGCATCGATTAGTGTTAGTGGCCTTTTGCAAATTGTAATTTTGATATACTGGCCTTGTGTACAAAAAATGGATGTAGTGACTATTTGACTTCCTTCCCCATTCGGTGACGTCGACGATATCTCGAACGTTGTGGTTTGGCAAAGTGCATTCGACGGAGAACACCATTGAGGGAGACCACGGTAAATCATTCGCAAGTGCCGCGTGCAAGCCGAGACAACTGCCTTATTTGCATCCAGGAAGTCCGTTGAACCAAAGGACGCGTAAACGTACTAGCACTACTAGTACACAATAGCATCGTCCATCCAACTTAGTGGGGTGAGGTGGTTTCTCGAAGAAGACGATGGAGAAGCGGAGTCAGCGAAGAGTGAAATGATGGTTACTTCGTCTGTGCTTTCTGATTTGATGCCTCACTGCTTTGTGATTTGTGATAGAAGGGACATGGGAGTAGACTCTGTGCTCTATACTGTACATGCGTCCAAGCACGGGAGAAAGAGGAGAGACGTTGCATTTTTTATTCCTTCAATCAATCAATCAGGGAGCTTCGATTCCATCTTTTTGGCTTTGGCAGCGCCGTCCACAATGGTTCCCATCGATGCCAAAAGCTATTTTCACATTGGCCTACACATTGTGGATGCCCTTAACCGTACCACTTGGTTTTGCTCCTGTGTGCTATCTATACAAATCTCAATTATATTGATCTAAAAAATTATAGAATCAAGATTAGTAAAAAAGGAGGTGATTTTGCCGCGCGGATGGCGAGGGGGGGGGTTCCTATTTTTAGAGGACGTTGGCCTGGAAGTTTGCTAACATGCAGTCCCACGTGCCAGTGCTTTACCAAGCCGATTCGCGTCCCACATGAGGCAGAACAACGGTAGAAGCAACACGTAGTTAACTTGAAGAAGATGAGAAGCGGATTCAACAACAAGTGAAATGATGGTTGCTTCGTCCCTCCAACTTCTTTTTTTAGCATTATTACTTCGTCCCTCCAACTTAACTACAGGAAAGGTGCAGCTTGTGATTTGATGCCTCATTGCTCATTACTACGTCGGTGCCATGACTGGGGTGCTTCACCCCTGCTGCTCTGCACTGTATTTTGGTATGGCACGTGGACCCGGTAGCTTTATGTCCCACATGTCGGCGAAAGGGACTAGAACATTTATGAAAGCGAGCGCTCCACTCTTACGACGGAGGAGTACACGACACAGCGGCCTAGTGAACTGTTACTTGTACTGTATAGTACTATAGTATTGCTGGTTCACGCGATCCAGCGATACAAACCCGATTAAACAGGAAGGGGCGGGATTTTTCCCGCGCGGTAGATGATACTGACCATACATTTCAATGGCAATTTTAATGTATGCAAACTGAATAATTAAGTAACAATATGATATATAGTAAAACTAAAAACACATGTGATTTATTGTGTTAGAGTGTAGTAGTAGTGTTGTATTGCATAGTTGTTAGATGTAACATGCGAGAACGTGTAGAGATGTAGTTTTGGAGGGCCTACAGAGAGAAAAGCGTAATACAGTCACCGGAAATCAGAATACGCTCATTACGGTCACTATATACGTTTTGCGGTGATTATATGATCACTTGCTCACCATTCAGCATCGGATTGCACTCTGTTGACCGGCCAAATAGTCTGTGTCACCATGTTGACTAGTTAAATTGACCATGTTCCTTGTGGGTCCCACCTGTTAGTTCGCATAGGAAAAAGGTCGGATAAACACAAATTTACGTAGGCGCAACAAGACTCTAACCCGTGCGCGGGAACCACCTGGTTGTGTATGTGTCTATCAGGGCCTGATGTGTGCGCATGCACGTGTAGGTTGAGCACTTGAGCGTGAGAGAGTGTGTTGGTCATGTGGTGTGTGCGTGTGTGCGTGTGAGTGTTGCGTGTGTGCGTGGTTGCATGTGTATGTGTGAGTGTTGCATGCGTGTGTGGCTGCATGTGTTTGTGTGAGTGTTGCGTGCATGCAATTCGTGTGCATTCGTGTGTGTGTGTATAATCACCACACCAGCTCCTGTGCGTTAAAACAGACGGCTCAGCATACCAATACAAGGCCACCTTGTCTGTTGTGCCCGTGGTCATGACTTCGAACCACCGTCCAATATTTTTTTGTCGTTTGTTTTCATTCTTACTAGCAAGATGCACGTGCGTTGCATGTAACGTCAAGATGTATTTGTATGACTAGTTTATCTTGTGAGACAAAAGGATGAACGAGGGAAGGCCTTATTTGCAAATGTGGAGAGGTGTGTGGGTACCTTTTTGCAAAATTACCATAGTTTCCTTCCTATCAGTCAGATATAAATCAGACAGCCTATATTGCAGGATGGCAGGCACACCATCATCACCAACTCTGTTTTTTATAAGAGTGTAGAGTAGATACAAGCCGACAGGTGGGCCCAATGGTAGTGAGATAATGTGATGCAACACTAGAGGTGCCACGTGGAGCATTTAACTGGTCAACTAGTCGTGTCTTGAGCAAATACAGAGCTATACGGTGAGCCCGTGACTATATAATAACCACAAAACATAAATGGTGACCGTAATAAGTGGATTCTGAAGTCCAATGTATGTATCGTGCTTTCGCTTGAAATACAATGATTGTCACTGTATATATCACGAGAGAAAGATGGAACATGCGTGAATGTGCTGGGGGCGTACTTTTAGAGGACTTGGAGCTAGTTTGTGTGCGTACGTGAAAGGGGCGTAGAGGGGGTGTATGTGATGGAGAGAGATGCTCTTCATTTCTCTTTATTATGACTAACTTTATACACAGTATAAAAATATAAAAATTCACAGTGCGGAATAAATATCATTGTGGGCACCATGCAATGCAAATTAACGTTCATACTCCTCCATATAACTTTGTAATGTTGTATATATGTAGAAATTCTAAAATATTTTTTGGCCGCACTTTATTCAAAAGGAATGTTGTATGCGAAATAAATGTGAAGAGAGGGATTTTTAGATCAATGGGGTACATGATGTAACATGTGTGAATGTGTAGTTGATGTATTTGGTAGGGACTAGAGAGGTATGTGTGTGTATTACGTATTCGAGAGAGGCATGGATAGAGGGGCCGGCGTGGAGAGGGGGCGTGGGAGAGATAGCATGAGAAATGAGAGAGGTCTAGAGAGAGAGACGAATATGATGTCATGGCGAGAGATTCCCTTGAGTGTGTATATGCAAGGGGGGAGGGCATAGAGGCATAAGGAGAATTTTTTTGTGTGGCGTCTGTGTTGGTATGTGTGTGCAGAGGGTGTGTCACCGCGTGAGGTCCGGTGGGCCGAGGTGAGGCCCTTGGTTCGGTTCCATCCTGCGCCACATTGGTCGACCCGTGATGCATTTAGGGAGACCCATGGATGACTAATCGTACAAGACAAAGATAGCAGAATCGTGAAGGACTCTGTGTCCACTAACAAAGCCGACTAGGAATTGTAACCCTAGGTCCTCGGACTAAGGTCACCCATTATCTCTGATATTACTATTCATCCAACCTAACTTTAAGGGGCATCCTACAGAATGCTCTGCTAGAATCATACTCGTCGATTAGGAAGAGAGGTGTGAGACAATGCGTGAGAGACAGGCCTAAAGATAATGTGTGTAGAGGAGACACGTAGGCAGGTCTATGTATATAGAAAGGGTCAATGGGGATTGTGCGTGTGTATGCTTGTGAGAGGAAGAGTGCTTGTGATAAAGGTTAGTGAAAACAGTCGTAAATGGTTACGAGAGGGAGGGAGGGTTATATCGAGAGCATGTCTATGAGAAAGACACCTCGGGAGAGTGTGTACGAGCATGTGTGAGAGACCACCGATGGAGAGTGAAACTACACGTAAAAGACTGTTGTACACATTGATTAAAGATATAAATTGTATCCAAATATTAGGATGGGATCATGATATATGCAATTCGCGTAAGGAACGGTTATTGATCCATCATACATCTAGATTATATCGAATTTGAGCATGTCTATGTTATTATTCGACATAATTGATCCACATTGTTAGTATTTTGAACTCCAGACAATGCATCACTTTAGCAATCGAATATAAACGTGAGTATAGTTCATGTTGTGTGTGTAAAGCACATTATACATATGAAAGTTACACAATGAACATTATAAATAGCTAGGTATGAACTAGAATACAGTTGAATTCAACTTAAGGTGGTTTAAAAAAATCGAATTCAACATGAAGTCCATTCAATTATTTGAATTCGATATCATGGAATTTGTAAATCATACCTAAATTATGGGGCACCAATCTTTGCTCTGCTTTTGTACATAATAGCATATATAGTCCTGTACAAAATAGATTCAAATTTAGTTCCTCCATTCCAAAATAATCGTAGTTATAGGATTTTCAAGTGTCAAAACTTCAAAAAGAAGCAGATAATTTAATGAGGTTTTCAAACATACAAGGTCAAATTTAAGTTGTCTATTTAGATCAATCCTCAAAGTTCAAGAGTACTCTAAACGTGAATGCTTCTATTTCAAACTTTCGAACAAAGCGCCAAAAGAGCCTCTACTCGCCCAAAACTGCGTGAGACCAATGTTTGGTAGTAGAAGGAAATTACGTTTCTAACTCCGACACGTGAAACCTACCGGCCTGACATCCAAAGGTCTAAACCGGGTTAGGTTTATAGCTTCATCTAGACGCCACGCAACCGCCTCCGAAAAACATTCATACACGATGGCCGCCTAAGCACACATGCGCGCGGCCGAAATCGCTCCCGCTCGCTATTTGGGACACCTGGGATTACCATCCTACCGCCGACCCGCAGTAGGCCCAAAATTTAAGAGGGGGCAAAGTTTGTACTTTCCCCAAATTCCAAACAAGCGCGTCCCATCTGTTCAAAAAAGCCAAAAACAAGCGCGTCCCAGACCGAAACATGGTTCTACCTTCGCTCCCCCTCCCCCGTCCGATTCCCCATTCGTACTCCATGGGCTCCAAAACTACCTCTCCACCAGTCGTGAAACCACGACGTCCTCCGTCCGCCACCCCATCCCACCCATCAACCACCGCCCTCCTCCATCACGCCGAAGCCGATACCCCGACATCGTCGTCCACCGCAACCTCAACCACAACGCCCTCCACGGCTAGCAGTTGAAGCCGAGGCGAAGCTGTCCGTACCCGAGCCAGTTCAAGCACGTCGTCCTGCGCCTCACCGCTGCCGCTCCAACTTCGCCACAGTCCACCGCACTGGAGTTGTTCCTTCTACGCCGTCCTTCGCCACCTCGGATCTGCTTCCCCTCCGCCGACATACGGCCACGGCAACACAGTCAACAATTTGGCCATGGGTTTGCCCAAAGCTGCACCCTCCTCCAAAACATCGGTTTCCCTGACAAAAAGAAGAAAATCGCCATGACATATGAAGGACACAATACTGGCAACTGGAAATGGTACTCCTCTTCCCTTATTCGTGCAAATTTTACGTGTCTGCTTGCACGATATTCATCCCACAGAAGACATTAGTTGACCGCTTCTTCTTGATACTAGATGTTCCTAGTAACTCGCAATGCACAAGGTTTCTCCTCATATACTATTTCACCTTAGCTAGAGGTCTGTCGCCCACTGGATTTCAATTCCTGGTCAGTTGATTCCCAATTAACGGAGGCATTCCCTGGCGTAACAGATACTAGTCCGCCTATTACGTCGAGGAAGCAACGCCTCGGTGTTTATCTTAGGGGTGTGTGGGGCCTAGAGCTGCTGGCACCCGATCTGGAGGTCGGCCTAGATTAAAGGGATGGCCTGGGGGCGCTGCCAAGCACGGCGGTGGTGTGAGGTCGAGGGGAGGGTAGGGTGGCGGAGACAGGGGTCTGAGCCGGTGGTCGCTGGCGGTTCGAGAAAGATCGTGAACACTGACTGGCGGGAGGTAGACGAAGGCCATCTACCCGTTCCTTATAGATCAGACGGTTCATAAAAAATCGACTGACCTATTTATTTCCAGTCGACTGTTATTTTGATAGGACCACATGTGGTGGTGTGCTGGAGGAGTACCTGCATTTCCCAGCCATCCCTATGCTCATATATTACAAAATCGTACGGAGTAGAATCTAATTTTTGTTTGCCATGCAATGTTGTAGAGCTATCATATGTCTCCTGTCATTTATTTTTCAGCCACCTGCTATCTGCTACTTTTACAGTGCACTAGTTCTGTACACACTTCACCCATACTCTCACTATTGTGTTTTATGCAAGGGTATTTCAGACTCTGCTGCCTTGACAGAAGCATAAAAGAAAAGAGAGAAGTCGCTCCAGCTTGGTACGTGGTTAGGCCAGACACGTTTCAGCACTTTAAAGAGTGTAGTGTCAGCAGATGGAGACGGTAAACGTAGCTCTGAAGTTGATGATCTCGCTCGCAATGAACCACCATCCCAGGTGCCTGCTTGAACTTCACAGTGTCATATGTGGTTGCATGTTGCACATGGTGTCTAGCTTGTATTCGAAAGGCCGAAGTTAGCCTTTATTAAGATAAGGAAATATATATTTTACATGAACCACCATCCCGGGAGCACCAGAAAGAAGACAAATATCTAGTCAGGTTACTGGCCGAGCCAGTGACAAGCCCAACACAGACATGCATCACCTGGAAGCCAACTAAAAAGCCACGATGGTGGCGAAGCAGCCAGCCTACCACCAGGCTCTTAGGTCCTCGATGATCATGCTCACCACTCCAGCCGGATGTCTAGCTTGTATTGCTTCCAATTTGGTTAAATTGCATCTGCTTACCTTACACATTATACCTTTGAATATGACATGCATTCCTGTTTTTGGTACATACTAGTACATGTGTCTATTAACCATGTTCTTACATCAAACTAATGTTCTTGTGTATCCCTCATCAATCACTTATGATGATACAACCACCCTAGTGGGTTACTTTGAGAAAAGATTCTCTTTTGAAGAATGCGGTGTCAGCCACCCCACATGATTCTCAAGAAACAACAAGGCTAGATGAAGATAGTGAACGTAGCTCTGTAGTTGATGACCGCATTTCCCCTACACCAGCATCGTAGGTGCTTTCTCTAACTTGGTAGCGTGATATGTGGTTGCATGTTGCATATGGTGTCTAGATGGTAATTCTTCCAATATGGTTAAATTGCATGTGCTATTCTGCTTAGTTTATACATTATACCTGTTAATGTGACATGCCTTCCTGTTTTTAGTACATAGTACATCTATCTATTAAGCATGTCCTTACATAAAAATATTGTTTTTTGTATCCCGCATGAATCAATATGATGAGAGACCTTTAGTATATGTAGTGTGATATTAGTTGCATCTTTCATATGATTTATAGCATGTGCTGCTTCTAATTTGTTGAAACGCCATTTATGATGGGATGCTTTTAACTTGGCAGAGTCGTATTGGTTGCATCTTTCATGTGGTTTCTAGCTTGCATTGCTTCTTATTTGTTGAAATGGCTTCTTCTTAGTTTACACAAATAGTTGTGAATATGCCATGACGTCCTATTTTTCATACATATTCCATCCTGGTATCATGTGTTTGCCTTACATCAAAGTAGTGATTGTCAGTACCATGCACGAATGAGTTCTGAAGAGTGAATTTTATTGCTTTTTCTTGTCGGTTTTACTTGACAATTCAAAATTAATAAAGCGGACGGAAAGTAGCAAGGCAGCGGATATAGGTGCTCCTTCCAAACGGAGGGCCTCTACAGATTCTACTCCGCCCCCCCCCCCCAAAGAAGATTTGCAAGACAACACATGCATAGACACTCAATGTAGCTGTGTTGATGATGACCACGTCTCCCCTAGTGCACCATCACAGGTGCTCCCTCTAACTTGGCACTGTTATATGTGGTTGCATGTTATGTATGATGTCTAGCTTGTATTGCTTCTAATTTTGTTGAATTCCATCTGCTTACTTTACACATTATACTTGTGAATAAGACGCGTGTTCCTGTTTCTAGAACATACAATATCTTTCTATCACACCATGTTCTTACATCAAAGTACTACTGTTGTGTAACCTGCAACAATCACTTATCATAAGACACGTTTGACTTGGGAGTGTGATATAGGTTACATCTCGCATTCTTTTCTAGCTTGTACTACTTCTAATTTGTTGAAATGGCACTTATGACGAGACAATTTTAACTTGGTAGAGTGATATTCATTGCATCTTTCATATGGTGTCTAGCTTTCATTGCTTCTAATTTGTTGAAATGTCTTCTCCTTAGTTTACACATCATAAGTTGTGAATATGCAATGATGTGAATATGCAATGGCACTAATGACGAGAGACCTTTAACTTGGTAGTGTGATGTTTTTTGCATCTTGCATATGATTTATTTGTTGTACTGCTTCACATTTGTTTAAACGCCATTTATGACGAGACACTGTTAACTTGGCAGAGCGATATTTGTAGCATATTTCATATGGTGTCTACCTTACATTGCATTGCTTCTAATTTAGTGAAATGTCTTCTGCTTAGTATACACATCATAGTTCTGGTTATCTCATGTTGTCCTGTTTTTCGTACATATTACATCCTCCTATCATGTGGTTGTCTAACATCAAAGTTTAGTTTGTCTGTATCACGCATCAATTTGTTTTGAAGAACTAAATTGTTATTCATTTTTCTTGTCGGCTTGACTTAACATGGCACAGAGAAAGAGGAAGGAACACAGAATGATAGGGAAAGGGAAGCAGAAGAATCCTACAGATTCTGCTGGTACTGATGGTGCAATAGAAGCTCAAAGTCCAACGAAAAATTGTACAAAAAGAGTATCCCGTGCTACATGAGTTGCAGAACAAGCCAAACAGAAAGCTGCCACCAAAAAACCAGAGACAGCCCAAGTTGTTGCAACACCTTCCACAGTACCACCAGCTGCACGAGTTACTCGTTGGTCAACTCAGCTAGCAGCACGTTCCCAACCTCCCTTGCCACCTGACACTACTTCCAAAGCACTCTTGATACAAGACGAGTTGGCAAGATCAGATGAACTTTGTGAGCTTCAACAGCAAGAAGGTAGTTGCTGGAGTCAAGTTATAGTTGCATGCTTCTTTATATGTAGTCTCACAGTTTGATGTACACTAACACTTCCTATGTTCGTTGTTGGACTAGCACCTAGGCGCAAGAGGAAACAAACATCAAGAATAATGCTCGATAGGTTAACTAAATCTAGAGGAGGAAGAATGGAGATCCGCTTTGAGGCAGGTTTAAAAAGGCCATGTGATGCTACAGAGTCAGCCAAGTTAGTATCAGAGGCAGCGGTTACCGTTAGGTGTCATGTACGTATCCTCCCAACATGGATTCAGTACAGGAATGACAAAGACAAAACCCAGTTCAACACCTTCCTCGACCATTTATCTATAAGTATGGTTATGTATGGAAACTAGTAATATCGTCTTGCTCTGTCCCATACTTTCTAGTTTGCTGATAATGAGACTCCCATGATTTTCAACAAGTGAGGTTCAAGTTGTGTAACGCCCAAGATGTGATTCTATCCCAATCGCGTGATGAATTCATGATTGGGGCACAACCACATTTCGAGCGCATAGCAAGGTGGATATCATTACAACATACCATGTACAGAATAGATGAGAATACAAGATAAAGGCTTACACTTGCCACAAATTACATCATTCATACAACAATACATCAATACATGGCAACCATCATACAGAAGAGCAGGATCCGACTACGGATGAAATCAATGAAAAATAAGAACGACATCCACCCTGCTAATCCCAGGTTCCCCGACCCGGAACCAATCCCTTGATCTTAGAACAAGAAGAAGAAGAACTCGAAACAAGCAAGCATCACACTCGCATCATATCATCGCATTACCTGTACCTGCAACTGTTATTGTAGTAATTTGTGAGCCACGAGGACTCAGCAATCCCATTACCATGGGTATCGAGACTAGCAAAGCTTAATGGGTATGGAAGGGATAAGTGGTGAGGTTGCACCAAACGACTAAGCAATATATGGTGGCTAACTTACGAGTACAAGAGTAAGATGAGAAACTACGCAACGGTCGCAAACTAGTAATGATCAAGAAGTGATCCTGAACTACTTACGTTCAGACATAACCCAACTGTGTTCTCCTCTCGAACTTCCCTGAAAAGAGATAGTCACGGTTACGCACACGGTTGGTGTATTTTAATTGAGTTTACTTCAAGTCCTCTACAACCGGATATTAACAAATTCCCATCTGCCACATAACCGCGGGCACCGCTCCAGAAAGATGAAACCCTGCAGGGGTGTCCCAACTTAGCCCATGACAACCTCACGATCCGCGGAGACAATCCTCCATCGCGGGACACCCGATCAGAATCGGAATCCCGGTGCACAAGACATTTCGACAATGGTAAAACTAGTCCAGCAAAACCTCCCGATGCACTGACCTAGCCTGATAGGAGTTGTGCGGTCTCGTTCTCAGGGTACACCACATGAGCGAAGCATACATGTATATACCAAATACCCCAAGTTGCCAAGGGTCGGCCCTGCACGGTGCTCTAGTTTGGACCAACACTCATGTGGAGCACTGGCCCGGGGGTTGAATTAAGTCCACGGGGGCCGGCAAGTCCCTATGCAAGTTTTAGTTGTTATTAGGCAACTGTTAAAACCAATGTTGGGCCTTGCTGGAAGAGTTTTATTCAAAGTGAACTGTCAAGAGGGTCCCATACCCCTCATCGTGTTAGGGACGCAAAATCAGGGAACATAACATCGGTATGACGGAAACTAGGGCGGCAAGAGTGGAACAAAACACCAGGCATTGATACGTCTCAAACGTATCTATAATTTTTGATTGTTCCATGCTATTATATTATCTACTTTGGATGTTTAATGGGCTTTATTATACACTTCTATATTATTTTTGGGACTAACCTACTAACCCAAGGCCCAGTGCAAATTGTTGTTATTTGCCTATTTCAGTGTCTAGCAGAAAAGGAATATCAAACGGAATCCAAACGGAATGAAACCTTAGGGAGAGTTATTTTTGGAACAAACGTGATCCACGAGACTTGAAGTAGACGTCAAGAAAGAAGCGAGGAGGCCACGATGTAGGGAGGCATGCCCCCACCCTCGTGGGCCCCTCGCAGCTCCACCGATCTACTTCTTCCTCCTATATATATCCATATACTCCGAAAACATCCAGTAGCAACACGAAACCCTATTTCCAACGTCGCAACCTTCTGTACCGAAGAGATCCCATCTTGGGGCCTTTTCCGAAGCTCCGCCGGAGGGGGAATCGATCACGGAGGGCTTCTACATCAACACCATAGCCTCTCCGATTATGTGTGAGTAGTTTACCACAGACCTTCGGGTCCATAGTTATTAGCTAGATGGCTTCTTCTCTGTCTTTGGATCTCAATACAAAGTTCTCCATGATCTTCTTGGAGATCTATTCGATGTAATTCTTTTTGCTGCGTGTTTGTCGAGATCCAATGAATTGTGGGTTTATGATCAAGTTTATCTATGAACAATATTTGATTCTTCTCTGAAATCTTTTTTGTATGATTTGTTATCTTTGCAAGTCTCTTTGAATTATCAGTTTGGTTTGGCCTACTAGATTGATCTTTCTTGAAATGGGAGAAGTGCTTAGCTTTGGGTTCAATCTTGCAGTGTCCTTTCTCAGTGACAGTAGGGGCAGAAAGTCACATATTGTATTGTTGCCATCGAGGATAAAAAGATGGGGTTTATATCATATTGCTTGATTTTATCCCTCTACATCATGTCATCTTGCCTAATGCGTTACTCTATTCTTATGAACTTAATACTCTAGATGCATGCTGGATAGCGGTCGATATGTGGAGTAATAGTAGTAGATGCAGAATTGTTTCGGTCTACTTATCGCGGACGTGATGCCTCTATACATGATCATGCCTAGATATTCTCATAATTATGCACTTTTCGATCAATTGCTCGACAGTAATTTGTTCACCCACCGTAATACTTATGCTATCTTGAGAGAAGCCACTAGTGAAACCTATGGCCCCCGGGTCTATCTTTTATCATGTAAGTTTCCAATCTATTTCACTTTGCAATCTTTACTTTCAATCTATATCATAAAAATACGAAAAATATTTATCTTATTATCTCTATCAGATCTCACTCTCGTAAGTGACCGTGAAGGGATTGACAACCCTTTTATCGTGTTGGTTGTGAGGTTCTTATTTGTTTGTGCAGGTACGAGGGACTTGCGTGTAGTCTCCTACTGGATTGATACCTTGGTTCTCAAAAACTGTGGGAAATACTTACGCTACTTTGCTGCATCACCCTTTCCTCTTCAAGGGAAAACCAACGCAGTGCTTGAGAGAACCTTTGGGAAGACTTGGGGGAAGTTTTTTGGTTCTGTTTAGTAATAAATAATTCATCTAGACTCTGTTTAGATGTGGTTTATGCTTTTAATTAGTGTTTTTGCCAAGTAGAACCTTTGGGAAGACTTGGGGGAAGTTTTTGCGATCTTCCTGTAAAAAACAGAAACTTTAGCGCTCACGAGATTTGCTGCCATTTTTTACTGAACAGTGGGATTAGGTTGATTCTTTTTGAAGATGATTAATAGACAAATTACTAACGTCCACCAATTTATTTCAGAATTTTTGGGGTTGCATAAGTATTCGAAATCTACAGATTACTACACACTGTTCTGTTTTTGACAGATTATGTTTTCGTGTGTTGTTTGCTTATTTTGATGAATCTATGGCTAGTATCGGAGGGTATGAACCATAGACAAGTTGGAATACAGTAGGTTTAACACAAATATAAATAAAGAATGATTTCATTATAGTACCTTAAGTGGTGGTTTGTTTTCTTATACTAACGGAGCTCATGAGATTTTCTGTTGAGTTTTGTGTTCTGAAGTTTTCAAGTTTTGGGTAAAGATTTGATGGATTATGGAATAAGGAGTGGCAAGAGCCTAAGATTGGGGATTCCCAAGTCACCCCAAGGTAAAATTCAAGGACAACCAAAAGCCTAAGCTTGGGGATGCCCCGGAAGGCACCCCCTCTTTCGTCTTCGTTCATCGATAACTTTACTTGAGGTTATATTTTTATTCACCACATGATATGTGTTTTGCTTGGAGCGTCTTGTATGATTTGAGTCTTTGCTTTTTAGTTTACCACAATCATCCTTGTTGTACACACCTTTTGGGAGATACACACATGAATCAGAATTTATTAGAATACTCTATGTGCTTCACTTATATCTTTTGAGCTAGATAATTTTGCTCTAGTGCTTCACTTATATCTTTTAGAGCATGGTGGTGGTTTTATTTTATAGAAATTATTGATCTCTCATGCTTCACTTATATCATTCTGAGAGACCTTTAGAAAAGCATGGTAATTTTCTTTGGTTATAAAATTGGTCCTAATATGATAGGCATCCAGGATGGGTATAATAAAAAAAACTATCATAAAAAGTGCATTGAATACTATGAGAAGTTTGATACTTGATAATTGTTTTGAGATATAAAGATGGTGATATTAGAGTTGTGCTAGTTGAGTAGTTGTGAATTTGAGAAATACTTGTGTTGAATATTGCAAGTCCCGTAGCATGCACGTATGGTAACCGTTATGTAACAAATTTGAAACATGAGGTGTTCTTTGATTGTCTTCCTTATGAGTGGCGGTCGGGGACGAGCGATGGTCTTTTCTTACGTATCTATCCCCCTAGGAGCATGCGCGTAATTCTTGGTTTTTGATGACTTGTAGATTTTTGCAATAAGTATGTGAGTTCTTTATGACTAATGTTGAGTCCATGGATTATACGCACTCTCACCTTTCCATCATTGCTAGCCTCTTCGGTACCATGCATTGCCCTTTATCACCTGGAGAGTTGGTGCGAACTTCGTCGGTGCATCCAAACCCCGTGATATGATACACTCTATCACACATAAACCTCCTTATATCTTCCTCAAAACATCCACCATACCTACCTATTATGGCATTTCCATAGCCATTCCGAGATATATCGCCATGCAACTTTCCACCGTTTCATTTGTGACATGCTTCATCATTGTCATATTGCCTTGCATGATCATGTAGTTGACATCGTATTTGTGGCAAAGCCACCATGCATAATTTATCATACATGTCACTCTTGATTCATTTCCCTTCCCGGTACACCGCCGGAGGCATTCATATAGAGTCATATTTTGTTCTAGTATCGAGTTGTAATCATTGAGTTGTAAATAAATAGAAGTGTGATGATCATCATTAATAGAGCACTGTCCCAAATAAAAAAGGAAAGGCCAAATAAAAAAAGAAAGGCCCAAAAAATGAAAAAAAAATGAAAAAAAGAGAAATAAAAAGGGACAATGCTACTATCCTTTTTTCCACACTTGTGCTTCAAAGTAGCACCATGATCTTTATGATAGAGAGTCTCTTGTTTTGTCACTTTAATATACTAGTGGGAATTTTTCATTATAGAACTTGGCTTGTATATTCCAACAATGGGCTTCCTCAAATGCCCTAGGTCTTCGTGAGCAAGCAAGTTGGATGCACACCCACTTAGTTTCTTTTGTTGAGCTTTCACACATTTATAGCTCTAGTGCATCCGTTGCATGGAAATCCCTACTCCTTGCATTGACATCAATTGATGGGCATCTCCCTAGCCCGTTGATTAGCTGCGTCGATGTGAGACTTTCTCCTTTTTTGTCTTCTCCACATAACCCCCATCATTATATTCTATTCCACCCATAATGCTATATCCATGGCTCACGCTCATGTATTGCGTGAAAACTGAAAAAAGTTTGAGATTACTAAAGTATGAAACAATTGCTTGGCTTGTCATCGGGGTTGTGCATGATGAGAGCATTCTTGTGTGACGAAAATGGAGCATGATCAAACTATATGATTTTGTAGGGATGAACTTTCTTTGGCCATGCTATTTCGAGAAGACATGATTGCTTAGTTAGTATGCTTGAAGTATTATTATTTCTATGTCAATATTAAACTTTTGTCTTGAATCCCTCAGATCTGAATATTCACGCCACAATAAATAAAATTACATTGAGAATTATGCTAGGTAGCATCCCACATCAAAAATTCTATTTTTATCATTTACCTACTCGAGGACGAGCAGGAATTAACCTTGGGGATGCTTGATACGTCTCCAACGTATCTATAATTTTTGATTGTTCCATGATATTATATTATATTTTTTGGATGTTTAATGGGATTTATTACACTCTTTTATATTATTTTTGGGACTAACCTACTAACCCAAGGCCCCATGCAAATTGTTGTTTTTTGCCTATTTCGGTGTTTCGCAGAAAAGGAATATCAAATGGAATCCAAACGGAATGAAACCTTCGGGAGAGTTATTTTTGGAACAAACATGATCTAGGGGACTTGGAGTAGATGTCAAGGAAGAAGCGAGGAGGCCACGAGGCAGGGAGGCATGCCTGCCCCCCTGGGCGCGCCCCCTACCCTCGTGGGCCCCTCGCAGCTCCACCGACCTACTTCTTCCTCCTATATATCCATATACCCCAAAAACATCCAGGAGCAGCACGAAACCTTATTTCCACCGCCACAACCTTCTATACCCAAGAGATCCCATCTTGGGGCCTTTTCCGTAGCTCCGCCGGAGGGGGAATCGATCACGGAGGGCTTCTACATCGACACCAAAGCCTCTCCGATGATGTGTGAGTAGTTTACCACAGACCTTCGGGTCCATAGTTATTAGCTAGATGGCTTCTTATCTCTCTTTGGATCTCAATACAAAGTTCTCCTCGATCCTCTTGGAGATCTATTCGATGTAATTCTTTTTGCGGTGTGTTTGTCGAGATCCGATGAATTGTGGGTTTATGATCAAGTTTATCTATGAACAATATTTGATTCTTCTCTGAAATCTTTTATCTATGATTTGTTATCTTTGAAAGTCTCTTCAAATTATCAGTTTGGTTTGGCCTACTAGATTGATCTTTCTTGCAATGGGAGAAGTGCTTAGCTTTGGGTTCAATCTTGTGGTGTCCTTTCCCAGTGACAGCAGGGGCAGCAAGGCACGTATTGTATTGTTGCCATCGAGGATAAAAATATGGGGTTTATATCATATTGCTTGAGTTTATCCCTCTACATCATGTTATCTTGCCTAATGCGTTACTCTGTTCTTATGAACTTAATACTCTAGATGCATGCTGGATAGCGGTCGGTGTGTGGAGTAATAGTAGTAGAGGCAGAATCGTTTCGGTCTACTTATTGTGGATGTGATGCCTATATACATGATCATGCCTAGATATTCTCATAATTATGCACTTTTCGATCAATTGCTCAACAGTAATTTGTTCACCCACCGGAATACTTATGCTATCTTGAGAGAAGCCACTAGTGAAACCTATGGCCCCCGGGTCTATCTTTTATCGTATAAGTTTCCAATCTATTTTACTTTGCAATCTTTAATTTCAATCTATATCATAAAAATACCAAAAATATTTATCTTATTATCTGTATCAGATCTCACTCTCGTAAGTGACCATGAAGGGATTGACAACCCCTTTATCGCGTTGGTTGCAAGGTTCTTATTTGTTTGTGCAGGTACGAGGGACTTGCGTGTAGTCTCCTACTGGATTTATACCTTGGTTCTCAAAAACTGAGGGAAATACTTACGCTACTTTGCTGCATCATCCTTTCGTCTTCAAGGGAAAACCAACGCAGTGCTCAAGAAGTAGCAGGCATAAGGCCGAGCCTTCCACCCTTTACCAAGTATATAGATGCATTAATTAAATAAGAGATATTGTGATATCCCATGATATCCATGTCCCAACATGGAACAACCTGCACCTGCAACTAGCAACGCTGTAAGAGGGGCTGAGCAAAGCGGTAACATAGCCAAACAAAGGTTTGCTAGGAAGGGTTAAAAAGGTTAGAGGCTATCATGGCAATTTGGGAGGCTTGATGAACAACTGGTAGGTAGCACGACATAGCGATAGCATTGGGACAACTAGCATAGCAAAGATAGTAGTGAGATCCAAGGTGACGGTCATCTTGCCTGAAATCCTGCTAGGAAGAAGACCGAATCCTTGAAGAAGAAGATGAACCAACGTAGTTGAACGGATCCTCACAATCGCAATGTAACCAAAAGGAGAAGCCCAACCGGAAAGAAGCAAATGACATAGTAAACATGCAAGCATAATCATGGAATGATGCACAATCAAGTATGATGCATGTCCGGTTTAATGAGGCATGGAAAAGTGCAACAAACTAAACTACAAATTAAGTGGAGCTCAATATGCGACGAGTTGCATATTGACGAAACACCACATTTCAATTGTTTAGTTCACTCTAGTTTATGTGTCCAACAATATTAAATGTTGTTAAACATAGTAAGAGGTGAAGCATAACAAAACTATCTATCTAGGCAAGTTTAAATGAGGTCGGAACAACAAGCAACAATTCCAGAAAATCCCCATATGCATATTTCGAATTTGGTACTGTTCTGCCCTATACACAATTTTAATGTTTTTAAACATGCAAACTAAGTGCACCAAGTGAAACTATCCATTTTTCACCCCATTTACATATAAAGTTTATTAAATTCGGAGCTACGGTTACTTTGTTATGAAATAAATCATTTTAGAAAGTTATTTATGGAAATTTAATCAAACAGCAAGTTAAACATTTTAAACATGGATGAGAGCAGCATATTATGAAAGTAAATGAAAAACTAAGCATTTTTACATATATAAAACATTTTAAACCGATGCATGGTTCGTGAGTTATTAAATGCATGAAGCTTAGGGTGTTTTCTGCAAATCTGGTAAACTCTGGATAAATGGACAAATTTGCAGCACATAGATAAAAACAACTATGGGCTGAAACTACACAGGCTGGTCCTACAGAGGGGGCTACGGGGAAGCTCACTGATACGTCTCCAACGTATCTATAATTTATGAAGTATTCATGTTATTATATTATCCATCTTAGATGTTTTATATGCATTTATATCCTATTTTATATGATTTTTGGGACTAACCTGTTAATCTAGAGCCCAGTGTCAGTTTCTGGTTTTCCCTTGTTTTTGAGTATTGCAGAAAAGGAATACTAAACGGAGTCCAATTGACGTGCCAATTTGCGATGACTTTTTATGGAACAAAAGAAGCCCCGGGAGTAAAAGAGTTGGGCCAGAAGAGTCCCGAGCCATCCACGAGGGTGGGGGGCGCGCCCCACCCCACTGGGCATGGGCCCCTATCTCGTGGACGACTCGGAGACCCCCCTGACGTGAAACCGATGCCAAAAAATCCTATAAATACAGAAACCCCTAGAAAATAACCTAGATCAGAAGTTCCACCGCCGCAAGCCTCTGTAGCCATGAGAAATCAATCTAGGCCCTCTCTGGCACCCTGCCGAAGGGGGCCATCATCACCGGAGGCCATGGAGGACGATCTTGGAGGGGCCATCATCGCCATGAAGGCCAAGATCCAGAGGGAGAACCTCTTCCCATCCACGGGGGAGGCCATGGAGGAGGAAGCACAAGGGGGAGAACCTCTCCTCCTCTCTCTCTCGGTGGCACCGAAGTGCCATCGGGAGGGGAATCATCGCCGCGGTGATCGTCTTCATCAACATCACCATCATCATCTCTTTTACGCGGTCCACTCCCACACCCCGCTGTAATCCCTACTTGAACATGGTGCTTTATGCCACATATTATGATCCAATGATGTGTTGCCATCCTATGATGTTTTGAGTAGATATCCTTTGTCTTTGGGTTGATTGATGATCTATATTGGTACAAGTTGTATGTTTTATTTTGGTGCAATCCTATTGTGCCCTCCGTGTCACACAAGCGTGAGGGATTCCTGCTGTAGGATGTTGCAATACGTTCATGATTCACTTATAGTGTGTTGCTTGAGTGACAGAAGCATAAACCCGAGTAGGGGGCTTGTTGCGTATGGGATAAAGGGGACTTGATGCTTTAATGCTATGGTTGGGTTTTACCTTAATGATCTTTAGTAGTTGCGGATGCTTTCTAGAGTTCCAATCATAAGTGCATATGATCCAAGAAGAGAAATTATGTTAGCTTATGCCTCTCCCTCATATGAAATTGCAATGATGACTATCGGTCTTGTTTACAATTACCTAAGACAATTCCGCACACCGATCAACCATTATTCCACACTCTCTATTTATAATATTTAGTAATATATTCTAAATTTATGATAACAGCCCCTACTTTTATATTTTATCTCTCTGATACCATGCAAAGTTATCCTCTCCATACCCACAACGTATTTTTATTTCTCGTTTCTAGTTGGAAGCAAATGTTCGGTGTACGTAGAGTCGTATCAGTGGCAGATAGAGCTTGAGAGAATATTGATCTTACCTTTAGATCCTTGTGGGTTCGACACTCCATACTTATCACTTCCACCATTGGGAATTGCTACGATGATTCCCTGCACTTGCGGATTATCAAGCTCTTTTCTGGCGCCGTTGCCGGGGAGCAATAGCATGAGGTTGATATTCTTGTGTATGCTTGTTTGCTTTCTTCACTAAGTAGATTTTGTTTTTGCCTTTTTGTTTCTGTTTAGTTGTTGGTGAAACATAAAAAAATTAAAGAATGAAAATACAAAAAAAATACTTGCCTCTCATGCCTAAAAAGTTTTTCAATAAGACAAGTGATTGGAAGATTATGCATTGAAGAAATGAGGGTCGACCTTGAGCACTTGTGTTCATGCTCCTGGAAACAATGTAAAAAAATTCATGGAAGCTTCTCTGAAAATAATTATCCACCTGTATATATCCATTGTATTATAAAAATAACATGCCAAGCTTCGGTTTTAGGATGATTAGATTCCTTGTTTAGTTTGTGCAGTACAGAAATAGGAACTTTGGCTGTAGCGCGTGATTTTACATTTTTTACTGGAAAGTCAAATGGGTCTGAAACTTTTTGCACATTAATTCTGTACAAATGTTTTAAATTGTCATAATTTTTTTAATTTTTTGGAGTTACAGAAGTTTACTAAACTTCCATATTACTACAGACTGTCCTGTTTTTGACAGATTCTGTTTTCTATGAGTTGTTCGCTTATTTTGATGAATCTATGGGTAGTATTGGGGGGTACGAACCATGGTGAAGTTTTAATACAGTAGATATAGTTCTAATATGAAATTGTAATAAGTTTGTGACAGTACCTAAAGGTAGCGATTTGCTTTATTTACACTAAAGGATCTCACAAAGTTTTTGTTAAAGTTTTGTGTGGATGAAGTGTTCGAAGATCGAGGAGCTATCTGTAACATCCCAAAATTCTAAATTTTGGAATGTTATATTAAATAGATAGATTTGATTGATTGTTTGATTGTGGTGTGGTTGCTTGTGTGAAATTGAGTGAAATTCAAAAAAAATTGAAAGTTAAATGAGAGGGAATAAAAGGACTTTCCCAAAATTTCATTTTTCATTTATGATCTCCATGAATTCAAATTCTTTTCATCACAAAACCCTGGAGTGAAGATTATGACTTCTTCCATTTAATTAAATGAAAGGGGTTTTTGAAAAGATTTTAATTCTATTTGGAAATAGTTTCCAATTCAGAAACTTTAAGCAACCTACTGATTTTCATGAGAGAAGATAAAATGACTTCTTCAAAACATATGAAATATGAGTTGGGAGTTCCGAAGAATCAAATTTGAAGTCCTTTTGAAATTATTTTCAAATTGGAGTTATTTGGGTTTTATTCAAATTATTTTTCTCCAAAAATAAAATATATGGAAAATAGGGTAAAATGATTCCCTACATCGGAAAATTGGAGAGAAATAAATTCGAAGTCATTTTGGTATTTTTTTAAATGATTTTTATTGGATTTTATTAGAGTAGTAGCACTGTTTGATTTATTTGAAATTTTGTGGATTTTATTTGATGCTAGAAAAATGTTCTTGTCATAGAAAATCTTTTTATGAAAACTTTGATATATTATATGCCTATATAATATTTTTATTTATTTTATTTTTGTTTCTCTGGAAAATCTTTATTTAAAAAAACTTCTCCTGACTGGGCCGGCCCAGCTCCAGCCAGACCCAGCCTAGCTGTGTCACGCCGCACCGCCCCCAAGCTTGGGATGGAGTCCCGAGCATCGCCGCCGCCAGCCGGATTCCGGTCGGACTCCGCGTCTGCCTCCCGCCCCCTCCTCCACGCAACCCTACGCCGCCTTCCCGCCTATTTAACCCGAAACCCCGGCCCCCTCTCTCTCCCTCCTCGCGCCGCACCGCCACCGCAGATCCCGCTGCCGCGCTGCCTGTCGCCACCGCCGCGCTGCACTTCCCCGCCGCCGCCGCTGCTGCCTGCTTGTGCCGCCATCGCTCGCCAACGCCACCGCCCCGCCTCGCCTCTCTTCGCCCGCAGCTGCCCCGCGCCCCCGCCGTCGCCGGAGTTCATCGCCGCCGTCGCCGATTTTATACGCCGAAACCGCCATGGACCGGTATAAACCAAACCCTAGATCGGTTTCCTAGTTTTTCTTGGTTTCCTTTAAAAAACCCGGCTTTTATTTTTAGTCTATTTATATAGAGAATGTTCGCCATTTAGACCTCTATGAAGAACGGTTTTCGTCGGTTTAGGTTCTGTAACGAGCATCCGCTCGATAGATTTTTCTTTTTCTTTTTAATTTCGGCCAGGGACCTATCCGTAGTGTTTTTTATAGATTAGTCCCTAGTCTTAAAACGATCACTACTTTTTTCTCGTTAGTCGGAATTAGATGAAACCAACACCCACTTCTTCATTATGATCTCTTCTATCCACTAAAACAACTTAAACATGTTTTTGAAAGATTTAAAATTTGAATTCAAACAGATTTGAATCTGAACTTCGTTTGATCATAACTTGAGTTTCGTAGCTCCGTTTGAGTTGATTCTTTTTGCAAATTAAAGCTCTTGACCTAAACTTTCTGATAAGGCCAAATACACTTAATTTTGGTACTATTAGAAATTGTTTTATGTTTCAAGATTTATTTGCTTGGTTTTGATGTTTTCCGAATTGTCTTCTTCGTTCTTTCTGATCTTTTCCATGATTGCTTATGTGTGGTTACTATTGCTTGCTCACGATAGATTGACCGAAGTGTGATGAGTAGAACTATCAGGAATTATGAGTGCGAATCATCTTCATCAACAGTACAAGGCAAGTTCACACTTTGATCATATCCCTTTATACCCAGTTTTTATGCATTAGTTTCAACCTACACTGCATGGTTAGGACTTGATAACATGTGGGTATTGGGAAGTAGTTGATGAGGTAGGAACCTATTGTCTTGCATTCAACCATGGGAGTTACTACGTTATGCTTACTGCTATGCTATGCTCATAGACGTGGATTGGTTGAGTGTATTCATGACAGATGTGAGAGTTATCATTAAGGGTTAACTTAAGGTGGCTACTTTAATACACATCTGGGTGGAATGGTAGGGGCACCCTGGAGCACCCAGTGGTTTGCCCGGGCACCTGGAGAACCCAGTGCTTGCCCAAGGGGATCCCGGAGGACCCGTGTGATCACCTTATGGAATGCCACCTAGGCTCAAAGGGATCATAAGATTATTCATGCTAGAAACTTCCGTGCGCAGCCACAAGCCATTATGGGCTCTGGCATAGTTGAGTAAGTTGTGTGAGCTCTTGAAGAGGTGGACTAGCAGATGTAGGGGAATTGTAGGTGTACCGGTCTGCCCGGAGTAAAGAGTTAATGCTTCTGAAAGACTGTCTCTCGGTCATCTGTTTCTCAAACATCATGTAGTGCGAGAAATCCAACGGAGGAGATCGAGTCTTGTGGGGAAAAGTGTGCAAACCTCTGCAGAGTGTATAAACTAATCATGGTTAGCTGTGTCCCCGGTTATGGACGTCTTGAGTCTCTGGTTCTTGAATTATGATGTTGATCTCAACACTTTATTTAATTAATTTGATGAGGTTAATGATTAGTATTTTGGGATTGAGTTGGAGGAACCTTCTCAATATTTATCAACCAACTTTGTAGTTAAATAAAATATGTTCCTTTAATGTAGGGAAAAATTGGCTTTTCACACAAACACTATACCCATAGAGCTTTTCCACCAGCCAAATATGCATGTAGTGATAGCCTTTATTCATCATTATCCTATGGTCTAAATTTGCCAGTACATTCAATGTACTGACCCTTTGTGGCTGCAACGTCTCATGTTGCAGGAATCTTACGACGAGTAAGTGATACGTTAGGATTATGATTTCTACACTCAGCTTTGTCATTGGTGATGATGGGAATCCACAACCTTGTTGTTACTTCCGCTATTTGGTTTGAGGTAATAGTATTTACGTTACTTTATACATGTGATTTACCTCTATTATAAATCCTCGAGTACTGTGTGTGTCAGCATACCGATCCGGGGATGACACTTAAGCACAGAGATTTGACCATCTGAGGTCGGGTCGCTACACTATCAATATGAGAAGAATAAAGAGAGGCAAGAGCTCAAGCTTGGGGATGCCCAAGGCACCCCAAGTAAATATTTCAAGGATACTCAAGCATCTAAGATTGGGGATGCCCCGGTTGGCATCCCATCTTTCTTCTTCAACAATTATTGGTATACCTTGGTTTTTGTTTTGTTCACATAATTTGTGTCCTTTTTGTTTTTGTTTTTCCTTTAAGAACTATGCTAGTATGAGATAGCCCTTTATTGATTTATAGAATACTTCATGTGCTTCACTTATATCTTTTAAGTATGATCTTATAGAATTGCTCTTTGTGATTCACTTAAATCTTTTGAGTATGGTTTTATAGAATGCTTCATGTGCTTCACTTATATATTTTGAGCTTGGATATTGGTTAGTCTATATTAATTGTAGAATGCTCCATGAACTTCACTTATATCTTTTGGAGTGTGAATAATACTATCATCTAAAGTGGATTTAGAAGAAGTTTGCTCCCACTATTCCAAATGAGGAGAATTTTGCGTATGTGGAGACTAGTGAAATTTATATGCTTGTAGATCATGAACAGAATGCTTTATGTGCTGGTTATATTGTTGAACTCATTCATGATGCTACTGAAAATTATTATGAGGGAGTAATACATGCTTGTAGGAGTTGCAATAATATCAAGTTTCCTCTCTATGTGCTTAAAGTTCTGAAGTTATACTTGTTTTGCCTTCCTATGCTAGTTGATTCTTGTTCCCATAAATTGTGTGCTCACAAAATCCCAAGGCATAGGAAGTGGGTTCGGTTTAAATGTGCTAGTAATATTCTTCATGATGCTCTCTTTATCTTTCAATTCTTATCTTTTATGTGAGCATCATTAAAATCATCATGCCTAGCTAAAAGGCATTAAGGAAAAGCGCTTGTTGGGAGACAACCCAATATTTACCCTTACTATTTTTGTGTATTTTCATGATTAAGCTACTGTATTAATCATGTATTATATATTTTGTTTCAATAAAGTGCCAAGTAAGACCTTTGGGAAGACTTGGGTGAAAGTTAATGTGATCTTGCTGTAAAAAACAGAAACTTTGCGCTCATGAGATTAGCTGTCATTTTTTTTATAGAAGAGTGCGATTGAGTTGATTTTTTTTCAGAAGATTAATAGACAAATTCCTCACGTCCACCAATTTATTTAATAATTTTCGGAGTAGCAGAAGTATGGTTAGTGTTCAGATCATTACATACTGTTCTGTTTCTGACAGATTCTGTTTTCATTGCATAGTTTGCTTGTTTTCTAGTTTCTATGGCTCATATTTCTCAATATAAATTGTAGAAATGATATGGTATAGTAGGAATTGTGTGAGAACAATTATGAACTTTGTCTTCAACAGTACCAAAGTGAATTGTTTACTCTTTATCATACTAACCTATCTCACAAAGTTCTGTTAAGTTTTGTGTGATTGAAGTTTTCAAGCTTTGGGTGAGATGTCGATATGAGGAGAATAAGGAGTGTAAATACCCTAAGCTTAGGGATGCCCAAGGCACTCCAAGGTAATATTCAAGGAAGACTCAATCGCCTAAGCTTGGGGATGCCCCGGAAGGCATCCCCTCTTTCGTCTTCAAAACTATCGGTATACCTTACTCGGAGCTATATTTTTATTCGTCACATGATATGTGTTTTGCTTGGAGCATATTTTCAATTTTATTTGATGTTTGAATAAAATCATTGGATCTGAAATCTTTGATGAAAAAGAATCATCCCATGTCTAGTTAATTATTTGACTAATCAGTGTTATTCACTTATATCTTTTTGGAGTAGTTTGTCATTTACTCACGTGCTTCACATATATCCTATGAGTAAATGGTTGAATGAATTGAATATCATAAATTTGAATTTATATACGTTTCATATGCTTACAACATGGGGAATAATGACTTCACACATAATAAGTATAGGTAGTAAACTTATTGGAAGTTAGCAAACGCAGAATTGGTCACTTGAACAATTCATGAGAGAATATTGAAGGAAGAGGGATTTCACATATAAATATACTATCTTGGAAATCTTTTGTAATTGTGAGCACTCATTAAAATATGACATGCTAAAAGGTTGATGTTGGACAAGGAAGACAACTTAATGGGTTATGTTTTCCTATATCCGAAACGTTATATTGTCTTGGATCATCCAACATGTTGAGCTTGCCTTTCCCTCTCATGCTAGCCAAATTCTTTGAACCAAGTAGAGATACTACTTATGCCTCCAAACATTCCTTAAACTAGTTTTGCCATGAGAGTCCACCATACCTACCTATGGATTGAGTAAGATCCTTCAAGTAAGTTGTCATCGGTGCATGCAATAAAAATTGCTCCCTAAATATGTATGATCTATTAGTGAGAAGAAAATAAGCTTTATACGAACTTGTGATAGGGAAGAAATAAAAGCGACGGACTGCATAATAAAGGTGTCTATCACAAGAGGCAATATAAAGTGACGTTCTTTTGCATTAAGATTTTGTGCATTCAACCATAAAAGCGCATGACAACCTCTGCTTCCCTCCGCGAAGGGCCTATCTTTTACTTTTATCTTCTACCCTTATACAAGAGTCATGGTGATCATCACCTTTCCTGTTTACACTTTTTCCTTTGGAAAGGACTTTGTGTTGGAGCGCTCTGCATATATATATCCACTTGGATGTAGGTTCTCATAAATTATTATTGTTGACATTACCCTTGAGGTAAAAGGTTGGGAGGTGAAACTATAAGCCCCCATCTTTCTCTGTGTCCAATTAAAACTTTGAACCCATAAATATCACATGAGTGTTAGCAATTGTGAAAGATTAAATGATAGTTGAGTATGTGGAGTTTGCTGAATCAAAGCTCTTACATAGACCCTTCCCGAAAATAAGATGAATTGCAATTGTTTGATGACTAAGGGCACGGTTTGTTAGTTTTCAAGAAAGTTTATGATCTATACTTTAACATGTGAATAGCTTGTTACTTGAAATGAGAAGTTTTATGAATTGAGCTACTGTTATGATATATAATGATGCTAAAAAAAGTGATTGAAACTATCATTGATCAAACTTAAGAACTTGCTAGCATTATGATAACCCACAAGTATAGGGGATCGCAATAGTTTTCGAGGGTAGAGTATTCAACCCAAATTTATTGATTCGACACAAGGGGAGCCAAAGTATATTCTCAAGTATTAGCAGCTGAGTTGTCAATTCAACCACACCTGGAAACTTAATATCTGCAGCAAAGTGTTTAGTAGCAAAGTAATATGATAGTGGTGGTAACGGTGGCAAAAGGTAACGGTAGCAAAAGTAATATTTTTGGTGTTTTATAGTGATCGCAACAGAAAAGTAAATAAGCGAAGAATAGTATATAGAAAGCTCGTAGGCATTGGATCGGTGATGGAGAATTATGCCGGATGCGGTTCATCATGTAACAGTCATAACATAGGGTGACACAGAACTACTCCAGTTCATCAATGTAATGTAGGCATGTATTCCGAATATAGTCATACGTGCTTATGGAAAAGAACTTGCATGCCATCTTTTATCCTACCCTCCCGTGGCAGCGGGGTCCTAGCAGAAACTGAGGGATATTAAGGCCTCCTTTACTAGAGTACCGGACCAAAGCATTAACACATAGTGAATACATGAACTCCTCAAACTACGGTCATCACCGGGAGTGGTCCTGATTATTGTCACTTCGGGGTTGCCGGATCATAACACATAGTAGGTGACTATAGACTTGCAAGATAGGATCAAGAACTCACATATATTCATGAAAACATAATAGGTTCTGATCTAAATCATGGCACTCAGGCCCTAGTGACAAGCATTAAGCATAGCAAAGTCATAGCAACATCAATCTCAGAACATAGTGGATAGTAGGGATCAAACCCTAACAAAACTAACTCAATTACATGATAAATCTCATCCAACCCATCACCGTCCAGCAAGCCTATGATGGAATTACTAACGCACGGCGGTGAGCATCATGAAATTGGTGATGGAGGATGGTTGATGATGACGACGGCGACGACGGATTCCCCTCTCCGGAGCCCCGAATGGACTCTAGATCAGCCCTCCCGAGAGAGTTTAGGGCTTGGCAGCGGCTCTGTATTGTAAAACGCGATGAATCCTTCTCCTCTAGTTTTTTGTCCCCAAAAGTGAATATATGGAGTCCAGGTTGAGGTCGGTGGAGCATCAGGGGGCCCACGAGGCAGGGGGGCGCCCAGGGGGGCAGGGCGCCCCCACCCTCGTGGATAGGTGGGACATCCCTTGACGTGGATCTTCCTTCCAATCTTCATTATATGTTCCATAATAATGCCCTGTTGATTTTCAGGTCATTCTGAGAACTTTTATTTTTGCACAAAAATAACACCATAGCAATTCCGCTGAAAACAACGTCAGTCCGGGTTAGCTCCATTCAAATCATGCAAGTTAGAGTCCAAAACAAGGGCAAAAGTGTTTGGAAAAGTAGATACGACGGAGACGTATCAACTCCCCTAAGCTTAAACCTTCGCTTGTCCTCAAGCAATTCAGTTGATAAACTGGAAGTGATAAAGAAAAACTTTTACAAACTCTGTTTGCTCTTTTTATTGTAAATATGTAAAGCCAACATTCAAGTTTTCAGCAAAGATTATGAACTAACCATATTCACAATAACATTTAGGTCTCATGTTTACTCATATCAATGGCATAATCAACTAGCAAGCAATAATAATAAATCTCGGATGACAACACTTTTTGAAAACAATCATGGTATGATATAACAAGATGGTATCTCGCTAGCCCTTTCTGAGACCGCAAAACATAAATGCAGAGCACCTTTAAAGATCAAGGACTGACTAGAGATTGTAATTCATGGTAAAAGAGATCCAGTCAAGTCATACTCAATGTAAACTAATCAGTAATGAATGCAAATGACAGAGGTGCTCTCCACCTGGTGCTTTTTAATAAGAGGGTGATGACTCAACATATAAGTAAATAGATAGGCCCTTCGCAGAGGGAAGAAGGGATTTGTAGAGGTGCCAGAGCTCGATTTTGAAATAGATATGAATAATATTTTGAGCGGCATACTTTCGTTGTCAACATAACAACCAAGAGATGGCGATATCTTCCATGCTACACACATTATAGGCGGTTCCCAAATAGAATGGTAAAGTTTATACTCCCCCTCCACCAACAAGCATCAATCCATGGCTTGCTCGAAACAACGAGTGCCTCCAACTAACAATAGTCCTGGGGGAGTTTTGTTTGCAATTATTTTGATTTGATTTGCATAAAGCATGGGACTGGGCATCCCATTGACCAGCCATTTTCTCGTGAGTGAGGAGCAGAGTCCACTCCTATTGAGAATAACCCGCCTAACATGGAAGATACGGACAGCCCTAGTTGATACATGAGCTATTCGAGCATAGAAAATAGAATGTTTATTTGAAGGTTTAGAGTTTGGCACATACAAATTTACTTGGAACGGCAGGTAGATACCGTATATAGGTAGGTATGGTGGACTCATATGGAATAACTTTGGGGTTTATCGAATTGGATGCACAAGCAGTATTCTCGCTTAGTACAGGTGAAGGCTAGAAAAAGATTGGGAAGCGACCAGCTAGAGAGTGACAACAGTCATGAACATGCATTAAAATTAATTAACACCGAATGCAAGCATGAGTAGGATATAATGCACCACGAACATAAATATTGTAGAGGCTATGTTGATTTTGTTTCAACTACATGCGTGAACATGTGCCAAGTCAAGCCACTGGAATCGTTCAAAGGAGGATACCACCCCATCATACGACTTCACAACCATCTTAATAGCATGTTGGCACGCAAGGTAAACCATTATAAGCTCCTAGCTAATTAAGCATGGCACAAGCAACTATAATCTCTAATTGTCATTGCAAACATGTTCATTCATAATAGGCTGAATCAGGAACGATGAACTAATCATATTTACAAAAACAAGAGAGGTCGAGTTCATACCAGCTTCTCTCATCTCCATCAGTCCACCATATATCGTCATAATTGCCTTTCACTTGCACGACCGAACGATGTGAATAATAGTAATAGTGCACGTGCATTGGACTAAGCTGGAATCTGCAAGCATTCAATAAACAGGAGAAGACAAGGCAATATGGGCTCTTGGTTAAATCAACGATAATGCATATAAGAGCCGCTTTAACATTTTCATTATGGTCTTCTCCACTCGACCCCCAAAGGAAAGAAAAGAAATAAAAGTATTTACACGGGAAAGCTCCCAACAAGCAAAAGAAGAACGAGAAATCTTTTTGGGTTTTCTTTTTAATTACTACTACAAGCATGGAAAGTAAACTAATTAAAAGCTACAACTAATTTTTTTTGTTTTTCTTAAGGTTTATTAAACACACAAGAAGAAAGCATAAAAAGAGAAAATAAACTAACATGGATATTACAGTGAAAGAGTATGAGCTCCGACATCTAGCCATGAGTGTGTGAACATAAATGTAATGTCGGTGGGAAATACGTACTCCCCCAAGCTTAGGCTTTTTGCCTAAGTTGGTCTATTGCCACGGATGGCCTGGCAGATATCCAAAGTTGTAGTTGGGGTCGTACTGAGATGGATACTCAGATTGCCACTAGCTGGCAATCACCTCCGGATCCCACTGGTAATCAGACTGTCGTGGAGGATCAAATTGTGGTTCTGGCTCTGGCTCTGTAGCTGATGTAGGGTTCCGGTAGGCGTGAATGGCCTCCAACAGATCAAGGTACTTGCGTACAGATAAATCAAACAAGGAAGGAGCAGGCAGGGTAATAGTCTCAGGATGATGTTTATCAAAGAACAATTTGTATTTAAGCTCCCTTTCCCTATTCTTTACAATAAAATCATGCGCTACCATACTCTTATAATCTAAATAAACAGTAGGCAGCAATTTTTCTTCCTTTTCATAGTGCCTAATAGGTATGTTATAGTATGCAGCAAGGCGTGAAGCATAGACACCTCCAAAGATGGGGCCCTTTGTATGGTTCAGACTTAACTGTTTGGCAATAATAACGCCCATACTAACAGAGTCGTCATAGAATAAACCATGGAACAAAATAATAATATCAGAAACACTAAGGTTTCCATAGTTTCCGCGACCAATTAAGCAATGACTAGAAAATATTGCAAAGTAGCGTAAAACAGGAAAATGTATGCTAGTGATTCTTGCATCGGAAACTTTCCTAGTTTCCCCTACAGTAATAGTGTCAATAAACCCGTCCACATCTCTACGATGTGGTTCCTCGAAGCTACCCTCGAAAGATATTTTGCAAACCCTGCAAAATTCATATAGTGACATCTTCTTAACCACATCATATAAATGAAACTCTACTGAAGTAGGTGATTCCTTATGATAATAGTAGAAGTTTTGCACAAAAGTATTAGTGAGTAAGATATATTGTTCGTGTTGGTCGCAGAGGAAGTCGGTGAGGCCTGCATTCTTAGCCAATTTATAAAAATCATCATAAATCCTGGCTGCTCTCAAGAAATCATTGGAAGGCCATTCACACGGCCGAACCTCCGTGGTGCAAGGCAAATTATATCTGGGCCTCTCTGTTTCTTCATTTTGCTTTTCCTTCGAGCTTCGGCTCGATGAGCCCCTCAAAATCTCTTCATTATTTTCTGAAAAATTCTGAAATTTTTAGTAACTTCAAATAAAAGTGAACCAAGCTTAACAAAATTGATAGGAACTACTCCTACAAGTGCCTAGGACCTATATCATGCATTAGAACTACTTGGAACCATATAAATTTGACATGCAAGCTCAAGAACATGGTCACCTAGGCAGCACAATTTTGCAATGAATAAAGTACTAGAACAAAAACTAATTGGACCAATGGAGGAGTCACATACCAAGGAACAGTCCCCCAAAGAAGTTTTGTGAGAGGTGCTTTGAGCAAGGAGATCGAAAATCGCAGCAAAATGAGCTAGAACCCGTGCTTTAGCTGGATGGTGATTTCTTTGGGAGGAAGGAGAAGTGTGTGGGTGTAGGAATAAGTGGAGGGGAGCCACCATGGGTCCATAAGGTAGGGGCGCGCCTGGGGGGTGGGCGCGCCCTGGACCCTCGTGGCCAGGTGCTTGCTCCCCCTGATGTGTTCTCAGTGCCAGATATTCTCAAATATTCCAAAAAAAATCATATTAAATTGGCAGGGCATTTGGAGAACTTTTATTTTCGGGGTATTTTTATATTGCATGGATAATTCAGAAAACTGACAGAAAATACTATTTTTATGTTATTTCAACTAAATAATAGAAATTAAAAGGAGGGTACAGAAGGTTGTGCTTTCTAACTTCATCCATCTCATGCTCATCAAAAGGAATCCACTAACAAGGTTGATCAAGTCTTGTTAGAAAACTCATTTCGAGTAACATGAAACCGGAGAAATTTCGAATGACACTATGTTACCTCAATGGGGATATGCACATCCCCAACAATATGAATATCATATTTCTTCTTGACAGTAGGAAGAGGAAATTCAAAACCTCCAAAACTAATCGATGGAATTTTTCCAATAGAATTGATACTGTGGACTTGAGGTTGTTTCCTCGGAAAGTGTACTGTATGCTCATTACCATTAACATGAAAAGTGACATTGCCTTTGTTGCAATCAATAACAGCCCCTGCAGTATTCAAAAAAGGTCTTCCAAGAATAATAGACATACTATCGTCCTCGGGAATATCAAGAATAACAAAGTCCGTTAAAATAGTAACGTTTGCAACTACAACAGGCACATCCTCACAAATACCGACAGGTATAGCAGTTGATTTATCAGCCACTTGCAAAGATATTTCAGTAGGTGTCAACTTATTCAAATCAATTCTAAGATATAAAGAGAGTGGCATAACACTAACACCGGCTCCAAGATCACATAAAGCAGTTTTAACATAGTTTCTTTTAATGGAGCATGGTATAGTTGGTACTCCGGGATCTCCTAGCTTCTTAGGTATTCCACCTTTAAAAGTATAATTAGCAAGCATGGTGGAAATTTCAGCTTACGGTATCTTTCTTTTATTAGTAACAATTTCTTTCATATACTTAGCATAAGGATTCATTTTAATCATATCAGTCAAACGCATACGCAAAAAGAGAGGTCTAATCATTTCAGCAAAGCGCTCAAAATCCTCATCATCCTTTTTCTTGGATGGTTTAGGAGTAAAAGGCATGGGTTTCTAAACCCAAGGCTCTCTTTCCTTACCATGTTTCCTAGCAACAAAGTCTCTCTTATCATAACGTTGATTCTTTGATTGTGGGTTATCAAGATCAACAGCAGGTTCCGCTTCTACATCATTATCATTGCTAGGTTGAGCATCAACATGAACATTATCATTAACATTATCCCTAGTTTCATGTTCATTACCAGATTGTGTTTCAGCATCAGAAATAGAAATATCATTGGGATTCTCAGGTGTGTCAACAACAGGTTCACTAGAAGCATGCAAAGTCCTATCATTTTTCTTTTTCTTCCTCTTAGAAGGACTAGGTGCATCAATATCATTTCTCTGGGAATCTTGCTCAATTCTCTTAGGATGGCCCTCAGGATACAAAGGTTCCTGGGTCATTTTAACACCTCTAGTCATAACTCTAACAACGTTATCATTTTTCTTACTATTTAATTAATTGAGCAAATCATTCTGAGCTTTAAGTACTTGTTCTACTTGACTGGTAACCATAGAAGCATGTTTACTAATGAGTTTAAGTTCACCTTTAACTCTAGACATATAATCACTCAAGTGTTCAATCATATAAGCATTTTGTTTCAATTGTCTACCAAAATAAGCATTGAAGTCTTCTTGCTTAACCATAAAGTTATCAAACTCATCCAAACATTGGCTAGCAAACTTAGTAGGAGGGATTTCAGCTTTATCATATCTATAGACATAATTTACCTTTACTACCTATGTCGAGTTATCAAGACCATGTGTTTCTTCAATAGGTGATGGATTAAAAACATATATTTCTTCAACAGGCGTTAAATTAAGACCATGTATTTCTTCAATAGGAGGAAAATTCTTAACATCTTCAGCTTTAATACCCTTTTCTTTCATGGATTTCTTTGCCTCTTGCATATCTTTAGGACTGAGAAATAGAACACCCCTTTTCTTCGGAGTTGGTTTAGGAATAGGCTGAGGAGCTGGCTCAGGAGCTGGCTCAGGAAGTGTCCAATTATTTTCATTTGTCAACATATTATTCAATAGAATTTTAGCTTCATCTGGTGTCCTTACCCTGAAAACAGAACCGGCACAACTACCAGGTAATCTCTGGAAGCATCGGTTAGTCCATTATAAAAGATATCAAGTATTTCATTTTTCTTAAGAGGATGATTAGGCAAAGCATTAAGTAATTGGATAAGCCTCCCCCAAGCTTGTGGGAGACTCTGTTCTTCAATTTTGCACAAAATTATATATATCCCTTAAGGCAGCTTGTTTCTTATGAGGAGGGAAATATTTAGCAGAGAAGTAATAAATCATATCCTGGGGACTATGCACACAACCAGGATCAAGAGAATTAAACCATATCTTAGCATCACCCTTTAATGAGAACGGAAATATTTTAAGGATATAAAAGTAGCGAGTTCTCTCATCATTAGTGAATAGGGTGGCTATATCATTTAATTTAGTAAGATGTGCCACAACAGCTTCAGATTCATAGCCATGAAAAGGATCAGATTCAACCAAAGTAATTATATCAGGATCAATAGAGAATTCATAATCCTTATCAGTAACAAAGATAGGTGAAGTAGCATAAGAAGGATCATATTTCATTCATTCAGAGTTTTTTGTTTAAGCTTAGCTAATAATTTCTTAAGATCGCTTCTATCATTGCATGCAAGAAATTCTCTTTTAGTTTCTTCATCCATAACATAGCCCTCAGGCACAACAGGCAATTCATATTTATTGGGAGGGCCTTCATCATCACTTTCATCAATATTATCAGTTTCAATAATTTCATTCTCTCTAGCCCTAGCAATTTGTTCATCAAGAAATTCACCAAGTGGCACAGTAGTATCAAGCATACATAGTTTCATCATAAGTATCATGAATAGCAGAAGTGGCATCATCAATAATATGCGACATATGAAAATTAATAGCAGAAGCAGGTTTAGGTGTCGCAGGCTTACTCAAAACAGAAGGTGAATCAAGTGTAGAGCTAGATGCTAGTTCCTTACCTCCCCTCGTAGTTGACAGATAAATTTTTGTTTTCCCGTCTTTCAAGTTCTTCATAGTGACCAGCAGATATAAATCCTAAGTGACTCAAAGAATAGAGCTATGTTCCCTGGCAACGACGCAAGAAAATAGTCTCGATAACCCACAAGTATAGGGGATCGCAACAGTTTTCGAGGGTAGAGTATTCAACCCAAATTTATTGATTCGACACAAGGGGAGCCAAAGAATAATCTCAAGTATTAGCAGCTGAGTTGTCAATTCAACCACACCTGGAAACTTAATATCTGCAGCAAAGTGTTTAGTAGCAAAGTAATATGATAGTGGTGGTAACGGTGGCAAAAGGTAACGGTAGCAAAAGTAATATTTTTGGTGTTTTATAGTGATCGTAACAATAGCAACAAAAAAGTAAATAAGCGAAGAACAGTATATGGAAAGCTCGTCGGCATTGGATCAGTGATGGAGAATTATGCCGGATGTGGTTCATCATGTAACAGTCATAACATAGGGAGACACAGAACTAGCTCCAGTTCAACAATGTAATGTAGGCATGTATTCCGAATATAGTCATACGTGCTTATGGAAAAGAACTTGCATGACATCTTTTGTCCTACCCTCCCGTGGCAGCAGGGTCCTAGCGGAAACTAAGGGATATTAAGGCCTCCTTTTAATAGAGTACCAGACCAAAGCATTAACACATAGTGAATACATGAACTCCTCAAACTACGGTCATCACCGGGAGTGGTCCCAATTATTATCACTTCGGGGTTGCCAGATCATAACACATAGTAGGTGACTATAGACTTGCAAGATAGGATCAAGAACTCACATATATTCATGAAAACATAATAGGTTTAGATCTGAAATCATGGCACTCGGGCCCTAGTGACAAGCATTAAGCATAGCAAAGTCATAGCAACATCAATCTTAGAACATAGTGGATACTAGGGATCAAACCCTAACAAAACTAACTCGATTACATGATAAATCTCATCCAACCCATCACCGTCCAGCAAGCCTACGATGGAATTACTCACGCACGGCGGTGAGCATCATGAAATTGGTGATGGAGGATGGTTGATGATGACGACCACGATGGATTCCCCTCTCCGGAGCCCCGAACGGCCTCGAGATCAGCCCTCCCGAGAGAGTTTAGGGCCTGGCGGCTGCTCTGTATCGTAAAACGCGATGAATCCTTCTTCTCTAGTTTTTTCTCCCCGAAAGTGAATATATGGAGTCCAGGTTAAGGTCGGTGGAGCATCATGGGGCCCACGAGGCAGGGGGCGCGCCCCCACCCACATGGACAGGTGGGACACCCCCTGACATGGATCTTCCTTCCAATCTTCATTATATGTTCCATAATAATGCCCCATTGATTTTCAGGTCATTCCGAGAACTTTTATTTCTGCACAAAAATAACACCATAGCAATTCTGCTGAAAACAGCGTCAGTCCGGGTTAGTTCCATTCAAATAATGCAAGTTAGAGTCCAAAACAAGGGCAAAAGTGTTTGGAAAAGTAGATACGATGGAGACGTATCACATTCCCACTTCATAAATTATTTCTTTTATCATTTACCTACTCGAGAACGAGCAGGAATTAAGCTTGGGGATGCTGATACGTCTCCAACATATCTATAATTTATGAAGTATTCATCCTATTATATTATCCATCTTAGATGTTTTATATGCATTTATATGATTTTTGGGACTAACCTATTAACCTAGAGCCCAGTGCTAGTTTTTGTTTTTCCCTTGTTTTTGAGTATTGCAGAAAAGGAATACCAAATGGAGTCCAATTGACGTGCCAATTTTTGATGATTTTTATGGACCAAAAGAAGCCCCCAGAGTAGAAGAGTTGGGCCATAAGAGTTCTGAGCCGTCCACGAGGGTGGGGCCACGCCCCACCCCCTAGGTGTGGGCCCCTATCTTGTGGACGACTCGGAGACCCCCTGACATGAAACCACGACAAAAATTCCTATAAATACAGAAACCCCCAGAAAATAACCTAGATCGGAAGTTCTGCCACCGCAAGCCTCTGTAGCCACGAGAAATCAATCTAGGCCCTCTTTGGCACCCTGCCGAAGGGATCCATCATCACTAGAGACCATGGAGGAGGATCCTAGAGGGGCCATCATCGCCATGAAGGCCAAGATCCAGAGGGAGAACCTCTTCCCATCCAGGGGGGCCATGGAGGAGGAAGCACAAGGGGGATAACCTCTCCTCCTCTCTCTCGGTGGCACCGAAGTGCCATCGGGAAGGGAATCATCGCCGCGGTGATCGTCTTCATCAATATCACCATCCTTATCTCTTTTAGGCGGTCGACTCTCCCGCACCCCGCTGTAATCCCTACTTGAACATGGTGCTTTATGCCACATATTATGATCCAATGATGTGTTGCCATCCTATGATGTTTTGAGTAGATATCCTTTGTCTTTGGGTTGATTGATGATCTAGATTGGTACAAGTTCTATGTTTTATTTTGGTGTTGTCCTATTGTGCCCTCTGTTTCACGCAAGCGTGAGGGATTCCCGTTGCAGGGTGTTGCAATACGTTCATGATTCGCTTATAGTGGGTTTCTTGAGTGACAGAAGCATAAACCCGAGTAGGGGGTTTGTTGCGTATGGGATAAAGGGGACTTGATGCTTTAATGCTATGGTTGGGTTTTACCTTAATGATCTTTAGTAGTTGCGGATGCTTGCTAGAGTTCCAATCATAAGTGCATATTATCCAAGAAGAGAAAGTATGTTAGCTTATGCCTCTCCCTCATATGAAATTGCAGTGACGACTATCGGTCTTGTTAACAATTACCTAAGACAATTCCGCACACCGATCCACCATTATTCCACACTCGCTATTTATAATATTTAGTAATATATTCTAACTTTATGATAACAGCCCCTACTTTTATATTTTATCTCTCTGATACCATGCAAAGTTATCCTCTCGAAGTAGGGGCATGGCGCCACGCAGCAGAGGGTGGAGAAGTTAGGCCGGGACAACATCCGATGAGGGGATGACGAGGAACGACAGAACGGGGCAGCATAGAGTGGATCTAGATGGGGGGTCGAGCAGGACGACGGCGACTCAGCTCCAGCGGCTCCGGTTGGTGGTGAGCTGAAATCCTGTTCAGAGAAACAGAGAGGAGAGATCGTGAGGGAGAGAGGGAACCGGAGGGAAGGGAAGAAACGGAGGAAGGAGATGGCAGGGTGGCATAGCAGGGTGGTCCTGGTGGTGGAGAGGACTTGGCGGCATCGCATCGGCGACCAAGCAAGAGCTTGGGGACGAGCATGAGGAGCTCAGGACGGGTGCGTCCCTTGGGCGCGCGATGAGGAGGGGGCATAGGGAGGCGAGGCGGCTCCTGCGAAGAAGCTGGCGAGGTGAGGAAGGGCTTCGGCGTCGTCGGTTCCTGGGGCGGCACGGATCAGAAGCAGAGGTGGGCTCCAAATCCATGGCGTGGATGGTCGGTGTCGGGCAGAGGAGGAGCTCCTGCTGGATGGCGCCATGGCTGCTGCCTAGGTTCCTGGACAGAGAGAGAGGAAATGAGAGAGGAGGGGCACACGGGAAGGAGGAGGGAGGACAGGGAGGAGGCCGGTCCTGGTCATGTCCGCCGGCGGCGGGGTCGCCGGAGGGCGCGGCCTGCAGGGTCGGTGAGGCTCGGGCGCGAGGGCTCCTGCTGGATGAAGGAGGAGGTAGGGGACTTGAATGCGGGTTGGTGGGGAGATATAGAGAGGTGGTTGGCCAGCTAGGGAAATCGAGGGAGGTGGTGGATCGGCTGCTGGATCGGGATGGATCCCGAGGAAGAGAGAAGGCAGGTAAGTGGCAGCGGGCAGGAGGATGGATGGGACATCTCCCCTACAAACTAGGGTTAGGCTGATTATATAGTAGGTGGAATTTAGGTAGGAGCTATCTAGGTCCCTTTGATCATAATCGGACGGTCTGAGATAAATAGGTTAGGAGAGTCCAACGAGAAACCGATGATGATTTAGGGATGTTTGGGGATGATCCGGATCCAACGGTCATGACTGCCCGGGTTGGGTCTGGGAAGTTTCAGACACGCACGAAAAGGGGGTTAGGCGGTCACGGTCAAGAGGGAAGCGAAAACCCGATTGGTCTGGAGCGGTCAACGAAGGCAAGGGGTTTAATGGTCTCAGAAAAGAGAGAGAAGGGAGTGGTCCGGCTGGTCTAAGAGAAGGTCAACAGACACAACGAAGAAGCAGCGACTACGAGCAGATGCAACTTTTGAAAACATGACAGCAACAGAGTACCAATGCAATGCATATGCAATGCGCATGATGTGATGAACGCAACAAATAAATAAAACAAACAGCAACAACAAAATAACTAGAAGGCTTCTGGAGCGTCGGTCTCAGGTCGTTACAACTCTCCTCCACTTACAAGATATCTCGCCCCGAGATCTAGGGATGACAAACGAAGAGGAAGAGAAGAGGTAAAACTAAGTTGCTTCTTTACCAATAAGTGAAACCAATGAATCTTGAGTGGTTGAAAACTTGAAAGAAAGAAGACAACGGAGTTGACAGAAAACTTAGAATTGATCTCGCGAATGGGTAAAAAGATAGGATCAGCCTGAAGAGAAGCACGCTGGTTGGAAAAGAATTGACATGACAATCTCGATAAACAAGAAGGATTAGCATCCACATAGAAATATGAGAACACCACTTAGGGAAGGTATGGAATCAACACTTGACATTGAAGCAACTCGACTACCACAAACCAAAACAAAACAAGGATTTGACTTGCAGAATAAGCCAGAACAAACACATATGATAGAGATTTACCCAATCCCATATCATGCATCTGTCGGAAATATATTCTAGGAGCTACTTTAATTCCCACCTATTATCTCCCAAAACTTTCTGGTTATGCAATCCGGTGTTGGGGATACAGGGAGGCACAATATATATCACACAACTAACAAGCCCTACGCTCCACTGTATCCATCCTTCGACACATAACCAAGAAAACTCCGAAAATCATGTACCTCAACCTTCGAAAAGCATCCGTTATACAAGCTGTGGCAATACTCCCGAACTCCCTCCCCGGTACTAGGTGGCATTGAGGTTATCTCACCACTAACTGCATAAAAGAGATTTTCGATGTTGGCGAGCTCAGGTATGCCAGAACTGCAACGATAAAATTGTGACGACAACACCTCGGAGCTCAACTCCCCGGGACACTGCCACAACCCCTAAATGTCAGGAGGCACCAAGAACAATGTTCTCGTCACAAAAATATCGGAATGATCCCAAGATACTCATGTGATCCTAAAAAAATATTTAGTGAAAATGAGGAGAGGAAAGTCAAAACAACTATGTCAGGAGACCTCACCAGAGCGACAAAGGGGGCTGAGGAGTAAAAAGAATCCTACTCTCCAATATATATATAATCCTAAGACTCAAAACATTTTTGTTCTAGACTCAACAATGGTAGAGGTTTGATCAATCAAGGGGGCTCCTCAGGTCGGTAAGGCTCTGATACCAACTTGTAACACCCAAGATACGATTCTATCCCAATCGCGTGATGAATTCATGATTGGGGCACAACCACATTTCGAATGCATAGCAAGGTGGATATTATTACAACATACCATGTACTGAATAGATGAGAATACAAGATAAAGTCTTACACTCGCCACAAATTACATCATTCATACAAAAATACATCAATACATGGCAACCATCATACAGAAGAGCAGGATCCGACTACGGATGAAATCAATGAAAAATAAGAACGACATCCACCCTGCTAATCCCAGGTTCCCCGACCCGAAACCAATCCCTTGATCTAAGAACAAGAAGCAGAAGAACTCCAAACAAGCAAGCATCGCACTCGCATCATATCATCGCATTACCTATACCTGCAACTGTTGTTGTAGTAATCTGTGAGCCATGAGGACTCGGCAATCCCATTACCATGGGTATCAAGACTAGCAAAGCTTAATGGGTATGGAAGGGATAAGTGGTGAGGTTGCAGCAAACGACTAAGCAATATATGGTGGCTAACTTACGAGTACAAGAGTAAGATGAGAAACTACGCAACGGTCGCAAACTAGTAATGATCAAGAAGTGATCCTGAACTACTTACGTTCAAACATAACCCAATCGTGTTCTCCTCTCGGACTTCCCCGAAAAGAGACAGTCATGGTTACGCACGCGGTTGGTGTATTTTAATTGAGTTTACTTCAAGTCCTCTACAACTGGATATTAACAAATTCCCATCTGCCACATAACCGCGGGCACGGCTCTCAAAAGTTTAAACCCTGCAGGGGCGTCCCAACTTAGCCCATGACAAGCTCACGATCCACAGAGACAATCCTCCATCATGGGACACCCGATCAGACTCGGAATCCCGGTGCACAAGACATTTCGACAATGGTAAAACTAGTCCAGAAAGACCTCCCGCCTGATAGGAGTTGCGCGGTCTCTTTCTCAGGGTACACCGGATGAGCGAAGCGTACATGTATATACCAAATACCCAAAGTTGCCAAGGGTCGGCCCTGCACGGTTATCTAGTTTGGACCAAGAATCATGTGGAGCACTGGCCCGGGTGTTGAATTAATTCCACGGGGGCCTGCAAGTCCCTATGCAAGTTTTAGTTGTTATTAGGCAAATGGTAAAATCAATGTTGGGCCTTGCTGGAAGAGTTTTATTCAAAGCAAACTGTCAAGAGGGTCCCATACCCCTCATCGTGTTAGGGACACAAAATCAAGGAATATAACACCGGTATCATGGAAACTAGGGCGGCAAGAGTGGAACAAAACACCAGGCATAAGGCCGAGCCTTCCACCCTTTACCAAGTATATAGATGCATTAATTAAATAAGAGATATTGTGATATCCCATGATATCCATGTCCCAACATGGAACAACCTGCAACTACACCTGCAACTAGTAACGCTATAAGAGGGGCTGAGAAAAGCGGTAACATAGCCAAACAACGGTTTGCTAGTAAAGGTGAAAAAGGTTAGAGGCAATCATGGAAATTTGGGAGGCTTGGTGAACAAGTGGTAGGTACCGTGACATAGCGATAGCATTGAGACAACTAGCATAGCAAAGATAGTAGTGAGATCCAAGGTGACAGTCATCTTGCCTGAAATCCTGCTAGGAAGAAGACCGAATCCATGAAGAAGAAGAAGATGAACCAACGGAGTTGAACGGATCCTCACAATCGCAACATAACCGGCAGGAGAAGCCGAACCGGAAAGAAGCAAACGACATAGTAAACAAGCAAGCATAACCATGGCATGATGCACAATCAAGTATGATGCATGTCCAGTTTAATGAGGCATGGCAAAGTGCAACAAACAAAACTACAAATTAAGTGGAGCTCAATATGCAACGAGTTGCATATTGACGAAACTCCACATTTCAATTGTTTACTTCACTCTAGTTTATGTACCCAACAATATTGAATGTTGTTAAACATGGTAAGAGGTGAATCATAACAAAACTATCTATCTAGGCTAGTTTAAATGAGGCCGGAACAACAAGAAACAATTCCGGAAAATCCCCATATGCATATTTCAATTTGGTACTATTCTGCCCTATACACAATTTTAATATTTTTAAACATGCAAAGTAAGTGCACCAAGTTAAAATATGCATGTTTCCACCCCATTTACATATAAAGTTTATTAAATTCAGAGCTACGGTTATTTAGTTATGAAATAAATCATTTTAGCAAGTTATTTATGCAAATTTAATCAAACAACAAGTTAAACATTTTAAACATAGATAAGAGCAGCATATTATGAAAGTACATAAAAACTAAACATTTTACATATATTAAACATTTTAAACCGATGCATGGTTCGTGAGTTATTAAATGCATGAAGCTTAGGGTGTTTTCTGCAAATCTGGTAAACTCTCGATAGATGGACAAATTCGCAGCACATAGAAAAAAAACTATGGGCTGAAACTACACAGGCTGGGCCTACAAAGGGGGCTACGGGGAAGCTCACCCATGGGCTTTGGCCCAAGGCGGTGGAGAGGAAGCCGGGCAGGCCGGGAGAGGGGGGTGCTTGGGCCGGCCTTATTGCATGCCTGGCATGGGATCCAGCCCATGTCGGCGCCTCGCTCGCTCGCCCGCTCGAAGCAGGGGCATGGCGCCGCGCGGCAGAGGGTGGAGAAGTTCGGCCGGGACGAGATCCGACGAGGGGACGACGAGGAACGGCAGAACAGAGCAGCACGGAGTGGATCTAGACGGTGGGGTCGAGCAGGACGACGGCGGCTCAGCTCCAGCAACTCCGGTTGGTGGTGAGTTGAACTCCTATGCAGAGAAACAGAGAGGAGAGATCGTGAGGGAGAGAGGGAACCGGAGGGAAGGGAAGAAACGGGGGAAGGAGACGGCTGGGTGGCACGGCCTGGTGGTCCTGGTGGTTGAGAGGACATGGCGGCATCGCATCGGGGACCGAGCAGGAGCTTAGGGACGAGCATGAGGAGCTCGAGACGGACGCGTTCCTTGGGCACGCGACGAGGAGGGAGCACAGGGAGGCGAGGCGGCTCCTTCGAAGAAGGTGGCAAGGTGAGGAAGGGCTTCGGCGTCATCGGTTCTTGGGGCGGCACGGATCAGAAGCAGAGGCGGGCTCCAAATCCATGGCGGGGACGGTAGGCATCGGGCAGAGGAGGAGCTCCTACTGGATGGCGCCATGGCTGCTGCCTAGGTTCCTGGACAGAGAGAGAGAGAGGAAATGAGAGAGGAGGTGGAGCACGGGAAGGAGGAGGAAGGACAGGGAGGAGACGGTCCTGGTCGTGGCCGCCGGCGGCGGGGTCACCGGAGGGTGCGGCCTACAGGGTCGGCGAGGATTGGGCGCGAGGGCTCCTGCTGGATGAAGGAGGAGGTAGGGGACTTGGCTGTGGGTTGGTGGGGAGAGATCGAGAGGTGGTTGGCTAATTGGGGAAATCAAGGGAGGTGGTGGATCGGCTGCAGGATCGGGATGGATCCGAAGGAAGAGAGAAGGCGGGTAGGTGGCGGCGGGCACGAGGATGGATGGGACATCTCCCCTACAAACTAGGGTTAGGCTGATTATATAGTAGGTGGAATTTAGGTAGGAGCTATCTAGGTCCCTCCGATTGTAATCGGACGGTCCGAGATAAATAGGTTAGGAGAGTCCAACGAGAAACCGATGATGATTTAGGGATGTTTGGGGACGATCCGGATCCAACGGTCATGACTGCCCAGGTTGGGTCCGGGAAGTTTTGGACACGCACGCAAAGGGGGTTAGGCAGTCACGGTCAAGAGGGAAGCGAAAACCTGATTGGTCTGGAACGGTCAACGAAGGCAAGGGGTTTAATGGGCTTAGAAAAGAGAGAGAAGAGGGCGGTCCGGCTGGTCTAAGAGAAGGTCAATAGAGACAACGAAGAAGCGGCGACTACGAGCGAATGCAACTTTTGAAAACATGACGGCAACGGAGTACCAATGCAATGCAGATGCAATGCGCATGATATGATGAACGCAACAAATAAATAAAACACACAACAACAACAACAACAACAACAACAACGAAATAACTGGAAGGCTTCTGGAGCATCGGTCTCGGGTCGTTACAAGTTGGATAGCCAAGATGATGCAACCAGACAAGCTTGCACCCATGTTTTCAAGTCTGCTCTGTGACAGTATCGGTATAACTTGAGGAAAACTCAGTTTAAGCCAAGGCTAATAGAGAACTTGCCCAAACATCTCCAGTGGAAAATATATCGGATGAAGACTGGAGAGGCCTCGTTAAACACTGGTTGATCCAAAGTATCAGGTACATTATATATATATATATATGTGATAAAATCACATGTTGAAGTCCTATTTACGCATGTGCCTCACAAATCTATCTTCTTGTAGGTGAACTGTTCAAAGAATAAGGCCAACCGTATGAAAGTGAAATTCCAACAGATGACAGGGTCTCGTAGCTATATTGCACATTGCGAGGCTCTTGTAATTAGCTGTTGTTTCACTCTTTTCGTTGTAACATATTATCGGATCTATATTGACTTGTTCGAAATGCAGAGGAAAGCCCGCATGGACCAAAAAGTACCTGAACCAAATGTTGTGGAAATCTTCAAGGACTGTCACACCAGCAAGACGAAGGGCATGACTACACCAGTCAAAGCCGCCGTTGTAAGTCCTTAATCCTCATGCCTTTTAACTACTACTTACTCTGACTTGTGCCTTGAACTGCATGGTTAGCAGCCAATGTCTATTACTCTTTTCAATTTTATACACAATTGTTTTAGCGTATCATTGCACCTTACAAGGTTTAAAAGAGAGGAGTGATGTTCCTTTGATCTTGATCTATAATCTAGTTATGTGCTGGAGTTGACCACACAACGTTACAATTGCCTGTTTGTCTGTTCTTGGTTGTTTTGTGATATGAATGATGTCATACTATGCTTACTGTATTATAAATTTTGTCCCTTTATTCTTAGTTGTCAATACAATGTGAAGAAATAGACAATACATTAGCCATGGTACATGGTCATATGTTTGGAACCTGGTTTTATTATGTACTTTGCAGTAAGATACAACTAATATTTTGCATGGGTTCACCAGAATAAGTTCTGTATATAGACCAAAGCTATTTTATTTGGTTTTGATGCCTCCTTAATATCTTCTGTTCTGGTACTACTAATGTAAAAACTCAACTTTTCACCAAGCTATGGAAAAAATGGTGGAACCGCCACCTTTTGAAGGTGGCGAGGCAACTATAACCGCAATGTCATCTCTGGCTGCAGTGGGTCGGTACTTGTCCACTAACAGTGCTAAAAGCATGTTCCTGCGTAATACTGGGTTGGTTGTTAAGGCAATCTCGTCAAAACTGCCTCATGATCAAGATATGCAAGCTCAAAACAATGTTATATCTGTGCTCCAGACACAAGTCCATTCCCTAACAGAGACTGTTTGTGAAACAAGGACAGACATTGTTCGATGTCATCAAGATATGCATGGTTTTAAAACTAGACTATCAGACATTTGCTATGTTGCTCAGGAGCCTAGGAGAAATGAAGGCGAAGGTTATGGTGCTCCATCGGACAATACATCATGAAAACGTAACAGTCAGGTCAAATGAACTGAGCTTCTGAACTTCTGGTGGTGCATTTGTTTGCCAGACTGTTAACTTTTATGCCAACCTTACTTTTGTTTTATAGTTGTAATTTTTTTGTTGCGATACAAAATTTGTTCTTAATGTGCAGTCACTGGCTGAAGAAATAGCAAGCCATTTTTGTATAGTGTAGGGTGTTCCCTATATTTGCACTGGTGGCGATCTTTGATGCCCAGTTGATGTAATCCGTGCAATCGCCCTGATAGCCTAGCGTTAGTTTCGGGCTTCTTTATTTCCTAGTCTTCTTTTTCCCTGGTTTGCCAGTGGCCGCAACAACCATGGGCCATATATGGACTGTGGTAACCTTGACCCTGCTATAGGTCATAGGATCCTTGGGCCTCCTACGGGCCGTCGATAAATGGGCCTCCAAGAGGGCCGTAGAATCGGTGGGCCTCGGGCCGTCGGATAAATGGGACTACATGGGTCGTAAAGGGGCGTAATTGGTATCGGCCCAGCACGGTAATGGGCCGTTAACAGGCCAGAGGATAGCAAAGGCTTAATTCTGTCACAGGAATAACAGTCGTTAATGGGCCAGAATATGGGACGGGCTGGAAATGGCGCAACGGGTTAACAGGCCACAAACGAGCCGACTCTTGCCACGGGCTGAATTGGACCCATTAGGGGAACATGCCAGTAATGGTCCATAAGTAATCAAGGGCCGGAAAGGAGCCCAAGAACGTATGGGCCGTCAGTAGGCCGAAAGCTAACACGGGCTGGAAACGGCCCACGTGAATCATGGGTCGTTAATGGGTACAAAGAAATTTATTGTTCATTATGGGGATTCACCGTGGGCCTCTAAAGGGCTTAAAGATACAAAAGGCCTCATATGGGCCAAAAGACATCGTGGGCCATGAGGGAGTCCTATATTAGGGGGTCCCCAGGCGTCTAGGACTCATGACATGGGACGGACTGCTGGGCTGTGAAGATACAAGATAGAAGTCTTCCCCCCATGTCCGGATAGGACTCTCCTTTGCGTGTGTGGCAAGCTTGACGTCCGGATGTATGGTTTCCTTCCCCTGTAAACCGACTCTGTACAACCCTAGGGCTCTCCGGTGTCTATATAAACCAGAGGGTTTAGTCCGTAGAGGCAACAATAATCATACATGCTAGACATCTAGGGTTTAGCCATTACGATCTCGTGGTAGATCAACTCTTGTAACCCCTATACTCATCAAAGTCAATCAAGCAGGACGTAGGGTTTTACCTCCATCAAGAGGGCCCGAACATGGGTAAACATCATCTCCCTGCCTCATCTTACCTTCGATTCTTAGACGCACAGTTCGGGACCCCCTACCCGAGATATGCCGGTTTGGACACTGACATTGGTGCTTTCATTGAGAGTTCCTCCATGTTGTCAATAGAAGGATCGACGGCTCGCCTTGTCATTAACGAAGAAATCACATCTGGACAAGCCCTAGCTCCTGGGCGGATCCTCCAGATTGGCAATTTCGCCATAGGTGCCTTCCCGGCCATCAAGTCCAAGGCGGTCCCTCGGATTGCCAAAAATCAACTCCGCATTAACCCCGAAAGCATTGATAAGATGGATCCCGTAGATGCTTCGTCTTTAAGCGAACTGCCAGATCGCATCGCCGCCCTGGGGGTCGCAACGGATTATGACCTGATTGGGCTTAAACCCGATCAGAGGGAAATCAGGTCTCCACCTATCACCCACCTGGTGACTATTGTGGAAGAACAAGTTGAGGATACCGCTCCTCCTATGCTAAAAACAAACTATGTTCGGATCTCCAAGCCCTATGAGCCGGACACTCATCTTCAAGAAGGGACTATCTGTCTCTCGAACATAGAATCTGGCACTGAGCCTAAAAAAACCCCGGACACTTCGGGCCCTGGGCCAATGATCTCAGACAATTTTCAAAATCCAGATTCCACAATGGGTCAAGGTTTGGATTCAAGCCCACCCACCCACCACAATCAATACTCTCCAAGCAATTCCAGTCCCCCGGATATACACGATTTAATGTATATATGACAACAACCTCTGGAAATAGTCCATCACTTTTGGGCTAGATTCCTACTTGTTAAAAACAAGATCAAAGATTGCGGCGACAACTATGCGGTATCAGTCTTTTGCCGCAACTGCACGGACGAGGGCATCCTCAACGCCCTCAATCGACGCCGCATTCCGCACTTTGCAGATTTGGCACACATAGTATAGAAGTACTGCGCAATGGAAAGCGCTTGGAAAGCCCAGACGACTCGGTGGGAGCCACCGGCCTTTAAGCCACCCACCGGCCGAACAAAAAGGATGCACCCTTATGGGGCACCTGATCATTCTTCCACGGAAAGAACAATTCAGCCCTTACCGGGACACAGAACCGTCCTTGATGGATGGCTCGACAAGCCCTGTCAGATACACGCGATGCCAAACTCCAAGCCAACTCATAACCTTCGGGCATGTTGGATACTATGGCAGGTGGCTAAAAGTGGGGAGGCTATCCTCGCCAACACTACTCCTACAAGGCATTCCCCCGAGGATAACGACCTTGGCGTGTTTACGGTCTTCAAGACCTTCTCCTCAAACAACCGGTCCAAAAGGGTGCTCCGCAACCTCGCCGAAGTCAATCACGTAGCCGCAATAAATCCTCAGAATGATATGGCGATAACCTTCAACGCCAATGACGAGCCAAGGGACCGATCAGTACGAGCACCAGCCGCTTTGGTTCTAAACCCAATTGTAGACGGCTTTCGCCTCACTAAAGTGCTCATGGACGGCGGCAGTGGACTGAACCTCATCTATGAAGACACACTCAATAAAATGCAGATGGACAGGAGTCGCATTAAGCAAAGCAATACATCCTTTCGAGGAATCATCCCCAGTCGGGAAGCAAGATGCTCAGGGAAAATTAAACTAGATGTGGTATTCGCCATAGCGGAGAATTATAGGTCTGAAGAGATAATCTTCCAGGTGGCCCCTTTCAACAGCGGATACCATGCCCTGTTAGGGCGGGATGCATTCACACGCTTTCAAGCCATACCTCATTATGGGTACATGAAGCTCAAAATTCCCGGGCCCAATGGTGTTATAACTATCTCCGGTGATCCGGACATAGCACTCCGCGCCGAAAAATAAACCGCATCCCTAGCCCTTGAGACACTGAGAAAAGCCCTGGCGGTCGAGGAGCTCACCGCTCTACGTTCCACGATGGATAAACATGATGTAATTCTTGATAAAAGGCCTAAATCCAGTTCTTTCAAGCCAACGGATGAGATAGTCAAATTTCAAATTCACCCGACTGACCCCAAGAAGACAGCTTCCATGGGGGCACAACTGGATCCGGCGGTCGACGCCGCATTCACTACAAAAATTACACTTCCATGATGATACATGTTTGTCACAGTAGGTCGTGTTTTTTGTCATGCATGTACATCCATGACAAATTTATGACAGAATCAAGATAGTCATACTTGTGCTATTGTAGAAGTGTTCCATGACATTACCAAAATTATCATCACGGAAGTGTCCACTTCCATGACGATAAATCGCGCGTCATAGAAGTGCTTTCATCAAGGGTGACCGACACGTGGCATCCACCGTAACGGAACGTCGTTAAGCTATCGGCTCAGATTTTGGATCCGATAACCCATTAACAGCCCCGACCAATGGGGATTTTCCACGCGTAAAATCATCATTGGCTGGAGGAGACACATGTCAGGACCGCGTTGGCACAGGTGTCACTCATCCAATGCGCGAGACGCGCCTATGATATGTTGACACATGGACCGGCCCATCAAGTTTAAATGGGCCGGCCCAACTGAAGGCCCATAAGATTTTGCAGACCCTAATGGGCCGGCCTAGCTTAAGGCCCACGAGATTTTGTGGACCATAATGGGCTGGCCCAGCTAAAGGCCCACAAGATTTTGCGGGCCATAATGGGCCGGCCCAGGTAAAGGCCTACAAGATTTTTGTGTGCCATAATGGGCCGGCCCAGGTAAAGGCCCACAAGATCCTTGCGGATCATAATGGGCCGGCCCAGCTAAAGGCCCACGAGATTTCGTCGACATTAATGGGCCGACCCAGCTGTGGGCCCACAAGATTTTGAGGACCCTAGTAGGCCGGCCCATTAACTGGCTGCCATGTTTTGGGCCAAATGTCGGCCCATATTTAATCCGGTCCATTAATGGCCTGCCACACTCCGGGCCTAATAGTGGCCCATATGAGATCCGGCCCGTTAAAAGCCTACCATGTTCTGGGCCAAATTACGGCCCAGATCAGGTCCGACCCTTTAAGAGGCTTTGGGCTCAATTATGGCCCATATCAGATTCAGCCCGTCAACTGGACACTATGCTTTTGGGCCCACTTGCTAAAGGCCCACTTAGTAATTCGGCCTGATATTAGTTTTGGCCTGTTAAGGGCCCGTTTAACATTTCGGCCCTATATTAATTTCGGCCTGTTAAAAGCCCGTCATATAGTTGGGTCTAACTACGGCCCGGTTTGCATCCGGCCTGCTCGCAGCCGATATCTGATTGGGCCAAACAAGGACCGAGACAATTTTGGCCTGTTAAAAGCCCGTGATTTGATTCGCACAATCATGGGCCGGGGTTCATTTCGGGCTGCTACCGGCTCGTGAGCTGTTCGGCACATTTCAGGCCCAACCTACATCGTGATTGCATGATGGCCCGATTATGTACCGTAATTTTACGGTTTGGCCGGTTTACTGCGAAGACATGATATATATACAGTAAAATAACTGCAGCATCATGAATAAGAAAAAACCTAGACTATACAATAAAGAAATTACGGCATATTACATCCAATGGGCATCAAAGTTTGCCACTATGATAATAAAGCACAAGCAGACAGCAGATTACATACACTGGGCATCAAAGATCGCCACCAGTGCAAATAAACACGCCGACAAAATAATATACAAAACCGACAGCACTTCAATAGAGTTCAAGAAAGGTTAGCCCTGCTGGGGAGCTGCAGCACAAGCAACTGAGCAAGATGATGAGACTGTGCTTGTCCAACACTTATATCTTCCTCACTCTGAAAGATAAACAAGCAGACAGATGACAGGTTTTGCACATAAAAGTATCAGTGCTGATAATTCATCACATTTCTTACTGACGAATAAAGTGACACAGTTTAAAATTGCATTAACACAATATGGTATTATTCAGGTCAAGACATGGCAGGAAATGACATTGTGAAGGAGTTGGCAGCTTCACGAC